>NW_022436973.1:13656093-14297836 GCF_009761245.1 Sapajus apella | reverse complement strand
CTTTCTTTCTTTCTTTATTTCTTTCTTTCTTTCTTTCTTTCTTTCTCCTCTCCTCTCCTTTGCTTTCCTTTCTTTCTGTCTTTCTTTCTTTCTTTCTTTCTTTTTCTTTTTTTCTTTTCTTTTTTTTTTCTCTTTCCCTCCCTCCCTCCCTCCTTCCTTCCTTCTCTCTCTCTCTCTTTCTTTCTTCCTTTTTCTTTTTTTATTTTTTGATACCAAGTCTCCCTCTGTCACCTAGGCTGGAGTGGAGTGGTACGATCTTGGCTCACTGCAACCTCTGCCTCCCAGGTTCAAGTGATTCTCCTGCCACAGCCTCTTGAGTAGCTGGGATTACAGGCATGTGCCATGACACCAGGCTTTTTTTTTTTGTATTTCTAGTAGAGACAAGATTTCACCATGTTGGCCAGGCTGATCTCGAACTCTTGACCTCAAGTGATCCAACTGCCTCAGCCTCCCAAAGTGCTAGGATTACAGGCATGAGGCACCATGCATGGACCCTCATTTACTTTTCAGAACAACCTGAAGAGGAAGGTCAAATTGTTTGTTCCATTTTACAAATGAAGAAAGTAAGCCCTAGGGAAGTGTCCCAAGTTCTCCAAGTATTCACATCCTAGTTGGCGATTTTGAAGCAGCCCTTACATCCCTAATAAATATGTCTCCATTTGAGAAATACTAGTTGCTAGGAGAGGCTGAGGATGTGGTAGTTCTTTAGGGTAAATCTCTGTTAGGACCACTGATGTGTGAAGTCTGATTCTGCACTGGCCATCTCTCCTGGAGGAGGGAGCCACCTGCTTAGATGGGATAAGTGGAACCATACAAGTGGGGATGGATTCCTTGGCTTTGCAAACAATGATGACTTTATTTTTTTGGCAAACACTTGCCATCCTCCTATGGTGTCAAGTATGGTACTATACACTAATAACACTAAAAGAGGCAGTGTTATTTAGAGAACAGAACTGGCAGTAAAGAGGAGCATGCTTCCCTGCCAGCTCTGTCACTAGCTGTCTTGTAACACAGTGCAGGTCCTGCTTTGGGCTTCAGTTTTTCATCTGTGACATGAGGGCTTTTCATTAGATAATTGCTAAGGTCACTATTTTGGTTAAACTGCTTGCAAAAAGGAATTAAATCTTCATTTAATATGCACGGTACAAATTGGAAACCTTTGAGTACAAAGGTTTCTAGTCAACTTGTGTGTGTGTGTGTGTGTGAATGTGTGTGGATGTGTGTACGTGTGTGTGTGTGTGTGTGTGTGTGCAGGCCTGCCTTTATCTCTCTCACCTTTGGAATGATCTCTGGCTTCCTTCTTGGGCTGTTAATAATTAATAGCACTGGCTTTTATAAGCCAGTGGTAAGACTTTTTGATTTTATCATTTATTTTCATGAATTATGGATATCATTAAAAAGAGACTTTTTTTAGAAGTCAAAAAGGGAATGGAAGTGGCTGGGGGGTCAGAGGAGGCTAGAGGGCACACAACCTTGTTCTACCATCATCTGCCAGGCTTAATAAATCACTTTCAGCTTGAAGGGATTTGAAATTGCTGGTGGCTCCTGTCCATTCTTTGCATCTCCTTCGTGGGTGGGAAGACAGCCGCAGCTGGAACACAGATTGATAACTAGAACTGTGAACCCCTCCACCTAGGAAGAAGTAGATCACCACTGAAAGTGGGTCTCCGTTAGATGCCATTCAAGACCGTAAATCCCTGACTTGCTCCTCAATTGACAAATTCAAGTTTTCTACAGACCTGGAATCATAAAACTGAAGTTCTCATGCTGACATTGTCTCTGGCCAACTGTGGCTTTGAACAAGGCAATGAACCTGTGGGCTTCCTTATTTCTAAAATGTTAAAATGATGCCAGACTCATCTTAGTAATAAGACTGTTCTGAGAGTAAAATTAAATTTTGAGTCTTAATAACAAACAAAACATCTATTCTTTGAAAGACACCATTGAGGAAAAATGGCAAAAAAGGCAAGCCACAAACTAGGGGAAAATATTTCCCAAAATGTCTAAAGAAGGATGTGTATCTAGAATATATAAAAAAACTCTTATGAACGCTATAATAAGAAAAAAAATCTAATTTAAAAGTGGGTAAAATATTTGAATAGACACTTTGTAAAAATATTATATTATTGTCAAAAATGTACAAATAAAATGGTTTGCATTTTTCTCTCTGGGTTTCATTTGTATATTTGATACTAGTATGTTTTAAAGTTTACTTATCTTTCCTTCTGTTAATACTATTCAGTATTATTATTTTATTGGAGACATTGTTCTCCATTGTGTTTTTCTTTTTCTTTCTTCTTTATTAATTTATTTTAGACGAGGCCTTGCTGTGTTGCATGGGTTGGAGTGCAGTGGCATAATCACAGCTCACTGCTGCCTTGAACTCCAGGGCTTAAGTACTCATCCTGCCTCAACCTCCCAGGGTAGCTCCCAGAGTAGCTGGGACTATAGGTATGCACCACCACACTCAGCTATTTTTTTTTAAAAAAAAAACATGTTGTAGAGAGAGGGTCTTGCTATGTTGCCTAAGCTCCTGGGCTCAAGCAGTCCTTCAGCCTCGGCCTTCCAAAGTGCTGATATTATAGATGTGAGCCACCAGGCAAAGCCTCCATTGTGTTTTTGGTCTCTAGAAGTTATATTTAAGGCTTCGTTTACCGTCTATGTGTCTGTGCATGCTTTCCTCTACCTTCTTATTCAAGAGATATATTTAGGTATTCATGAGATATATTTATGATAGTTTTTTAAATGTCCTTGTATATTAAAGATATTAATCTGTGTCATCTCTCTTTTTTTTTTTTTTTTTCAGTGGCATGATCTTGGCTCACTGCAACCTCTGCCTCCCAGGTTCAAGCAATTCTCCTTCCTCAGCCTCCCAAGTAGCTGGGATTATGGTGCAAGCCACCATGCCCAGCTAATTTTTTGAATTTTTAGTAGAGATGGAGATTTGCCATATTGGCCAGGCTGGTCTCAAACTCCTGACCCCACGTGATCCTCCTGCCTCAGCCTCCCAAAGTTCTGGGATTACAAGCCTGAGCCACCAGGACTGGCCCATTTCTCTATTTCTATAGGTTGCTTTTCCTCCGTATTATGTGTTCTATTTCTATACTTATTTGAATACCTGGTTGTTTTTTGACTGAGTGTCAGACACAGTGGATTTTTTGGGTTTTCCTTTAAATATACTTGAATGTTATACTTAGAAATAGTTGGGTTCTTTCGAGATTTGCTTTAAGCTTTATAGGCAGTCCCAGAACCTTTATTCTAGGGGTAATTTGGTTCTACTGCTGAGGAAATGTGCTTCTCAGTACTCAAACAGATGCCCCATGTATCATGAAGTTTCTTCATTTTGCTATTTAAATGGAAGCTATTTATGATTCTGATGGAGCTCTGAGAAATGTTCCATCTACTTCTTTCCAGTGGTTCTTTTTCTAGCTTTTGGTGGTTTCTTCACATACATAGGCTAATCAGCACTCAGCTAGAGATTTCATGGGAACTCCCTGCAGAACTCTGTGTCTCTTTCTCTTCTCCTGCATTCTACCTTGCAAACTGTAGCTTTTTACCTTCCCCTTGGCTCTTTGTGAGTTCCCCTCCCTGTATTGAAGCCTGAAAACTCTCTCCGAGCAGTAAGCCGGGACAATCATAAGGTTTACCTTCTTTCATTCCCTTGAGAATTACTGTTCAGAGCTGCCTGTTGTACAACGTGTGAAAACCATTGTTTCATATATTTTGTCTGGTATTTTTAGTTGTTTATGGTGAAAGAAAAAAATCTAGTTCTTGTTATTCTATGACGGCTGGAAGCAAAAGTTCCAATGTGTGCATTTCACCTCATGTAAGTTCTACTTTATCATGAACTATCACAATGCATTCTCTTCCATGAGGCTGCATCATCACCTGGACACTGAGGATAATTTTGTAAAACTCTTCATGTTGTGGAGGGAGTAATAAAGCAACAGAGGAGACTGTTTAGAAATTGCAGAGCAGTGTGTAACTGAGCCACGTAACTCTACTATAAATGTATTACCCATATGGCAACGGCAACCCATGCCATTTCAGTCAGCTGGTTGTGCATCACTTTGCCTGGCCATGCTCAGGGCAGGCTGTAAGTGCTGCAGAATCAACTCCTTTCAGAGCAGTCTTCAACCACTGACTGGTGAGAATTGGGGAATAAACACTCCAGCAACCTCACCCTCATGGAGATAACTCTGCAGTGCATTCTACAGCGTTTCCAGACTCACCCAGAAAAATCAACCTCCATTTGCTCGCAGTGGTAACTCGCTGGTGAGCATACCCCTTCTTCACTACCCGTCATGTCCTGTCTCATGCATTTCCTCCTCTCCACTCCACCCCACAATTAGTATTTTCTGAGAGTACCCCCTTGAAGTAAGCCAGCTGTAGATGAATTCTTGTTTCAGGGTCCTCTTCTGGAGGAAATCGATCTATGACAGTAGCCGACAGCACGTTAATCAGGCTACACACTCGTCAGGCATTCCCCACTGGGGAAGGACCAAGGCCCCACAAGCCCAGTGTGTTCCTAGTTCCCTGCTTATCTTTACCTGTGATCTCACACGTGAGTGATGTAGCATGACTTTTGGTGGTGGAAGTGTCAAATGATAATCCATTTCTAGAGGACAATTTGAGCAGTAAATACAGATTTGAAAGTGCCTCTCACCTTTGACTAAATGGTTGCATCTCTAGAAGTGTATTTAAGGAAAATAAATGAGGGTCTACGTACAATTTGGCTCTGAGACTTTGCATTGCAGCTATGAATGTCAACCACGGGCCATGTGAAAATGATGGCCTACTTTTATAACGGAATACCTTGCAGTCATTAAAAATAATGTTAAAGATGTATTCTGATAGAGGAAAATGCTTACCATCTATTGGCAAGTGCAAAAGGCAGGATATAAAGCCATAAATACAATATGATCTTGTTTGGTTTTGTAGCTGATAAGGAAGAGTTCTGCTTGGACCTTGCACATACACTGAAAGACCTGACCCCTGCAGAACCCAAAGCTTGCTTGAGCCTTTAACAGCTCATCTCAGACCCGGAAGAGAACTACACTCTAGTTTAATGTCCATCTAGAACATGATACAGTGACAATGACCCATCTCAGGAGAGAATTTTCCATCTTCTACAATCAGTCACAAAGTGTCTGTGAAATCCTCCCTTATTTGGAAGCATTTCCTTCCTGCCTTCTGTCCAGCCCTCACACCGCCCACGGAGAAAGGCCTACTGAACTCTCCCAAGAGAGGCATGTCTTTCCTTGCATTGCATATGCATTCAGCCTCAGCAGAGGACATTTTTGGGCTTTGGTTATTATTTGACATATTTGAATGTAGTTGTTTGCTAGTTGTCGTCAAACAAATATTATATACAAGACTTCTCTGAATACCTTTTGAGTGCCACACACCTATGCAGTGTAAAACATAATAACTTTGAGTTACTGAGGACAGAGGATTTTAAAGAAGTAATTTGAACCTGAAGTGAAACTTCTACTCATGACCTGCCCTCCTCTCCTTTTCCTCTGTGATTTGTTTTTCTTGCCTGTTTAAGGTACCAGTTGAGCTACAGGGATGAGATTTGAAGACATGGCTCACTCGTCTTTAAGGAAGGTATTTTAAAAGTGCAGGGATTTGGGTAAGAATTGAGAGGTATATGGAAATAAATAGTTCAGAGTTTATTCTGGGACTGGTGCATGAGAGATATTATATAGTCAGAGAATTTTCAAGCCATATAATCTAAGTTTGCCAATTAACAGCTGAGGGGTAAAGCCCAGAGATTAAATGATTTTCTGTAATCTAACAAGTAACAAATGAGGACAATTAAGTGTTTGCATTAAGACCCTCAAATCTTTTCTGTTTATTTTTTCAAGGGAGAACCTTCCTCTCGTTGCACCCCCTTGTTTATTTAAAGAAGGCAAGAGTAGGTTTATATTAAAGAGATTCATGAGCTTGGTGGAATCATTTTTAGAGGAGCGATTCTCAGACCAGGCTATGGACTGGAATTATCTGAATAACGTTTGAAACATATTAAACCTTGCATTTCACCCTTTGCAAGTTCTGATTCAGCAAGTGTGAAGTGGGGCCTAGAGAAACATATTTTTAAATTACTCTCCAGGCTATTCCCAAGTGCAGCCAGATATTGGACCTGGGTTTGACAAAGCCCTGGGCTTCCCAAGACTGGGAAGGCATGGAAGATGGGAAGAGAAAACAGGAAATTTACTCTCAGGATTCAGACCACGTCTTCCCTCTAGAGCAAATTCATTTCCACTCTGGTTGGTAAATACTGTCAAATATATAAATGAAATCTGTACCTTCACAGGAATTTCCCAGTTTGGGTGGAAATGAATTTCAGGACTGGCAAGCAGTCTTCTGCCTCCTCTAATATGCTAATGAACACAGAGCTATTGGCTCCGATGTGCCTGTGTCAGATTAGCAGTAGATGTGACTTTGCTGTTTGTCTTATAGCACAAGGCTTTCATATTTCCCCATTTTATTTAAAAGCCCATTTCTTCCTTCTCTCTACAGTATAAGCAAAAACCATAATATTTTCTTTACTTTTCCAATAATAAATGTCTGTAGGGGCTGTAGGCTTCATTGTTTGGTAAGCCTGACAGATTTCTCCTATTATTTGTTTGGTTAAAAGACTCAGTAATTTTTAAGAGTCCTTTTGCTGGCTTCTTCCCGCTTGAATGAAATGCAAAACAAAAGGCTTGATGTGCCAAGGAGTAGGCAGGTGTGTTTACATGGATTCTATCTATAGCAGCTGTTTACTTTACTGTTGAAGAATGTGTTTCTTCATGCTGTGAACTTGAGCATTATGGAACTTTAAGATTGTGTTAGCTCAGAGGACTCTTTGACGATCTTCTCATCTTTCTAATTTTGCTCATGTTGGTCCTTGAGCCAGTTGAGCAAGTCTTGTTCCTGACATTGTGGTGAGCCTGAACTAGAGGTCCGATGAATGGATGAGCTGGAGACCTTATCCACGCCGAAGACATTATGGTTACTATTAGAAGAAGGAAGCTACCTTCAAAAAAACAACTATTTAATACTTCTCATGAGTCTGAGTTGAACAGGACTGTTCTGCTGATGCTGGCTGAGTGCAGCTGATTTTCCTGGGATCTCTGGTGGGTTTGTTGTCAGCTGATGGCTCTACTAAGGAATGTCTTATCCAGTTCAGCCTCAGCTGGAATAGCCCTGCTGTCCCTCACCACATGTTCCTTATAAGCTTCTAATGGGACAACCAAAGCATGTAATCAGAGAAGCAAGAGGGAAGGTGGAAAACTCACATAGCTTCCAAGCTTCTGCTGGCATCGAATGTGCTACTCTCACATTGGCCAAAACAAGTCACATGGCTGATGTCAGTGTGGGAGGTCATTAGCAAAACCATAGGGAGGAGTAAAAAGTTGGGTTATGAATGCAATAAATCTATCACAAAGATTGAACTGGTGATGGTTTGTATGAGACTAACAGAGGCACCATCATTCTGTTTGTTTTTGCTGAAAAATGCGATAGGTTTTCAAAAACAAAGAATGGGAATGCACTCGATAGTGAGTATAGGGGTGTGTGTGTGTGTGTGTGTGTGCGTGCCCGCATGCGTGTGTGTGTTGGAAGGGGTAATGTTTTTCATTCTTTTCTTCTTTCTTCTTAAACCAAGAGCAAAGAGACTTTTGAAGACCTTTGAAAACTCTTCTATCAGTCCTCTTGGGAACTCTAAGAAGATGATTTTAAGGACACTGTCAACTGGGAGATCTTTTTCCAAATAAACACTGCTGTCATTTTTGACATCTGGATTTTGACATCAAAAGTTGCCTGTATTTTGAGCTTGGAATTTATCTTTGAAAAGTTGGGTATTTTTTTCTGACACGTTAAGAAAAAGTATTTATTTTAAAGGTAAGAATGAGTAACGGAAAAAAAAAAAAACACCCACACATGCATTGGTTATTTTTGCGAAGTAAAAATTGTGACTTTTTTACAGACCCATATTCAAGTGAAGATAGGAAAAAAATATGAACTGATACTGATTTATAAACCTTTTCTTTTGCATATAAGTGTTGCCGCTGTAGTCCCATACGTAAGCATCTTAGTTAAAGCAAAAAAGTGGAAATGGTGAGGTTACATATCACTGAAATGTATTTTTAGAAGATAACTTTAAGTACAATGGGGGAAAAAAAGCACATTGTTCCGAAGCATTGGTCCCAAACTTTTAACAGTGATAAGGAATACCAAAGCATAGAATCCTCAATCCATTCTTTTAGTTACTGCGTTTGCTAAATGCTTAGTAACTCCAGAGAATAGTGAGGAGAATGACACAGCTGAGAAAGCTGAATCCACCAAATGTCAGAGCTGAAAAAAGCTGAATTCAAATGGAGTCCTAGGACGGGCGGCAGCATCATCACTGGGGAGCCAAGCTTGGCTCTAATCAGACTTGTTACAACAGAATCTGCATTTGATCAAGATCCCCAGGGATGAATATGCATATTTGCATTTAAGAAGTACTGATGTATAATTGGCTATGTTATTAATTAGAGGCCACATTTAGGTTTAATATAATAGAAACGCTGATGTTACCAAACTCTTATTTGTAGATCGCTATATAGCAACAGCCCTTAGTCTATTACCATCTTCAGGCCTCACTGTTTATATCTGTCAAATGGGGACTCACAACTCTCATGCATATTCATCAAAGGAGTGGGGGAGATCAAGGAATGGCTATAAGAAAGTGCTCTAAGACAAATGAAGAGGTGTATACGTATTAGGGCTTATTATTTTATTATGGAAGTGCTTAGATCTTAATGTCTCAGCTAGTACAAGTTCTAAACACTGAGGAAGCTATGCACTCAAGAAATGCTGTTCCATTCTCAAGTTATTGTGAAGGTTCAACAATCCACCTTGGATAATTGGTGTTTTAGTATACTGTAGCACTGACCGTGTACCCACAGACATTGCAAAACATACAACCTACAGCCTGCTCCATTCTGTCAGTGATGACTCCCCCATCACTTCAAAGAAGAGTCTTCACACCTAGGACTTGATTTCCTCTAAGGCTTTGTTGCTGAAAATGTGGTCTTCTGAAGAGCAGTGTCAGCCTTGGGGCGGGCTGGAAATGCAAAACCTGCAGACCTCACTCCTATCTGCTGAACTAGAACCTGCCTTTGACATGATCCTCCAGTGATTTCTGTGCAAATGCATGTTTGAGAAGCCCTGACCGAAGTATGTGCTTCTGAACCCTGGCTGCACATTAGAATCACCATGGGGGCTTTAAAAAATATCAGTGCCAAACTATCCCCTTCTCCCTGCCACCACCAATTAAATTAGAATTTTGGGACTTGCCTCAGGCATCTATAGATTTTTAAAGCTCCTAAATGATACTCTGCTATACTATTTGGTGGTGTGAAGTGAGACCTGGAGAAGGGGCAGGAAGAGTCAAATGAGAAAAGTCCTGCTATTGACATTTCAAATGGATTGGAGTTTGAGTATGAGGGGAGTAAGACAAAGGAATGATGGAAGAGAGAGAAAGTTATTCCAAGTGGAATCTCAATTGTGGAAATGGCTGAGTGACTTAGGGAAAAGCTAGACCCAACCTTGAATGTTAATTTAGATATAGTTCTGTGATATAAAACATCTGTCTTTCCAGAATTATAGTAAAGAGTGTAGGTGGTTGGTTTGCTTCCTATGAAATAAGAGATAAGGTGGGGCCCAATGCTTGAGTTGATGTAGAAAATGGACAATGAGTTGGGTAGTAATATAGGTTGCCAGATAAAATATAGGACACCTCATTCAATTTGAATTTCAGATAAGCAGTGAACACCCTTTCAGTGTCAGTATGTGTTACACAATATTTGAAACATCTGAAATTTAAATTTACCTAGATGCCCTTGCATTTTGTTCTGCAAAAGGTGGTGACCTTATCATAAACCCTAAACTGGTTTATGAGAATCAGAAGCTGAGGGCTGCAGGCCATCATAAGAATGTGAGTTTTGAGTTGGCAGAAATCTTGGCAAAGACATCCCACTTCAATTGAGCTGAGGCATCTTGTTTGCATTTGGTTTGAATCAGAACAGCTTTTTCATTATTCTCCATTTTTCAATTTTCTTGGGTCTCCCACTTTCCCCTCTCCCATTTGCCTTGGCCTTCCCTTAATTTGTAAAGTGAACTTTTGCTTGACCTTGTGTTTGTTGTTTTCTCAGCATGTTCCAGTCCTAGCAAAAGAAAAGTCTTAGTCTTAAATTTAAATTCATTGGTATTTCAGAAAAGGCTCTTATTTATTTACCATTTTGTAGCATACCACAGAATTAGAGATATGGTCATAAATTTACATTTCTAAAGTGCTCTCAGCCTTCTGAATTTTGTGATAGACAATTTCCTGGGGCAAGACATGGAGGCGACCCAGGGTGTGGTGAGAAAAACATGGGGGTGGAGATGAAAAACAAGAGCAAAATGAAAACAAGAATTGCATCTGAAACCAGCTCCTATCAACAATGCTCTCTCCCCCTCTGCCTGCAACAAAGGGCCTTTATCAGATGGCACGGTGAATAGGCAGGGCCTTCTCTCAAAACTGCCAAGTCTGTTTATGTATCTATTATTTCCTTTGAAAATTGCCTCAAGTGGACCCTTGTGAAGAGTTTCTCAAGCATTGCTTCAAACCATTCCCAAGCTTGGGTTGTAATGGAAGTGCAGCAAGAACAAAGGACAGGCACTAGAATGTTCTTTTATTGTTTGCATGACAAAGAGGAAAAGATATGGGATAGATCAGGGGTTCTCCCAAGTGTGGTCTCTGGACCAGGATCATCCACAACATTCGGAAACTTAATAGGACTGTAGAATCTCAGGTCCTGCCTCAGACCTACTAAATTCCAGCAACTCTGAGGACCAGGATCCATCCAGCTGTGGTTTAACAAGCCAGCCAGGTGATTCCCTTATCAGCTAAACTCGAGATCCACAGGCACAGACATTTTACCTCATTAATCTGACTTAAAAACCCTCATCTTCTCTGCCCAGCCTCCTACTTCTGCGGGACGTGGACGACTGAGATGCGCAGGACTGGGCTGTCAGCCAGGTGGGAGAAGGGGCTGTTTTGTTTTGTTTTTGCCTACGAGTCTTTTTCTTTAGTTTGATGACAAAAGGGATCCAGGGTAGTAAGGACAGAAAGAACAGCACAGACAGAAATGAGTCTTGCTCTTTCTGTCAGCTTCAGAAAGCAAACAGTCACACAGAAGGAAAAGTTACCATTAGATAGTTTAATGGACTAGTCTATCTCTAGACAAAAATTGCTTTAAACAGAATTTTCTAATTTTATTTAAATATTACACATTTTCATAATAATAATGGCTGCAATTGACTGAGAACTAATGTATGACATGCACTGCACTAAACATGATTCAAAATTATGTCATTTTGTGGGCACACTACTCAGTAAGTACTAGGAATCTACCCTTACAGTAGGGGGTAGAAGGAGTACTAAGGGGGTAAGGCCCTTGCCTAAGAGTTTACAGCCACAGAACTAGGCTCTGAAGCCAACTCTTAACCCATGCTTCTGGGTCTTGGTTGCATATTGAGCTTGCCCAAGGAGCATTAAGAAATATGCTTAAATCCTAGCTGCAGAGAGCTTGGTATATTAGCCCTGGATGCAGCCTGCACTTGGGATTTTTACAAGCTCCCCTAGTATTCCTGTGCAGAGCCAGAGCTGAGGGCCACAGTCTTATCAAGCGTGTCACTTTCCTCTTGGTGCCTTTAGCTAAGTGGATCGCAACCTTGGATGCAAATTAGAATCACCTGTTTCCTCTTTAAACCATACCAGTGTTCAGGCCCCATTTCCTGAGATTCAGATTTAATGGACCACAGGTGGCCAAGCATTGCATTGTTCTGATGTGAAGCCAGGGCGGGCATCACTGCACTGACTCCAACTGCTGGAGCTGACTGGGTAGAAAATTTGGGTTTGTGATATGACCCTGCCCCTGATGTTACCACTGCTGATAAAGTCCTCAGCAGGAATGAGAGAGGGTGGTTTCAGAACAGCAGGTTTGAGGCTGGTTAGTTCAGGATTATTGGCAATTGAAATAAGTGCCGTGAGAGTGCGTGTCTGCACAAATGTTGTGAGGACAAATACAAATTAAAAATAAGAGGCTTAATTCCTCCTGCAGAAAATAAGGGAATGGATTTCCTTTCTCTCTCTTTTAGTCAGGAAACTTGTAAATACAAGTGCATTATTTATTACTTTACAAAGTATATTTTTGAAACAATCTAAGCCTTTTTTAGAGCATCTTTCTCCAGGTTCTGGGAGCCATGTCTTTGAAATGCTAACACCAAGGAAATAGGACCTTATCTCTTTTTTAGTTTATTTTTACTTTTCAATTTTATTTTTTTTAACTTTATTTTTGTGGAAGGGTAAGAGATATTTCACACCAAGTTGTAAAACTACCACCTTTTAAAAAGATAGGAATTTGCATATGTTTTTTTCCTCTGAATAAAGTCAATTAACATAGATTGTCATTCCAGTTAGGAAGTTAGGATCAACTATCTAAGTGTGCCAATGGTGCTGTCCAATACTCTTACTTGACCACTAGTTATTGTTTATCACCAACACACATGTAGTGGGTTGAATATGTTTGGCTATGTAGAGTGTGATTGTGAGTTTTTCTTGTCTGCGGTCTCTTACCAGGTTGCCAGTGATGCTCAGCACATTCGGATTTTTCTGATGCCCCTCAATCTAGGAACACTTGACTGAAAACTGCAAATTATTTTCTCAATTTCATTCTGTTAATAATACCATGGGAAGGCTAATGGACATATAATACTTATCCAACAATAAGAGTGCTTCTCTCTCTTTTTTTTTTTTTTTTTTTTGAGACGGAGTCTCCCTCTGTCACTCAGGCTGGAGTGCAGTGGCACCATCTCGGCTCACTGCAACCTCTGCTTCCCTAGGTCAAGCAATTCTCCTGCCTCAGCCTTCTGAGTAGCTAGAACTACAGGAACTCACCACCACACTCAGCTACTTTTTTCTATTTTTTAGTACAGACAGGGTTTTACCATGTTAGCCAAGATGGTCTTGATCTCCTGACTTTGTGATCAACCAGCCTTGGACTCCCAAAGTGCTAAGATTACAGGCATGAGCCACTGTGCCCGGCCAATAGTGCTTCTTTACTAGCTTTGTGGAGATGATTTGTGGGTTGGAAGAAGATTTTATTGTTGTTTTTTATTCTGTTTCCTCAACAGTGTGGGTGTGTATGTGCTAAGGGTAAGGAACTGAGTTTAAATTTCTGCCCTTCCCCCTCCACTTAACCTCTCTGCCCCATTTCTACAACTTTTTTCACTTTTTCATTTTAGTTTTCCATGCAGTGTTTGAAAAGCTTTGCTCTAATTAAAAAAACAACAACAGGCCGGGTGCGGTGGCTCAAGCCTGTAATCCCAGCACTTTGGGAGGCCGAGGCGGGTGGATCACGAGGTCAAGAGATCGAGACCATCCTGGTCAACATGGTGAAACCCTGTCTCTACTAAAAATACAAAAAATCAGCTGGGCATGGTGGTGCATGCCTGTAATCCCAGCTACTCAGGAGGCTGAGGCAGGAGAATTGCCTGAACCCAGGAGGCGGAGGTTGCGGTGAGCCGAGATTGCGCCATTGCACTCCAGCCTGGGCAACAAGAGCGAAACTCCGTCTCAAAAAAAAAAAAAAAAAAAAAAAAAAAACGAGAAAGGAAAGGATGGAAAGAAAGACAAGATTTGAGCTGGCTGTAGTGGCTCTTGCCTGTAGTCCCGGCTCCTCATTAGGCTAAGGTGAAAAAATTGCTTGAGCCCAGGAGTTTGAGACCAGCCTGAGAAACATATAGAGACCTTGTCTCTAAAAGTTTTTTTAAAAAGTTTTGAACATTAGTGAACTTAGTTTTTCTGGGATCCTCCCTTCCTTTCTAGGCCTGATATGTCAGGAATATATGGCTCATGCTAGGACCCCAACCCTCCTCAGGTTCCCTGATGGGTCAGAATATCACTATGTACAAACAGGGGCTGGGAAAAAGTGTTGTATCAACCCCCAGAGGAGAGGTGCTCCTGGAAATCCTCCTGGTGAAGGTGGCAGAGCTGTAGGACAGAGGACAGATAGAAAGCAGAGATGGGGTGGAGGGGCGGCAAGGCAGCGGGGAAAGTGGAAAATTGGAGTGTGGTCTATGTTTTGGAAATAGTTCTGTGTCCTCTGGAGCCTGTGACACATGGTTCCAGCCTCATTTATATCAGCTTTTCCAATAGTCCCAAGGTAAACAGACTAGAACAACATTTGAGCTTATGAGAACAGATGTGGCTGCGTTTGCCTTTTAATAAAGACAGAGTCTGGCCAGATCCAGCAGCCACCAGAAGTGTTTCTGCTGACCCAGGAGAGGTACAAGAAGATTATTAGCATTGGTGGGCGCTATATTTCCTCTTTTCTTTTCACACTCACCATTGCTACCATAATTTTAGTGACTCATTTAGGATCTGTGGTGGAGAGAGTGAATGCCAGACCTCCCAGATTCTCTTTCCACCCCTCCACCCACCACCCCAACAAAAAGCCACATTGTACTCACTGAACCCTGGTACTGTGAATGGGGCCTTTATTCTAGCCCCATTTCTGAGTATGCTGCAAGTTCCCTTAAGTGCGATCATCTTGACCTCAATTTACAAAACCATAAAACAGGAGAGTTAGAAGGAATTTCTGAAATGGTCTGATCCAACTTTATTCTTTTTCTTTCTCTTTTTTGTAACAGAAAAGAACATAGGACCAAAAAAGTCAAGGACTTGTCCATGATAAAGCAGTTGGTTGCACACTGAGCTGATCTGCTGCCCATGAATCTAGACACACTTGGCCGAAAATTCTGTAGATTATTTTTTCAATTTCATCCTGTTAATATTCCCATGGGAAAGCTAATGGCTATATAATCCCTTTAAGTGATAAATAATGTTCTCCTGTTTACGTGTCAGAGGAAATGAGAGCAGGAACTCATAACTCGGTTCCCGTCCCCCATCTTGTGCTTCCAAACCCTTTGTTCAGGCTGAGGTTTGCTGTAAAATATGTGTGTTCAATGGATGGATTTCCAGCTTGAAGGACTTTTGCCTTTGATTACTGTTGAAACAAATGAAGAGATAGATACGGCATTAAGGTGGGAACCCTTGCTTGTTAGAAGTATTTGAGTCTTAGAGTTGCAGGGTGACATTTGCCTTGGTTTATAGACTAAAATATAGGACTCTTTGCTTCTCCTTACAGGTAGAAAGCTTGTTTATTTTAATGTCTTTCTTGTCTTTGGGCATTAGTTTTCACTACCTGAAAGTCGTTTTCCTCACGTTATCACTTGGTGCTTGCTTCTTTTATGGCCTCAGTAGATTATATCCTCCCCTGAGAAGACCTCCATGCCCCATTGCCAATGTTGGTGCGTATCTCCCTTGCTTCCTGGACTTATTATGGCACTTGTCATGATGTTATGTTATTGTTAGCTACACTGTGAAAAGGGACGTGGTGTATTTCATTCTTAAATACATTATTCTAAGTGAAAGACATCAGACTAAAAGGGCTAAATACTATATGATTCCATTTATATGAAATTCTGGAAAAGGAAGAACTAAAGGAATAGAAAACAGATCACTGGTCGCTTGGGAGTAGGGAGAGGGGGATTTACTACAAAGAACATGAGGGATTTTTGCTGTGATTGGAGCTGTTCTACATGTTTAGGGTGGTAGCTACCAGATTATATGTACTTGTCAATACTCATAGAACTATATGACAAAGCGTGAATTTTTTAGAATGTAATTTATACCTTAACAAATCCGGCTACAGAAATAAGTAAGAACACAAAGAAATGAGCTCCTTGAAAAAAAAGAAAAAAGCCCTGAACCAACAAAAACTTCAAACTCTTGTCTAATAACTGAAATGATAGAAATACAGCTTCCTTTGTTTCAGGAGCTCAGTTATGCTTTGTTAGAAATAAAACTCCAACTGGCTTCAAAGGTTGTCTGGTTCTTTTTAAAGTTAACATGGAGGTCCCCACAAGATAAACAGTAGAGCCAATTCTACCACTGGCCAAGAAGTGTCACCTTTAGCTCAAGCTTCTGCCTCTTTCCTTCCTCTAGAATTGTGACCCGAGGTGCAGTTTTACCTTGTGAAGTGGGAATAACCAAATGGAAGCAGGATGAGTTCAGAATCCAAGGAGTCTGGGTCTGGTGAGTGAGCCATGATGCTGCCGTTGTCTGGGTTGTATTGTGTCTGTCTGATTTGACAGAGGGCCCTGTAGAAGCTGAGGGTGAGGCTACTAGAAGCTCCAGGCCCAGCAGAGATGTGAAGACAGTGAAAACCAGGGGCTTAGGTGACTTCCTAGGTCCACAATTGGAGTGAAATGGCAGGGATCAGGTGGAGGCTGTAGCTCAGTAAAGCCCCTGGAAAACTCTAGGGTTTGACAAGTGCAAGGATGTGATTTTTCTACCTGCCTTGACCAGGATGGACCCAAGAATTGCACTTTACTACATCCAAAGGCTGACAAAACTGATACAAACCTACCCAGTGCCCCCTGCCTCCTGACCCATCTCAGGGGGACCACTTCTGGGATGTTGATTGGGGTCAGCTGACCACTTCCGGGATGCAGACTGAGGTGGCACAAAGTGATGAGACTGGCTTTTTAAGAAATACAATGGTGATTTAGTGTTCAAAGTGGACCCTTCAGGAATTTTTAATTATAGATGTGTAGTCTAAAGAGCCGAACAACTTTAATAAACCCAGCTGAATCAGGGAACTACCCTTTGTCCCACTTATTATTACCCCAACTGTGTGACTTATATTCACCCTGACGGATTGAATGATGCTTCCAAGCTTCAGATTCACTAAAGCTACGTTGTCCAATATGATAGCCATTATCCATATGAGGTCATGTACGTTTAAATTTATAGAAATTAAAGTTAAGTACAACATATAATTTAGCCTTTAAGTTGCATTGATCACATTTTAAGTGCTCAACAGTTAGAGGAAGTGGCTGCCGTTTTAGGCAGTGCTCACTGAGAGGATGTTTCCATCACTGCAGAAATATTTACTGGACAATACTGCACTACAGACTATTTTATTAGAGATGTAAAACCTGAAGTGGTCTCTAATTGACTAAATAAAAACATTTAGTCCTAAAAAAAATCAAGATCATCTCATGCGCCCTCTTACTCAGGTCAACCTTTCTTGGTTCCCGGTGTAATTCTGTCACCCTGAAATGATGGAGATTTTGCTCTCACTGAGTATGTTTCTGGATTATTTGTGGTTCTTGGACAATCTGGTTTATTTCATCTTCATAATCATCTGGACCTCTTTCCTGGTGATAAGTGCTGAGGGGATGCTGCCATTTTGTTCTGGGTTGGATGACTTTGGAAGTCTGGGAACACTCTGACAAATTTCTCCCTTCTCCTTAACGACCCAGTCAACTATAGGCCAGTCTGGACGGCATGGATGAGAAGGTTGCGTGAGTCATATTCTATACTTCTAACACAGTTGTCACCCTCAAGTTGACTAGTTTGCATTTTTGTTCCTGTTAGGGACAAGCTGCACAGGCTGACCCCTTCCCCCACTCTGACTGCTCTGCAGCTGCATTCCTGAACCCTAGTAGGCGCCATATCAAAGCTGCCAGATGTGCTACAATTAAGCAAAGCCTGATTACAGCCATCCGGGCAGCTTGAGGGAGGACAGGAAAAACGAATGTTTGTTATCCGTACTTGTAAATTCCTATTTGACATATATCTATAAAAAATCCTGGTTTCTCTTTTTTATAAAAAGACTGCTGCCACAAAAGCCACGGGATAATGTATTGTAGGTCTGTTACAAGTCAACAAAGTATCTCTCCGCCTGTTAAAAGTGGATAGATTACTTCAGTCCTGAAACTCCCATATGCCCCTCTCACCCCATGTAAACCCCTTTTTTTGTAAGCTTGGGCTGCCTCCTCGCAGCCTGGCAGGTTAATAAAATTTGCTTGCCTGACTTTGGGCCTATTCTCTTTTCTCTTGGCTACCCTTACACTTCTCTGCAGGGTTTTTGTTTGTTTGTTTGTTTTGTTTTAAGCTGTGTCTGTGCCTATATTTGCTTTGTGCCTGTGGTTAAAGTTATGCTGCTTGCAATTTTCTGGTACTAGGTTGGTGCAAAAGTAAGAGCAGTTTTACCATTAAAGGTAATGGCAAAAACTGCAATGACTTTTGCACCAATCTGATAGAAACCCATCTTATCTAGTGAGGTGCTGGTAATGTTTAACAACTGTCTCTAAGAGGGGAAAAGGCCTTGACGTGTAGCATTGGCTGAATATCATGATATAAATACTCCTACTGACTGATTTCAAGTTAACAACTTGACTTCTTAGAACACAGAGCTGGGAAGTTTTCTCACCACGCAGGCACAATAACTGCAAAAAACCTCAAGAGTATGACAGTAGTAAATGTCATAAAATAATATGACAATAACTTTTGATGGTTTGTTACTTTTGTTTTTATTATACTTTATTTTACTTTAAGTTTGTATAATTACATTTTTAATAATGACCGTGCTTAACAACTGGCTCACAGAATTCTGAAAATTTAGGACTGGCTCCCGTGAGCTGGTATAAGTAGGCTCCAGATCACCACTGCTCTCCTCTTTTTACTGAGGATATATAATCCGCCTTTACAATGAGTGGTCTGTTGCTAATTGTAATCCCGCCCCCTTTGTATGTACAGCAGCATTGAGGAGTACCCTTGAAGATTTGCAGATTGTAGGAATCTGTCATCTGTGACCACTGTAGGACTATCTGATTTTAGCAGACAGATCTGCCATTGAATGTGAGTAAATGTATGCAAAAATTTAAATAATTAAAGTGACCCAGGAACAGAAATCTCTATCTCCTAAGAGGACTTCACCTGGCCCACTTGAGCCAGTCAGAGTCACACAGAACCACCTGTGTCCTGGTAGGGAATGCAGGTGGGATAGGAATGACTTCTCGCTTGTCCAGAGCTCTTTGCACTCCTGTTAATACTACTGCTTTGAGAAAGCTAAAGAGGTTTGAGTGCATGGACATTTTATTTAGGAAGCTCAGTTCTGAAAGGTGGACTTCTTTGCATTGTACTTTATTGCACTTAAAAACTTTACTCATGCTTAAACGTTGTCTGTGAGTTTTTTCTGTAACAACTGGGGACTCCTGAAAAGTGAGATCAAGTGTCTGCCTGTTGCAGTGATTTTTTTTTCTGCACCTGGTATGAAGTGTGGTCTGGAGAAAGTGTTCAAGAAATGTGGGCTGAATAAATGCTGAGGTGCTAGAGACCTGAACTGGTTCAGGATCGGGAGTAGAAAACTTGCTCCACGCTCTTGGCTTAGGTTATTGCTGATTCTGGGCATGTTATGAAAACTGCTGAGTACCAAAGCAGATCCCTGAGTGCTTTGCTGCTATTTTTTTGAGATCTTTAGACCCCCATGGAGCAGAAAGAGAGAGTTGCAGAGTAAAGATAGTATGAGCCTGTAAGCTAAGAGCTCTGCCACAAATTCTAGGTTTTCTAGTTCCTAACTGCATGATTCTGAGCAAACCATGCCTCTAAGCCTCAGTTTCCACATCTCTAACATGGCAGTAATCACTCCTACTTCACTGAGTTGGCAAAATTGGATGAGGTGAGGCATGCCATGGCTAGCACTCAAAACATGAACGTTATTAATGTAATACATTTCCATTTCTTCAGTGTTGGGTAAAATGGAAGCAGCTTCCCTCCCAGTTGCATTGGTTGGAGTTAACAATATATACATATAACCTGGACCCAGCGGAAACATAGCAAGAAGAGTTATTTTGCCCCTTCTGTGCACCAGGTGCTGTTCTGGTTGCCAGGAACAAAGAGGTTAGTAAGTCATGCTTACTGCCTTTAAGCAATTCAGAGATCAGTGAGTGAATGGAATAGATAGTCATTTATCATGATGCAGTGTAAAACAGGAATTTTGTCACTAGAACAGGATTTGAAAAAGAAATTGACAAAGAAAAACGTTTTGACTCTCAACTTTGATCAAATTTGACCAAACATCTCCCAGACCTCTGTCTCATGACCTCTTTTGAGAACTCTTGGCTTTCAAAATCAAATCCAGGTGCACCCCCAAGGTAAGTGGTCAGCTTCATGGCCTTTCTCTTACAGTCAAAGGTAAATGATGCAGCCAGATGTTACAAAGCTTTGTAACTTGACTTGATGTCTATGCCAGCTAAAGCAAGCAGCCAAGGTCTGACATCTCATGGTTGTTACAACTTTGATTATTTTTGGATGGAGGCAGTGCTGTCCTTATTTCAGTGCCTCTCAATTGTGCCTCATGTCTCAATTGCTCCTGAACCTTCTTTCCATAAAAGAGATCTTCTACTGAGGTTTTCATAGGTCTTTGTGGAGTGTCTTTAGATTTGGGCTTTTTGAGGTCAATGCAGTGAGTGTTTTTTCATGTGTTTGTACTTTTCTAGTTCCCTCCCAACACTTACCTCCACGCAAGATAGTTTTTTTACTTTTATAAAATATGCATCGTAAATTCTACAGAGAACAGCAGGAGTGAAAACATCCAGGAAGATACAACTTTAAGACAAATTAATTACGGTTTCCCCACTCCCCCATGTCTATCCCCAGTGCTTTGAGCCCTTCTAAAACAAATAATACCCATGGGAATTGCACATGAGGTAGGCAGATACCTCCCCAGAGCAGTTTGGGTGGTGCAGAGCACAGGTAGAATTTCCATTTATGAAAAAATCTGTCCAATTCCAAGATCTTTCATATTTGTTTTTGAAGTTTTGGTATTTAAGTGTATCTTATTAACATGAAAACACTCTAGAAATGGTGCTAACCCCCAGCAATTCTCATTTCAGTCAGGGATTGTTAAGGGTAAGAACGAGAAAGATTTCAGGACTTGGAAGTGAGGGAAAGAGGACCCATCAAAGAACAGCAAGGGCCTTGAAAAACAAACCCCAACTGTTACTGACACTTGGCTGGACAGCTGCATGTCCTCCAAGCCAGCAGTCCTATAGTATGGTCAGCCTAGCGCCAGCATTGACACTGCCTGGAAACTTTATAGAAGTGCACAATCTCAGGTTGCTCGAGATTTGCAGAATCAGAATCTCTGGGGGCAGCCAGGGTCCAGAAATCTGTGTTTGAATGAGCACCCAGGTGATCCTGATGCACCCTAAAGTTTGGGAAGCACCACTGATTCAGACCCAATTTTCTTCAACTTTTCAGCGTAGTAGCAGGTGTATGGGTTTTATAAAATATTAGACTTCCTCTGGCATAAGAAGAGTTTCATGTGTGTACCCTATTGTTCAATATACTTACAATATTTTGCTGAAAACTTACAATGTGAAATGTAATTTGTCTCTCACTGTGCTGCAATAGCCCCCTTCCTTGCAGTTCTTACAAAAGAGCGGCTTTATTTATTTATTTATTTATTTTGAGACGGAGTTTCACTCTTGTTACCCAGGCTGGAGTGCAATGGCGCGATCTCGGCTCACCGCAACCTCCGCCTCCTGGGTTCAGGCAATTCTCCTGCCTCAACCTCCTCAGTAGCTGGGATTTCAGGCACACACCACCATGCCCAGCTAATGTTTTTGTATTTTTAGTAGAGACGGGGTTTCACCATGTTGACCAGGATGGTCTCGATCTCTTGACCTTGTGATCCACCCGCCTCGGCCTCCCAAAGTGCTGGGATTACAGTCTTGAGCCACTGCGCCCAGCCAAGAGCGGCTTTAGAGACAAATCTTGTTAATGATAATTATGTGATGCTCCAGGAAATCTTCCATCATTCTCCTTGATCTGGAAAATATTGGCTGTGATTCAAAAAGATTTGTGTAGGCTCTCAAACTCTTGCATATAGAACTCATCACCTGTCTGAGTAGGAATATAGATGTAAAGAGAATATATATATAGTAGCCTGAAAAGAGAGCTAGCTATTGAATGTCTGAGAGTTTCATTTGCTTTATTGCTGATTGTGGAAGAAGTTCCCCACCGCCATTTCTTAGGTAATATTCTATTTGATGTGTTTTGGAACTCAGTAAAGAAAATTGCACTTTTGGAAAACCCCTCCTGCAGTGGAATTGGGCACAGGGTGATTCCAAGTGACTGGAGTACACCTTGGAACATGGGAACCCTTGCTTTGTCCTTGTGACTCACTGGCCATAGGACCTTGGATAAGACAACCACGGATATGGTTTTGGCCCTTTGTCCCCACCCAAATCTCATCTTGTAGGTCCCATAGTTCCCACATGTTGTGGGAGGAGCCTGCAGGGAGCTGATTGAATCATGGGGGCAGGGCTTTCTCATGCTGTTCTCATGACAGTGAATGGGTCTCACAAGATGTGATGGTTTTAAAAAACAGGAGTTTCTCTGCACAAGCCCGCTCTTTGCCTGCTGCCATCCACATAAGATGTGGCTTGCTCCTCCTTGCCTTCTGCCATGATTTGTGAGGCTTCCCCAACCATGTGGAACTGTGAGTTTGCCATTAAATCCGTTTCCTTTGTAAACTGCCCATTCTTAAGCATGCCATTATTAACAGTGTGAAAATGGTCTAATACAGCAAATTGGTACTAAGTGTGGGGTGCTGCTGAAAATATAACCAAAAATGTGGAAGTGACTTTGGAATGGGTAACAGGTGAGGTTGGAACAATTTGGAGAGCTCGGAAAAAGGCAGGAGAATGTGGGAAAGTTTGGAACTTCCTAGAGACTTGTTGAATGGTTTTGCCCAAAATGCTGATAGCAATATGGACTATAAATTTCAGGCTGAGGTGGTCTCAGAAGCAAATGAGGGACTTGTTGTGAATTGGAGCAAAGATGACTCTTGTTATGTTTTAGCAAAGAGACTGGTGGCATTTTGCTCCTGCCCTAGAGATTTGTGGAACTTTGAACTTGAGAGAGATGATTTAGGGTATCTGGCAGAAGACATTTCTAAGCAGCAAAGCATTCAAGAGGTGACTTGGGTGCTGTTAAAGACATTCAGCTTTTAAAGGGAAACTTTAAAAGTTTGGAAAATTCTCATCCTGACAATGCAATAGAAAAGAAAATCCCATTTTCTGAGGAGAAATTCAAGCCAGCTGCAGAAATTTGCATGAATAACGAGGAGCTTAATGTTAAACCCCAAGACAATGGGGAAAATGTCTCCAGGGCATATCAGAGGTCTTCATAGCAACTCCTCTCATTACAAGTGTGCAGGTTTAAAAGGAAAAAATGGTTTTGTGGGCTAGGCCCAGGGCCTCTCTGCTGTGTGCAGTCTAGGGACATGGTGCCCTGTGTCCCAGCCACTCCAGCCATGACTGAAAGTGGCCAAGGTACAGTCAGGGCTGTTGTTTCAGAGGGTACAAGCCCCAAGACTTGGCAGCTTCCAAGTACTATTCAGCCCTGCACGTGCACAGAAGTCAAGAATTGAGGTTTGGGAACTTCTGCCTAGATTTCAGACGATGTATGGAAATACCTGGATGTCCAGGCAGAATTTTGCTTCAAGGACAGGGCTCTCATAGATAACCTCTGCTAGAGGAGTACAGAAGGAAAATGTGGGGTTAGAGCCCCCACACAGAGTGCCCACTGGTGTGCTGCCTACTGGAGCTGTGAGAAAATGGCCATGATCCTCCAGACCCCAGAATGGTAGATATACCAACAGCTTGTGCTGTGCACCTGGAAAAGCCATAGCCACTCAATGCCAGCCCATGAAAGCAGCCAGGAGAAGGCTGTACCCTGCAAAGCCACAGGGGTGAAGGTGTCCAAGAATGTGGGAACCTACCTTTTGCATCAGTGTGACCTGGATATGACACATAGAATTAAAGGAAATTTTGGAGTTTTAAGATTTTTAAGATTTGACCGCCCTGCTAAATTCTGGACTTGCCTGGGGCCTGCAGCCCCTTTGTTTTGGTCAATTTTTCCCATTTAGAATGGCTGTATTTACCTAATGCCTGTACCCCCATTGTATTTAGGAGGTAACTAACTTGCTTTTGATTTTACAGGCTCATAGGCAGAAGGCACTTGCCTTGTCTCAGATGAGGCTTTGGACTGTGGACTTTTTGAGTTAATGCTGAAATGAGTTGAGTCTTTGGGGGACTGTTGAGAAGGTGTGATTGGTTTTGAAATGTGAAGACATGAGATTTGGGAGGGGCAACAGGTGAAATAATATGGTGTGGCTCTTTGTCCTCACCCAAATCTCATCTTGTAGCTCCCATAATTCCCAAATGTTGTGGTAGGAACCTGGTGGAAGATTACTGAATCATGGTGGTGGATCTTTCCCATGCTGTTCTCAGATAGTGAATGGGTGTCATGAGATCTGCTGGTTTCTAAAAATGGATGTTTCTCTGCACGGGCCCCTGTTGCCTGCTGCCTTACACATAAGATGTGACTTGCTTCTCCTTGAGTTCTGACATGATTGTGAGGCTTCCCTAGCCATGTGGAACTGTAAGTTCTCCATTAAATCTCTTTCCTTTGTAAATTGCCCAGTCTTGTGTCTGTCTTTATCAGCAGTGTAAAAACAGACTAATACTACCACTTCCTGAGCCTCGGTGTCCTTTTCTATAAAGTGGGACTGTAGCCCCTTTCTATTTCAAGGGTTTTTGTGGTAATAAAAAGAAAATGTATGTAAGAGTCATTGCAACAATGACATACAGGTATGAGGTATATCAGAAAGTAGGTAGCCTAGGGCCACACGTCAAAATTCATCCTTGTACCCCCAACCCTTCTCTTTCCTCTCTGTGGAAACAAAATGGTCTGAGAATTGGAAGGGAATATCTGAGATACACGTGCTCCTTATCTTTCCAGGATGGAGAGCCCTGGCACCCTGGCAGAGCAGCTGGCTTTTTCTAGAGATCCAGATTGAAGCCTATAGATTTTGCTGCCACCTAGGGGAGGCTCATCCAGGAGAGGCCTTGGAGAGGGAATGCACCTGCCTACTTGGCACATGATCTGTGGAGGTGCTCTCTGACCCTGTGACCTTGGTAAGCCTAGCGAGGAAGCCCCAGTGGTCTGGGCTACTGCTAGACCTCGTTTGGGGAAAGGATTAGCACTTCTACCTGGAGAGGCCAGCATTTGGCTTCTCCTAAACAATTTAGACAAAAGGACTAGAGTTCTATAATGCTTTACCTGGCCAAGATGTCATCTATGAGTGCCGGCAATAGGCAAGTCTTTTCACAGTGGCCAGGTCTCAGAGAGTAGGAGAGAATAAGTAGAAAACAAAACTTCATGAACCTTGAGGAAAATATTCAAGGACACAGTCTAGCAAATAATAATAGATTCACAACATAGAGCTCAAGATAGGGGAATGGGCAAAGTACAGAAAGGTGGGATTAGCAATGGCCCCTACTGTTACATGTTTGTAGTAACAAAGAAAAGGAAAGCAACACAATGCAACAGAGAGCACACAAAATATTTTGGACAAATAAACTTTTTATCAGTTATTAAATATAAATCAGTCAAATTAAAATAAATATAAATCAGTCAAATTCTATCAGTAGAAAGATTAAACTGTGTAAAGCAAAAATAATCAACTTCATGCTAGTTAGAATTATGACATGAAAAACAGTGATAAAATATGGATAATAAAGAGTTTATCAAAGAAACACTAAGAAATCAGGTTAAAAATGAAGCTAAGGTGAGAATATTAATGTCAAAACAAAATACAAGAATAAAACATCAAATTTGGAGAAGAAGAAATAATAGCATTTTATTCAACAGTTGCAAAAATTTATGTATCTAACACTGTATCTGCCAAAACAAGCTAGAAATAGAAGAAAACTTTGACAATGCACAAGTATAATGTAACTGTTGATAAATAGCTTTTTGAATTCTAAATATCAAATAAGCAAAAAGTAAGAAACAATATATTAAAGAATGTAATCAACAGACTCAACTTAGTAGAATCATGTTAGGATATGGGCATTGTAAGTAGTGAATATAGACCTTTCTTTTTGTAAACTAGAGACAGAAAATGTACATTCTTTCTTATTTTGATGAAGAATCTACTAGTATTGATCATATATTTAGTAACAAAGTCTTAATAAAATAATCCAAAATAAAGATTTTATAGACCATATTCTCTAATTAGGCTTGATTAAACTAGAAATAAGCAATTAAAAGGCCAGAAAGAACATTAATTACATGAAAGTTAAAAAAATATTCTCCTAAATAATTATTAGATCAATACAGGAATTAAACTAAAATTACATATTATTTAAGGTATTTGGAAAATAGTGAAAAAAGAACATTTTGTACAAAAATCTGTAGGATTTAATTATAGCTATACTATGCAAAAATATACCTTTATCACTTTGATAATTTAAAAAGAATTATAAGTAGGTGAACTTCAAATTAAGAAGTTAGAAAAACAATGTGAACCAATATAAATGAGGAAAGATGTACTTGTAAATTATCAAAAAATAGAAATAGAAAAAAATGTTTTAAAAAATACAAATTTTTTTTCTGCAATTTGAGTGATTGGAGGCTCAAGTTGAAACATGTTTTCTGAAAACATCAGAAAAATGATGGACAGTGTTCTCATTCATTTTATCACACTTACATAAGCTAAATGACAAAACCTGATAAGGTTCATACATAAAATAAATCTGTGAATCCATTTACTCATGGATACAGATGCAGATTTTTAAAAATAAAGCATTAGTGCAGAAATTTCAGCTGAATAGTAGAAGAATAAGATTGTCACACCCAAATGGTACTTATTCAAAGAATTCAAAGATATTTCAAATTTTGAAATATATTACAGGGTTCCATCTTTCAACAAATTAGAGAGAAAGCCATATGATTATAGCATTAGCTATTGAAGGATTACTTTATAAAATTCGTCATCTATTTCTAAAAAAAAAAAAAAACTAAGTAAAATTTGAGTAGAAGGAAAGAAGTAGCCATGATAAAGATTACTTAACAGAAAACATGAGAATGAGTGGTAAAATCCTGAAATCAATTTCATTAAAATATGGAAAAATTAGAGATAACTTTTATTACTATTAAAATTGAACAATGTTTGACAAGTGCTAATTGATGCAATGAAAATAGTAAATAATCAGCATAAATACAGCAAAGGAGGAGATTCAATTATTGTATTCTTACAAAATTAAACAGACTTCACTAAAGCAACTATTAATTAAGAGAACATAGAGATTGGGGTTGAGGGACTGGATAAAAATATAAAATCGACAGCCTCTTTCTATAACAGAATTACTAAGTTAGAAATGGGAAGAAATTATTCATAATTGTAACAAAATAATAAAATACTTATAAATAAATAAAATGAGAAGGACATTTGTTAGAAATGAAAAAAATTATAAAATCTTAAGTATATAAAACAAGGGATTTTGAAAAATATATTTTAGGATGGGAGAACTAATATCAAAAATAACAATTTATAACAATTTAATATATAAACAATACAATCTCAATCTGAATTGGACTTGGTCAAAATAATTTAAAAATCCATTGAAAGACTAAATAAGAAAAGTCAAGATTTTGAAAGAGAGGAGTGACTAGATATGTGGTTTAGCATTTATTAAAAATGCAAAAAGCTTTTATGTTAATTTTCTATTATTGCTGTAGTAAATTACTACAAACTTGGCTTCAAACAACAGAAATTTATTATCTCACAGTTCTGGAGAAGTTTGAAATCAAGGCTATGCTTGTGCTGGAGGCTCTAGGAGGACATTCGTTCCCTGTCTCTTCCAGCTTCCTGTGGCTCCTAGCCATCCCTTACTTGTGACTCCATCACTCTGGTCTCTGCCTCTGTGGCCTTCTGTCTTTGTCATTTCCCTCTGTCTTCTCTTATAAGCACACTTGTGATGGTATTTAAGGCCTATCACAATAATCCAGGATAACCTTCTCATCTCAAAATCACATTTACAGAGGTTTTTTTTTTTTTTTTTTTAATTAAAATAAGGTAACATTAACATTTAAATTCAAATAAGGTTTCTGTGATTAAGGTGTGGATATCTTTTAGAATGGGGGAGGTAGCATTTCTCAGCCTACTACAGCCACTGCAATCAAAGCATTTTTTTATTAGAACAGACAAAGAGGTCAATGGATAGAATAGTCCAGAAAGAGAGCCAAGTACAAATGGGAACCAGAACTGTGGCAAAGGTGGGATTTCAGTTCACTGGAAAAAAGATGCTTTCTTTAATAACTTGTTATCTATAGAAGAGAAAATAAAACTAGATACCTATCTCATTACCATATAAAAAAAAAGACCCTAGTTCATCAAATGTGCAAATGCAGAAGAAGAAAAATTAGCAGAAATTATAGAAGAATATATGCAGAAGTTTAGCTGGTAAGAGACAGACATGTGATGACCATATTGACGATCCCCAACTTAGAATGTTTTGAGTTACGATTTTTCAGCTTTACAATGGTCCAAAAACAATACGCATTCAGTATGCTACTCTAGCTACAATGGGGCTATGTCTGGATAAAGCTGTTATAAATGGAAAATATTAGAAGCTGAAAATGAATGTTTAACTTAATATTTTCAATTTACAATGGGTTTTTTGGGATATAACCTTAGAGTAAGCCAAATTGCATCTGTATTAAAATATAAAAATAAAAGGCTAACATAAACACCTTTCCAAAGATCAAGTCTAAAGTTAGACAATAATTTTCATATTTTTCTTTATGCATCTATTTTTTTTGTGTTACCATGAGCATTGCTACATATGTAATAATAAAAGTAAAATGAATAACATTTAAAGGAAAAAAATATTACGTATGATTTGGGCCCACATCCACATAGGTTTGCATCTTGACTACCCTCCTTGCTTAATATTCATGAACCCTACTTTGTCCATCTGTGAAAGGAGTACAGATTGAGATATTCCATGTTTAGAAGTTTCGTAGTGAGGAATTGTAAGTATAGCAAACTATAGAGAAACAAGCAGTGAGGTAAGGAGAGGATGAATATCTTTTAGTTGATTTGAAAAGTAATTTACATAATCAATAAGAAACCTGAGAATATGTGTATTGACATTAAGAAATGAGGAGGCCAGAAATTATGGAGAGATCTAAAGCCCCATCTCTACCCTAAACACCATTTGCTCCCACCACTAGTGGCTGGGGCTCAAAAGTATGTCTATTTCCAACCGACGTGGTGGAGGAGAGCACACTTTCTTTCAAAATGACTATTTGCAACTTTATTGTCCAAACTTCCAATTCCTGGTAAAGTCTTGAACATTTTTTTTTCTTTTCATTTTATGTTCCCAGGATTTATTTTGCTGAAAGAGAGAGATACTTTCTGAATTCTACCAGCAAGGCTATTACGGGAATTCCTTAAAGAGTTTAGGTTAAGGGGCCTTTGAATTACAAAAAGCACAATTTCCCAAACCAGTATCCATCAGTTAGGACACATTCAAGCCCTAAGAGATTATTACAGCCATTTTTTTTACACTTACCATCACTGACCTGAATAATAAATTAGCATTACTCTTAGAGACTACCATTAAAGAGCTGAAAAATTCTTTAGTTCAATTCCCTTTGTTTCAGAGGGAAAGAAATCAAGGCCAAGGAAAGATGGGATTGACCTACCCATGTCACACTGCTTGCCAGCACCTACGTCTTTCACCTTTCAGTCCAGTTTCCTTCCCACACAGATATGCTGCCCAGTATAAAGCCTGAAAAAAAGGGGTCCTCTCCAGACTGCCCCAAAGGATCTATTGTCCCTATGTCTTGCAGACTGGAAAGGCTAGGTTTCTTCTTCGAAGGGAATAGGAAGTGCCAGAACTTCATTGTCCACCTCCAACATGCCACTGTGAGCTTTTCCAGTCTGAATTCCTCAGGCATCACAAAGTGTCCTTGACACTTCCAAATACTAATGAAGGATCTTAGGAATCCATTAGCTAGCTGATGGATTAAATGGTCATGTATATCTGATAGGCTAACAGAGGCAAGAATGGGAAAAGAAAAACCCTGACAGAGGTTGGCTATTTAAAAACTTCTTTAAAGTTTTTAAAGGCGTGAGGC
Organism: Sapajus apella; assembly: GCF_009761245.1. Classification (NCBI taxonomy): domain Eukaryota; kingdom Metazoa; phylum Chordata; class Mammalia; order Primates; family Cebidae; genus Sapajus; species Sapajus apella. The sequence continues at coordinate 14,267,904 of NW_022436973.1, read as the reverse complement.
AAACAACTGGCTTTAGTCTGGCATGCCATTCACCTGTTTCTAAGTACGGTTAACACTATAGTGAGTTATTTTAATTTTTTTGCATGCATAGTTGAGAGAAAAATAATTTCCCTTATCTTTTTAAGCTTAGTGTCAGACAACTTGACAATCCTCCACCAACTCTTGGTTACTAGAATGTCAGTCCAGACTTCTCTTTTTTTGGTCTATCACAGGAGCAGTGTATACTTCCTAGAAGCTGGTGGGGAAATCTTATTTTTATATTTCCTGAATCACAGGAGATTTTCTCAAGATCTGTGCAGCTCTTTTTGGGCTAATCAAAATCCTGCTTCTGGCATCAAGGCATGGGTTTCCCTAGAAATAGACCCTGAGTCTAGGATTGAGATGCAAATCAATTATGTGCAACTGGGATTGCAGGAGGTACCTCTAGAGGAGTAAGGTGCTGAGACCAGAAAGGGAAAGAGACCAACAGTGTGTTAATAACAGCCTACACCAGGGGTGAACAAGGCTCAATTCCATTGGGGACCTTTAGGGGGCAGTGTAGAACACACTTCAGAGTTGTCCCTTGGAAGTGGTGAGAAGCTGGGGTATTTATTTGTTAGCTCTTACTCATCCTTAGCCGAAGCCTGCTTCTTGAGGTACGAACTCACCAGCATTTCAGCCCTGTTTGGTGGGAGCAGGGAGAATGCCCACAGACAAGGAGTTGGCAGCTGCCTGCAGCAGGTCACCATTACTGGGGCACCAATACCATTTGCTATAATGACCTTCCACGAAGATAATTCACTCTTAATTTTCAACAACCTTATTTCATAAATAGGTTAGGGTCCCTAACTTGACCTCACAAAGATAATTTAGGTATATATTCTTAAGCAGAATTTCAATACTAAATTCATTAATTGATTAGTTCTCATATTAAAGAAAATCATAGTTTTAATTAAGATTCTAAGTCTGTTTTTTTTGTTTTAAATATATATTACCTGGAAATATTGCAAGATGTTAAAGAGCCACCTGATTTGCTCAATGATGACATTTAAGCCCATATTACCTCACGGGTGGGAAATTGGGCTCCCAGAAACATTAGTTTTTCAAACTTATGAGTAATTAGAGCTGACAAAAAAAAAAAAAAGTGAAAATGTTCAGTGCATTTACATTGGGACTAAAAGTCAGCATAGTTATCCCAATTATGAAATCTGACCAATGGGGAAAGCAATGGTCCTTCCGGTATGTGTTTCTTTGGATTTTCTTCTACTCCCGTCCTTCTCAGCACTTACTACCTTTCCAGGGGATAATCTCAAGAATGCAGGCGTAAAGGCATTATAGCCAATCCTAGTTTGCTCTGTGTGAGGATATTCTCCAGCATTGACTATTTGACAGTCGTTGTTTTTAAAATCGTGACGATTTTCTTCAAATCTGGACTTGCTCTGATATTATTATTATTATTATTATTATTTTGAGATGGGGTTTCGCTCTTGTTGCCCAGGCTGGAGTGCAATGGTGCGATCTCGGCTCACCGCAACCTCCACCTCCTGGGTTCAGGCAATTCTCCTGTCTCAGCCTCCTGAGTAGCTGGGATTACAGGCATGCGCCACCATGCCCAGCTGATTTTTTGTATTTTTAGTAGAGACGGGGTTTCACCATGTTGACCAGGATGGTCTCGATCTCTTGACCTCGTGATCCACCCGCCTCGGCCTCCCAAAGTGCTGGGATTACAGGCGTGAGCCACCTCGCCCGGCCCCTTGCTCTGATATTATTAAGGCTGGCACCCCGATGTGTGTGCTGCATTGCCTTCTAAGGCTTGTCTCATTGCCAGCAGGTCTCAAATTTTAGTTTTCCATCCAAGATATAAGGGCAGAATGTTATTTATGGGCAATTACAAAAATCACCTTGCTCTGTTTGATTTATTGGAGAGATTTCAATCAAGGCTTAGAGCTCATCCCAAGCAGACAACTATGCTGATAGTATTTAATGATTGATTGAATGCTGCTAACTCCAGCTCTTTCTCTTTTTCAGTTTTAAGTTGGTGGATTTGGGGGAGTGTTTCAGATGCACTCAAAGCTATGGTAATATTTGGTAGATTCTGAAGCATGCTTGAAGCCTCCTTTTTTTTCTTTCAGTTAATTAGGTTTTTTTTTTTTTTTTTTTTTGCTAGTGTGCGTAGATAGGAAGGGCTTGAAGTATCACCTGAGGGTCTCTAGTTCTTCCTGATTGTAGAATCTTCTGCCAAGACAGTGTGATGCTACTTTAACTGGAGGTGACAGGGACACTCAGGAAAACTGAGTTAATGATAAACTTACTGTTTAATAACACAAAGTGAACTTATTTACATAGAGTGTATACAGACTCATATGGGTTATGGGATATATTTTTCAGATATGCCAATATTATGTTTTGTTAAACCTTTTTCATAATTGAGATGTAATTTACAGAGTGAAATGCATGAATATTATATACATGGATCAATGATTGTATGTATCCTCATCAAGAGATAATTTTATCACCCCAGAAACTCCTTCCTGACGCTTTCCAGCCAGCTCTCCTTGTCTTTAGGCAATCACACTTATGTATTTATCACTGTTGAACCACTTCGCTCATTCCTGAATTTTACATAAAGGAAATCATGTAGAATGCACTTTTTGTGTTTGGCTTGTTTCACCCATTGTTGTGTTTTGTTTTTTGAGATTTGACTGTGTACTTGCATGTGTCAAGTTTGTTTCTTTTTATTCCTGAATAGTATTCAATTGTATAAATATACCATAATGTAGTTCTGAAATCTCCTCTTCGTGACTATTTGGGTTGTTTCCAATTTTTGGTTAGTATGAATAAAGCTGCTACAAATAATCTTGTACAAGAGTTTTTTTGTAGGCATATGTTTTCATTTCTCACATAAAAACTAGTATCAAGATTGCTGGGTCCTAGGAAAGGCCATGCGTAAATTCACATTATTTTTGGCTTAGAAATGTATGCTTACGGTTATGTGATTAAATGTAATGGATTTCTACAGACAACTCCTAAACTTTAGAGTGAACTGTTACCTGTACCTAGTAGCACAGACATTTCTACCTGTAAACAACATATTGATCAGCAACCTGTGGTGTTGTTATTTGCTTTATTGGCATGTGAGAGTTTAGTATAAAGGCCATTTTGAGGAGAATATTCAATCTGGGATGTCTCTCAAATTCAATTACCATCTTGAACAAGAGAGGAGCCAATGACATCAATTATTACTTACTGTGTTGTCTTTATTGCATATTCAGGTCTTCCCTATGAAGAGGCCCTTCTTGAAACCAGGTCCTGCACGAGCTAGCAAAAATGGCTGCTGTGATCACCCACGAATAGTGTGTTGTAAAAGGGTGCAAACTAGATACCCCCTGAATGACCAAAGACAATGCAAAGTCAGAAGTGCTATTGCAAGAGCAACTAAGAATAGAGTCAGGGCTACGTTATAGACAATGATGATAGGATTCTAAGAACTGTATAAATTACACATTAATATTTAAGTTGTTTTTGTTCTGTTTTTTTTCTTCAGTGATTTGTAAGAAGTTAATTAAGTAAGCCTTCTAATGAAATGGTGGTAGGAGTCTTTGGATAAACCATATTTTATTCTGGGAGCTAAACAGAAAGGAAACTAGGCAGGGAAACAGCTGGGGTACCTTAGGAATTTGTGGTTGGTTGGCTGGACCTGGTGGCTCATGCCTGTAATCCCAGCACTTTGGGAGGCTGAGGTGGGCAGATCCCTTGAGCTCGGGAGTTCGAGACCAGCCTGGCCAGCATGGTGAAACCTCATCTCTACTTAAAAAAAATATAAAAAACAGCTGGGGTGGGGTGGTGCACACTTGTAATCCCAGCTACTTGGGAGGCTGAGGCAGGAGAATCACTTGAATCCAGGAGGCAGGGGTTGCAGTGAGCTGAGATTGTGACACCGCACTCCAGCCTGGGCAACAGATCAAGACTCTGTCTCAAGAAAATAAAAAAAATGAATTTGTGGTTGGCAGACTGATGGTAGGATGTTTTCTTCAGTTCTTGGAGGCTCAGGCTAGGAACGCTATTGTAAAACTTTCATCCATTGCTGTGAACCAACCAACTGCTGCTCTTGTACTGGTCCAGTTAGTCTCTCACTGTCTCTCTGTTATATCATTGTGTGACCTTGACAAGTCCACCTGACATTGAGTTTTGGCAGACTCCCCTGGGAAGTTTTACTTGGTGCTAGAGTTTTCTGCTGTTATCCAGGCAAAGGTGATGTAATTCCTTCATTAAATGATTGGATTTCAGTCTGTACTCTTTTAGCCTGTGAATTTCCTACGTGAACATTGCCTAACTTGATGATGTAGGAGTTTTGTTGCCTGGCCTGAGCTCTTGTTGGCAATTCAGTGTGATTAAAATGTCTGGAGACCACCTTCCAGTAGAGCAGCCTTTGTTGTCCATTGTCACTGGATCATTGAGTGGACATCTGTATCTCCTGGCCCTCTCCACTTGAACTTTATATCATTTATGAAATACTGCCAGGCTGAGAATGCAATCTCATCAGGAAGATTTGGTGAGATTAATTAATGCCTTAGTTGTTTGGGAGCTAGAGGGCTGTAACTCTTTACTTGCAAAAGTGCCAGCCTATGGCATTTCCCAAATATAGGTTACTAAAGGACGAGTCCTTATGTTTTGAAAAAGAATTAGATGTCCAGACTTCCTCCTTCCTTTGGTGGGAATTGCAGTTTTTAGAATTCGACATTGGATTCTAAGTTTCTCCAATCCTTTTTCATTTGTAAGCAGGAATCCAACTCAATTTATTTGCTTGATCTTTTGTCACCATATGTCCTCAGTCACCCGGTGAGAATGGAAGCAGCAGGCAATTTAATTTTCTCACAGTATAATCTTGGGTCCCCTTGAGTAAGAGCTTTTAGCAGCTCTGCTCCCTAATTGTGGAATTTACTACTGATTTCTAGTCACAGTGCCCTGCCTGTCCCTGCTTAAATAAACTGAAGCTTAGCTGCATTAGCTGAAGTGTTTGAAACTCTTGGTGGGGGGTGGGGGCAGTGGGTAAAGGGATCTGAAAGGTACGGAGAAATGTTTATCATTCAGTGCCCAGGTTTCCCCCTGGAAAGGAGGATACACAAATTCACACTCATGTATTTCAGGCTTCTGTTTCAGGAGTCTGCATAAGGAAAATAAGTGTAATAAAATAAAATTAAAGAAAACATTGGAGGAGAAGCATGGAGAAGGGCAAGAGGAAAAAAATAGAGGGAAAAGCCAAGAGCTTGGAGGAGCAAATGAAGAAATGAATCAACCTATTCTCTCAACTCCTTTCCTCTTACTTCTCTGTAACTGCAGTTAATTTAGTGGCTTTCTTAATTCAGTGACATCCACATATATCAGAGCAGTTCTTTTTACTGAAATATTTATTTGCCTTGAGTTGGACTGTATGAAACATTAACCACAAATTTTGAAACTGACAGGCACGATGTTTCTCTTCTTGCTTTGCTGGGAGACTTTGCCTGGGGAATCAAGGCCCTAGGGAAGGACTGGAACCCCTGCAAACCCCCTGCCCATCTCCCTAGCTGCTGCATCCATACCCCAGAAAGCAGCAGTGGCAAGCACGGGTTAATTTTCTGGAAACGCTGCACCCTAAGTCTCTGGGATGCACACTATGATCCAACATTTTTCTTTGTTACTTGCTCATTTAATTTATTAACTGTAAGACAGAGAGAGAACATTTATAAGAATACTAGTAAAAGCTATGTGGTAGAAAAGGTGAACAGATTTATGAATGTGATTTCACTATCGGCTTCCCAGAGGAGTTGGAAATCCTTTCCCATTTCTATACAATGGGGCTGGAAGTAGAAGTCACACCATAGGGTGCAAAAAATGTTGTGAATCTCAGGGCTTTCAATGACCTGCATTAGGGGCATAAAATGACAGATGAAAAAAGATTTCAGCTTTCAAGCTGGTAGAAGGAAATGGTTGATGGTACTTATGTATACACATACATACACAATCTTTACATCAGTAAGTTAACATCTGGCATCTTTTTTACAGTGAGAAGATTCCAGAGGCCAAGCAGGTACCTGGGGTTCTGAGGCTTTCTTCTCAGCCTCTTGAGGAATCTGAGTATTTATAAAGCTTTAGGGATTAAGGGCAGCAACTCTCTTCATAGCTGAGCTTAGAGCCCTCTTACATCAGGAGCCCCTGTTAAAATGTGTGAAGAAAATCTCCACATTGCACAGAAAGCTGCAACACATCCATGGTGAAGGAGTTTCCTCATTTATAATTAAGTTCAGGAAGCAGACTAGTGTGTTCTTTCTCAGATAGAGGAATGGCCTTCATGTGGATAGGATAGTCACAGGAGTATGAGGCATGGGATAATTTAAGTTAGCATCAGGAGAAGCCAAAAAATGAATCAAAGTCAGGCAGAATCAGGGAGGTTGAGAGAATGAATCCATCCATGGGACTACTGTCTAGGGTGGAGGTGGTACTTGAATAGCTAAATTAAAATGGCAAACTTGAGGAGGATGGATAAGGTGACCTGCCATTTTGCTCCCTGATACTATCTCCAAGTGTCGACAACAGTCTAGCAAGTGGCTGATGCTCGATAAATATTGATTTATTGAATAAATGAATAAGTAAATGAAATAGACAACTATAGGAACTGGGTTGCAGGGAGCTGAGATCGTGCCACTGCACTCCAGCCTGGGCAACAAGAGCGAAACTGTGTCTCAAAAAAAAAAAAATTGGGGATCAAAACCTTAATAAGCAGATGCCCTTTTCATTGTTCTTGCTCACATCCAGATAAGAGCTAAGCCAGTTTTTTTCCCCGACTCCTCCACCCCACCTCACACATAAACAGAAATAATTATAAATTATACCGCAGGCTAGTCAATAGGAAGTCTTCCAAGCCCAGGCTTTAATTCATCTTGGTTGATAGTTCATTTCACACAGCCCCACCAGACAGGAATAACTTATTTTAATTGGCCATCATTTGTGAACCCGTGCGTGGTCTACTTTAGAAATGACACCGCCACTTTATTGTAACTGTATTTCTCTGACTCATGGTTATCTAACTGAAGGGAGTAGATCAATTTTTCATAAATCATAAAAGTATGTAGAAAAGTAAAATGAATTTCTTTCCCCAGTCCTTTATAGCTTTCCCACACAATGCCGAAAAGAAGGCTATCCAATTCCGTGACCATCCAGCTATACTTGGAATCCCCCAAAGAAGATGGTCTTAGAAGGAAAGAGCCGACAGTGGTCACAATATGATGAAAAAGAAAAAAACAGGCCATTCTCCAAGCTTCTTTGGCCTTTTGTTAACTGGTCTGACACAGTGAAGATTCCTGTTATCCCAATGAAAGCAATTTCTTTGTTCCCATAAAGTCCTTGTTCCTTATTAGAGACATCACTTAATGCTCCCAGGGACTAGGATAATGACCTGTGTAATGGTTTGAGGAATCCCAACCTTTCAAGGTCAGAGAGACAGCAAAGATATGCCCAGAACATGGACAGACGAAGAGGGGCAGTAAGTCCCTATGCTTCCTTTGGAGACCTCTGTCATCACATTGCTGTGTGGACAGAAGACCCTGACAAAAACCTCAGTGTCATTTTCTCTCTTTTTAGCCAAGACCCTTTTTAAGAAGGGATTGGAAGGAGATGGAAGGAGGGCACCCACTGTTGTCAAGAATTGGCATCTTAGCTAAGACAGGCTCACAGTGGGTGGATTAATCTAAATAGGGGCAGAGGAATCATGTCAGTTCCACCCACGGTCATTCCGCATGTCCCCTTTTCTCCCTTAGCTGCCTGAGGTCTCTATACAAATAGCTCTCCGACACCTGCTCAGAGACCCACGCCTTCTCCCTTCGGAAGGCAGCCACTTTTGGTTCCACTGAAGCATTTTAGTCACACGCATCTAGGTTATAGAAGAGGTCACTTGCATAATTAATAAAGTTTTTTTTTAAACTAGAGAACATGATTTTTGAGAAATAGGAAGGGCGTAACTGTCAAAGATATGTAGGCATGTGTGTGGCTATGCGTATTTCTACATACGGTTTCAATCCTATCCAGAATCTACATTATAAAGGTAAAAGCTTAAACAGTGCCCAAGACTGTGAAATTTCTATTAACATACATAGTTTGGAAGAGTCCACATTCATGCATGAGTTGTGTGTGTGTGTGTACAAGGGGTTATCAGTGTACAAACAGCTAGAAACTGTTTTTAAGCGAGGGGTTTAAACTTGAAATACGTTTCCTTACAAAAGAGATTATAAAAGGGAGATTTCCTGGCTTTTTACATCCAAAAATGAATAAGTCCATGAGATTATTACAGATTTACCAAAATTTTTTTTAAATTAATAATGTTGACTCACCTTTTCTTTGTATCTTCATAAAGTATATTTGGAAACATTGATTCACTTCTTGGAGGTGCTTGAATTCCTTTTTCCTTTCTTGCCATGTTTCTGAATAGTTGAACATCCCTTACTCTGTCCCTAGTAAAAACAAGGTTCTCTCCAACTTAGCTCCTCATATAGCTATTAGGTAATAAGTGAAAGAAAAGCCACCATTGAAGTCTAAGGGAGGTGTTAAAGTTTAATGGCACCTTTTCATGTGTTTGCATAAAACATACTCATATGCATGGCAATTTTGTGTATGTGGGTACAGAATTACACATGCATGTATTGGGGGGTTAAATAGATGTATATCAGACAGTGTAGCTGTAATCTGTAAATGTTCAAGAATAACCATGCTTAGGTAAACTGTTATATTTTGATTTGAAATACTTTATCGGGCAAATTTTTCTTAAGCATTATTGGCTTGGAAATATTTTTATGCAATCTATTCCAACGACCTATTTCAAATTTATTTACTTTTTTTTTTTTTTTTTTGCTTTCTTCTTAATAAATGGTACAGTTTAATATTGGATAACTGGTTCATGGAAACCTATAGGGGAGTAGGGGTGTGGAGCTTCTTAATTCTAATTTTGTAAAGAGTTGTTTTGGATGTTTGCCAGAGTCTCCTGGTTCTAGAACTGCTAGTTTTATATTCTGAATCATTTATTTAGTGGGCTTTCTTGTTAATTCATCTCTGGCTACTGTCTGTAAATAAAGTGGTTCAGGTTCATTTTGCTGTGTCTATCCTCCAGTGTGTCAAGTTAGTTTTCAAATGTTGCCAATAGATATACACAATAGAAAGACACCATTACCTAACTAAGAATGCTGGAGACATCTCTGAGCATTTACGGAGATGAAGATGTCTGGAAAGTTTATTGCCTTTAATTTGTACAGCTTTCCACCACCCACCCTCCTCCCCACTTCCCATCTGTAGGTGTTAGAAGATCTTTAAGGGAGCTTGACATTTAGCTTTGAAATGAATACAACTTTTTTGGTTCTTAACAACCAGGGTGAGTTTTCATAGGTAATTTAGCAAATGTCAAACTTTTCTAATAATGTAGATTCGATTTATATAGCCAAGCTTGCTGTTCTCATTACCCAGACATCTCAGAACTTGGGTGGCTTTCAAACCAGGGCAGCCCCCATCACCATTCACACTCACACATACCCCACTCACTTTTCCTCTTCACATTTCTGTTTCTCTCACCTACTCTGCATTCTCTCTACTTCCACAAGTTAATATATCAGTGGATACAAATGCCAGCTGTTTCTTTTTCTTTCTGCTTTCTCCTTATCACACAAACAATAGTCACTTCTGTAATAACACATTTTCCTATCTTTTAATGATTAAAGTGGGCTATTAAGTTTGTAACCAGGCAATCGGGAAACATTTGTTAAATGCCCATTGCATGCAAGGGCCCCACAGTGTTCCATCCCTGAAAGGCTTACCTAGCCATCAATTTCCTTTTTTTTTTTTTTCGTGAAAACAGCATCCTGACGTATGCTGGTGATCCTTCGTTTTTCTTGGTGCGTACCATTTGGTTCACGTCAAAGTCCTCCCGCAGCGAAACTGACTTTATTTTCACTTCCTCATCATGTGACTTAGCCTATCAAATTGGAGCCTAGCCTCCCCTGGCCTCAGTGATGATTGGTTAAAAATAGGCAGGTGACCTGATGAGAAACAACCAGAGATTAGAATGACCATGAATAAAGACGTCTTTTCCCGTTGGAGTTGTTGAAAAGTGAGTTGTAGGCCTGGAACTGTGTGTCCATCTATGGGGATAGCCTGCCTGAGAATGAAGCCACCTCATAGAGAAGCAGAATCAAAAAGTGGAGAAGGACATGCTTTGATCCCCTAGAGTCACCACACTTAAAGGTAGAATCTTCCTCTTGGTCTTATTTTTTTCTTAAGCCAATTTGAGTTGAGTTTTGTTTTTGTTTTTGTTATTTGCAACAGAATGAGACATGTTCCTCTCCCACAAGAGCTAGCGTGTAGAATAATAATACCAGATTGTGTTTGATATTGGGGGCGGTAGAGACGCACGTGGGGTGGGAGCTATCCCTATGAGTATGGCTGTCTGAAGGCTTCACATCATCAAAGATGAGGAATTCCAGCCAAGCCTTGGAGAATGAAGATGATTTGGGGAGCCAGAGAAAGTCCTCACATGAATATCTGTGCCTCCTTCCACTCCACCTTCTGGATGCATTTGGTCTCATTTGGGTGTCTACTCTTTCTGTTTACTCATTCTTGCATTTGTTTTCTTGGGATTTTGTCCTTGGATGACTTTCTATCTTGCTCTGGAGCTGTTGGTTCAATCCACACCATAGTTTTTGATTAACACCTCTGTATGCAAATAATTCTGAAATCCATCTTTCCTGCCAAGACAAGTGTAGACGACATTTCCAACTGGTAACAATCTTCACCTTTATGTCTCAGAGGCCTCTCACACTTAATATACTAAGCTAAACTCATTACTTTCCCCAGTCCTACTTTTTTTTTTTTTTTTTGAGACAGTCTTGCTCCGTCACCCAGGCTGGACCCCAGTGGTGTGAACCCAGCCTACTACAACCTCTGCCTCCCAGGTTCAAGCAATTCTCCTGCCTCAGTCTCCTGAGTAGCTGGGATTACAGACCCAGCTAATTTTTGTATTTTTAGTAGAGACGGGGTTTCACCATGTTGGTCAGTCTGGTCTCGAACCCCTGACCTTAAGTGATTTGCTCACCTTGGCCTCCCGAAGTGCTGGGATAACAGGCATGTGCCACTGCGCTCAGCCCCCAGTCCTATGTCTTACCTCCCTTCCAGGTTTGGGGCGTACTTTTAACTGAAGACACTCTGATACTGCATTGTCCACCTCAAGGAATAAACCCTGGGTTGATCTCAGATTCCCCCCTTTTTAAATTTGAAATTATTAAATTTGGTTTATTCTACTCTCTCAATATCTTAGACATCTATACCCTCTTCTCCATTCCCCTTTCATTAGTTTTGTCATTTTTAAGCAGATTTTTGCAAGGGTTTCTTAGCTGATTTACCTTACAACCTTCACTTTTCTGCTACCATATGTATATGTGTTTCTGTGTGTGTATGTATTTGTGTATATTTATAGTTTTAAATCTGTTTTTCTCATGTCGCACCCATATCTTGGGTTCCCTTTTGCCTAAACAAGATTAAATTTAAACTCCTTAAAATGGTGTATAACACTCTTCATGATCTCCCTCCTGAATTTTGTTTCTTGTATCACCATTTACAAATCACCAATGTCCTCCCAGCCGTAACAGGCTAATTATAATTTTCCAAACACACTGTGTTTTGTGTGCAACCACTGAATTAATAAATGCTGTCTGTAGGCTTAGATGGGCAGAGAGACTTGGCACCAGTAATATTTAGGTAAATCAAGGATATAAAAAGAAGTAAAACTGACTAGCATTCAAGGCAGAGAGAGGAACGACTTTCTCCAAGGTGGATAGAGATGCAGTCTTCCTGGCTACAAGATCCTCAACAAGGTGTTGCACAGTAGAAGATCATGTATGAATAAATGAGGATCATTACAGGTCTTCTGGAGTCTAACCAAATTTGCCAAGGCCAGCCTTCCCTGTAGGACACTGGGGAAGTTAGCCCTCTAAGTTTGGATGTCAACATGTTAGGAATTACCTCCTCTGGGCCAAGTGCCCCACATAAATCTTGGAGTTAAGCAAGGCAAATTGCAGAATAATAGGCATGAATCCAGACCTCATGTATTACTCTTTTGAACCCCAGGTTAATGCTGGTTGGCTTAAAATCATTTCAGAATTGGGTTTATCATTCAGGCATCCTTGGGGTCCTGCTAACCAGATCCTTAGGCCAGCTATAGGTACCATTCTGCAAGATGCAGGGGTCCCATCTGTGGGTCTTTGCATGTCCCCTTGTTTGATCTGGCTTTTCTTTTTCCTTCTCTACCTGGTGAACAGCTGCTCATCTCTCAAAACTCGGCACGGATGTCACAACCTTTGTAAAAATGTCTCTTCCCTTTCATTGCTGTACTTCTATTGTTTTATACCCTCATTGTCCTGTGTACACCCCCTCTTGGCATGGCACACTAATATTTCTGTGATTGTCTTTTGCCTGTGTTATATTTATCTTGGCATCCCAAGGACATGGATAATGTCTGCCACTTAGCAGGTGCTCACAAATGGTTTTCAAATAAATGAATGAAATCAGGGATGGAAGAAACAAAGGTAACAAACACAGGCAGCCCAATATTCACAGCTTGCTTATAAGAGTTCACTAGGGATGCTGTACAAGTGAATTTGTTGGTGAAAATATACAATTTAAATGTGAAATATCCATATATGAGAGTGACTCGCAGGGTTGATGTTGGAAATGAACTAGGTGCATTCGTGAGTGTCAGTTAGCTGCTATAACAAACAGACCCTCAAATTTAATGTCTTAGCCTCAAAGAAGTTTGATTGTTGCTCATGCAAAATGTAATGAGGAAATTCTTGGGTGAATGATTCTGCAAGCAGTGAATCAGGGACTAAGCTATTTCTATCTTGTGACTGTACCATCTTAGAAGTTCAAGGTTGCCTTGGTCCCAGCCAGCTGGTTATAGGGATGGCAAGGAGGGCATGAAAGTTCACTTAGGTTCAAGGGGTTAAAAAATGTAGTAGAAAGAAAATGACGTGTTCTCGTGACCACTATCCCTTCTGCACTGGTGAATTGAAAAAAAAAAAGAATGTATATTTATAGCAAATAGATCATTGGGAAATAATATTTGCAGCTCTATTTTATCTATCTTAAAAAGTATATTTTAAAAAGACCAGCAAAATCATAAAAGTCATGTGGCATTATTTTTCAACTTTGTAAATGGTTGCTTTGTACTCATTCAATTAGACAGGATAGTTTAACAGCAGTGATTCGATCAGCATCATCATCATCACCATCATCATCATCATTAGCATATCTTCATTGATGGCCTCATATGATATACAGGTCACTGTACCAGGTAATAGAGTTTCAAGGAGGGATAAAGCCTTGAGGATCTTATAATCAAGTTGGGAAGTCAGAGTAACTGTATTCATAAAGTAAATCAATGCAAGGCTACATGTGCTGAGTGCTAAATGAGTGGCAGTGATATTATGGAGAAATGGATATCCCTGAGATTGATGGAATGTACTCTAAGAAACATGAATATTGCCTACATCAGAGAATCATAAACTATAAAACCAAGAAGGCCTTTAGGGAGATAGGCCACCTCCTTCATTTTACAAGTGAGTATGGCAGCTTATTTCTAAAGCTTTCTCCTCCCCCCCTCATCTTATGTAGGACCTTCTCCTGAGCCTGAGCTGCCCTGTGACTTCCTTCTTACCCAGAGAATGTGGTAAAAGTAATGTTGCTCTAGTTCCAGGGTTAGGAGACCGAGACCTGGCAGTCTCTTAGAATTCACACTCTGGTGGACAGGTGTGGTGGCTCACACATGTGATCCCAGCACTTTAAGAGACCAAGGCAGGCGGTTTACTTGAGGCCCAGACTTCAAACCAGCCTGGTCAACAGCAAAATCCCATCTCTGCAAAAACTTTTTAAAAAGTGAGTGAGGTGTGGTGACATGGTGGTGCGTGCCTGTAGTCCCAGCTGCAGTGAGCTATGATCCTGCCACTGCACTCCAGCCTGGGTGACAGAGCAAGATTCTATCTTAAAAAAAAGGAAAAAAGTATGTACACTCTGGGGGAAGCTAGCATCATGTAAGAGGTCCAGTGCCTCTGAGACGACCATGCTTTAAGAAAGCCCAAGCTTGTCGCACAGACAGACTTTATAGAGAGTGGGATTCCTAGCCAGTTGTTAGCCATTCCAGTTCAGATGCCAGGCATGACAGAGAAGTAGCAATCTCCGACGTGCAGCTGAGTGAATCATTCTTATGACCCCAGCTACCACCTCCACCTGACTCCAGGCACATGAGAGATGCCAAGTGAAAACTTCCCAGCTGAGTCCAGCCAACTCACAGAACCATGGTTGCTTTAAGCCACTGAGTTTTGGAGCAGTGTGTTACACAGCAGTGGATAACCAGAACAATGAGGAAACAGACTACAGAGGCTGAGTTCCCCTAGCGCATATACTATTTTATGCAGAGCCAGGAAGAGAGCCACATTCTGTGATTCCTAATCCAGTGTACTTGAGTCCAGGGCTTCTCAAATGTTAGTGGGCACCAGAAGCAACTGGGGAAGTTGCTGAGCACTCAGCTTCCTGGGCTCCACCCTCAGATATTCTGATTCAATAGGTTGGAGGTGGAGGTCTGAGAATTTATATCTCTAACAAGCTCCAAGGTGATATTGATGCTGTCAATCTGTTGACTTTGTGTAGCCTTGCCTTACACCAGGCCTAAGGTAACCTCCTAGCACTGTTCAGGCAAACATTGGCATCTGCTGGTTTACTATTGGGCTTCTTGACAATTACCTGTTTGCTGCATTTGCAGGTAAGTAATTGAAAAGCACAAAGTGACAGGTCTTGTTCAGGATGTGCCCAGTTGCAGCTGAGCCCAATTTTAGCTCTTCCAGCTGTAGGCTGAAGAAACCCATATGGTCTGTGAGCTAGACACCCTTATCGGAGTTCTCCTGTCTGTAGGTGTGACAGTGCGGGTTTCATAACGTTGTTACCAGAAGCAATTAGGGTCATCATCCAGATTTTCAGATCCATTTCCCATAGAGACACACGTTAGGAATCTCCCACAGTGAATTTAATTAGCAGGAAATGTGGCTCAGCCAGTGACCTGCAGTGCAGATAACAGTCATGGCTGCCCAGTGATAGTGGCTCCCTTTTCTTAAAAAATGACAGGTTTCCTAAAAGATGATGATGAGTCCCAGCCAGACTTCAGGTGGGAATCTCTGTGCAGCCTGATTTTATGTAACCAAGCAACTCACACTTCTTCCTTCTGTTCAATTTAAAGAACTCACCTAGGCAGAGATGCCAGTGAGAAAGGATAATGGGTTGCAAATGATGGCATTAGGCATTTCCCCAGTGTACCTGGGCTTAGTTTGGCCACTGGTGTATTTCTGCAGATGTTTTGTATGTGATACAGTAATCATATTTACTTCCGGAACTGTTATTCAAGGTTATCTAATGAGTAATGCAGGATATCTAATATCCCACATTAATGTCAGGGAAGCTATGAATTTGCTTTAGTTTATCTCTGCATAAAAAGCCATAGGATTAGTCTGCTGGTACTGTGTGCTGGAGTTTAAAGATGACCTTGTTAAGCATTAATGAAAGTCGTAGGTAAGCATTTGTCAAGCATCAGTGGGTGAATAGACCCCCTCCTCGGCATAATATTCCTGCCGTCCATTACAACAACTATTAGATATAATGTGAGGAATTGATCAAATATGCTCCTTGTAATATGATCCTATATGAGGATTAATGAAAATATTAAGTACCAGATGGTATAATTTGGCATTGACTAAACTTATTGGTAAACTGAGAATTTTTCATGTCCCCAGTGTTTCTGGTTTGGACTAATTGATGGATGTTCAAAATTTAGCCAGAGCTTTTGCATTAATGGGACCCTGTGGCTTAGGGCAGGTGATCATGGCAATGTATAACCTGGACTTCTGAGGATTTAGTTATGAAAGTGGGGAGCTCTTGGATCAGTTAGTGAGTGCCTCATATTTTCAATTGTGATACCAATTCATACTACCCCAAGCAGCAATATTTGAAGAAGCTCATCCCCTTAGTTTTTCATCATTTTCAAGGTGAAGCAGTATTATTTTTAAAAGTCTCAGTGAATCTCACCATTAAAAATCACAGCTATTTGTTTATTGACATTTATTTGATCACTGCTGAAAATACTTTTCTTTCTGGTGTTTATAGGACATTTGCTTCTCTTTCTCTTTTTCCAGTCTCTGAATGTTAACCAATTTTTCATTTATATTTTTGCCTTTTTTATTGATTGGAAAGAGGCTGTATATGCAAAAGGTTGCCAAGCCTGCGTCCTTGAGTGACATCAGTAGCACAAGTTTTGAGGGTACTCGGGGTGTCAGAAGCCATGTATGTGGCCAGGCAAGTTGGTTATATAAAGGGGTTTGGGGAGCAAAGGCAGATTTCTGTGAACCCCACTTAAGTGTTTGCATGGGGGGTGGAAAATGAAAAATATTTGCCAAAGTAGGACTAGCAAGTAGCTCTTTAAATAAGTTGAAGTTTTTGGTAATGTATTGCTTTAATTTACATTTACTTTACAGCCTGTGCACATGAGAATTATTTGGAAGAAGTTTAATTCTTCTGGCTGCTGAATGCAGGAAGGTTGCTAGCAGCAGAGCAGAAAGAGCCGGACTGTTTGCTAATGCACTTGGGCTGTACTATAGCTATGCAAGGCAGGGCTAGTGACGGTGCAGTCTATAAATGTGCAGTTCTCTGGCTTTGAGGGTTATGTGTTTTACTGAGCCAATATGTTTTTCTAGTTAACATTTTTCTGTAGTGTTCTGTTTTTGCCTATATTTGAAAGGCTTGTAAATACAGCTTGAAGGTGCTGGGGAAGGAAAAGGTATTGCCAACTTCATCTTGGTGGATTAAATTCACTGTATCTCCTTCTTTCCCCATGAAATGCAAACATGCTGAGCTTGCATGTCTTTTGAGATATGGCAGAACTGAACTTAAAGCCTGGGGTTTTTCAGGTGTGAGGGACCTTGTCTTTAGTGGCCCCAAATAACTCTAAAAATGGCCAGAAAATCTAATTTCTTCTTATTATGACCTACCCCAACTTTGTCACAAGTTTTATGTTTGGAGTCACATAAATATTCTGGCCATTTTAATCAGTGAAAAAACTATATTTGGTTGAGAGTTTAGTTGGTTACTACTGGGAAATTTGATTTATCTGTTTTAAGCAACCATCTGGAGTACGTTTATTCATATTACGTGTCATGCATATATTTATGCTGCAAGATCAAAATCCTTAAATTGCATCCTTTTGAAATTTTATATATTATATAATGACAATTGCCAACACCACAACGATGTGATTACATGGCTTTCAAAAATGGAAACATTGTACAACAAAAAGATTACAATGTATAATGAACAAGTTCATTTGCTCAAATATAAATGTGTGGTGAATAATGAAATGCATGCACAATGAGCTGAGATGAATCTTCTGTCATTAGAAATACAATTACAGTGTATTGAAATTTCCAAAGTCTAACAAAAGTAAATAGATATATTATTATGCAGCCAAAACCAGATTCAATTCATTTGTGAAAGTTTTCCTTAATTATGCCATCAACATATCAAGTAACTTATACTTAATAAGGACTATGTAAAAATATTGATAATGTGTATGTGTGCACATGTGTACTTTTTTCAATCAAGAGAGTAGTGTTTTATCTGGATCTGCTCTGTGTATAATTTAAAGTCTTCTCAGGTAGCTTTTAGTCTCCTGCTATTGTCACTTGACCTCACACCCTCATATCTTTCTGAGAGCACCATTGCCTTCCCTTATGCCGTACTCTCTTCCTAGCAAAATCATTTCACAAGATAAGATCTGCAGAATACAGTCATGCAAAAGGATGACCTAATGGAATGCCAAGTTGGCACGCACATAGCGTAGATCCCTCCCAGCATTGTACTCACACCTGCATGAGTTGGAATACCAAGACTGCCACTTACTATTTGGCCGTTAAGTAAGGACTTAACCTCCCTGAGTTTTCATTTTATGAAACAATATCTGTAACACCCTCCTATGGTTTTGGTGAGGATTAAATGGCGTATTTTATGTAATGCTTTTGACAGAGCATGTTGTTCATAAGTTAATAATATAATTTCCTTTCCTCTGCTCTAACGTTAGCTCCTTTCTTTTGTGAATTGCAGTGTTGTCTTCTTGGCCAAGGTATTCATCTTCCCATGTCCCTTTCCCTGGTGTCAGAGAGGATGTTCTGGCTGTAGGTAACATACATCAAACAGTAGATAAAACAGTGCTGATACCACATAGCAAACAGCCTAGAGAGAAGTGGTTTTAGAGATGAAACAGTGACTCGATGCTGTCATCAAGGATCCTTCTTTTTGCTCTTCACCTTCAACATATTGAACTCTTAAGCTTTTCTTGTGGTTGCAAAATGGCTGCTATTGTTTAAGGCATCATATGTAGCCATGACAACATCCAGCTGAAGAAGAATAGTGTTCTTCCTTGCATCTGTTCTCAGGAGCATCTGCCTCATCCCGAAAGCATGTAAAGTACTTATTTTAATCCATTCTTAGGTAGATATTATGTTGCATGTAGCTGAAACATTTTACCTGATCCCCTTCCAGAGGGGCAGGTGCCAAATATTTACATTTGTCCATTTATTCTACATATATCTATTGAAAACCTATTATGAGTAGGCATCGGACTAAGTGCCGGAGGTTTAATGGGGAACAGGGAACAAGACAGTTTCTGTCTTCAGGGAGCTGATGGTCAAGTGACAGAGGCAGCTATGCACAGACCACTTTACTCAATGTGGCTTAATTGAGTTATTTCAGTCATAGTTCTATAGTGTGCTAGTGGTGAGCCTGGGGCATCTAGCTCTGTGTGGAAGGGGGATTAACAGGAAGTTTCGGTGATGGTGGCTATAGGAGTTGCAAAGTTAGTGAAGCAAGAAAAGGGCAGAAGCTCGTTCTATGTTATAAGATAATAATAAATGCCACCATTGGCATTGTACTACATGCTTTTCATTTATCATTTGTAATCTTTACAGCAGCCAGGGAAGGAGGTGGTGGCCTTGCAAGGTCCTTTCCCCCATTTCACATGTCAGGTATCTGAGGCATGGGAGGTTAAGTGCTTTTTCCAAAGTCACATAGTAAGGGGAGGAGTTGGTATGGGAATTCAGGCCAGTTTGATGTGGAATGTATGGTTTTTTAGCGAATTGTCTTGCATTCTCATTGCTCAAGGGAGCCTCCTAAATGTGAGAATTGGGGATCAAGAAGGAGACATGGGAGGCACATCACCAGGCTGGATTGAGAGGTGCTGTCTTACTACTCAGTGTTCTTTTCACGACAGTTTTCTGTGGAAACAGTGGTTCTGCAAGCCAGTAGTCTATACCTCCCTCGTGAGTGATGCCACCCCTCAGAGCTAAGCCTGAGAAGAGTGCTAAAGAGACAATGGAGATCTTGCAAATTTTATATGAAGAGTCCAAGAAACACCCCCCTTAGTTTAGAATTGTGTGGTTATTTGATTAGTGTATGAAACTGTTCAGAATCTTATGCACTACAAAGCCCTATTATATTTGAGCCTTGGTTTATATCAGTGATATTCCATTGCATACTTATATATTTTTTGATTGTGTATGACTAGTTTCTTCCTTTAGCAAATAATACATAGATTTTTGATTCAGATCTTCCAATCCTGGTGCCACAACTTGCTGTTTTTGAAATTCTAAGTTTTTTAAACTTTCCCAAAGTCTCAATTTCCATTATTTATTAAAAGGGTTGCTATGGTTTGAATGTGTCTCCCAAAATTTATGTATTGGAAACTCGGTTCCCAATGCAGAAGTATTGGGAAGGGGTCCTTGGAGAGGGGTTTCAGATCTGAGGGCTCCACCCTCATTAGTGTGTTACTCCCAGGTATTGTGAGCTCACGTGAGTTCCTTATAAAAAGACAAATTCAACCCCTCCTCTCTCTCTCTCTCTCTCTCTCTCTCTCTGTCTCTCTGTCTCTCTGTCTCTCTCCCTCTCCCTCCCTCCCACTATGTGGGAGGCATCATTTTGGACTCAGAGAGAAGCCCTTACCAGCCACTGACTCTGTTAGTGCCTTGATCTTGGACTTCTCAATCTCTAGAACCATGAGCCAAATAAATTTGTTTATTATACATTATCCAATCTGTGGTGTTCTGTTATAAAAGCACAAAACAAAGACAAGTGTCTATTGAGAACATATTCTCAGTGTTATTCATAGAGTCAATGAGCTAATATCTGTGATGTGTCTGGCGTTTCCATTCACCTCTCCCACTTCTTTACATCTTTAAGTCACCTGCAGATTTTAACCAGGGAGACCAGACATTTCCAAGTCTGTTGGTTTAGCTAGCAGTGCAAACTACACATCAGAATGACCTGGGAGATTTTTCAAAAAAGAATATTAATGCCCAGGACTCACTCCAGACAGATTAAATAAGAATTTTGGAAGTACACTAGTGTTTTTATAATTATTCCCAGGTAACTGTAACGTGCAGCATGGACCAAGACCCAGCAAGCTAGACTATTGCTTCTCAAACTTTAACGAGCATACAAATATCCTGGCCTTCTGGTAAAAACACAGGTTTTGCTTCAGTCAGTCTGGGTCAAAGCCTGAGATTGCAGTTCTAACAAGTTCCAGGTGATGCTGATGCTGTTGGACCATGGACCAGACACTGAGTATCAATAAGCACTAGGAAGTAAGACCATTCTTAGGGATAGGTGTATGTTTTGCCTCAAGGCTGGGGCAATTAAGTAATTTTCCCAATCCCTGGTGGCTCCCACTTTTCTGGAATAAAAGCTTAGGCAAGTGGACTGCATTGAAATGGACCACATACTTTTCCTTGTCTATTTTCTCATATCACAAAGTCATAGCAGAGACGCATGGGGTCATAGAGAGAGAATTTAGAATTCCAGGCATGGAAGATCCTTAATAATTGTTGGATAAACTGAGATTCCTGCTGGATGGTTGAAGATGCTGAGGTGCTACAGGAGGCTGCTGAGGTATCTTTCCTGCTGAGATGCTACTGGAGGCTCAGATGCCATAGGATGTTACAGTTTATGTCTTGAAGACACTGTCAACTTTTAGTGGAGCTCAACAACAGAGGGACCACTTAGGTCTCTGAAGACAGCGAGGCTCAAATTTAATATGCATAGGCTGGGGGTGGAGTGCGGGTAGGGTGGCTTATTTCAACAGATCCCTACCCCTGAGTTTCTGATCAGTAGGTTTAGGTGGGATCCCCAAAATTTACATTCTAGCCATCTTACAGATGCTGCTGCTGTTCTCAGTGTTACCTTGGGAAGAACCTTTCTAAAAGTCAGCAAGGGGCGGGGCGCGATGGCTCACGCCTGTAATCCCAGCCCTTTGGGAGGCCGAGGCGGACCGTCCTGGCCAACACGGTGAAACCCTGTGTCTACTAAAAATACAAAAATTAGCTGGATGTGGTGGCACATGCCTATAATCCTAGCTATTCAGGAGGCTGAGGTACAAGAATCACTTGAACCCAGAAAGCGGATGTTGCAGTGAGCAGAGATGGCGCCACTGCACTCTATCCTGGCGACAGCGAGACTCTGTCAAAAACAAAACAAAACGAAACAAAAAAACAAAAAAAACAAAAAGAGGGAACGTTTGACTTGGAGCTTCCCTGTAGACTCTATAGACTGCTTCAAAGCAAAGACTCGTGTAAGTTGCTTCTCTTCGGGGAAAAGGTACATGAACCAACCATGGGGAGGGGGATGGTCTCTTCCCCATTCAGCCTCAGAAGTGAAATGGGGAGCAGAACTGAGGGTGATACTGCACGGCATTGGGGTGCAGGTGGGAGTCATGAAAGGGGCTTCCTGAACATCCCCAGCTATTTGAAGGAGTCGGCTGGGTGACAGGACACCTGATTTCCAGGCAGCAATGGTGCTGCCCTATGTTGCCAGACGGCTGATCAGACTACACTTAGGTACAACTACTGAGCCCTCCTGCTCCCCAAAGACCCTTTTCTAGGAAGGTGGGTATATGAAGGAGCAGCATCTTTCCCTAGATTTTCCAAAGAGGCTCTGTGGCTGCTGTGATGTGAACATCTGCAGAAGCAGAACTTTATCTTATCAGTAACTGAATTCAGCTTGTGCATCAGCCCTACATTACAGACAACTCAGTCCCTTCTGATTTAAAATAAAACCTCTCTGTGGTAAATATTCAGATAATTCCAGCTTCCAAGCATTCCTTTCTGAGTTCAAGGCCATTCTACCTCTCTCTAGAGTTTCTTCCTCTCTATGCTTCCCAGAAGGTGGCTGGATTCAGAAGATACATATCTGCAACGAAGAAGGATTGAGTCCTCCCCCACCTCCATTCCCATCAGCTCCTGTCAGTGGATGTGCTCTGGCATCCACGGCTCATGTCAGTGATTTTGTCATGGCTTCCCGTCGTGAAGTCTTCATCTGTCTTGCCTGGCTGGTGGTAGGGTCCCAGTCCTTTCTGTGGGGCTTTAAAAAAAAGTAATTAATTATTTTTTGAGATGGAGTGTTGTTCTGTTGCCTAGGATGATGTGCAGTGGCATGATCCCAGCTCACTGCAACCTCCACCTTCCGGGATCAAGTGATTCTTCTGCCTCAGCCTCCTGAATAGCTGGAATTACAGGTGCCCACCACCACGCCTGGCTATGTTTTGTATTTTTAGTAGAGACGGGTTTTGTCCTGTTGGCCAGGCTGGTCTCAAACTCTTGATCTCAGGTGATCCACTCGCCTCGGCCTCCCAAATTTCTGGGATTACACGTGTGAGCCACCATGCTGGCCTTTGGGGCTTTTTGGATCTCCTTGTGCTATGGGTAGCTGGAGTGGGGTAAACTGAGGTGGGAGCTCCTGACGTTTTGCCTAAACAGAACTTGCCTATCATCCATGAGGCTGTCCTACAAACTATGGAGTCTTCTAGAAGTTTCTCCTCCTAGAGTTCTAAGGAGGAAGCCAAAGCTGGGTGTCTCCCCTCTGCTGACAGATTCTCGCAGGTGTTCTCTACCAGCCCTAGTCCAGGAAGGCTCTTTCAGTCCCAATGGCTCAGGTAGTGCCCTAAGGTTACACCCTGCCCTGAATCTTTCCTACTCAATGGCTTTTGGTTAGCAAGCAAACAAAAATATAAATCTTCTTTTCTCTCCTTTTAGCCCTCTAAGGTTTTTTGTTTTTTTTTTTAATTTCTGGTTTTGCAAATGAAAGCTTCAGTTTTCACAATTACTCTTTCTTTCCTGAAATGGGATTCCAGAGGCTCCTTTGGAATGAGGACCTCAGCTCTGAGTCTGTTGTTTTTCCCTGAATTTAGCTCCATCCCCAAGCAGTGGTTGCCCCAGCTTCAGGGGTAGGAAAGTTGGCAGGAGATGGCAGTGGAAAGAAATAGAAATATACAAGATAAAATGTGAAACGATCACGCCACTGCACTCTCCAGGCCCCTGTGCTTGTATAGGTCTGAACTAACACCTACACGTGTCTTCCTTTGCCCTTTCTTCTCTTTTCACTCTCCTGTCTCCTCCCCCACTTTCCTTTTCTTCCCTACCGTATCCCGGGTAGTAGAGGCTATGGGATTGAGCAATGTAAGTAAGTCAAAGATATTCACCTTGTTTCTTCCAAATTCAAAGAAATAGCATTCTATTTCCCTCTCAATTGCTGATAGTATCCGAAAGTTCCTCTTTTTTATGTTTTTTTTCAGCTAAAGCAAAAGTAAAAAGTCAGGAGTTTACATTTTCTACAAAACATTTCTCTTATACATAGTTTTAGCTGTCAAGCTTCTGAGACTATTATTGTGACTTTAATGGAGTCTATTTATGTTTAACTCTAGTGTATAATATAGAAAAGTGTACACACATCGAAAATGACTCTCTGAAACTCAGCATATAGGTATCTTTAAAAGATAATACCTATATACAGCCAGCAAGGAAGCTCTATTTCAGTGTACTGATAGCCATTTCTAAATGCATACAGGTCTGTCTGTATTGAAAATCTTTCCACCAGACAGTCAGAAAAAAGCACTGCAAATTTAGAAGCAAACTGTAAAAATACGAGCAGCTGGCTGGAGCACAGTAAGGCTCAGCCAAGGGACCTCATGAAACCAACAATGGTAATCATCATTTAAAAAAATGGGCTTATTCTAAATAGCATATTGCATTTGGATGTTTTCTAGGTGGTCAAATTAGTATGGACATAACAAAATCCTAGAAATTAGCTTTCTGGTAGTTTTCAATGTGGAGATTGTTTATGTTGATCCATTGTTTTATATCTCCCATTCAGAATGCTTTCTATCCAATTGGCTCTTTTTTTAAATTAGTTTTTGTTGTTATTATTGTTGCCATTTTTGTTTGAAACAGGGTCTGGCTCTGTCACTCAGACTAGAGTGCAGTGGCACAATCTTGGCTCACTGCAACCTCCACCTTCTAGGCTCAAGCCATCCTCCCCATGTCAGCCTCCCAAGTAGCTGGGCCTGCAGGTGAGCACCACCCATGCCTGGCTAATTTTTGTATTTTTTTTTTTTAGTAGAGATGGGGTCTCACCATGTTTCCCAGGCTGGTCTCAAACTCCTGAGCTTAAGCGATCCAACTGCCTCAGCTTCCCAAAGTGCTAGGATTACAGGCATGAGCCACTGCGCCCAGCCAGTCATTGTTTTAATGAGAAGCAAAACCTCTGTGTTAACTGTGTTGTCTGTGTATATAATGGGTGCTTTTCCTGTATATAACAAACAGTAGAATTATCAAGATTCTGGGATGCTGGTCAAGTTCGAGTACTTGATCTGGATGGTGATTACACAGGTTACATTATTTGAAAATTTTGATTTGTCATTTTTCTCTTTGTATATTCTGTCCAATAAAATAGCTTTATGTTCAATAAAACAGCATTAGAAAGTCAGAAAAATGGAAACACAACTATAAAATCTCTTTCATATGGTTTTCACGTAAGAGATCATTTTATAATTAACTTCAAAGGCAGGAAATCTCAGGGTAATTGATAAGGGTGTATTGGTATATGAAGTATTTGAGATGAAAGGAGTTTAAGAGGAGTATAACCCACTCTATTCTCTCTGCTAGTGAGAAAGAGGAGAACCAGAGAGTCAAGTGACTTATTCAAGAAATTCTTGCTAATGTATGGTGGAAGCAAAATTGCAATCGAGTGCCACATTTTCTACTGTGCCATTCATGTAGGACCATCAGGAACCTGTACTGATAAAAACAAAAGCTATCGTTCATTATTTATTTATGATTTATTGAGACAGGGTCTTGCTTTGTCACACAGGCTGGAATACGGTGGCATAGTCATGCCACAGTGCAGCCTCGATCTCCTGGGTTCAAGCTATCCTCTCACCTTGGCCCCCTGAATAGCTGGGACTACAGGCGTATACTATCATGCCCCGCTATTTTTCTAAAGTTTTTTGTAGAGATGGGATCTCCCTATGTTGCCCAGCCTGGTCTTGAACTTCCTGGGCTGAAATGATCCTCCTAACTTGGCCTCCTAAAGTGCTGGGATTACAGGCATGAACCACCACACCCTGCCAAAAGCTATCATTTATTGAGCACCAACCACTATATATGCATAATCTCATCCCATCCATAAAACACCCCTGTTGAGAGATAGGATTTTCATTCCCATTTTTCAGATCCAGAAACTGAGGCTTCTCCAGATAAATGGCTTAGTTAAAGTAGCAGGGTGAGCAAGTGTCAGAGCTGGGATTAGAACCCAGATCTCCCTGATCCTCGACCTTACCTTCATAACATTCTTCTATGTGTCTTTTTTCTGCACCTAAAATTTTGTGTTTGGATTTTGTTTATGACTGGACTTAAGTTTTACTTTTTCCTTTTTGTGGGAATCTTTGAATGTAATAGGAAACGGGCAAGGTTTTTCAGGGAAGTATATAGATAACCAGGAAGCGTTTCCCATCCATTTATTTTTTGTATACATTTAAAAAAATGTATACTTCTGGCTGGGTGCCATAGCTCATGCCTGTAATGCCAGCACTTTGGGAGGCTAGGGCGTGTGGATCAACCTGACGTCAGGAGTTCAAGACCAGCCTGGTCAATGTGGTGAAACCCTGTTTCTACTAAAAAATACAAAAATTAGCCAGGCATGGTGGCAGTCGCCTATTAATTCCAGCTACTTGTGAGGCTGAAGCAAGGAGAATTACTTGAACCTGGGAGGCAGAGATTGCAGTGAGCCGAGATCATGCCGTTGTACTCCAGCGTGGGCGACAGAGTGAGACTCTGTCTCAAAATTAATTTAAATTAAATTTTAAAATGTATACTTTTTTTTTTCTTTAGATATTAGAGCCAACATTCTATCTGTTTAAGTAGGGATTTCACGAAACTTCAGTATGTTTAACCATGATATTGAATCAGTGAGCACAGATGCTGCTACAAAGAACTTGTTCATGAAATAAAGACCTCTTCAGCTCTTTAAATAGAACTTACAAGTTGTAGTGGAGTAAAAATAAACTGGGAGTGGCATCCCCTCCTGATGTCATATCCTTTACCCACATCAGTGTAGGAAAGCAAGTCCTCTGCCTTGAGGGTGCCAGCCACTGCCCTGCATGAAAGCTACACACTTCTCTCCAGAATTATGAGCCTCATTCAGTGCTCTGTGAAAATAGGTACTTCCTGGGTGATTTCGTGAAGGCCTTATGATGGGGTATACACTAAATGCTGTCATTACTGAGCTGTAATGGCTGGAAGTAATGTTCTCTCAGCATCGGGGACCACAGAGAACTTTTTTGCGCCTGTTATTAGTCCACATTAGAGAGAAATTTATTTCCTCGAGGAAAGTTATTAAAATACTGTAATTCAATATTTGTGTGAGAAATAATAAACTTGATAAGTTACAGTTGAGCAAAAGCCGCAAGCTCTTTTGTTTCTTCCTTCTGGGACCCACTGCAGTTTACTGTGTTGCTGCTGCTTAGATGAATGATTTGTCTATTTGGTGTGGTATTAACTACACATGTTCTTGGCAAAGAAGGCAAAATGCAGTCAAAAGATCTGCCATCCTTCTGGAATATTGCCATTCATAGTGCCATCATTCATGTGTACATTTTATCATCAAGTGACCAAAGCTCTGTTTTGTAGAGGACAGTCTTGATTTTTGATTTGTCAACAAAAAAATAAAATATTATTCTTGTAGCTACTGATGCTAAGGCTTACCTTATCCCTCACTAATCTCTTCCCACAAGTAGTGTAACAGTTTATCAGGAAGCCTAAGCTAAGTACACAGTAATTGTATATTGCCTTGATTTTCACAATGAGATGCACCGTAATTTTCTCACACTCCTTTGAGAGTCTTTCTAGCATGTTGTTTTCCTTTCTGCTTTTTTGCCCCTAAAGAAATTCTCCAACGTGTAAATTTCTTTTCTTTGGGCTGTACATGTTCTCCTTCCACGATCACATCGGCTATCTGGCTCAGTGCTTCTCAAACTTCAGTGCACTTGGAATCATCTGGAGACTCCGTTAAAATGCAGATTGTTGGCTTCATTTCAGAGACTCTGATTCAGTGGGTCTGGGATAGAGCTGAGAAAGTGAATTTCTCATATTCTTCCAGATGATGCTACTAGTTGATGGACAGCACATGGAGTGGTACCGCTCTAACCAGATGATCATTACTAGGTAAATAATATCAACTTATAGGTCTTTCTCCAGAGTTTCAAACTGATGATTTATTTTTTGTTTTTTAAACATTTTATTTTTATTTTGTTTTTTAAGCATTTATTTTGGGTTCAGGGGTACATGTGTAGGTTTGTTATATAGGTAAACTCATGTCATGGGAGTTTGATGTACACATTATTTTGTCAGCCAGGTACTAAGCCTAGTACCCACTAGTTATTTTTTTCTGCTCCTCTCCCTCCTCTACCCTCCACCTTCTTTAGGTCCCATTCTCTGTTGTTCCCTTCTATGTATCCATGTGTTCTCATAATTTAGCCTCCACTCATAAGTGAGAACATACAGTATTTGATTTTCTGTTCTGGGATTCGTTTGCTAAGGATAATGGCCTCCAGCTCCGTTCTTGCTCCTGCAAAGGACATTATGTCTTTATTTTATGGCTGCATAGTGTTCTGTTCTGTATACGTACCACATCTTCTTGATCCAATTTACAATTGATGGACATTCAGGTTGATTCCATGTCTTTGCTATTGTGAATAGTGCTGCAATGAACATACGCATGCATGTGTCTTTATGGTAGAATGATATGTATTCCGTTGGGTATATATCTCGTAATGGGATTGCTAAGTCAAATGGTGGTTGTTTGTAGCTCTTTGAGAAATTGCCACTCTGCTTTTTCACAATGCTTGAATTAATTTATATTCCCATCAACAGCGTATAAGCATTCCCTTTCCTCCATAACCTTGCTAGCATCTGTTATTTTTTTGACTTTTTAGTAATAGCCATTCTTTCTGACTGGTGTGAGATGGTATCTCATTGTGGTTTTGATCTGCATTTCTCTAATGAGCTTTTTTCATACACTTGTTGGTTGCACGTATGCCTTCTTTTGAAAAGTGTCTGTTCATGTCCTTTGCCCACTTTTTAATGGGATTGTTTGTTTTTTCTTGTAAATTGTTTGTTTGTTAGAGTTGCTGGATATTAGACCTTTGTCAATTGTGTAATTTGCAAATATTTTCTTCCATTCTGTAGGCTGTTGATAGTTTCTTCTGCTATGCAGAAGGTCTTCAGTTTAATTAGTTCCCATTTATTAAGTTTTGCCCTTGTTGCAATTGCTTTTGATGTCTTTGTCATGAAATCTTTGCCACAAACTAATGTTTTAAACTCCCTGCTAGAGGGCTGTACTGGCTGACCTGTCAGTCTCATATGTAAGACTACCCGGCCATTACCATCCAGTGGTTGCCTTTCTGTGCCTACTAACAGTGCCTCTTTTATCCCAGGTATCCAAGCTTGAGACTTGAAAGTCTGCTTGCCCAACTCTCCTATTCTTTTGCTTTTGTTTTGTTGGGTACCAATCCAGCAGAACTCACAGTATCAATGACCTCCATAGATACTCTACTGCCACAAACACTTCTGTAGCTCTGGAAGTCTTCTCCCACGTTTTCTGCATATAGGGACCAAAGAAAAACCTCCTCTTCACTCTCTGAAATTTTACTAAAAATCAGTGTACAAGAGGCAGATTAACAGGAGAAAAGGCATACAACATTTATTAACATGCACACCTGTCCACAAGAGTCACAGAAAATATAAAAACTCAAAGAAAGTTCCAGATGGTTGATGCTTTTATATCATCATGAGGTTACAGAAAGAACAAAGGCTTTGGGAATGGCGAGGCAGGTTATGGGAAAGAAGGAAAATGGCATGGGGCAAAGGCTGTCACAGGTAGCAGCTCTCAGAAAGAATAGATGGTGGCCTGTGGTTGGTTAATTTTTCTAGATCCAGATAAAGGGAAGGGCCTTGGAGAAAAGGCTGGCTATTTATTTCACTGATTCTCCTGTCTCAGCCTCCCGAGTAGCTGAGACTATAGGCACACGCCCACACTGGCTACTTTTTGTATTTTTAGTAGAGATGGGGTTTTACCATACTGGTCAGGCTGACCTCACTCTCCTGACCTCAAGTGATCCACCTGCCTCAGCCTCCCAAATTGCTGGGATTACTGGCATGAGCCACTACGCCTGGCCGATTTTTCTTTACAATTGCAAATCTCCTCCATAAAAGGCAGTTTTTCAGGTCTATTCTTGTCTGCAGGCCCTCTGAATAGCCATCCCAAAATATGTCAAAGAAGTGTATTTTAGGGTGAAATATTTTTGGTTTCCTTCATCTACTTATACTCCCTGATTTAGCTACAAATACACCAAGCACTAAA
This sequence comes from Sapajus apella, assembly GCF_009761245.1. Taxonomy (NCBI): domain Eukaryota; kingdom Metazoa; phylum Chordata; class Mammalia; order Primates; family Cebidae; genus Sapajus; species Sapajus apella. The sequence continues at coordinate 14,238,078 of NW_022436973.1, read as the reverse complement.
ATACCTTTGTGTCTTTAAAGGTGCTGCTTCCTCAGTCTGTAACAACTGTTTGCTTCTTTTTCACTGTGATATAGCTACAAACTTATGGGTCATGCAGAGGTGGAGAGCAGGTTGTATTACTTTAGAGATCTGACAATTTTTATTTATAAAGGAAACCTGAAATAATCTGGTTCAATTTAGATAGGAAATCCCTGGGGTAAATTGGGGTAAGGATATATGTCTTCCTTGATTTCCTTGGCTCTATCCAGTGGCTTCTGGGATCCATTTGTCTCCATATTGACTGAATAAAAATGGAACCATAACCTACTTGGAAATATTAGTCTTTTTTATATTGTACATCTTCTCCCCACTCCCTCACTTGCCCTCTTTTCGAGGAATAAACTATTCTTAATAATTATGATCACCCGATTTTTCATGTAAAACTTTTGGCTCTAAGTCTAATAGGAAGTCTGAGACATTTTGGGGACATTTATTTAGTTAATGAGGACATATGTCAGAGTATCTGAAATGGAAACTGACCCATACAACCAACAGTCATAAATATTTTAGATTTTCAAAGTGTTTTTTTTTTTTTTTGCATAACAGATTTTTGAAACGTTAGCCAAAAGCCTTTCAAAAACATATTACATATTTCTATGCCTTATTAAACAAAGATTGAGAGCTAACCCTGTCTTCTTGATGATTCACAACCATAATAGCAAATGTCACTTTTTATGTCATGCAGTCTTTTTCCCTTTGATCTCCAGTTTCCGGTTATGGCTTTATTTGTGACTGGCTAGTCTCCTGAAACTCTTCTACCTGTTGAAAAATATGTGCTTTGAATGAAGAGACCTTCCAAACAGGCTTTGTGTGAGCAACATGACTGTTTATTCACCTAGGTACAGGTGGGCTAAGGCCGAAAATGGCATTCGCAAAGGGCAGTGGGATAGGAGCTGGTTTTATAGGTTTGGGTAGTTTTTTGCGGGGCAAGGGTGTTGCAGAGTAAGCTCACTTACAGCAGTTGGGTGTAGGGGCAAGGAGTATACATGACCACAAGTTCAGTTACAATGGCAGGGTTGGGTAAGAGGTGTTTACATTATCATAAGAACAGTTAATATGGCAGGGTTGGGTGAGGGGCTTGTCCGGGAGAGCTCTGCTGGGCGATCAGGTGCAATGGCGAACGCAGGCAAGGGGTGGGTGACTTCAGCCAAGGCAAGCAGGACTGCAGACTTTTAGGCTCCCGGCTTGCATATGGAGACCTGACACTACCTTTAATAATGTGTTGATTTTAATCTGCTGGGAGCTGCCAAGATAGATAACCAAGGTATATATCAAAAATATGCAAAAGATGTCAATAGGCTCAGAGTGCTGAACTGAGGGCTCATCTATTAAACTGGCATTTGTACTTTGTCGCAGCCATTTCAACAACCCAGAGTCCTTTTTTTGTTTTTGACAGGTTCTTGCTCTGTCACCCAGGATCCAGTGGGATCCTAGTGCAGTGGCGGGATCCTGGCTCACTGTAGCCTTAACCTCCTGGGCTCAGGTGATCCTGCAACCTCAACCTCCTAGGTAGCTGCGACTATAGGCAGATGCCAACAGGCCCAGCTAATTTTTTGTATTTTTTTTTTGTAGGTAGGGGGTTTCTCCATGTTACCCAGGTTGGTTTTAAACTCCTGGGCTCAAGTAATCCACTCGCCTAGGCTCTCCAAATTGTTTGGGATTACAGACATGAGCCACCACGCAGAGCCTGACTTTTTAAAAATTATTTTTTTCTTTCTCTTCCTTTCCTCCCCTCTCCTTCCCTCTTCTCCTTTCCTTTCCTTTTTCTTTTTGTAGAGTAACTTTGGATTGTTCAGCTGTGTCTGCTGTTTTCTAGATAGTTGAGTTTCCCTGTGAAAGCCTGACCTTCAGATGAATGGAGTGCAACTCCATTACATTTTCACTCTTTCATTAATGTAATTTGTCTTCCTTTCTGAGATATACATTTAAATCCAAGGTAAGGATGCTCACTGGAGTTGAATTGCCATGGATTAACATCTCTGGAATGAAAATTGTGGCAGTGAAGAATTCAAAGCCTCCGTTTTACACTTTGGTCACGTTTGTATGTGTTTTGTTTCTTGCGAAAAGTTGAAATTTTAAATCGTTTTGCATCATGTGGATTTGGAGTACATGGTATAGAGATGGCCTTTACACTGGTTGAATAAATCGTGTTAATTACAGATTTTCAACTTAATTGGGAAGGAGAAAAGAGAGGTATTACCATATTGGAATAAACCTGTAGTATTTACTACCAATCTCTACTGCTGTTTACATTCTATATTGACAAACTTAACTTGCTGAAGGCTAAAAATTGATTTGTCCTGCCTCATTTCCATTATAGTTAAAGTCATTATGTGAAACAACAGCAGCTTTTACAAAGGAGAGAAAAATGTATCTGTCTTCACAATTAACTAGGAAACCGGCATTTAAGAATATCAGTCTACAGGCTCCCTATTGTAGAGAACCTAATTGCTAAAGATGTGCTATTCTGAAATGGCAAGCCCCAACCACTGAGTTAACATTTTCTGTGCTTTGACAGTTAGGTTAGATTGCACATCCTTTGCACTATGAAATGTATGACCCTAGACTCTAGACTCTTTCTTTTAAATAATCAGTTGATACATGTCTATTGAACAAAGTACAATGGAATATGAAATTATAAGAAAGCTATGGTGTCTATCCATGAAGACCTGCTATTTAACTAGAGACAAGACACGTGAGTAAAATAAATGGTGAAGGCAAGTTTATGCATAAAGATAGCACATTTCCAATAATTCTGAGCCTCCACCTGACCCTGCATGGAGATCTGGAGTGTGAATGGCAGCAGAGGGTTGTTCCGCCTTGAGAAAAATGGGCCAGGCATTCGTACCCTGTTTTCATTAGTGATTACCCAGCTGCAACTTCCCAGGTGCAATCATGTACCCCATAAGGAGGTTTTGGTCAACAAAGGACCACATACATGACAGTGAGCTGAGAAATTGACGTTGCCTGGTGACTTCGCAGCCCTCATAGTGCAACGCATTACTCACATGTTTGCAGTGGTGTTCAAAAACCTACTGCAGTGCCAATTGTGCACGAAAGTCTAGAAATTCAATTATGTATATTACATAATACTTGATAATGATGATAAATGACCATGTTACTGGTTTTCTGTATTTACTATACTATACTTTTTGTCATTATTTTAGAGTGTACTCCTTCTACTTATAATAAAAAATTAACTGTAAAACAGCCTTAGCCAGGTCTTTCAAGAAGATTCTAGAAGAAGGCATAGTTATCACAGAAGATGACAGCTCCAGTCATTCATTGCCCCAAAATAAAGGGGTAGGAGACGGTGATGGTGACAGTGCTGACTCTGTGGAGGCCTAGGCTAATGTATTCTTTGTGTCTTAGTTTTTAACAAAAATGCTTAAAAAGTAAAAATATTAAAAATACTAAATGTAGAGGAAAACTACAGAATAGGAACATAAAGGAAGAAAATATTTTTGCACAGTTGTACAATGTGTTTATATTTTAAGCTAAGAGTCAAAAAGCTAAAACAATTAAAAGGTTTATAAAATAAAAAATTATAGTAAGCTAAGCTTATTATTGAAGAAAGAATATGTTTAATAAATATAGCCTGTGTACAACGTTTATAAAGTTTGCAGTAGTGTACAGGAAATGTCCTAGGCCTTCACATTCACTTACCACTCACTCACTGACTCACTCAAAAGAACTTCCAACCCTGAAAGATTCATTCATGGTAAGTGGCCTATGCAGATGTCCCCTTTTTAAATCCTTTATACTGTATTTTTACTGTACCTTTTCTATGTTTAGATGTGCAAATATTTACCATTGTGCTACAGTTGCCTACAGTGTCTAGTTAGATGTGCAAATATTTACCATTGTGCTACAGTTGCCTACAGTGTCCAGTACAGTAACAATCTGTACAGACTTGTATCTTAGGAGCAATAGGCTATGCCATGTAGCCGGCCATAGTGTCTAGGTTTGTGTAAGTACACTCACTCTATGATGTTCTCACAATGATGAAACCACTTAGCGATGCATTTTTCAGAAAGTATCCTATTTATTAAGCGATGTGTGACTGTATTTTCCAGGCAGGTGGCTTCTGTCTGCTGAAGGCAAGTCACTGGCAAAGACAGCAGATGTGAACTATTAGCAGCCACCACTCACAGCAGCCAGGGGAGGATACACCTGTCCAGGAAAGAGAATCTGAGTGCACCAAGGGATCCACTGCATAGACCTTCTTACTGTCTTTTAAATAAATGCTTTTAAAAAATCTCTCTTTTCCCTATTTGGCCACACTGTCTCCAAGACCAATTATCTGACGTATGCTTACATAGAAAGTAAAAACGGTATAATGTATTAAACTGCCTCTAACCCCAACCATGATCTACTGCTCATATCCCTTTTGTGCCTGGTTTTGCCAAAGTCACAGCTGAAACTAAGTGTTTAAGTAGGGTATCGGCTAGCATCCAAAAGGAAGGTAGAGGGACCCTCAGGGGAAAAGTTGTCTCATCTACCCCATAAGTCATAGCCTTGCGTATTGGCTTTTGGGTCAGAAATCACTATCTTATTTCCTAGAGAAACTGATGGGCAATTAGGGAATTGTTTTGCATGCAGGAAGATAGATTAATCTTGTTCTTCTCAGTGATGTGTATGTAAAAGCAAACATACCTTACTATCATCTAGACCTAGGACAACAAAAGCCCTACTCACCTAGAATTTTAATATTTGAAGGAGTCGAGGAGGGGAGGGAATTTCTAGTTCAGGAGGTTTTTAACTCTGGCTGCACAGAAGAATCACCTGAGAAACTTAAACAACAAAATAGTACCCAGGTGATTAAATAGCATCTTGGGATAGAGAGGAAATGCAGCAGGCATTAGTATGTTTTAAAACTCTAGGACACTGTGATGTACAGCCAGAATTTACCCTGAATCAGTTAACTGTTGTTATGCCAAAAAAAAAAAAAAAAACAAAAAACAAAACACCCAGATCTCAGTGGATTAAAACACAGCATTTATTATTACTCATGAGGCTGAGGGTCAGCTGGATAGTATTTCTGGTCCAGGCTGGGCTTACTCATGCCTCTGAGTTCAGCTGCAGATTAGATGATGCATGGTCAGCGTGGAGTGGAGAGATCTTGGCTAGTTTCTCACAGCTAGTTGCTAACTGATCTAGGTGAGATACTAGATCTGGAGACTCTGCTCCAAGGGGTCTCTCAAACTCCAGGTTAGCCCAGCATGGGGTTTCAAGAGATAGAACAGAAATACACAACGTCTCTGGAATCCTAGGCTTAGAACTGGCAGGTCTTCACTTCCATCATATTTCATTGGTCAAAGCAAGTCAAAAGGCGAGTCCAGAGTCAGAGAAGGAAGGGACCCCAAATAAGAGGGCCAGTGGCATTGCTAGAGGGAGACCAATCATTAAGGCCAACAGGGCAATCAATTGATCACTTAAACCCAAGCCTTAACTTCATGGTTATCCAAAGTGATGAATTTAAAATGTAAACATTTCATTTATAACTCAGTTTACCCTGCTCCATACACATTCCTCCATTATGGGGAATACTTAAAATTTGACTTGTAGCCATGGCATAGACATAAGTGTATAAAATATGTGAATATCTGTATTTTTAAAAGTGTATTCGCTTTTATTATATTTGTGCTCGGTCTCAATTTACAGAGAATAGATCCACAGATAGAGGGACAGAGTGAAAGTTCACACTTAAAATTTATTTTCTCAAGTATTAACTATGGAGTGTTAATGTGAAATATTAGCAGGTGGAGTATGTATGTGATTATGCATGTTTACTCTCTCATATTTGACAAGAAGAACCTTACTGTATTTCAGTGGGTTTCCTCACCCGAGGAGGCATTGCTCTGTGGAGGATGGAATGGTAATGGGTGAGTGTTCCCTAGAATGTCTTTGATCTGCAAATAAACATATTGAGAGAGAGTTTACAGCTACCATCCCCTTTCCCACTATTTCTCAAAGTAAATGTTATATTAAAGATGTTGTATTGGCTGGGTGTGGTGGCTCATGCCTGTAATCCCAGCACTTTGGGAGGCTGAGGCAGGTGGATCACGAGATCAGGAGTTCAAGACCAGCCTGGCCAAGATGGTGAAACCCCATCTGTACTAAAAATGCAAAATTTAGCTGGGTATGGTGGCAGGTGCCTGTAATTCCAGCTATTCAGCAGGCAGAGAATTGGTTGAACCCAGGAGGCAGAGGTTGCAGTGAGCTGAGATTAAAAAATATATATATATTGTTTTCCCATAATTAATGCCCCCACCATCTGACCATATTTCTCCTACATAAGGCCTATAGAGGGCCTAAACTCTAGCTTGACTGTGGTTGTCATGCCTGGCCCTTCATACGTGCTCTGATGTTCCTCCCTCTTAATCCACCCTCCGGGATGATTGCCTCTCTTCCCTGATTTTTCAAATCCTACCATATCCTCATGAAAATGACCAAAATGTTTTTTGGGTCTCCTGAGACTCTTTTGGCCACATCAACCCTTCTGTGTGCTAAACAACTGCATAACTTATCTGACCCTGCTGTCACTGTTCTGTTGGAAATAGCTGCCTGGTGTTTTTTAGGTATGTAAAGGTTGCCTCATCTGCTTGACCTGTGAGTGTGGTGGCTTGAACCAGTTTTGCTATTTTGAGTGTTCAGCTATTGCTGGACACAGTCACTAAAGGGTCAGCTCCATGAGGCCAGGGGATTCATCTGCATACTCACTACTGTATCCACAGCATATTACCCACAGAACATGCTCTATAACTTCTACAACTATTTAATATATTGGCATTTCAACAGTAAAAAAGAATGAACAATTCAATATTTTGAGTGCATTTGGAATCTAGCATTTGTACATTTATCTATTTAAAATGAGCCCTGTTATGCAGAAGGCAATTTGCTAGACTTTGGGAAGTTAAGGGAAAGCAAGACATAGCCCTACCGTCAAAGACCAAAGGCTTGTTTGGGAAGATCACTATCATCATTACTGAGTGACTTCTCCACGCCAGGTGCTGACGTCGGTGATGTTTGAGTAACTGGCTCATGCTATCAGCAACTGTGGTGAACCATGTTAAAAGCCCCCAATCCTAGGACATAACCTGTGTGATTATCGGTCCCACAGACAGCTGAGGGTCTTGGGTAAGTCATGTAACCATTCTGAGGCTTAGTATCCACATCTATAAAATGTATAAAATGAGAACATCTCAAGGGAACCCTCTAGTTTTTACTTTCTCTGACTGCATGCGCTTAAGAAAGACTTAGCATCTCTCTGATGAAACCCCATGACTTCAATTCTAGGGAAACAAACCTCAAACCTGAAAGCAAGCCATTATTCTATTTTTCCAGCATTCCTTTCAGAGCCTGAACAACCCTCCTTCATGTCAATGCACTTGAGAATGTTGAGGTTTCAACGCAACTCTACGTGACATTTACCAGAAACGGTATTCAGTACATTGCCACGCTATCTATGATCTGGAGTTTGTTAAAACAAAATAAAACAACAAGAACAGAAGTGTTTATTACTTCCTAACTGGCTTAGTGTAAAGGATATTTCGTCAAATCCTGTTGCTGATCCACCTACCCAAATGTTCCCTTTAAATCTGCCCAGGGACACTATGCAACATTTGGAGATTTATCACTGTTAGTAGTTCCCTCAAAGTGAAAAACTGAGTGGTAGAATACTTGTTCTGGATAAGCCTAGACCTCCATCCCAAACCCGGGGAGTTGTCCCCAGGGGCAATTGGGCATGACCCTGACCTTCTGTGGCTCTGAGGAGCAGGGAAGAGCACAGTGGCCTCTTCACCTCTAGACTAACCTTCAACACCATCATGACTGGGGTTCTCCTTGCCCTCTTATCTGGAGGCTATCCAGTTTTATGAACTCCCAAAATGAGCACTTTTATAAACTTAGCTCCAACTGCACCTCACATGGATGTGTTAACCTGTTTAAAACCTTGGCAATGATGGATTCTTTTAATGTTCATCTTTCTGAGCCTCTCAACATTGAAAAACACTTTGTTTCTGGGACTGCATTTGCCTGTCCTCCCACACAGTGAAGCAAATGTCTCTGACAGATGGGCCATGCTGTAGTCCTTAAAAGTCAGCAAACTAGAGGCTTCGTAAGCCAGAGGGAAAATGAAGTCCAAAGCCTACACAGAAAGTCCCATTTCTCTTACCCTATTTGGGCATTTACAGGTCTACGGTGGCTGAAGCCTAAATAGGCAGGATGCTGAGAAGTCTCCATAACCAGGTGGCCAGCATGCTCTTGGGATCCTTAGTGCTTACTGTAGAGGAAAATATTACAATTTTGTGACAGGCAAAGGGCTGGTCAGATCAGTGTGCGAGCTTGTCACCGTGAGTACAAAATGCTGCTCATGGGAGGTGGAAGGAAGGCTCCCTCTGTTGGAAAAAAACTTCTGCCCAAGGGCGTTTAAGGACATGTTGCCACTGGGGGCTATCCTCTTAATGATGCCCAGGACCTGGAGAGTGAGCAGCATTGAACTGTTGGTCTAGTAACTTTCCCATTAGAGTGAAAGCCAAAGTATTTCTGATGGTTTGTAAAGCCCTCCAGGATCTGGCCTGCTCCTCTCCTCCCACTGTCTCTTAACCTAGTTCCGCCTAGCCATAGGTCCTTCTTTGCTTGTTTTAATTACCTAGTGCTATGCCCACCCCAAGACATGATGGTTTGAAACAACAGCAGTCATTTATTTTGCTCACAACTCTGCAATTTGATCAGAGGTCCCTCATTGCTGCTGTACTTGGTGTCAGGCTGGGTTCCAAAGGTGAGCCTTCCAGGAGAGATTTGCACAAAAGCTGTACTGCCTTTGACAGCCTAGCCTGGAAGTCACATAGCATCCCTTCTGTCATACTTGCCATTCTCTACCAGTCCAGGCAATCCCAAAGGCCTGCCCAGGTTACAGGAGAGGAGACATGGACTTCACCTCTTGATGGAGGTGGGGGATGGCAAGGCTGTAAAGGTCACAGAGGATGGAAAATGCGGTGGTGGATGTTTTAGGAATGTGAAAGCTCTGGGTGCAGCTCTTACCTCAGGCACGTTTCCTGCCAGTGCTTCCTCTTTGTCTAGGTATGCATGTGACTCACTCCTCATTTCCTTTACATCTTTACCCAAATATTTTCTTCTTTGCAATGTCTTCCCTCGACACAATCTAAAACCCACCCTGCTTCCTAACCCCTTTCAGCACTATCTACATACTGTACATTTTACTCATTAATTCTGGTTTTTACTGTGTCCTAAAACTTAAATTTTAAACTTCCATGAAGGTAAGAAATTTTGCCTGTCTTATTCATTGCTTTTTTTTTTTTTGAGACAGAGTTTCTGTCCTTTTGCCCAGGATGGAGTGCAATGGTGCGCTCTTGGCTCACTGTAACCTCCGCCTCCCAGGCTCAAGCAATTCTCTTGCCTCAGCCTCCCGAGTAGCAGGGATTACAGGCGCCATGGCACCATGTCTGGCTAATTTTGTAGTTTTAGTAGAGGCGGGGTTTTACCATGTTGGCTGAGGTGGCCTTGAACTCCTGACCTCAGGTGATCTGCCAGCCTCGACCTCCCAAAGTGCTGGAATTACAGGCTTGAGCCACAGCATCTGGCCTATTAATTGCTCTTTTTCCAGAGCTAGGAGAGTGCCTGGCACATAGTGGGTGCTCAATCAATACTTGCTTGAGTGAGTTAATGAACTTCTGCCCTCATAAGATGGTAACAGTAGTGACCATTTTCCACATTTTCTTTAGTTGTTGGGTGCCTAGCACACTGCCAGGTACATAGACCCTGTGAGATTATTTAATTAGTGATTCACTAAATACAGTGGTTTGAAACAACAGCAACCATTTCTCAATTAAAAAAAATCAATAATAGGTCAGTAGCAATCCATTCACAGCCACTTATTCATAACGCCTCCCCTGCCCCATCTACAAAGCTACAGTGCCGGCCAATATGGACACTATTAAATTCTGCTCTAGAAGTGCTTATCCTGCTTCCAATTAAAGCCAGGAAGTTAGAAGAACACACAGAAGAAAATCACAGGGGATGCCCTGGACACAAGACATGACTCTGGCAGTAAACCCATAGGTGTCCACTTGATGTGCGTGCCATTGTCTTCTGTCTGAAGGGGTTGACCTGTAAGTCAATGCAAAGGTGGCTTTCCTCCATTCTGGTTCAATGTTCACAATTCAAATAATAGATACTTTAGAAAATGGGAAGAAACCAGGAGGACAATTACTTCAAATATTATTGTGCAGTTGATTGGGTAATTTTGCTCTCCTTGAGGAACAATCTTTCTTATTTTAGCATTGTTCCTCAAACAGAGAGTCACCACCCTGTGCTTGTTAGCACATTCTCTGAAGGTGTTTGGAGTGCAGTAGTGACATTTCAAAATGGATTAATCAAAGATGCTCTAAATTGGAGGTGTTCTTGAATTTCATTTAAATATGATTTACTAAAGAACACAAGTTGGTATCAGGCTGGAATGCCCTTGATGCCATCGTCAGGTATATAGTCCCAGAAGTTAAAAAAGAGTCTGTTCTGAGATTGGCTTATGATGACATTTCAGTGTATTTAGCTTTGACAAAGATTTTCCCCAGCAAAAGTAAAGCGAAATAAGAACCATGGCCTTGCCAAACAGCTTTAACTTGGTATACATGGTTACGGGAGTGACCCTGATGTATTCCTTGAGTCCATTCAGCATGCAGAGTCACCATCATGCTCCTGCATGAGGGCACTGAATCTGGGATGGTCTGGAGACAGACAGAGTGTGATCACTTCTCCATGTCTTGGGAGTGCATGGGGCAAAGCGGATCCTAGGGCCCTGCCTGGGTTGCTTCCTCTTCAAGCAGTGGTTGTAAGACTGAAACGACTTGGCATGCTTTAAAGTTCATCCAAGACTATGTAAAAAGAATATAAACCATTAATGTAATTTATGGGCAGAAGCACTTTGAATATAAATGAAGCAACCAATGGCCCTTTTGATTGGCATTTATATCTCCTTTTATAGAGATCACATAGAGTAGTGTTATAATTCTTGACAGTTTTGACTGTAAAATATATGGGACGTTAAGCTCCCTGGAAGAAGGCAGAGATGATTAATATTAATAATATACAACTAAGTACACAACAGATATGAGTAATATGTTTTATATTTATATAGTTATTGTTTTAACTCATTGGAAAACACTATATGCTTTATTATTAGGAATGCAGTAATAATAAGACTATATTATCTAGGTCACATAAAAGAAAATATTCAAGCTAATCTCTAAATCCTATTAATTTCCTTACATTACAAAAAGAAAACAATAGTCAATTGACTCTACTCTTCAAACTAATGTATTCAAAACAATGTGCCTGATTAAAGGTATAGATCAAAATTCAAATAACTTGGTTGAAATGCAGTCAGTCCAAGAGTCATTTGGAAGTGTCAAGGAAGAAGGCAGAGCTCTAAAGAAAATAAAAAATAAGAAATCAAGAAAATCAAAGTAATTCATATTATAGCAGTAAGGGTTTTTTTTTTTTTTTTTTTTTTTTTTTCCCTATATGCAGGATGCTGAGTGAAGCAACTCTGGGCTCTGTCAGCAAAAATACGGTTTTAATAAGAGTGTGTACTGTTATGAGGGAAACTATTTCAATAGAAAATGTACATATCTTAGATTATCTCTAGCACTTGGAAAATTGCAAAATGTTTTATCACGTCTATTTTCCACTTCCTTTCTCTTTCCATGACTCTATCCATTGCCATGTGGAATAAGGTATAAATGGAAAACAAAAGAAGGTTGGACATTGTGATCAGCTGAATTTAAAGTCTGCCTTAAAATCAAAATAGAAAAAATCAATAAGTAAATTTCATGTATATCAAGTCTTCATTCAAAAGGCATTTTGAATGCTTTAAAGGAAAATATAATAGATTACAGGTGAAAAAGCTGTGAAATGTGGGTAAATATTTGTATAATATGTGGAAAATGTGACAAAAAAATGACCAGTATACATATTGTATTCTGGAAAATCCTATGCACTTGTTAGAGGTGAAACATCAATTGAAATAGGAGTTTCTCAAAACCAAACAGCTTATGAAAACATAGTTACATAGCTTACAAAACCTTAACTGCCCTTCTCAAAAAATATACCTATTTCATTTTCTAAGATTTGAGAGAAGCTTTTGTTTTCATTTTATTTTGTATTTTTGTTGTTTATTGCATCTTGTTTCCCCCGTGGGCTTTTAAAATAAGATTCTGATGATGCTGATAATGGAGAAAGAAATGAAGCCTGCCTCCTATCCGCTCTGCAATTTGCCGTGGTTTGGAAAGCTTGTTCTCTATGAGGAGGTGTTATGACTTCCCACTGCACCATATGCTTCTGACTTTGTATACCTTATTTTTAGTGATACCTCCATTAGCTTTTCTTCACAAACTATCCCAAAACATAATAGCTGAAACCAACAATCATTTACTTGCTCATCATTTCATGGGCTGGACTAGACCAGGCCGCTCTTCAGTTGGTCTTACCCAAGCTCACTCATGGAGCTGCTGCCCTGCTGGCAGCTTAGCCAGAGCTGGAGGGGCTCAGATGACCTCACTCACATGTCTGCTGGTTTGCAGAACAAAGGCTGGGGGCTTTGGTTTTCCTCCATTTAGCTTCTTCAGTAGGCAAGCTTGAGCTCCTTCAAATTGTCTTAGATTTGTAGTACACAGAAAAAAGCACATTTCAAGCCTCTTTTCCATTTGCTGCTGAGGTTGCGTCGGCCAAAGCAAGTCTTATGTCCAAACCCTGATTCAAAGATGGAGAAGACTTTATTTTTATAGGCAGGACAAAGAATTTGTGGCCATTTTTTTTTTTTTTCATTCTACTGCAAGTCCAATTTTTCTGCTGCTGCTGGAGAGAAGGAACCACCTTCCCCTTGTTTACGTGGTAGCTTGAATAACAGAATAGTAGCTGCTATTTTTTGCATAAAATTGTGTGTCTTGTAGGGAGGGAAACCAGGGGGACTGTGAGATGCTGTTTCAGAAAAAGAGGGATTCGCCTCTCCAGCTGATGTAGCAGGGAATAAGAAGCCATATGATCTAAAAGGTATGGGGAGAGTGAAAAAAGGTAGAAATGAGTAGAAATGATGTTTTTTTTTTTTTTTTTTTTTTTTTTTTTGGGCAAAGAAAATCATGTTTGATCACTTGTAAACAGACTTCTATAAATCATTTTCCTAGGTCCACAGCAGGTTGTGGGGTAAGCTAGAATAAAAATTATATATCTATTATCACAAGGTATTCTATCTCTGGCAGGAGCTTTCAAGGTGCCTTCTTTTATTTCTGGCAGTCCCCTGGCAGTAACTCAAATGTTCTCGCCGTCACAGTCTTCTTTGCTAGCGTGTGGTGACTACCATTTTCCCTGCTTCAGTTCCCTGCAGGGATGTCAGCTGCTCAGGCCGCTGATGCTGGCCAAAGCGCTTTGAAGATTCTTGGGATACTCAGGTGCTGATGCAGGCTTTGTCTCCCACCAGTGATGAAAGCACTGGCTGCATTGTTCTAGGATTAGCAGGTGCCCCCTTGCGATCTTCTAGCCTTGTAAAGGTTTTTCTATAATAGTCACCTATTGATTTTGTTGGCTCTTGCATTTGTCTCTTTGACTCAGTGGCATGACTTCTTTTGCAGTCGTTTTTTAGTTTTTTGTCCAAAGAGAGCTGTGGTGAACCTAATTCGCGGGTCCTTAATATAACCTTTCTATCAGTTACCTATGGTCATGAAAAGTGGTTTGACAACCTCATAACCACATGAGTCCATCTGGCTGCTCTGGGGCTGTGGTTATCTGTGGTCAACTGTGGGTACTTAGGTGGCTTTGTGGCATCTCTATGGCACGTAGCTTAAGAGAACTGGCTCCACTCCATGTCTCATCCTTGAGCAGGCTGGGTTGGGTTTGCTCTCATGCCTGTGACAGGGTTCCAAGAGAGAGAGAAGGGCTCAATACCTCTTCAGGCCTAGGCTCAGAATCTCCACAGTGTCACTTCTGCAGTTCAGAGAAAGTCACCAGGCCATCCCAGATTGAAAAGAGGGGGGATTAGACTATCTCTTACTGAGAGAAACCACAAAGCCACTTTGCAGAGGACATAGGGGTAGATAAGGATAGAAAATCAGAGCCATCTTTATAATCAATCTAACTCCCATGCACCTAAACGTCTCTGAGTTCCGGGGTGAGCACAGTTTGGCAATCTGGACAACTCTAAATGCATGTTAGAAAGATTAATTTGGTAATCCTTCTAAAAAGGTGGAAGATAAATCAACTCCAGTCGTAATAGGGGAGGCTGGTGTAACCAGCAAAGTGGCTTTTGCCTTAATACAAGTGATAAATCAGGAGGGCCTGGGACAGGGATAGCAAATAAGTTGTACACTGTATGATTTATATGTAGTAAATGCCTAGAGTGGGGTATGCAGGAGAATGATGTGGCTACTTTTCTGGTGAGCTGAACATAGCACTGATGGATTGGCTATGTTTGCCATGGTCATCGAAGGTAGGAGTGATAGCACGCCAGCAAGTATTTGCCATCTCTGTCCTATCAAGGGCAGTGATAGTCCTACAAAGGGCAGTGGCAGTTGCAAAGAGTCGTTTGAAAATAATCAGGAGGTAAAACTGAACAATATTGGTGATCAAGTACAAATGAAGGGAAACTGAGTCTAGGAGAGTCTTGGATTTTGGACTGGGTACTAGGTAAATGTCATTTCTTAAAGTGGGTCATATTGTATAAGGAGAAGGCACGAGTCTGTATTACATATGTCAGTATTATATTGTATCATATTATATAAGGAGTCAGTTTTTCTGTCATCTACTGATGCATAATAAACCACCAAAGAGCTTAGAAACTAAGATGGCTAGTTTTATGTGTCAACTTGGCTGGGCAATGGGGTGCCCAGATATTTGATCAAACATTATTCTAAGTGTTTCTGTGAAGGTGTTTTTAGAAGAGATTCACATTTAAACCAGCAGACTGCATAAAGCAGGTTACTCTCCCTAATGTGGCTGGGCCTCATCCAAACAGCTGAAGGCTTGAATAGAACAAAATCTAACCCTCCCCCAAGTAAAAGAGAATTTCTACTAACTGAGAGTCTTTGAACTGAATCAATTTTTTTCTACCTTCAAATTTAGACTGAAACAGTGGCTATACCTGGGTCCTGGGCCTTCTAGCCGTCAGACTAGAGCTTATGCCATCAGTTCTACCTAATCTGTTCTGCTGATGCTCAGGCCTTGGGACTCAGATCAGAACTACACTACTGCCTTTCCTGGGTTTCCAGCTTGCCAGTCACCCTGGAGACCTTGAGCCTTCTCAGTGTCCATAGTCACATGAGCCAACTCCTTATAAGCCTCTTTCTGTGTTTATATACCTCCTATTGGTTCTATTTCTTTGCAGAAACCTAATACTGAAGCTTAAAACAACTACTTTACTTCTCATCATTCTGTAGCCCAGGCATTTGGACAGGGTGGAGTAAAGGTGTGCTGTGTCCTCTGGGGCCACTAGGCTCCTGCTTAGGGCCTCGCCCTCTCATTGTGGTCCTATCACACAGAAGTCTAGTCTGAGCCTATTTATAGTTTGGGAGTGGTCTCCAGGAGCAAGCATTCCAAGAGGACATGCTCTTATTAAGCCTCTGTCACATTCGATAACATCCATTGGCCAAAGCAAGTCCCAAGGCCAAGTACAGAGTCAGCGTGAGAGGGGACTAAACAGGCTATGGATGCCTGGAGATGAAAATCACTGGGGCCAGCAAAGTAAAAGTTATTACTGAGAAAAAGTTTGATGAGTTTCATCTTAAGCATATTGTCTCTTATATGTCTGTATAAGAACAAAGTAGGAAGAGCCAAATGACAATATGGGTCTGAGGCTAAGAAAAGATGGTTGAGTTGGATAGATACATTGGGAAATAATGAATATAAAGACAGGGGGAATACAAAAATATTTAGCAATCAGTACAACATAGACACTGACCAATCAAAACGGATGCTGGCTACAGCTTTGAAGCAGAGCCCCAGAAGCCCCTTGCGAAGCCAGGCATCTTCTCTTTGGTTACTGGGTCATTGAGAGATGTCAGGAGTTCAGGAAAGGAGTTAGGCAGTTAGGGCAGTGGCGGGGAGTTGGCGGGGAGAGGCTCTGATGGAAAAAGGGCAATGGGCAACAGCTACTTACCCATGGGTAGGAAACATGCAATATTTTAACAACCCATCTGAGTATCAGCCCAGCAGTCAGTAGCTACAGCCATGGGTGGTGTGGTTAACAATTAATTAGGTTAACCCATATGATATGACCAATATTTAACCACTTTGGGCTTATACAAAGCATAATTTTGCATGCTTCAACCTAGTCCACAATGAGACAAAAGTAAGCCTAAGATGGACACCAAAATGTAACTAACAGGCAGGTGACCAAGAGGAGCCCCCAAAGGAAAATGAAAGGAATGGATCAATAGAAGTTAATGGAAGAACAACACACATGAGGGAGGGAGTGGGCAAATGTCTTGAACATAGCAGAGCTCCAGTAAGATGAGGACTGACTGTGTCTTTTGTTATTTGGCAAGAGGAGGTTGTTGGTGATCTTGGCAAATTCAGTTTCAAGGAAATGGCCAGGGCAGAAGCCATGTGTCTTCTGCCAGAGTCTTATGAGGCACCTGGGATGTGAACACTTGACAAAGATGGGTTTAGAATAACATTTCAGGAAGCTTTGCCTGATAGTGAGAGGAGAGAGAATAATTTATTGGGAAGTAGGGTTAGGGGAACATCCTGTTTTTAAAGATGAGAAAGGCTTGTCCACTTGAATATATGAAATAAAAAGAAGACTGAGTGAGCTTCAGTTGGATATTGTAAGATAACATATTAAAAAGGTAAGCTGGTGGTTGGGAAGAGCAAAGTCTTAGGGATGGGAGGCCTGAATTCTTCTCCCAGTCTAAAAGGCCAGTCACAAATTTTTGTTTATAAACAGTGGTTCTCATCCTGACTGCATAGTTCCTGGGGAACTGTAAAAATTCTCCATGCTCAAGTCTCGCTGCAGACTGATTACACGGGAATCTCTGGGGATGCACCCAGGCTTCAGTGCCCTTTTAAAGCTCCTGCCTTATCTCAGTGTGCATCCAAGACTGAAAACCTCTGCTCTAGAATGTACACTATTTATCACCTATTGCCTTAGCTTTGGGGCTTTAGCCAAAATTCTGACATAGTGGATGAGGCCCTAGTCAACATTCACTGAAGCTACCATCAGTGCCACTGGCTTTCCTTGATGACAGTGGCTGCTGCAGACCTTTCCCAGGCCAGTGGTTCTTAACCCTAGCTGCGTATTAGAATCTCTGGGGCACTTACAAAATACTGATGTCTGGGCTTAACCCTAGAAACTCTGATATAATTGTTCAGGAGTGGTGTTATGGCTGAATTCTGTCCTCCAAAAAGATGTTGAAGTCCTGGCTGGGTATGGTGGCTCATATCTGTCATCCCAACACTTTTGAGAGGTCCAGGCAGGAGGATCACTTGAGGCCAGGAGCTTCAGACCAGTCTGGGCAACACAGTGAGACACTGTCGCCACAAAAAATGCAA
This sequence comes from Sapajus apella, assembly GCF_009761245.1. NCBI lineage: Eukaryota > Metazoa > Chordata > Mammalia > Primates > Cebidae > Sapajus > Sapajus apella. The sequence continues at coordinate 14,220,480 of NW_022436973.1, read as the reverse complement.
ATATTAGCTAGGCATGGTGGCACATGTCTGTGGTCAGAGCTTCATGAGAGGCTGAGGCTGCAGTGAGCCATGTTTATGCCCCTGCACTCTAGCCTGGGTGACAGAGTGAGACCCTGTCTCAAAAGACAGACAAACAAACAAAAATAAGTATCTGTTGAAGTCCTAAGCCTTAATACCCCCAGAATGTTACTGTCTCTGGAAACAGCATCTTTATAAAGGAATCAAGCTAAAATGAGATCATGAGGGTGGATTCTAATACAATATGACTAGTGCCCTTATTAAAAGTGAACGTTTGAACACAGACACAGACATGCACAGAAGGAAGGCAGTGTGGAGAGACATGAAGAACACCATGCAAAAATTAGATTGGCATTATGCCATCACAAGCCAAGGAACGCCTGGAGCTACCAGAAGTCAAAATAGGCGAGGAATGTTCTTCTACGGGTTTAAGAGGGAGCATTCAACATCTTGATTTTAGTTGTCTAGCCTCCAGGACTGTGAAACAACAAATTTATGTTGTTCTAAGCCATCTAGTTTGTGGTACGTTGCTACATCAGCCCTAGGACATTAATATAAGTGGCCTTAGACACCGGCAGTTTTAAAAGTTAGCCAGATGATCACAGTGTGCAACTGGCATTGATTTTCATAATGACTAAGGAAGTTAGGTATATAGCAGGTATAACCTAAGTAGAAAATAATGTCAAAATCAGTTTCAGAGCCATGCAAACATAATTATCATAAGTATAATATTTAAAAGTCAGTAGCATGCTAAGCAGTTTTAAAACGTGGTCATATATTTCTTCTTAACTTCGGGCTTTGCATTTGCAAAGAGGCATTTGCTATCTTGCTCCTCTGTAATTTCTCGCCTGGATGCTCATTTTTAGTATAATTTCTCACCTTGAGTGATGAGATTCTGGATTTCCACTTCATGGGTGCTTTATAGGTCTCCTCATGGTGTATCCTTTCTTTCTCATGCCTAAGGGCTCTGTCTTGCTCCATCCCTGTTGGACTTTATCCTTTTCATTTGTAGTCTAAACATTCTCCAAGTTGTCAAAGTTGCTTAGAATTCTGATCTTGCAGTCCAACATCCTAATTTCTATTGCTCAAGGAGAGTCCCCAGGACAATTGAATTAAGAATTATATGAACTGCAGGAGGAATCAATTTGGAGAACATCAGATAATGGAAGGTTTTTTATATTATGTACTGCATTAAAGTGTAAAGATGTATAAAAGATAAATGGTCAATGCATGAATTATACAAAGAGTTCCTTAAATGAGACCGTTGGATCAGTCCTTGTCCAGGCACAGTGTGAGATGCAGAATCTTGTCAGGGTCACTCAAAGTGTGGTCTACAGACCAGAAGCCTTGCATCAGCTGGGAGCCGATTAGAAATGCAGAATCTCAGACTTCATCTCGTATGTACTAGTATGGGCTAAATTGCTGCCCTCCAGCCCCCAGATTTATGTGTTAAAGTACATTGAAATGTGACCATATTTGGAGATAAGAAATTTCAGGCCAGGCATGGTGGCTCACGCCTGTAATCCCAGCACTTTGGGAGGCCGAGGCGGGTGAATCACGAGGTCAAGAGATCGAGACCATCCTGGTCAACATGGTGAAACCCTGTCTCTACTAAAAATACAAAAAATTAGCTGGGCATGGTGGCGCGTGCCTGTAGTCACGGCTACTCGGGAGGCTGAGGCAGGAGAATTGCCTGAACCCAGGAGGTGGAGGTTGGGGTGAGCCGAGATCGCGCCGTTGCACTCCAGCCTGGGTAACAAGAGTGAAACTCCGTCTTAAAAAAAAGAAAGAAATTTCAAAAGGTAATTAAGTGAAAATGAAGTCCTGGGGGATGGGTAATGCCGTATGACTGCTCTCCTAATGAAAGAGGGTGTTTGGACACAGATGTATACATGCACAAAGGAAAGACCATGTGAAGACAGGGTGGAGAGGGCCTTCTATAAGCCAAGGAGAGAGACCTCAGAAAACATGAGCTCTGCCAACACCTTAACTTCTGTTATTCAGCCTCCAGAACTGTGAGAAAATAAATTTCTGTTGTTTAAGCTTCCCAGTCTTTGGCATTCCCAGCAGACTAATACACCTACTAAATTAGAATCTGCATTTTTAATAAGGTCCATAGTTGACTCGTATATATAAGAAAGTTTTAGAGGCACTAGTCTAGAATACTGGCTCTCAACCTTTAGTGTGCATCATAGGTAACTTAATAACTTGTTAAAACACATATTGCTGGGCCCCACCCCCAGAGATTCTGATTCAATAGGTGTGGGATGAGACGAGAAAAGTCTGCATTTCCAACAAACCACCTGGCAATGTTGATGCTGCTGGCCTGCAACCCATGCAAGTGTTACAGTTGAGACCAGCGAATTACCAGCCTTACCTGGTTATTATTAGAACAGTAACTATGGAGGCCTCATCCTAGAGTTCCTGAATTAGAGACTCAGGGGCAGGGCCCAGCAAGTTAATTCTCAAGCTTTCGTTTGAGAACTGGTGCTTGATACCTCAACTAAATCTGGGAAAAGAAACCATGAGTAACTTGAAATAACCCCTGTCTACAGGTGATCATTTGGTGTTTTTCTAGACAACATGCTCTCACCCTCCCAAATAAAAATCATTGCCAGGAAATGATTCTGGGGCAATAGTGTTATAGGATCTTTGGGGCATTGTTTTTCTGGCCAGAAATATCTGTGACCTGTGGCGCCTTTGCCCAAGTTTTGCTCAGGCCCACTCGTTTTGCCCACTCAGGCTGCTCTCGGCTCACACTACCAGCCTGGGTCCCATGCCTGCCAAGAGTGAGTCAGGCGTGGAACGGCAGGGGGTGTGTGAGTGAGCATGGGGTCCAGCCACTGTGCACAGTTAGACGTGCTGCCTGCAGCAGCAGGACAGGAAACTCCACGTGCCGACACAGGTGCCAGCTTTCTGCAAGGCTTCAGCTGGGCCAGGCACGCTGCAAGCAGCTTCCATGGCTGACACCAGGAAACACAGTAGCACATGGAAACTTGGAGACAGCAGGAAACACAGGGCCCCAGAAAGCGAGTCAGAGCCCTGGTTCAGGGAGCTTCCAGGTCTGGGCATGGGAGCTTCTTTCCTTTTCTTTGCCTGCAATGTGACAAGCAAGGGGCATGTCTCAGCCCTGCTTGTGTTACAGCTGTTTTCTTGCCCTGCAACCTGAGTTCTTGTCCTGCAACCAGGAAGAATGAGGTATACAGACAAGTGGAGGGTGAGCAAGATGAAGAGGAGCTTTATTGAGTGACAGATAGAATAGCTCAGAGGAAACCCACAGGGGACAGCTCCTTTCTATCTCCAGGGTGTACCAACAAGTGTTCAGCTCCTAGCAGAGAGGGTAGCTCCTTCAGATATCAGCAGAAAGGGCAGCTTCTTCAGATATCAGCAGAGAGGGTAGGTCCTTCAGATATCGGCAGAGAGGGCAGGTCCTTCAGATATTGGCAGAGAGGGGAGCTCTTTCAGATATCGGCAGAGAGGGTAGCTCCTTCAGATATCGGCACAGAGGGTAGCTCCTTCAGATATTGGCAGAGAGGGTAGGTCCTTCAGATATTGGTAGAGAGGGTAGCTCCTTTAGATATCAGTAGAGAGAATAGCTTTTCTCTGCAGCTGGTCATCTCATCTTGTCGTCTGTGCAGCTCTCAGCAGATAGGAGGCCCTGGAGTGGGTGGCTTCTCTCTGCAGGCAAGTTGTCCTGGTATCTCCCTGTCATCTCTCTGTAGTCTCTGTACTCTTAGCAGAAAGGAGGCCTTGGAACAGGTGTCCCCTTTCTGCAGGCAGATCATTCTGATACCTGTAGCTCTCAGCAGAGAGGAGGGCCTGAAGTGGGTAGTTTCTCTCTGCAGCTGGTCATCCTGACATCTGCTCAGCTTTGGCTGATCCTGGGGCGTTTATGGGCCTCAGAGGAGAGGAAGTGTGTGATGATTGGTTCATGGGCAGGGTCAAAAAAGGCACCACAGATTCCCACTCCAGTTCACGGGACTGGCAGCCTGGCACTCAGCCTTCAGGACCTCCCTGGCCTGAAGGTGGGGCCTCATCAGGGACCTCCCCACTTCCTCACAGGAACCTGTCTTCCTCCTGCTGCTATTCATGGCAATGGGCACCTGCAGGCCTGCACTGAGCTGTCCTCAGCCGCCCATCGGTTTTCCTCCTGTGCTTGTCCATGCCCAAAGTCGGGAGGGGGCTGAGGCAGCAGGGGGTTGGAGTGTCAGCACTATCCTGAGTGTATGCGCACACAGCCAGGCTGTGACAGTGCCCAGGCTTGCCCCTGACTTTGCTCTGAGGTCAGAGCAAGTGCTGACAGCAGGAAGAAGCCAGGCAGTGGGAGCAGGAATTTCCAAGCCTGTTAGGGCAGGGGAGCCTTCCCAGGAAGTCTCCCAAGAGAGCAGGGATGCCTGGGTCTGTAGCCATGGTTAGGGCAGCTGCAGCTGTGCAGCAGGAGGTGGAGTGCTCCTGCCTCCTCTGTGGAGCGAGAAGCAGGTCTGCAGCTGTGGTTTAGGTGGCTGCAACTGCACCCAAGAGAGCTCCCACCCCATCAACTCAGAAGAGGTGGGGCTCCCACTGACCCCACAGAGTATGTAGCCTTCGCCGCACCTCCCTGCTGCAGCCAGTGTGATGGCAGTGGCTGCTCCAGACCGGCTGCTGCTACCATTAGTAGCTAAGTCAACGGCTCTCAAATGTGAATGTGCACTAGCATCATCTGATCATTATTCCTTCCCCAGTTTTTAATCTAGTTGGTCTAGGGTAGAATCCTAGAATGAGCATTTCTTAAATTCCCAGTTGACGCTTATGCTGCTAGTTCAGGAACCATATTTTGACAATCATTGAACTAAGAGCTTGTAAAATAGTGTGTTGTAGGTCAGACTGCTTAATTTCCCGGCTATGGCAGGCACTATTGGCTAACCAACAAAATACCCATTCCTGACCCACTTTTTCTTCACCTTTCTCCAATATAGAAGCTAAGAAAAGGTAAATGACCACTTTCTCAAACTGCTTTGCAGTTGGGAGTGAGCCTGAGCCTGTGACACTATACCACATTTCTCTGTCTTTTTTTTTTTGAGATGGAGTCTCGCTCGTGTCAGCCAGCTGGAGTGCAGTGGCACAGTCTCAGCTCACTGCAAACTTCACCTCCAGGGTTCAAGCTTCTCTTGCCTCAGCCTCTTGAGTAGCTAGGATTACAGGTACCAGCCACCATGCCTGGCTAATTTTTTTTTACTTTTAGTAGAGACAAAGTTTTGCCGTGTTGGCCAGGCTGGCCCTGAACTCGTGACCTCAGGTGACCCGCCCACCTTGCCCCCCTCAAAGTGCTGGGATTATAGGCGTGGGCCACTGCGCACAGCCACTATAACACTTTTCTAGTTAACTGGACTAAGCCAAAGTCTGCAAGGGTGAGTTCCCAGAACTCTGAGGATCAGTTCTGGGAAGGTTATTGCTCTATCTAATAGCAATTCAAGCACTGTATTCTTCCCTTCTTTGGCTTTGAGCACAGATACGATCCCTGGAACTAAAGCAGTCTTCTTGGAACCATAGCATACATACATAAAGGAAGAGACCAACAAAATAAAGTTGGCACTTGGCAAGTGAGGAACATGAACCAATGCCAGTCGCCCTTTATCTCCAGATGCTGCATTTTGTGGGACAAAAATCTTTATTGGTTAAGCCACAGTGAATTGAGCTTTATGTTACTTAAAGCCAAAATTACTCCTAACTGACAACAAACCATATGGTTTGTTGGTTGGTTGGTTGATTTATTTATTTATTTATTTATTTATTTATTTATTGGAGACAGAGTCTCACTCTATCCCCCACGTTGGAGTGCAGTGGCACAATCTCGGCTCACTGCAAACTCCGTCTCCTGGGTTCAAGTGATTCTCATGTCTCAGCCTCCTGAGTAGCTGGGATTAGAGGTGCCCACCACCATGCCCAGCTATTTTTTGTATTTTTAGCAGAGACAGTTTCACCATGTTGGCCAGGCTCATCTCGAACTCCTGGCCTGAGGTGATCCACCTGCCTCGGGTTCCCAAAATGCTGGCATTATAGGTATGAGCCACTGTACCCAGGCCCCCTATGTATACTTTAAACAATATCTATAGTAGTCAACCTAAACCTTCCAGACTTCATTTCTTTAAGCTAGAACATAAAAATAAAATTAGGCCAAAAAAATGCAATCACATAATGATTGCAACAACTATACTACTACCATCTACCATGATCATCATTGTGTAAAGGAATGGGCATTTTAACTTACACAAAAAAATTAGAAAATTTTAATTGACTAAATCTAGCATTTGAAAACATCTCTCTTCCTTATTTTGATGTAGATAAGTGAAAATGTGTGAGAGATCCACAGCCCTCTTCAGAACAACATTTGGTAGCAGCTCGTAGGGACTTTACACCTTACAGTCTCCCCTTAATGAGGCGTAGTTCAGGCAAACAAAGCTATTCACTTACTGAGATGTGTCTGTTTAGCTTCTATCAGCAATCATTAATAAATGAAATCCACTTAGCATTTCACAAGCGTTTGAGCTTGACTGTGTCTTTCTGGTTCACACCAGGTTTCCAAGTTTAGTCAACACGTTTCTATAGAAATTTCTTTCATCAGTTGATAAACTGTTCTCTCCTGCTGTGTCCTGATATATGTGCCTATATAAGCACACAGAGGCACATTTAAGCATCAGCAATGAAAAAATTAAACAGAGGTAGAGTCACAGGAAGAGTCAGCGAAAGTGACATGTGTATCTTAAAATATCCCTTACAGATGGGCTCATTGCAGAGAAATTGCTTTGCTTAAACCTAAATCCAGCCTGAATTTTTATGGTTACAACATAATTAGTCTCTGAATCAGCTTTTAATCCAATGTTAATGAGACCCCCTGCAGTCTTAACTCCTACCTTCAAATTAGAGGGCGATCCATAATTAATAAGTCTTATGATGCCAGTACCTGAGACAAAGAGATCTTTGGGTGGCTGGGAAAGGAGCAGAGAAGTTTAGCAATGGTATTGCAATTGCTTTCCTACCACATACCAGGTCGGATCATGGTGACAGACATGGTGTCTTTGGGCAGAAGGCCACTGGCTCAAGCTTCTTTGACAAGGGAAGTGTCTAACTGCTCCTGTCAAGTCTTAGAAAGGAGAATGGGTGCTGTCTGTCTTTAGCCAAAGCTTTTCTGCTTCCAGCCACACTGGTCTGTGTCTGCATGGGATTTCCACTTAGCTTGAGAACCTTGCTTGAACTACCTTTAACTTCTGACCAAAAAAAGAAGAAATAGTCAGGGTAAAGAATCATTTGTTTTTTTCCAGCTATTTTTGAAACCCTGTGACTTTCTACTTGGTAGTTTTACAGCCTCAAAATATCCAGTGATTGGAGGAAAGGAACCCTTGCTGATTAATTAAAATCTAATTTTCTATTCTCTCATAATTGTAGCAGTAGAGGAAAAAAAGTGAGACTTATTATTCCAAAAATAAAAATGATCCCTGGACTGTTTGGGCTTATTATGAGCTCCATGTTACTATTTATTTTAAGTTGAATCAATAGAATAAACATGGAAATGAGCTCTGTGAAATCATTTATTTTTGAAGGATCCAAATAGCCTGCACCATTTTGTTAAAAATTTTCTAGACTCTGTCTGGATAGACTTCTTGATGAAAACAAAGGGAAAAGAGGGCTTCAGGTTTTGTGACAGATCTGGGACAGTCTTACAGGTCTGCCTGTGCATAGTTTCATGACCATGATTTCCTACCCTCTCTAAAACACCTCAGTAGGTCCCCTCTTTTCTCAAGAGAGGATCTGAAATTCTCAATGAAAAACAAAACCTCAAAACAAAATTAATTTCAGTTTACTTTGAATTTTTAGTCTTTGTAGAACACTGGAGAGCTGGGATGGCTGAACTGAAATATGAATGAAAGAATTAGGGAGGCTGCATTCCCTGTCTCCTAATTTGGTTCAGAGCTTTTGGGCTGGGATGTGAAGGGTGTCCACTGGATGTTTTATATTTATGTATAAATGCACATGTTTTAAGTACACAAAAATAGGCAATTTATAAATAATACATATTTTATATAAATGATGCTAGGTAGGTACATATATGTACATTTGTATTTTAAAATCTTTCTTACATATGTATGTATTACATGTATGAATGTTTTATATGTGCTATATGTAGTATCAATATGTATACCTATATAACATGAACCATAAATATGTATATATATTTATATATAACATGTATATGCATATGGGTATATGTATATTTGAAGAAATATTTCTTACTATACAAATATATATAGTTATATGTGTATCTTAGGTAAGCTATAAAATATATACCAAAATATCAAATGTATGAAGTGGTCATTTCTGAGAAGTAGAATTGTGGATAATTTTTATTTTCTATGTGTCTATATTTCTAAATATTCTATGAATATAAAGCATCACTGTGCAAGCACAGAAAAACATTTAAAAGGAAAATGAGATGAAATGCCTTCCTGCAAATCATGCAAGTCCTCAGGAAAATTGTTTTCCTGCTCTGGTGAGCGAGGGTTCCTAATTCCCTGGTCATGAGTCCCTGTCTTCATCTCAGATTGTGTTCTGTGTCCCCTGGCCATACAGTCTGCAGGATCCATGGGTTCTCATGGTTCTAGGATTGCTCCCTCTCCCCCTTTCCTTCTCCTGGCATAAAGAAGCTCACTCATCTGATACTGTCACAAAGCATGCCCAGGATCCCTCAAATGTTCCTGTTCCCTGTGTTCACTGATGCTACTACAATTATGTCACATACATGTGTTATTTCCCTCAATCTTCCATGGCAGACAAGGGGGAAACAAAGCTATAATACTAGTGAGGCACAAGTTCTAGATTGGTGTTCTCATATCTATGAGAACTGAGAGGGCTTTTCAGAATGCAGCCCACTGGGTCTCACCCTGCAGAGATTCTGAGTCAGTAGTTCTGACTGTGGCCTAAGGAACTGCATTGCTAATAAGCCCCCAGATGCTGCTGATGTTGTTGGTCCTTAGACCACATTTTGAGTAGCAAGGTCTGTTAGTTTTCAGAGCATGAACTCCACACCAGCAGCATCAGGAACACCAATACATTTTCAAGAATCACAGAATTTCAGACTCTCTTGCAGAGGTATTGCATGCCCAACATAGACCAAATAGATAGTTATCACCAGTCTGGTGACAGAAGAATCTGTATTTTCACAAGACTCCCAGGATATTCAAGTGGACTGGAAGATGGAGAAGCACCAGAATAGACACCAAGAAGAAGGCAGGTGCATCCAAAAGCAACAAAGAGGCATGCTGATCTGAAAGAGGCTGGCTGCCCTCTCTTCCCTGGGTACCTGGTTAAAGTCACTGTGTCCTAAATCTGAGAATCGGCACCAGGAACAAAAGAAGAATTTCTCATGGGTAAAGAGGCAAGTTCCTCGGACTGAGGTGTAAAATCAGAATGCCAGTATATTAATTTATAATGAAAAGCTAAACAGGTGAGAGATGTGCAACGGCTGGGGGAATCTCCCTGGAAAGGCAGGCAATAATGAGAATCTAATCAGACCCAGCAGGTGACCGGGTGAGCAGAGTGCAAGACCGCCAGGAGTCGAGTGCAAGACTGCCAGGAGTCGAGTGCAAGACCCCCAGGAGTCAAGGGCAAGGTTCTAATTTCAAGACCTTGAGCAAGGAGAGCCTTATCTGTAAGAGCAAGACTCTAGGGAGGCCAGCCCAGGGCATCTTCTCTCCTGTGCTCTGTGTGAATGGTATCAGGCAGTCTTCTTGGTCCACCTTTGCTATTCCTCTTTCCAGGACTGAACAAACCCCTTCCCATCAATATGTTCTTTAAAGATGCAACTACTTCAGTTAGGCCACCCATTATACTTTGTGGATGTTGTGTATTTCTGCTTTCTTTGTTCATTTAAAAGTTGAATCATTAGTGGAAAATTCCCTTTCTTTTATTTCAAAGTTCCCTGGGTTTGTCACAGAGCAGGATTCACATGACTCTCACAGATTGTTCTGTGATGTTTTCAGGATTTTCTTTTCCTTACTCAAATCTACAGAATAGGAATGATGATCCCCATTTTTCAAATGAACAATCGAGACCAAAGGGGTTGTTATCAGTTGAATTGTGTCTCCAAAACTGGTATTTTGAATGATGTATAGCTAACATCGGATACCCATGAATTATTTGGAAAAAGGGCTTTTGCAGAGGTAATCAAGCTAAGCTGAGTTCATATGAGTGGGCTCTAATCCATTGTGACAGGTGATTTTGTAAGAAGAGGGAAATGCTGTGAGAAGACAGAGACACACAAGACCAATGCCATGTGAAGTCAAAGGAAGAGGCTGGAAGAATGCATCTTTAAGCTAAGGAATGCCGAGGACTGAGGCCACCATTAGAAGCTGGAAAGATGCAAGGGAAGATTCTACCCTGAGTCTCAGAGGGAGCCTGTCCCTGCTGATGCCGTGACTTTGAAGTTTTAGCCTCCAGAACTGTGAAACAAACAAATCTCTATTGTTATAAACCACCAAGTTTGTGGTACTTTGTTTTAGCAGCCATAGGAAACTAAGAGAGAGAGCTTTGTTTGTTTATTCTAATTGCACCCTAGTTATCCAAGTTGGTGGTGGAGGCAGACACTGATGGACCTTCACCCCCAGATCCCCTCCGTCCTCACCATATCATCATACACTGATGGCATCAGCCTGCAGACACCTGCTCTCCTCTACCTGAGGGCTTTCTCTTGGCCCAAGAAATGAGAAGTTTCAAAGTGCTGAGAAGTCAACGCCTCTAGGAGCAGCCGTCAGCCAATGATGGATGGAAAGTGGAGGATAAATACACCTGCTTTATTCCTGCAAGTGAGGCCACACTGAATTGTGTTCCAATCTATCTCCCAGAGGTCCCAAGTAGCCTTGAGCCTCTGCTGCTCACATGGGTGACCTGTTCACAACTCAGCCCACGTCGGCTTCTTCTCCTCCCCTGCTCCCCAGTGGTGTTTTCTAAGACCATCCGCAAATAAACTGCTGCCTTGCCTTAAAGAATCTCCTGGGGAAACCCAGCCAAAAGCAGACCTAAGGCTGTGTTCCTTCCACTCTAGCACTTTAAGGAGATACTAAATACCATTTTTATTCTTTGGTATTTTCTCAAACAATGAACATATAATCAACAAAACATGTAACCACAGACTTTAAAATATGTTCCTTTGTGCTCTCATAGATTTTGTTATAGATGTCCCAGGAGGTGGGAGGTGGAGTAGGGCTGCTGATACAATGTGTCATGGTGAAGCTGTATTTTAGTGTCAAATACATATGAGGCCCATGCTAAATGCCTTATGCACAATATATTATTAAATCCCCAATGAGTCTTTGCATTAGCGTTAGTCTTGTGTAGGTTGTCCTTTCACATAGAAAAAACTCTTTGAGGTCAAGCATCATGTCCAGCTCATTAAAATAGACTGAAAAAACTCCCATTAACACAACAGTGAGTTTAGAGAAGTGGGGAAGGATGGTGGTGTGCTTTCAAGGTACTCCCTGTCTTTGCTGCACACCCACAGTGCTTTGTGCTTCTTAAATGCAATGAATATGTGATAGGATTGAATGATGGGCAAACAAGAAAAATCCAGTCTAGTGGAGCCTCAAGCTAATACAATTTGGGAGCTTTGTTATTATGATAAAACATTTATAACACAGTATGTATTATTTTAACCATTTTAAGTGTAAAATTCAATGGCAATAAGTATATTGGGCTAGGCCCTGTGGCTCACACCTATATTCCCAGCATTTTGGGAAGCCAGGGCAGGAAGATCCCTTGAGCTTAGAATTTGAGACCAGCCTGGGGAACATAGTGAGATCTTGTCTTTACAAAAAGTTTAAAAGATAAATTAGTCAAGCATGATAGTGCACACCTATAGTCCCACCTACGCGGGAGGCTGAGGTAGGAGGCTGAGGTGGGAGGATCGTTTGAACCCAGCAAGTCAAGGCTGCAGTGAGCTGTGATCCTGCCACTACACTCCAGCCTGGGCAACAGAGTGAGACCCTGTCCCCCCATCACCCCCCCAAAAAAAAAGAAAGAAAAAAAATCAGTTTACATAACAATGTTGTATAACTGTCACCTCTATTTCCAGAATGTTTTAATTACCCCAAAGAGAAACTTTGTAAATATAAAGCAATAACTCCCCATTCTACAATCTCCCTGGCCCCTGATAATGTCTAACTTACTTTCTGTTCCTATGGATTTACCTATTCTAGTCTCTCACATAAGTGGAATCATATGCTATCAATGAATTTGTCCTTTTGTGTCCAGCTTAATTTAGCAGTGTTTTCCGGGTTCATCCATGTGGTATCATGTATCAGAACCTCATTCCTTTTAAAAGCTGCATAACATTCCATTGTGAGTACAGACCACATTTCATCTGTCCATTCTTCTGTCTGTGGACATTTGGCTTATTTCTACCCTTTAACTTGTGAAGAATGCTCGTTTGAACACTGATGTATAAGCATTTGTCTGCTTTCCTGTTTTCGACTCTTTGGGGCATATAGGAGTAGAATCACTGGATCACATGGTGATTTCCCATCTAACTTTTTAGAGAACTGCCAATAATCTGTTTTGCATTTGGCCTGGGAGCTGGAGGCAGAGAGTTTTAAGTTAACTATTTTAAAATATCTTACCTTTTCAGATATTACAAAAATGCATCCTGCCATCTTCAGATGGTGATGTCTGCTCTCTTGTTCACAAGATGGCGGCCTCTGCATGCTGTGACTATGTTGTCGATGCTCTTCCCCAGAACCTGTGCCAGTGAGTGGGCTTGAGCTCCAGCTTTGGCTTCACTGACTTCCTGATCTTAGATGTAAATCCATCTCTGTGGATTTACATCTAAGAACAACTTCTTGTCATTTGCTGAAAATCACTCAAGTTCGAATCTTACAAGTAAGATTAAAAAGGGAAGAGTTACTTTGTAAATGTTTCTGGGGACCAACATGCTGATTGGGTTTTCAGATTTCAGCCTGTCTCCTGGTGATGTTTGGGTGAACATCTTTCCTTCTAGCTCTTTCTCAGTATCACCTTAGACCCAGTCAGGAGGGGCACCAACAAAACACCACATGGTTCAACGGCCTCTCTCCTGCTGTGTTTCAAAGTTCCATGCTGTTTTGTTTGGGCTATTCTTCAGGTGCCGACTGTTGTGACATTTCCTTCTAATGGGCCATGATTTGGTTTCAGAGTCATGTGTGCCTTTTCCACAGTCCATTCTTACACAGCTGTGCGTACCTTGGTGTCCACAGGGTAGCCATTTATGTCTATTGGAGGTATGGGAGAACTGGATGAAACTTGAACTTGCAGGCTAAAGTATCTGAATATGTTCTCTCAAGACATCTTACAGGTAGGACAGAGCTGGGGAATGAGAAGGGAAGAGGCCCAGCCATGGGTCAGGGACTGGAACTAGGATCTCTTTGCATCACCATGTTCCAGCAGGATGCTCCCCAAAAAGTCGAAACACTTAAAATTGCAATTTGTCTTCTCAGGTTGTTATGATGGCATACTATTCTCTAAGGCACGAGGACAGAACATATTTAACTCAGCAGTTTGTAGCTTAATTTTTAACTTCTAAATATTTAGTATGTGTTGCGGGTCATTGTTTCTGCCTTGCCCTGGGTTCCATAAGTGTTAGGAATGGTCCTGCTGTTTTCTTCTCATCTGTAATTTGCTAAATACAAATTCCTCCATCCAAATACCTGCATAAACATGGATCAAATCCATCAAGAGGGTTATTACTTACTTAAGAATCTTGTTGTCAGGTAGTCTCAGGATTGGTTGGGCATCTCAAGAAAGCAACGAAAGCTTGGCACTTTCTTCCCTTCTCATCTGTCATCTTCAAAATGAGTGATGTCTGTCTTCCTGCACCCAAGATAGCTACCTCAGCTCCAGCCATCACACTGCCACAGACACTGCCCTGAGCAAGACAAGGAGCATCAAGAAAGCTTTTTTTTTTTTTCTAGTATTACTCTTTGTTGTGGAAAATCTTACCCAAATGTCCCAGCAGAATTCTCCTTCCATCTTACTGGCCATAAATACTTACATTATCTACTTCTACTCAAATCACAGCCAAACAAAATGAGTTATTTAATTGGCTTAGACCATTTGGAAATTGTCTTTTGGAAGTTGCACACATTGCCGCCAGAAAAAAAAAAAAAGAGAAATATCAGGTTACTCTCAGTAAAAAGGAAGGGAGAACTTGCTTTAGGCTGGGAAGCCATAGCAACAGACCGAGAGAGCAGTTACTTTCCTTAGAATTGTAAAGGAGGATTAGTAATTAGGAAGCAAAGAAGAAAAGGGGATTTGTCACTCGATAGAAAAGGCAGCCACAACTAAGCTTTTGTAATAAGCAGATTGTGAGAAGAAAATGTTCAGATGAAGTTCTATGGGCCTTCCTGATAAATGGTGAATGATTAATTACATTGCATTGCATTAAATTTATGAGTTGTATTTGTTAGATAACACATCACTAATAAATAATGGCTGATAGATTAATATTGCTGCTCTCCATCAATATGAAGAATATGATGTCTTTTCACCAGAATTAACTGTTGCCAGGAGAAAAATCAACCCTAAACCCTTCATTGCTCATGAAGCAAAATGACTTAATCAGCTCATCCCAGAAATGAAAGCGATCTGGAGCCACCATTTAAAATCGTGACAAAGCATTCAGCTTCTGACATTCCAAGGAGAAGCATCTGTGTTTTGTCTCATCCCAGGGACAAGCATAGATGTATTGTAGGAAAAATGCACAGATGTCAACAAGGTGCCACACATCTGAAAGCTTCTCAAGTGCTTGTCTAACCCCAAGGTATTTTTTAGCGTCCTATTGCTTACCAGTAACTCAAAGTTTACATCCCAGTAGTAGTAAGGTTATGGTGCCCTTCTTCTATGCACAGACAGTACTTTTATATAGAACATAAATATTAGACCTATGGGATACCACATATATAAAAATGGCCTGGGCTGGGCGCAGTGGCTCACGCCTGTAATCCCAACACTTTGAGAGGCCGAGGTGGGTGGATCATATGAGGTCAAGAATTTGAGACCAGCCTGACCAACATGGAGAAATCTCATCTCTACTTAAAATACAAAATTAGCTGGGTGAGGTAGCAGGTGCCTGTAATCCCAGCTACCCAGGAGGCTGAGGCAGGAGAATCACTTGAACCTGGGAGGTGGAGGTTGTAGTGAGCTGAGATGGCACCATTGCACTCTAGCCTGGGCAACAAGAGCAAAACATGGTCTCAAAAAATAAAAATGGCCTGGATGTCAGGATTAAGTCTCAGTTGCTACATTTCTATTTCTACACAGTCCTGATAAGTGGTACTTTTAGTTAGGTAGGAGCTAGAGAACAGTAATAGAGGTGGTATCTACTTTTAGAAGTGACATGTGGCAGGATACCACAGTGTAGGGCACACCTAGGTAAGGGAGCACACTCGCACTCACTGTGTGCTGCTTGGGCTTTCTTACCACCTGGTGGCCAGGTTCCAAGAGGCTGCATCCTCCCTGAGACAAGAAAAAGAAGCTACCAATTCTCAAGCTCTGAGCTTGGGAATTGTCACAGCATCACTTCTGCTATATTCTATTTGTCAAGTAGTCAGAGAGCCAGGATTCAAAGGTCTGGGACATACAGTTCATCTATTGAAGGGAGGAGTATCAGAGAATTGGGGGCCATGTCTTAAAACCACCACATCAGCTTGACTGTTGTTTCAGGGAGCCTTGTCTGGCTACCTCCTCTTAAGCAGCCCTGCCCGCTCCCCGGATTCACAGAGATATCACAATATCTCTTTGATTTTCTTCATAGCACCATTGCCTGGACTTACTTGTAAATGCTTTTATTTGGTTGCATAATTAATTTTAAGCTTATTTCCATCTACTAGGTAATTTCCACTATAGCAAGAACATTAGTGATCTTATTCACAGCTATATCTGTATATATGGTAGGTGCTCGCCAAACAAAAAGTTGGTGTACAATCAACATTTGTTGAGTGGATGAAATTTTTATCATGTAACTCCTTCAGCAGTTTCTAACAAGGATATATGTAAGACTCACCATTAATACTGCTCCCTCAGGCTTCTTTGTATAATCTAGGGCTCTCATTAATATGATCACTCCTAGACCTAAGAATCCAGATAATTATCACAGGTTTAACCTGTGAAACTATAACGGAAGCTGCCTAGAACTAACATAATTGTGGCTGAGCGTTGCTTTATGGAAATGCACCAAATACCCTGTCACACAAATTCGT
The DNA here is from genome assembly GCF_009761245.1 of Sapajus apella. NCBI lineage: Eukaryota > Metazoa > Chordata > Mammalia > Primates > Cebidae > Sapajus > Sapajus apella. The sequence goes on along the minus strand of NW_022436973.1, from coordinate 14,204,206 downwards.
AGCTCTGACATGAAAAAATTGGATTAGGAAATAGCTAAGGAAAAGATGTTCATGAAGGCACAGCTTTCTGAGTGCAGAGAAGAAAATGTCTCTGTGTATTTGTTACTGTCCATGGTTCTAGAGTTATTGGGAAGCAAACAGTAACAGTGCAGCGGTAATTCTGAGAAAATGGGCTGAGTGACTTATTGCCTGTTGGTTCAGAGCCTGCAAATCTGTTTTCCAAAGTGCAGCTGGGATAAAGCTACAGAATAATGTTCTGCTTTTTACCTGCTCCCATGGCCTTTATTGGGTCCCAGGAGGGAACGCTGAGCAAGGACTAAGAGAAACTCGCACACCAGATTCTAGGAATGACGCAGGCTGGGTAGCTGCAAGATGGATATTTACCAGACTTCAGTTTTCATCTCAAATTAGTGACTCATCTCTGTTAATGAGGGCAGACCTCACCATGATTGTGCATCTCTATTTCTTTTCGGAAGAAAATAAAGTCAATTAAAATCATTGCATTTCAGAAGAAAAGCAATTCACACTGTGTTTTATTAGTAGCACAATGGTGTTGTTTTCCTTTGTTACCAAGACAAAAATTAGCAGGCGTCTAATGGCACAAAGGTGGGTGACAAGCAAAATAGGCTATTAGTAAGGTGGCTGTTTTCAGACTTTGAAACAGGAGGTGGCTTCCGAGATTTAAAAACAAAATAAAAGCTCTTCTCTGTGCTGTCAGTCTCTTTCTCTGAGTTTGCAGATCTCCTTTCAGTCACTACCTTATGCTGCCTGGTTGAAACATTTAAAGGCTGTCTTTTTTTCCCCCAGTACATCTCAAATATTAAACTAATATAAAAGAAACATTTAGGTCATTTCCGGAGATTAAGAAAAGTTTTTAGATGATTTAATTGCTATAAAGTTCCAGTTGGGAGTTTTGGCGTTTAATTGTATGTGTTGTATATTTAATATGTATTATTTTTTATTTTTGATTCTACTTTATGTATTATTATACATATTTGTTTCTGTTTTAGTTAAAACAGTAACAAGTTTGGCTTCAGGAAAGAAAAGAAAGGCTTCCTTAGAAGTTGAGACATTTTCCCAAAGAAGTCACTGTAAAACTAAAGAAAGTAGAAATCAAAAAGGTAACATCTGACTAATATTAGTGAGAAAAACAGGGAAAGACCCCAAGTCTTTTGATATACATAAAACTGAGCAGGGGGAATACTCTGACCAGAAACCTGATATGGTCAAAACAGAACTCTTCATCTTTCCTTTCATCCTAAAATTGTTTTTTTCTTTCCAACTCCCCCAACTCTTCTCAAAAATGTTACCATTCTCTCGGATTACCAGCCTGGAATATTCTATTTCTGTTTCTTTTATCTTCTTCTTGTTTCCTAAAATTAGACCTTAAATATGCCATTTACTTCCATTTATTCCTCTTATATCTGCCTTTTTGTTGCTTGTTTTAGTTTTTTTATTCCCAGTTTGGAGTGAAGTGGTGGCTTAGTTCTGGTTATACTGAGTTTGTTTAAGACATGCAGGATGAAATGTCCATCAAATGGGTGCAAATATGATATTAGAATTCAGGAGCACCTTCAAGGTATGCAAGGAAATCCGTATTTGAAACCCACTTATAAGAAGAGTGGGTTTCAAGAGTGGATTTCTTCTTCGTAAGAAGAGACAGTGGTGAATCTCATGACACTGAACTGAAAAGAGGTAGTCCAGAGAGAGCTCAGGTTTAAGAGCCCAATCACTAAGGTAAGGGGAGAGTGACCAAGAGCCAAAGGAGGCATGTGCAGGATAGAAGAAAAGAAAGTGGTAAGTCTAGTACACTGGGCAGCAAAGAAGAAGCTTCGAGGTTGTCATGTCAACATTGTCAAGTATTGTAGAGAGGTTCAATAAGGATGGAAAATCTGAACAGCCAGTTGAGTTTGACTTCCAGGAGGAGACTTTCTAGGTTGAGTAGAGTCTTAGGAAAGAAATTGAATAGGAGCAACGGGTAACCTGTGGCGCAGAGGTCTAAACAAGAATGAATGATCTTCAAAAGGGGTTGGAAAGCATCTCACATCATACTCACCTTTACTCTTGTCCTAGTCTGGATTTCTTCCCTCCTCTCCCAAAGCAGAGCCTAGGAAAGGGCTGGAGTACAGGTAGTTTATGTAGAAAGTGATCCCAAGAAATGAGAGTGGGGGTGTGGGGAGAAGTGAAACAAGGAAGAAGGGAAAGCAATATAAAGATATATTACAAAGCCAGTGAAGCTGAAGCTGTTTGCACCTCAGGACCAGAAGGTGAAGTGAATGTTAGCCTGGTTCCCCCCTTGAGCTCCTTATTTCTTCCAAAACCCGACATTTTCAAAGCTCTCTCTTCAAGGTTGTTGGAGAAACATCTGGCTAGAAGACTCTACTCATCTTTGATAACCTCTCCCTCCCCACCCCCTTACCAATCTAATGAAGACTTTAGCATCAGGCTCTTCTACACGGATTCATCTTTCTCTCCCTGTCCAGAGCTTAGGAAGTATGTTTCATTTACTTCATCTGGAAAGGGAGACTTCCTACTTCTCCAGGTCACTCTCCATTCATTTCTTCTAATCCTCTTTCCCTAGTGGATTGAAGTTTTGGAGACAAAAGTCACATCAGTGTAGTTTTCATATAAGACAGCCACCTCACTAAAACACACACACACATACATATGAACAAACCCAATGAAACTGGCAGATAAATACTCTTCTCTCCCGTCCCAGTGTAAATCATTTTGGTATTATGCCCTTAGACTGGCCTTCCCTCCTTCTCTGTCTCACTCTGAGTACTTGAATGAGAGAAGGAAAGGGGAGAAATAATGTGGAGAAACCATAAGTGAGTGTCTCCAAGTATATTTAGTGATTCCCATCTTCAAATAAATACTTGAATGAGAGAAGGAAAGCAGAAATACAAGTTTCTATTTTCAAATATCATGCAGAAACAAAAGTTTATTTTTCTTCACCTTAGCTTGATTGCAACAGGTTGTAAGTTCATTGAGATTAGGCATTATATACTAAACATATTTTATCCCCATCGATTGCCTGATTACAATCCTGGGTATATGGTCACTACTGCAAGATTTGTACAGTGGTAATATCATTGATTCTTGGAAACATTTTTGGACCTGAGAGATGTACAGGTCTTTTTTTTTCTTTACATATTGACTAAAACAGGTGAGCACCTTCATTCTGGTAGGAGAGAGATGCTGCCTATGTAAAGGTTCAGTAGTTACCTGCCACCCAGAGGAAAAAGAAGCAGCAGCAAATTGCCTTCATGAGAGAAAATGGCCAGCCTGCCACTGGGCTTACCCACCGTTCTTTTTAAGACCTCAGAGGGTGAGAGCAGTGCCACACATTATCCAGCAACATAAGTGACCACAAATTCTCATCGCAGCCAATTCTCCCTACTTCTCCACCAGGATACTCCTTCTTGATCTTGTTCTCTTTCATAGCCTATCCTTGGTAGATGCTTTTAGTATCATCAGTTCTAGCTGTTTATGCTGTAAATTGTTCCCTGTTGTTCACAACGGAAAACTCTTGGGTAATATAGTGGTTAAGAAATGTCAGGAGATTATCTATCTGTCTATTAATTATCTATCTTCTCTCAATCTTCTATCTATATGTATCTATGTATCTATCTATCATCTATCTGTCTGAGTGCCTTTTTAAAATTCCCCCTCAAGTTAAGATTACTTGTAAATTGCCTCAGAAAGTCTTCCTACTTTAAACTGTGTTGTTGTTCATCATTTCACAGGTCTGTGTGAAATGGACAATTTTCTGCTTCAGCGTGACTGGATCAGACTAAACACCCTTGGTTATTTTCACTTTGTCTTTATTTCCAGAGATTAATGTCACTGTAATGGACACTGAGCAATGACTCACTCCATTCCTTTATTTCTATGTGGACAGTGCATAAAGTATCCACACTGAACACTATTCATTTTCAGTAGTTAGGAAATGTTTCAGTGATTTTGTTGACATGTATTGCTTTTGTAAACTTTCCCAACGAACCTAAAATCTGGACAGACATTGAAATTGGATTCCATATGAAGGAGATATTTCATCCTACCAAATCGGGAGAGCCACTGTAGGAAAGAGTTTGGCAGTTTCTTATGAAGCTAAACATGACTTTACCATATGACACAGCAATCCCGCTCTTACATATTTACCCAAATGGGAGGAAAACCTATGGATGCACATGCTTATTGTGGCTTTATTCATAATTGCCTCAAACTGGAAACAAACCAAATGCTTCTCAAGAGGGGAATAAATAGACAAATCTTGGTACATCCATATGTCCAATGAAATACTTACTACTCACCCATAGAAAGGAAGAAACTACCGTTTCACACAATAACATGGATGAATCCCAAATGCATTATACTTAGTAGAAGAAATGAGACTTGACATATCACATATTGTGTGATTCTATCTATAAGACATTTTGAAAAGGGCAAATTGTAGAAGCAGAAAACAGATCAGTGGCTGCCAGGCCCAGGAAGAGGTTGATGAGGAGGAATGTGGAGGAATTTTGTGGGGGGTGAAGAAACTATTTCATATCCTGATGGTGGCGGATATTGAATTTCATATACTTGGCAACTCATATAAATCACAACACAAAAGCACATTCACAGACACATAAGTGCACACACACACATACACACACACTCACGTACTCTGTAAGGACAGATGTGCATCCACTAGCAATCTCTCTCTTTCTTAGGATTTTCAGGGGCTTCATTCTCTCCCATGCAATGCAGGAATAGCAAGTGCCTTACACACAGGTAAAGGCTCGCATTAACTCAGCTTAACAACTTCAGAGAAAAGAGGATAATTCTTATCTCCAATGAAGTAGGTATAAAATCCTACGAAGAAACTTAGCCCATTTTGAATCGAGTAAAATTTCTTGGCCAATCACTTCAACAAAACTGATGAAGTGCTATTTTTGGAAATTACACATTTATTCTTATGACCTGGGAGATGCGATATAGTGATATATCACATGGAGTAGAGGGTTGGCCTGGCCCCAAAACTCAAAGGTGGTCCTTCTAGAAAGGATTGGGAGATTAAAAAAAAAAAAAGCAGAGACCACTCTACTACTAGTCTTACATTCACAGCATATAGGGAGGCCATTACTTGGGAACTTGGTGCAATAAGTTGCCACAGGCTGTTCCAGTTACACATCTAAATCTGTCCTCCCAAATCACATCACAGCCACTGGGACCTTGAGACAAATAGAGGTTCCTGATTGTCTAACTGGTTACGTCTTTGCCCATGTTGTTGTGAGTGTTTCTATCGTTTTTCTGGGTGTTTTTGTTCTGTGAATTATAAACTCTGTTGGGAATCTAATGAGAGCTTTAGATCAACTGTCTTGAAAACTATAGCAGATCCAAGGTCTCATACCCAACTCTCCATCTTCTCATCCTTCCTACCCCCTACCTCCATCAGTTCATAAATCTCAGGAAAAGATTATTCATCTAGGCCAGTGGTGCTCAAATGCTAGCCCATGTTATGATCCCCAAGAGGGCTTGTTAAACACAGATTTCTGTGTCCTACCCCAGAGCTTCTGATTTAGTGGGACTGGGATGGGGCCTGAAAGTCAGTCCACATTAGCAAATTCCTAGATGACTTGGGTATTGTTGGTCTGGGGACTATACTTTGGAAGCCACTGCTCTAAACCACAGACTAATAATGTCTACACTTACTGTCCTCAATCACTCTTCTCTACTGCAGAATTTTCCTGAATGTGACTTAGTCATCAGGGAGTCTGAATTTATTGTAATATAGGCAATCTTTTTTTTTTTTTTTTTTTTTTTCATTTAGAGAGGGAGTCTTGCTCTGTTGCAAGGCTAGAGGGCAGTGGCACGACCTCAGCTCACTGCAACCTCTGATTCCCTGGTTCAAGCAATTCTCCTGCCTCAGCCTCCTGAGTAGCTAAGATTATAGGCACTTGCCACCACACCCATAAGTGACCTGAATCCTCCCTTGTCATATAATGTAACATAGGCATAGGTTTTGGGGAAAAGGGTGTGGTTATCCTTGGGAGGTCATTATTCTGCCCACCACACCAGGACTCCAGGATCCTCTGCCTGGACAGACCATCTAGTTCATCTCCAAATGCAGAAGCAGTGTCACTGAGAACACCCTAGGGTGAAGGGTTCCCAAGGTTGCTGGGAAGTGGTGAGAAAACTGGCTTGGACATGCAGGCTGGGGATCCACTCACAGGCACGGAAGTCCCTTCATGGTGCTGACAGAGATATGGCAAGATGTGAAAGGCGCAGGGCAGGCTGCCAGCCACAGTGGGGAGCTTCTATTTGTACCTAGGCCCTGGGACTCATAGCATGGGCTGGCGGTGGGGGGTGGGTATGCCACTAAATGGGAGAAAAAAAAGAGAAGTTGTGTTTCAATTTTCTGGTTCAAAGAAGGTTAATTGATATTTAAATCCAAATCCTGTAAGTTCTTTGATATTTTTGAGGAATTAAATCACAGATGTTTCTGTTCTCTTGCTGCACTTTATGTTGCTTTATAGTTTGGCTTTAATTATTTCTGGAACAAAATGAGGGATAAATAAATACACTTTTCAACTCTACTGGAAATTTTCTTCTTTATGCACACAAGCTTAGAAATGTAACATGGTGTTTTCATTTCATTTAATTACATAATGGATAATTTATATTCTAGGGGAAAGAGAGGCTAGAATGTGGTTACCTTGTTGATCTGAAAATTTGTTATTACAAAAGAAATAGCAATTAGGCTTACTTTGATATAGCTAGAACATTTCCAGAGTAATAAGAACTTATCCACACTAAGCCAGCCTATATATATATGATACAAAAACAACCTTCTAAACTACAAAGCCTGGTATTCAAACTCAGCAATTCTGCATCTTGACAACTTGAACTCTTTGTAAAATGAGTCCAAGTTCGCACAGTGACTCTTTCTAAAATGACAAGTGTCCAGGGAGCCAAAATATTAAATAAACTGCTTTTGGTGTTAAATGACAAGAAGAAGGAACTCCAAGCAGTCTCTGGAGTTTAAGCATCTGCAATCTTATGTTACCAAGAATTTGACACCTGTCTTATTCTGAAAATTAGCTGAAAGTTTATTTGTCAGTTCTTTCCTTTTTAATCTTTGAAGCTATGTTGCCGTGTCCTTGGAACAATGCAGTTCTTCCCTGAGGTACGGCAGTGAAGCTTGAATATTTGCCTTCCTAAATCTTCATTTAATTTTGTTAGCTTTTTTTCCTCCCATAGATCTTTGTGATTGGGCTCAACCGTTCTCAGCATGAAATTTTAACCTTTTTGACCCTTAATCCCAATTTCCAACCTGCTGAGGAAGCACTTGTTCCTTTGTACTTCAATTTCTTGAGAAGCTTAAAATAAAACACTCCAGGCAGCTAACTGTGTATGAGGAATCATGCTATAGTCTCAGAGTATTTTCCTCAGAGTGGAGTTGAAGCATGTCTCATGCAACACATGGAAAGCTAGTAGTGGGTAGATTAATTGAAAAGAAATTATTTAAAGTAAGGGCTCATGAAAGTGATTCATATGTGCCTCAAACATTTTTATTTTAACTTAAAACACAAATTGACATTCATTTGCCAATCTTTGATGTATAGCTAAGGTCTCTTCCGTGACTCTGGGTCCCTTAATTGGCGTTATGCGTTGTCTCTCTTAATAAATCATACCCTTAATGTATCCCCTAAGACTCCCAACTTCAGTTTCTTTACACTGGAGCAAAAATTAAAGTGACTTGCAAAGCAGTCCAATTGAATAATCTTTCTCGATTGTTGCAGTTTCTCCCCAATACCCCCCAGTTTTCTCAGCCATACCTAATTCAACAAACCATGTTTATTAGCTCACTTTCATCAAACCACTCTGAAGCATTTTCCGAGTAAAGGAAAAAAAGTCTGTTTTTTAAAGAATTAAAGTTAGCTGTATTCAGCCGTCTTACTGAGGATTATAGGCCGAGGCTGCCAGCTTGGGAGCAGTCCTGGCCCAGTGTTTGAGCCCACAGCGTATATACAGGTGGTGGGGGCTCAGTACGGGCAAAAATCACAATAAAGTTACTCAGACATTATGTTGAAACAGAATCACGTCAAGGTTTGTGTGTAAGAGTACATCTGGTGTTACATTACGAAAGTTCATTTGCTGATAGATATAGAAGCACAGTCACTAACCCTGTCACATGTAATCTTTTGTGTATGAAAAAGAAAGGAGTAGGGTCATTTATCTTTTGAGGAATACAGTGACCCAGGCCAGAGACAGGCGGGGTCCATGTGCTCTATCCTGTTTTGTCTTGAAAGCATCTTTCCGGAGAGCTGCACATTGTCACCGTGTCAGGGGCTTTGTGAAGTTATACTGGCAAGCAGAAGTAAGCAAATATGGCTTTTGTTTGCTACTTTGTCTCACATATTCAACTAATTTTCACTGAAACACCTCTTTCTCTGAGCACTCAAATTTCACTCATTTGCATAAATCCAATTTAAATAAATTAATTTGCTTTCCTAATTACAATAACAATTATAATTCTAATACATTTGATAATAAACCCGGTTGACTCTTGGTAAGCAACCATATTATCAAGGCAGAATAGTAGTGCCTGGGTTTACTAGAGAGAAGCTTAGACGGAAGACTGGGGATGTTTGGGTCACCGTAGTGGAAGCTGGCCATAGCCCACATTGGCTCCTGGGCCCACTCTGGATGTCACCTGCAGCTTTGCTGTCTTCCTCCCTCAAGTGTCCATGCCTCTCTACCTCAGGGAAGTCTAGAACTGCTGTGGAGCCAGCACTCTCAGGCCTGAGATTCATGAGGGATGAGTATTGATGGGTAAATACTCCAGCATCCTTCTGCTTCCTTGGGATTGTTCTGAAACAGATTCTACTCAGTCCCCAAGCTGCCCACAGTAGTCACCTACTCACTGATAGACCCTTTCTTGGTTGCCTTTCCTTCTACCTCCCCTCCCTCATTCTCATGAGTATTCCTGGCATCACTTCCCAAATCAACAACTTATACCCAAATCCTTGTCTCTAGGTCTTCTTCTGAAGGGACCCAAACTAAGACAATCATCAATCAACATGCTGTAAAGATACAACTAAGAAAATTGATCTGGTGAGCATAGTAAATAGAAGCTACATAGGAAATGTTCCACTGTTTTTGGAAATCTCATTTGGCGTCTCGGTCTTCTGACCACCAAGCAGTTTTCATCCTTATATTTACACACAGGGTCCTTTCCTGCAACCAGCATTTTGCCTTCTTCTTTGTGAACCCAAGGAAGATGTGTTTTGGAGAACGTGTTACAAGCTTCTGACTGAGACTAGAGTTTGACTGGTATCTTGCTTTTGTCTTCCTGTCCCAGTTCACCTTTTTTACTCTTCATCTCCCCTGAATTTTATGAACTGGTCATCCTGAGTCTTTGGTACCTTCTGTGGCTCTACTTTGGTCTCCTATCCTGACTCCTAGCTCTGCTTCACCCAGACTTTCAATTTACCTGTGGTTCTGGGCCCCTGCTATAGGAATCTGTGCTAAGCTGAGACTCTGTCTTGAACTTCTGCCCTGAAGCTTTCATTCCCACATCCCACTCAGTCTCTCTTTTCCCCCTTACCCTTCCGCTTCCCTGGACTGTGCTCATGGCCCTCTGACCCATCTCTTGCCTGTGTACTTCAGGTGGTATTTCCAATTCATGGCAGGTGGTATTTCTAATGCATGGCTTTCAAAGTATTTTCCTGTAAAACTTACCTTCCTACCACTTAGAGCCATCTAAATGTTTTTCTTCAAAGATACACAATATTGAATTAATACCCTTTCAGAAACAGAACGAAACTATTGTGCTGTCTCTCCTCCATTCTTAAGAATGAGTGTTTGGATTGTAAAGTGATTGAACCACACTCCATTCTCTCTTATTAATGGAAAATTGGCCATAAATTGCCGAGGCGTGACTAGCTCATTTCCCAACACAGCTGCAAATGCTTTATGTGGGGATCACTTTCGATTTCTGAAAATGAAAGAAGAAAACTCTACAGAACTGACACCTTTCTAAATAGTACCTCATGTCACTCCCTATAGAGAACAACCGTTCTGAAGAGACAACGGATTGAAGAAAGTGCCACCTTCAGCCGAGGCTGTTTCCTTAGAGTGCACATTTTAAATGTTTTTATGGTGTGGTAGATTTGGCTGCAAGCTTTGAAAAGGCAGCCATTAAACATTTTCTTCCCCCCCACCCGCCATTTGAAAAACTAATCTAAAATGCATATGTGCCTGAAAAGTGCTTTGTATTTAGTGCACAATTCATATATAACATCTTATTATATACTTTTGAAAGACATACGTTTTACAAAGCATCTTCACCCATAAATTATCTATTTTAATCTTCAGACATCCTGATAAAATATGTATTAGTATTCCCATTTTATAGATAAATAAGGTGTTTGGATATAAATTATCTATTTTAATCTTCAGACATCCTGGTAAAATATATATATTAGAATCCTCATTTTATAGATAAATAAGATGTGTGGATAGATTCATTGATACATACTTAAGGACACAATACATGAAAAGACACGAGCTCATATCTTCTGATATGATGTCTAGTATCCCAGTAGATGTCCATCTCCCGTCTCCCCCCAATCTTCTTTTCTCCTGGGATCAGCCCTCTCTTGGGGAAATTATTTTTTCCCAACTTCAGATGAAAGTCATGGAGTAGCTGCTAAATGCCACTCTGACACCATTTCCCAGGGTCTAATCCATGCAATAAAAAGAGTCACAGTCAGAATTTTTTTTTAGTGAGTACCATGGGAAGAAGCTTCTTCCCTCTCAGTTAATGAACTTCAAAGCTCTTCTCTGTCATATTTCCAGTCTTAAAAGGAGTAAAGTCCATGAGAATGAAGCTGACATAGGAAGAGGAATAAGAAATGATGAAAGGGAATCCTTATGGTTTGCAAGTAGCTGGTGCCAATCCATGAGGCCAACTGATCCCATGCCTTATGTAGCTTTTTTACCATGTCAATACAATCACTTCTTCCTCTAAGCCCTGGGAGTTGGGGTCTGCCAAGTGCATTAAAAAGACACAGGTATCAGCCGGATGTGGTGGCTCATGCCTATAATCTCAGCACTTTGGGAGGTCAAGGCAGGTAGATCATCTGAGGTCAGGAGTTGGAGATCAGTCTGATGAACATGGTGAAACTCTGTTTCTACTAAAAATACAAAAATTAGCTGGGTATGGTGGCGTGTGGCTGTAATCATAGCTACTCAGAAGGCTAAGACAGGAGAATTGCTTGAACCCGGGAGGCAGAGGTTGCAGTGAACCGAGATCGTGCTACTGCACTCCAGCCTGGGCAATAAGAGTGAAACTATGTCTCAAAAAAACCAAACCAAAACAAAACAAAAAAAACCAAGACACAGGTATTCCAGTGCATTAGCTCATTTGAACCTTACAAGAACACCATGAGTTAGGTGGCACAGTTGTTACAATATTGATTTTTAAGTTGAATTAACTGAGACTCTGTTCATTTGAGTCTAATCCACTGAGATAAAACTAGTAGGTGACCAAGATGAGATTTCAGCTGCCTTCTTTTTATACCAAGTCCAAAACCTTTCTTCCTCACCACATAGTGTATCTACTGCTGGTGGATAAAGAAGGTAAAACAAGACAGAATTCTGCCAGTTGCTAGGTGTACTTTTCCACTACTGTGGAAGTCAAACTTTCCATGTGCTATTGACTCACTTGATCTCATTTTACAATTAATAACCATTTTTTCCCCAGCTCACTGTATACCAAGGAAATTTCTATTTCATTTAATCATTTATTGAGCATCTATTTCACCTAAGAATCAATATTATTCCTGGAAAATTTAACAAATATATAACATATAATCCCAGAATTCTAAGCATTCTATAGCATTTTTAAATTTCTCTAATGCATCTCTTATTTTTCATACCAGGGGTGGTATCCTGTACAAATCCCCTTAACCAGGATGGGGCCCTGTGTCCTCCCAGCTGCTGTGTGTTGGCTGTTGACTCACACCTTCCTCTTCCTCCTAAGTCAATTGCCTTAGGTTTCCAGGAGCTGCTGCATCATCTCAAAATATCATTAGGTTGTGCCCTTTTCTTGAGGCAGGTTTCAAACAATGACAGACTGATCCTGGTGCCATTAACACTTTAAAACTTCCTGTGGGACGAGGGTGAGACTAGATTTGACCTAAAGCTACATATTTGCTTGCCTTCTTTCTACATCTTATTCTGCTTTTCTTGCTCTTCAGCAGGTCCCTCCTGAGATCACTCCATCACTTGCCAAACAACCCCATCTCAGGTGCTGCTTTTAGGAATCCAGACCCAAGACACCCTCTCCTTAGTGTCTCATCTACATCTTCATATCCACACCATGTTTGTCTTTTCTGTTGGCTCTTGCACCCACCCAACCACACATTTGCTATGTTGGTCAATGGGAACAGAAGGAGCAGCTTGCCGGTTTCAGGATTTGGTACCGAATCCATATGTCCCATGCAGCATGGGGCTACTTGGCTGGTTAAGTTGGTGGATGTAAAGAGTGAGGGATAGCCTGCATTTCTTGAAATAGCAGAGTAGCAACTGTACTAATTTTAGATAAGGACACAAAATGCCTGGGGCAATAAAGAGGTGTGTGTGTTTTAATCCAAGATGAAATTATACGAAGAAACCTGCCAGAAGAAGAGGAAAAAAGAACTATGTCATGATTCTCACTTGAAGTGAAGTAAATGCAGGAACTGGGAAATAGATCCCAGGCACCCCTCTCGAACGTGGGTATACCTTGCTAACTGAGTGACTGCAGAGTGGCAGTTTTGAGTGACCACCATGTGTTGAGTAAGCCGTGAATGCCAGAATATGCTCTAAGGAAAAGTGTAGATAATAAACTTAAAAAAAAGACAACTTGTCAAAATTGGTAGTATCTCAAGGAGTTGGGGGTCACCAGGTGAGTAGTGAGGACAGGGCCAGCCATAGGATAAGAGACGTGGCAGAGGAAAGGAGAAGGAGCTCAATGGGTGTCAGACGGAGTGCTTGTGGATATATGTATTCCAGAAAGTTTGGCTGGAAAATCTGGCCAAAAGGAATTGATCTTTATTGGGCACATATATTATTATAACACAGGAAATAGTGCTTACCTTTTAACAATTACATGAAGGATGGACAATGTCTCATCTTACATTTGAGATAACCAGATTTGAAGCTGGATAACTTGTCTGAGGTTACACAGCTAGCAAGGGATGGGAGCTGAGGCTCAAACCCATCTGTTCCATGCTAAAGCATTACACGCTGTGTTACCTCCTGTGCCGACTATTTTTCTGCTCTGCAACCTCACTGCATCCCTTTGAAATTTATTTTCTTCGTGTCACAGAGTTGGAAATCTGCAACTCACTATTGATCAGACTCTGTTACTGATGTTGTACAGCTAATTATATTTGTAACTGTAATGGTAGTTAAGGTAATGTTAAATAATATGTTCTGAGCGTTTGTTTTATAAAGAGTTATTTCCTCTGCATAATATAAGGTTGAGATCCTTTTTGCTTGTTCTCAGTTTTCCCCTTTTTTCAGCTTTAAAAGATACTAGAGGCTGGGAAAGAAAGGGCAAGGGGTTGTGGGTGGGAGGGAGAGATAGGGAGAGATTTGTTAAATGATACAAAATTACAGCTAGACAGGAGGGCCAAGTTTCAGTGTTCATACCATTGTAGGACGATTATAGTTAACATTAATATATTATATATTTTCAAAAGAGCTAAAAAGAGAATATTGAATGTTCCCATCACAAAGATATGATAAATATTTGAGATGATGGATACATGAATCACCCTGATCTGATCACTGAATGTTACATATATGTAAACATCACTGTGTACCTCATAAATTTGTACAATTACTATATATCAATTAAAAACATATCTAGTTAAATTTTTTAAAATGATAGTTAAAACACAACCAAAAAATATACCTTCTAGCTATAGAATAATCAGAATTAGTATGTTCAACTTGAGGGAATCAGTAACATCGTGATGTGTTCTTTTTTATTTTGGTTTCTCCCAGATTCTACTTGTAGAAAAATGTGGAAAACAGGCATTTTTAGTGTGTTCTCTCCTGGGTCCTCTTTCTCTTCCTTCATTAATTGAGTTGTCTGCCTTTCAACCATAGCCAGATCTAAGGTAGAACCACCATAATTGCACCACAACCCTTCTAATTCGTGACTTCTGATAATTGCCTTTGTCCTTAACCAGCTCTGCATTTCTTCTCATAGCAGTAACCAATCAAAAACAACTTCCTAGAAAAGTCTTCGCCAACAGCTCCAAAGGGTGTAATACCACTATTTCTCTAGAGCCTTGGGGCATATGTGAATATGTATGAATACATCATTCATACACATGCATACATGTAGTATATTATTTTAGATTAGGAAAAGTTCCCTGAGATCACCACAACCCCCATTTGCCTATTTTATAAATGAGAAACTGAAGCCCAGAGTTGTGACTTTGTCTAGGGTCACACAATCACATTGTGGAAAATCTGGGACCACAGCCCATCCTAATCTGTGTTTCTTCCCATGATTCTGCCATCACTCAAAAATGCCAGGAAAAGGCACATTATATGCCCTGGCAGGTTTTCTTTTCTTTTCTTTTTTTTTTAAATGGAGTCTCACTCTTTTGCCCAGGCTGGAATGCAGTGTTGCCATCTTGGCTTACTGCAAACTGCACCTCCCAGATTCAAGAATTCTTCTGTCTCAGCCTCTCAAGAAGCTGGGACTACAGGTGCATACCACCACACCTGGCTAATTTTTGTATCTTGGTGTGTGTGTGTATGTGTGTGTGTGTGTGTGTGTGTGTGTGTGTGTGTATATTTTTTTTTTAAATGGAGTTTTGCTCTTGTTGCCCAGGTTGGAGTGCAATGGTGTGATCTCAGCTCACCGCAATCTCCACGTCCCAGATTCAAGCAATTCTCCTGCCTCAGCATCCTGAGTAGCTGGGATTATAGGCATGTGCCACCACACCCTGCTAATTTTGTATTTTTGGTAGAGATGGGGTTTCTCCATGTTGACCAGGCTGGTCTCAAACTCCCGACCTCAGGTGATTAGTCTGCCTCGGCCTCCCAATGTGCTGGGATTACAGGCATGAACCACCGTGCCTGGCCCTGTATTTTGTTTTGTTTTTTGAAATTGAGTCTTGCTCTGTTGCCACGCTGGAGTGCAGTGGCGCTGTCTTGGTTCACTGCAACTTCCACCTTCCAGGTTCAAGTGATTCCCCTGCCTCAGCCTCTAAAGTAGCTGGGATTACAGGTGCGCACCACCACACCTGGGAATTTTTGTATCTTTAGTAGAGACAGGGTTTCACCATATTTGTCAAGGTGGTCTCAAACTCCTGACCTCAGGTGATCCACCTGCCTGGGCCTCCAAAAGTGCTGGGATTACAGGTGTGAGCCACCACGCCCAGCCCCTGAGTTTTTCTGACTCATGTTGGTGTGGAGGACATCCTGGGGCTGCTTCCAGAAGCAGATCCTGCAATGAGGATCAGAGTGAAGGTGGTTTATTTTATTTTATTTTATTTTTTTTGAGATGGAGTTTCGCTCTTGTTACCCAGGCTGGAGTGCAATGGCGCGATCTCGGCTCACTGCAACCTCCGCCTCCTGGGTTCAGGCAATTCTCCTGCCTCAGCCTCCTGAGTAGCTGGGATTACAGGCACGTGCCACCATGCCCAGCTAATTTTTTGTATTTTTAGTAGAGACGGGGTTTCACCATGTTGACCAGGATGGTCTCGATCTCTTGACCTCGTGATCCACCCGCCTCGGCCTCCCAAAGTACTGGGATTACAGGCGTGAGCCACCGCACCCGGCCAAGGTGGTTTATTTAAACTATGGTAGAAACCAGTGAGGTTACAGAAGCAGCAGCTCGAAAAAGACAAAGGACCAAACAAGAATATGATTTCATGCAAAGTTTCAGCCTCAGCTTGATCCCATGAGGACCTCAGGAGTGCAACTGGCACTGCAGAGCTCTTTCCTTCTGGGTTCAAGGAGCTGGGGTTTTACATATTATTATCAGTCAGTTACTGACTTTGACTCCCCTTAAGAGACATAAACATATGCCCCAAGTGGCTCTAGGAACCCCAAAAAAAGACCTCTGAAGGAAGATGCAGGTACATGTGTACAGGCGCACGGCTACATTCTTCATCCTTCATGACTTAAGACCTCTTCAAATAGGCCTTCCATGGCCCACCTGTCTAATGCAGGTCTGTCCTCACCGATCACTGTCTACTCTATTGCCCTATTTTATTTTCTGTAGTGCACTTAATTGCTCTCTGGATGTATTTGTTTTTAAGTTTAAACGCTCTAAGTCAATGAGGCCTGAGATTTCATATTTCACCAGTCCACCTTCAATCCTGAAAGAATGCTTGGCACACAGTAGTTGTTTCTTGTATATTTGTTGAATAGAAATGAGTGGATGCATTAAAAAAAAACAATCATGAAGCTTCTTTAGAGAAATGTGGATCTATTAGAAAGTTCTGGCAGTATGGACTATGGCACACCAAATTTGTCATTCTCTCCGTATCGTTACGCAAAGGAACACATGTGAAGGATTGTATTAAAGTTCAATCTGCAAAAGATGTGTAATCTTTCACATCATTGTAGATAATATTAGTCCTAATGAGTATATTTTACAGTGGTGTAATGCTTCCAGAATATTTTTTGAAGAAAATTATGGCATCGAAGGGAGCCTTTTAGTTCTTTGATAGATTATATTCAATAGAATATAATAGTTTCTTTTCCCCCCAGAAGATGTTTGCATTTCATTATATGTCATTATCTGATATATGTGTTTGGCATAAAAGGCACTTTTCCTTTTTTGCATGGGACACATGTAGTAGAAAATCTCCGTGAGTTGATGGCCTATTCTGCTCTGCCATGTATTACATTTGGGATAGCTGCAGCCCCTTTTCTTTTCTGCCAAGGTGTGGAGAATATATTGATTCATTACATCATTTGTATTCTATTCTTCAGATCAGAAATTGGCCTAGGCATTCATACTGACACAAATCTTTCCCCTTGCACCAATAACTTTTTTTTCCTTTAGCCAAATACTGTTTCCCTGAGCAGCAATTTAGTCATTACCCCACGATATAAAAGAAACGTGAAATCTGTCACAGGGAAGATGATGTTGTGACACAAAAAGGGATCCTCTGGGATGTTTAAGCAGGTTTTCAACGAGATTGAAATGAATGTGACATTATGTTCATATTCATAATTAAATGTATTCTTTTTGATGTGTGTGTGAATGTGTGTGTTCTTTACGACGAAGAGAATGAAAATGAGAAAACGTGACTGACTGCAGACTAAGAACAGAAACCAATCTTCACCTTAAATATAGCATCTTAAATATGTGGGTCATGCTTTAATTTAAGTTCCAAGGCACTCAATCTAAAACATCAAATGTGTAACTGGGACTTCAGGAATGGGCTAATAATAGATAGCTAATGGCATCCCCAGGAGAGCTGCAGTCATCTTTAGATGTCTCTCTCCTGTGCTAGGCATGACAAAAGCAGCTATGGCTGGCTTCTTCACTGCTGTGTCTCCAGCATGTGGACAGTGTCAGCATAAATAGGCACCTAACAAACAGTTGTTTATTAAATTGATATTTATATCTTACATCCTATATCATGTATTGGAAATAGAAATATGTGTGATTAAGATGAGGCAGGGAGATGTGAGAGAAGAAAGAAGGGAGGAGAGGGTGAAAGGAAAGGAGAAGGAGAAAAAGAGAACTTCTGAAACAAATATGCCAGAAGCTCCGTCCCATGAAGGGAATCCTACACACACTGCGTTGTAAAGAAATGGCCAAAATAAGTGAAGCAACTTGAAGATGTAAAAGTCCTGAGATGTTAAGTAATTAGGAAGAAAGCAAATTGACTCTTAATGTAAGATGTGGAAGATTGCAATAGAATTATCCCCATTCTTCATTCCTCCCTGTGTCCACTCCTTTGCCAGATGACTTTGCAGTGTTCTCTAGACCACACGGCAAGTGACTTGTTCCACTCCTTGATATGGGCTCACCCATGTGCTTTCCTTTGGTTAATAACATGATAGTTCAGAGACACAATGAATGAGTGTGTGACTCTGGCAATTCTTTTGTAGGTGGGGCTCTATATTGACAATGAGATTTTTAAAATGTGTTACAAAATTCATGAGCCCATGTGAGAATACAGTGATATACTGATGAAGATTTAGAATAATGGGTGGAGAAGATCTGTGTATGCATTTCCTTACTGTTCCATCAGTGCTTGAGAGGGGTCTGCATAATCTAAGTACCGTCTATTTCTGTCAGGTCCAGGAACCTTTTCTTCATGTTTTGTTGCTGTTGTTTGTTTTTAAATTGTCAAATGTGTTATTCTGGACTAATGTCATATTTTCTTACTGCAAAAAAAGGTGGCAACTCGGCCGGGGCAGTGGCTTACACTTGTAATCCCAGCATCTTGGGGGGCCAAGGTGGGTGGATCACTTTGATGTAAAGAGTTCTGATCAGCTTGGCCAACATGGTGAAACACCATCTCCACTAAAAATATATAAATTACCCAGATGTCATGGCACACATCTGTAATCCCAGCCACTCAGGAGGCTGAGGTGGGAGGATTGCTTGAACACAGGTAGGGGAGGTTGCAGTGAGTTGAGATTGCACCACTGCACTCCAGCTTGGGTGATAAAGTGAGGCTCCATCTCAGAAAAATCAAAAAAACAAAACAGGTAGCAACTCTGTTATTAATGAGATTATTACAGGTAATTCACAACCCGTTTGTATAACAATAGCTTGAAATGATATAGACATTTTTTGACTCTGCAATTCCTTAATACCACTTATTTAGTGCTGATGACTTTATTACTCACGATGCTGTGTCCCCCCATGCCACCGTAAGTACTGTCTTCTAGTGGCTCTCTTAAAGCTCGTTGAAGAGCATCACAATTGTAAATGTTGCCCAAACTATGCAGGAAAATATGTATACTGTAATTGTTTTCTGGTCATATTAGTATCATTTGGATTATTATAGAGTAAAAATAAAGCAACACACCTGACAACTACTTTTTCTCTTGAATTCTTTCGGCTGTAATCATTATCCTAGAAGGTGATTTCTTAATATTTATCTCATTCCTACTTTTTTCTCATCAACACCAGCAAGAAGAGTAGGTGAGGGGCTCCTAGATGGAGCAAGTAGAGAGGTGCCACAAGAGCAAGGAATGTCTGTCTCTTGAGAGGCATGGTTAAGACTGATTCAGAAAAGCGTTACTTCATTATATCAATTAGAAGGGTCTATTGGCATTGGAGACCAATGATCACCAAACAAACCCTTGGAGAAGATAGGAACAGCCAACTCTGGATAATTTCTTGACATAGGCATGGGATCTGAAAAAGAGACAGTGCGACAACTCTGGGAAGCAGTGCAGAAGCTCACAGAGTAAAGGATGCTTCTGTCACACTCATTGCCTTCAGGTACTGTAGACTCATGGAGGCACCATAATTAGAATGCAAATGGATAAGCACCAATCAAGCCCAAGGATAGGCTGTCCATCATCAGTAGCCCAGAACGCTTATTTTATCCAATGTCTGATGTGAGGTGAGTTACCACAAAGTAGCAAGTCAGCACTGTTTTGCTGGCCCAATTTCATGTAACCTCATAAAAGAAATAAATGTTCTGCTGGCCAGTCAGGCAATCTGCTCACCCTGCCACCCTCCTCAGACCCCAGAACAGCCACATAGGCAGAAGTCCTGGAGATCTTTAAGGCATCTGGTGAACTCCATGCATGTAGTAAAGGGTCAGAAAGTGCGCTGAAGGGAGAAACAGTGACTAAGTCCTACACAGATCCTGCTCTGGGCCTTGCATGCTCTGCTTAGATGGCACAACCAACTCCAGCTGGTCCCAGCCACCAGAGAGGGATTTTTAAAAAAGCCACAAAAAGTGCTTTGGAAGATCAGGATCCACATGAAAACAGGTTCAGGCCTGAGCACTTGTCCTTTCCAGATGACACTGCTGACTCCAGCTGGTCCCAGGCACTGGAAGGGGTTTGGAAAATTTGAGAAACACACTCCAGAGCATGGACCCACTGGTATCCTGCACCCAACTTGACCAAGTCTAGGGGAGTTACAATGGGATTCTTTGCCAGTTCCCAGCCCAGGCCTCAAGAGGTCTTGAGTATTTCTGTTTGCTCTCTATCACCTCTGCCATCTCTGTAAGAACATGCCTTGCTGGCACATTGGAAGATGAGACACATGAAGCTGAGCTCTGCTGCCCTGGTAGTTCCTGCTGATAATTAGCCAGTCCCAAGACACATGAGCAATCAGAACCAAGATCAGCAAAACCATGCAGGCAACGCCCATATGAACTCAGTTATGAGTGCAATGAACATATGTCTGTATACCACTAAAGTTTTATGCTTGTTTGCATGGCAATGTTTTTATAGCAACAGGTAACTAATCCAATTGGCTAGCTGAGGGTTTAGAAACTAAGTGGAAAATCACTATTCCACAGCAAGCATCAGAGGTCCCAGCAAGGCTTTGCCATTGTCAGTAGCAGCTGGAATGAATATCTGTGTGTGCACAGATATGTTTGATTCTTCAGATATAGAAATGACAAAAAAAATAGAATTCTGCAGATGAAGAAAGATCAGTATGAAGGCTTTCTTCTGGCTGAAGGCAATAATAATTGCTTTTCTCAGCAGACTTTTAGGTACAGTCTCCGAGTGTACAGATTTTAGCTTGAAAGGCTTCATAGAACAATACTAGAGCAACACAGTATGGTAGAGGCCAGATAAGTGCGGTTACAGTATGGGATAGAAAATAAAATATTCTCAGGCAAAATTGGAATCCTCAAGTATCCTCAGGGACAGAAGAGAATCTGGGTTGTGCATAAAGAACTAGTAGGACTTGAGGACTTGTGTAGATGAGAAAGAAAGCATTTTAGGTGGTAAAATCTTGTGTGGCAAAATAGAAAGAGTTCCTCATGGAAAGAATGCAATGACAATTTGTACTGTAGTTTCTGAGTTCAAGGAAAGGTCTTGGTTTAAAATAGGAATGGGGGCATAGATTGGCATAACTGATAATATTGGAAATAGAAGGAAGATCTCTCTTCCTTTGAATCTAAAACAATAGTTCTCTGATTTATGATCAAGAGAGCTGATGTGCTTTGCACCAACATGGATGTGACTGGAGGCCATAATCCTAAGTGAAGTAATGCAGGAACAGAAAGCTAAATATCCATGTTCTCACTTATAAGTGGGAGCTAAACATTGAGCATACATGGACATAAACATGGGAACAATAGACACTTGGAACTACTGGAAGGGAGAGGAAGGGAGGGGAGAATCATTGGAAAAACTACCTGTTAGGTACTATGCTCCTACCTGGGGGATGGGATCTAAACCCCAGACCCCAGCATCACGCAATATACCCACATTACAAACCTGCACATATGCCTCCTGTATCTCAAATAAAAATTGAAATTAAAAAAATATATAAAACAAAGAAGCCAAAAAATAGATGATAGCAAACTGTATATGATTCTGGAGCTGGTTCTAGTCCTGCTTGTTTTCCACTATCATTCACTCATTCATTTTACAAACAGACATTTGTTATTGTTTATGGGTTGCATGCTGGATGGGGTAGAGATGGAGCAATAAGTAAACATGGCTCCTGGCCTCAAGGGCTCACAGATAAGAAAGGAGGAAAGAGGTGCCAACAAAATTGTTTTACAGTGTGGCAAGCATTATAAAAGACATTGTAATGGGTAGCAGGCGCTGTCTGCTGTAAAGGAGGTCCAATCAGCTCAGCCTTGGTGGGATGGGGGAGGAACTTAGGTTGAGATTCGCAGAAAAAAAGGGTATTGACCCAAGTCTTCAAGGATGAGTTGGAGATCATCCAGCAGACAGACTAGTGATTTTTTTTCAACCAGTGGACCTAACACAAGATTTTGAAGGCATAAACTAATCCTTATGAGTTGACTGTATGTTCTCTCTGACTCCAGCATTTGATTTATATTTTTTTTCTTTTTTTTAGAGTGAGACAATGTCTCACTCTCTTGCCCAGGTTGGAGGGCAGTCATTCCTCACTGCTGCCTCAAACTCCCAAGCTCAAGCAATCTTCCTACCTCACAAGTAGTTGGAATTACAGACACACACCACCACACTGGGCTAATTTTTGCTATGTTGTCCAGGTTGGTCTGGAACTCCTGGCCTTAAGCAATCCTCGTGGCTTGGCCTCTCAAAGTGCAAGGATTGTAGGTGTGGGTCACGGTGCCCAGGCCAGCATTTTTTAATTTGATAAGTTCAGCTAGTCTCAAGGAGGCACTTTCTGCTGCTGTTATTATTGCTAGTATAATATGTGACTGGCTGAATTTGATACTCTTCTTTTGGTCCATAAGTGTTTATTGAATTCTTCAGGTAGGTGGGATTCATGGAGGTAAGATGTTCTGGTGCTTGCGTTGTACCATGTGGGATATCTTAAGTTTAAGCTAAAGGAGGTGAAGCCAAGGGGATCCTGAACTGTAATTAAAAAGAGAAAAAGAAAATAGCAAAGCTGGAGACGTGATGCTGAGTGTAAATCCTAAAGGCTGAGATAAGCTTTATCTTAGCTCAGAGTTCCCAGAAGCAGAGCCTGGAATGCAGATTTTTGTGCAAGTGAATGAGTGAGGAAGGGTACTCAGAAGAAAGGGAGTAAGAGAAGCAAGATGGGACAAAGGAAGGAGTCAGTCAAAACTGTAGCCGCAGCTGAACTCTAAGCCTGATTAGAGGCTTAGAGGCTGATTCCATGGAAAGATCTGGTGTATATATGCCCTGTAGCATTGGTCAACTTAAGTAACAGGCCTTTGTGCTCCCCTTTCAGTCTCTCATTAGCTACAAGCTTCTCCCCTCCCATCTGAAGTGGGAAGAAGCAGCATAACTCCTAGACATTTTTGCCCAAGGTGACCCCCACTGGCCAGGCACAGTTCTCTGGAAAAGACAATTGTGAGCAGTTAGTAGTCAAGTTCCATGGCAGCTGGAGAATAGTACACTGGCCTAGGAAAGAGAATTTGGGTGAAACATCAAAATCAAAGAGATACATGGGAGAAACATGCCGTGAAACAAAGACATTCATTACAAAGGAGTACTGGGTTTTTCTTTTCTGGGTACTGCTTCCATCACTTTTAGTTCAGTGAGTTTCTCTGTGTCTTCATTTCCTTGTCTATACAATGTTAATAATGGTGGTGTCTATTTATTTATTTTGGTGAAGATTAAATGAGATATTTCACGTAGAGCTCTTAGAATCTTAGAAAAGTGCCTACCACATATTAGATATTTAAGAGTGTTTGCTGCTTGTCTGGAGCTTCTGACTCTAATCTCATGTCATGCCTCTTGGTGTTCGCAGTTGTCTTTACCTCATGCTAAGCATATTTGTTTCACTGAAATCCATAAGCTCTCCATTTAAGTGCACAAGAAAGTTTATGGATCCTTGAAAAACTGCAGGGTCAGAAATGTGAAGACTTCAGAGCAACAAACATAAGTCAAAAACATGTACATGTTGTTCTGCCAGAAAGATGGAGCCATACCACAGCCCTTCTGCAGAAGGCAAACATGATAGATAATAGAGGTGACAGCTATTGGTGTGCAAAAAACACCTTGTAAAAATAAGATTACAAGTGTTATTATTTTTTCCTTCCTCCCCTTTCTGTTACTATGACTTCTAATATTATTGGTACTTTTACTGCCATTTTTTGAACGTCCAATAAATGTCAAGCACTACACAAGATGTGTGTCATAGAAAGTAAATGAATGAACAATGCTTTATGGTTCCAGTGAGAGAACAAAATGTCTCTATATATCAGAGTCTCAAAATCAAAACAAAACAAAAAACCAAAAAAACTCTGTTATTTTGTAAAGGGCCCCTGGGTTATCTGGAAAAAACTATTTTTTTAATTGTACATCCAAAAAAGCATAATGTATATATGACTTTAAAAATGTCTATTTATTTTAATATATTGACTATAAAATAGGAAGTGTTTATGTCTAAATGGATGATAATCATATTTGGATAATTATTTTATATGGAACTATTAAAATTGGCCAATTAATGAGTAGGTGAAGGGAATCCTTCACATTCAGTAAAAAGGTCCATGGTTCTGGATTCAGAAAATTAAGTGTTTTTGTTAACTAGCTGGGCATGTTACTTCAGGTATTACAATTACAAAATCAGAATGCTGAAATAAGTGGACTCAGCCTGTGATTGTTTGCCTAAGGTTAACAAAATGTTGTTGGTATTGTTTTATGGGAAATCCAGCAATGTCACTTCATACTTAAATTGGGTACCACAATGATGTCCTATTTAAAAAACATTCTATAACAATGGGTCAGAATGATTGAGGAAAATCCAATGGGTCTTACCTTGGGAGAATTATTTCTTTTTATTATATTTCCATATCTTGTCATAAAGTAATGTTTTAAAGACCTTGGAGTAATTCCAACTCTTGTTAATTCATGCTGAGGGGAAAAAAATACAAAATACAAAGAGAAAGATGGCCAAAACTCATGTGAAAATATGCTTATGCTTATTAGTAATTATGGAGAAAAAATTACACTATAGTAAGGTATAGTTTCATAATATCTTATTGGCAAAGATATTTAAGTCTGATAATATCAAGTGTTAGGGAGACGTGGAAAACCACTTTTGGTGAAAGTGTAAATTGGTTCAACTTCTTTGGGAAATATTTAGCAATATCAAGTGTATCAGTTATCTTTTACATACAATAATACTGTGCAACAAACCACCTTAAAACTTAATGTCTTAAAATAAGAATTATTTATTGCTACTGATAGGCTCACTCATGTATCAATGGTCAGTCAGCTGGACATGTCTAACAAGTTTAGGTAAGCCATGTGATTGAGTTTTAGCTGGATGAAAGCTGGTCTAGGATGGCCACTGATACACCTGGACTCTCCTCCACCTGTTTCTTACCTGTGTCTATTTTACCCTTTCTGGCTAGATATATTTTTGGCAGCTTTAGATTAAAAAAAAATGAGGAAGGTTAATTATGCAAAGGAGCAAGTAGAAATGCACAATCAGTTCTCATGCCTGTACCTGGATCACATTTGCTACCAACCAACTGGCCAAAGTAAGTCACATGGCCAAACTCAGAATCAGAGTATAAGAAGGTTACATCGTTATAGGGAAAATGGCATGGAGGAAGGAGGCCATTAACTGGGGCCCATCTGATTCATTAGTAGCATGGAAGATTTATATAGTCTATGATCCAGTTATCTCATTCATAAAACCTCTGAGTCATATGTACAAGAAGAGAGTTATTGGATTGTTGATTGTGGTATTGTTTGTGATTGAGAAAAAATGTTTGAAAAGGTACTAAATGTTTACCAAAAGAAGAGTTAAAAATTTAATAAAGTCACATAAAAAAATGCTATTACAGGGAGAAAATGAATGAACTGGAACTACAGCTAACACAAGATATAAATCTTCAAACTGAACTCTTAAGCACAAGAAAACAAGTTTAGAAAATGATATTATTTATAACAGTTAAAATAAAGAAAACATATATATGCAAGAGAGTTTGTTTATAGAAACATACACAGTAAAAGAAACACCTACCAACTTACATAGTTACCTCTGGGAAGGTAGGAAAAAAGGAAGAGAAGAAGAGAGAGAAGGAGGAGAACGGAAGAGGACTTGATTCAGTTGTGTGTAAATGATGTCTTTAAGAAGTTTTTAGTAAAATATAGGTGCTGGAATACCTTCTCAATTTTGAAATAATTAATAATATTAGCAGTTTCTTCAATTTCAGCCCATGTGTGTCCTTAAATCGAAAGTAAGTCTCTTTAAACAGCATAAAATTGGATCTTGTTTTTTAGTCATTCAGCTACTCTATGTATTTTGATTGAGGAGCCTAATTCATTTATATATTATATAATTAATACAATGGAAAAACATATTATATGCAAATGGTAACCAAAAGAGAACAGGGATGTCTATTATGTATCAGACAAAATGGACTTTAAATAAAAGAAAATGTTACAAGAGACAAAGAAGGATATATAATAATAAACAGATCAATTTAACAAAAAAAAGCAATTATAAATATATATGCATCCAACCTCAGAGCACCTAAACATATAGCAAACATTTGCTATTAGGAAAAAAAAGACAGCAATATAATAATAGTAGGAGAATTCAGTACCTTACTTTTAATAATGGATAGAACATTCAGATGGAAAATCAATAAGGAAACAGCAGACCTGAAAAACACTGTAGACCAAATGAATCCAGCAGACATATACAGAACATTCCACTCAGTAGCAGCATAATACATTCTTCCAAACACACACACAACATTTCTCTGGATAGGTTGCCCAAAAAAGTCCTAACAAATTTAAGAAGATCAAAACCATGCCAAGAATCTCTTCTGACCACAATGGAATGAAACTAGAAATCAATGTCAGAAGAAAAAATGGAAAATTCACAAATATGCAGACATTTGACACCATATTCTTACATGATCAATGGGTCAAAGAAAATATCAAGAGAGAACTAGAAAATATTTTGAGACAAACAAGAACAAAAACTCAACATATAAAAACTTATGGGATGCAGCAAAATCTTTACTAAGATAATTTTTATAGTGCTATATGCCTACATTAAAATATGGGAGAGATCTCAAACAAGCAAACTTCATACTCCAAGGCAATAGAACAAGAAGAACAAACTATGTCCAAACTTATCAGAATGAAACAAATAATAAAGATAAAAGCAGATAAATGAAATAGAACACGGAAAAACAATAAAAAAGAATAGAGTTTTTGAAAAGATAAAATTGATACAAATTTATCTAGCTTAAAAAACAGAGACAAATGTAAATAAATAAAGCCAGAAACAAAAGAGATAATACAAATTATGCCACAGAAATGAAAAGGATCAGAAGAGACTACTATGAACAATTACACACCAATAAATTTCATAACCCAGAAAAATTGATAAGTTCCTAGAAACATGCAATCTACCAAGACTGACTCATGAAAATGTAGAAAATTTAAACAGACCAATTACTAGTAAGATGATTGTGATGGTTAATACTGAATGTCAACTTGACTGGATTTAAGGATGCAATACTGATCTTGGTGTATCTTATGAGGGAGTTGCCAAAGGAGATTAACATTTGAGTCAGTGGGCTGGGGAAGGGAGACCCAGTCTTAATTGGGTGGGGACCATCTATTAGCCATCAGGGAACATGAAGCAGGCAGAAAAACGTGAAGCCGTGAGATGAGCCTATCCTCCCAGCCTACATCTCTCTCCCATGCTGGATGCTTCCTGCCTTTGAACATTGGACTCCAAGTTCTTCACTTTTGGGACTCAGATGGGCTCTCCTTTTCCCTCAGCTTGCAGACAGCCTATTGTGAGAACTTGTGATCACATAAGTGAATACTTAATAACCCCCATCCCCCGAAATTAGTTCTGTCCCTCTAAGAGAATCCTTCCTAATACAATTATTGACAAGTAAGCAAAAACCTCTCAGTAGAGACACTAGAACTAGATGATTTCACTGGTAAATTCTACCAGACATTTAAAGAATTAACACCAATCCTCCTTAATGTTTACTAAAAAAAAAAAGAGGAGGGAACACTTATAAAATCGCATTATGGGGCCAGCATTACCCCAATACCAAAGCCACACAAAGATCCTAAAAGAAATCTATAAATCAATATCCTTAATAAACATATATAAAAAGCTCTCAATGAAATATTCATGGCCAGGCATGGTGGCTCATGCTTGTAATCCTAACACTTTGGGAGGCTAAGGTAGGTGTATTGCAGGAGCCCAGAAGTTTGAGACCAGCCTTGGCAACATAGTGAGACCCCAACTCTATTTTAAAAAAAACAATAAAATTAAAAATCAAAAACAGAAAAAACCCAAAATATTAGCAAACCAAGCCTAATAGCACATTAAAATATCAGATAGTAAGATAAAATGAAATTTATCTCTGGGTCCAAGGATAATGCATTATATAAAAATCAAGTAATGTGATACATCAAATTAATTGGAGGATAACAACCACATGATCATCTTCATAGAGGCCAAAAGCCATTTGACAAAATTCAACACCTTTTCACAATAAAAACTTTCAACAAACTAGAAGCAAAAGAAAAGTTCCTCAACATAATAAATACCATTTATGAAAAGCCCTAACACACTAAACTGTGAAAAACTAAAAGTGTTTTCTCTAAGATCAAGAACAAGGCAAGTATGCTACTCTCATCACTTGTATTGAACATAGTCCTAGACATAGGAAGTCCTAGGCAGAGCAATTAGGCAAGAAAAAGAAATTTAAAAGCATCCACATTGGAAAGTATTAAATCAAATTATCTTTGCTTGCAGATGACTTGATCTAATACATAGAAAACCCAAAAGGCACCACAGCATCCTCCTCCAAATTGTAAGAACTAATAAAAAATTCAATGTAGTTGCAGAACACAAAATCAACATACAAAAGTCAGTTGCATTTGTTACACCACCTAGGAACTATTCAAATAGGAAATTAAGAAATAATCTCACAATAGCAACAAAATGATAAAATAATTAGGAATAAAAACTAAGGAGACAGAAGACTTATTACACACTGAAAACTATAAATGTTGTTGACAGAAATTAAAGAAGATACCAATATATGGAAAGATATCCTGTGTTTATATAGAAAGATTTAATGTTATTAAAACATCTATACCATCCAATCCAATATACAAGTAAGATCCCTATCAAAACTTCAGTGTTGTTTTCTAAACATAAATAGAAATAATAATTCTAAAATTCATTTGAAACAACAAAAGATCCCAAATAGCCAAAACAGTCAAGAAAGAAGAACAAAGCCAGCAACATCGTACTTCCTCAACTCAAAATACATTACAAAGCTATGGTAATTAAAATAATATGGTACTGGCATAAAGAGATATTTAATACAGTAGAACAGAAAAGAGAGCTCAGAAATGAAACCACATATGTGTAGTTAACTGGTCTTCAATAAGGATGCCAAAGATATGCAATGGGGAAAGGACAGTCTCTTCAACAAATGGTGATAGGAAAACTATATATCCACATGCAACAGAATAAAACTGGACCTTTATCTTGCACTAGACACAACTATCAATTCAAGATGGATTAAAGACAAGCATAAGAAGAAAACTTAGGGCAAAAGCTTTATGACATTAGTCTTGGCAGTTATTTCTTGAATTAACACCAGAAACATTTGAAACAAACGTAAAATAAACTACTGGAACTACAATAAAAACCTTCTGCAGAGCAAAGAAAACATTTAAAAGAGTGAAAAAGCAACCTAATGAATGGGAGAAAATATTTGCAAACCATATATTTGATAAGGGGGTAAATATTCAAAATATATAAGGAATTCTTTCAACTAAATAGCAAAAAAAAAAAAAAAAAAAGGCAAAAAAATTTAATAGACATTTCTACAATGCCTAGCAGATATGCTCAGCCTCATTAATCATCAGATAAATGTAAATCAAAATTGCAGTGAGATATTACCTCATACTTGTTAGGATGGCTATGATTAAAAAAAAACACACAAAAGTTAAATGTTGGTGCGTAAAGAAATTAGAGACCTTATACAGTGTGGGTGGACATGTGAAATGATGCAATCCTTATAGAAAACAGTATGGAGTTTCCTCAAAATTAAAAAATAAAAATACTATATGATCCAGCAATTTCACTGGATCTCAAAAGGCATCTACACTCTTATGTTTATTAAAGCATTATTTGCAATAGCCAAGATGTGGAAACAACCTAAATATCCATTGAAAACGAATGCATAGAGAAATGTGATATATACATACAACAGAATATTATTCAGCCTTTAAAAATGAAGGAAATTCTGCTGTTTGCAGCAACATACATGAACCTTGATAACATTTTGCTGAGTGTAATAAGCCAATACAGAAACAAAAGTACTGCATAATTTCCTTATATTAAGTATGTATCTAAAATAGTCAAAAACCTCGAGGCAGAGAGTTGAATGGTGGTTGCCCAGTGGTATTAGTTTGTTTTCATGCTACTATGACAAAATACCTGAGACTGGGTAATTTATAAAGAAAAAAGGTTTAATTGACTCATGGTTTCACATGGCTGGGCAGGCCTCAGGGAACTTCATGGCAAAAGGCGACTCTTCACAGCATGGAGTGAGTGCAAGCAGGGGAAATGTCGGATGCTTATAGAACCATCAGATCTCAGGAAACTCAACTCATTATTATTGGAACAGAATGGGGGAGACTGCCCCCATAATCCAATTAACTACACCTGGTCCCTCCCTTGACAAATGAGAATTACTGTATTACAATTCAGGGTGAAATTTAGGTGGGGACACAGAACCAAACCATATCACTAGTGCTGTGGTAAGGCAGGAATAGGAACTTGCTACTCAACACTATAGTTTCAGTTATGAAAGATTATTAAGCTCTAGGGATCTGCTGTACAACAGAATACCTATAGTTAACAACACTGTATTGAACACAAAAATTTGTTTGGAGTAGATCTCATATTAAGTGTTCTTACTGCAATTAAAAAATAATCTTAACATTTTTAAGGGGACTATTCTGCAAACATAAAGCATCTAGAGAATTTTACCTTGGAAAAAAATGAAGAAAGAACTCTTTCAACCATTTAAGAAAGAAGTGTGCATGTGTGAATTACTAAATCTACCAATGCAAATAAACTGACATTTTCTTGGAATAAGAGAAGGGCTAGTAATGTATGTATCCTAATAAACTGGACCAAAATAGTTGCTATTCAGTTTTTAAGCAAATTCTCTAAGCAGACCAATTTCTATTAAAACAAAATCAAAAAAGCCCACTTAGGGATAAATTCAGTTTTAAAAAATCTCTGTGTACATATTATCATCCAGCATAACAATGGTAATAAATTCTTTTTATATGCAATTAGGTGCAGATCCTTAACTCAGTCTTACTTTGGTGGCTCCACTTCATGGAGTGGTTCAGAAATGGACTAGGGATAGAGGAATACAATAGCGCCCTTAGGGCCCAACTGACCAGCGTTACTACAAGGCTGATCCATGAAGCAGGAGCACTGGCATCACCTTGGAGCTTAGAAGAAATGCAATACTCAGGACCTGCCTCAGGCACTCTGAGTCAAGATACCTGAAGGTGGAGCCCAGCAATCTGTAGCTTAACTAGCTCCCCAGGTAGTTCCCTTACACACCCAACTTTGAAAAGCACTTCCATCATCTCTTTTCAGATAAGGAACAGTTAATTGCATTTAAGCAATGAACACACCCACAGAATAGCAGCGAATGTGATTATTCCACTTTCACTGAGAAGTGCTCACAGGAGGTTTCTATGGGACTATGATGAGAAATGGGGCATCAAGACAGGGAATTTCAGTCCTTATTGCCCTAAATATATTTATTGCACTAGTCATCTGAGGCTAATACCAAACAAAGTTGGCGACTGAAGAACTAAGAACGAAACTGAAAAATATACATATTTGCACTTATTTCCCATACTTTTAATATTTTCATACCTTGAATATTGCCTTTTAATGTAAAAAATATAGCGTTTTGTCATGTAATATGTACATCACTGTCTATTTCACAGAGATTTCTCACAGAAAGATAAGAGACTGCTCAGTTTCAAATCACAGTTTTATTTGCCTTAATGAAATAAAATGCCTGTGGAATTTAATGGAATACGGTACATAAAACTAATTTACCTTTTATTCTAGTGGCCACATCTATAAAAGTACAATTTTCAATGAAGGTAGAAATTCTGTAAAATTTAATCACCAACTATCCTCAAAATAGCTGACTATGAAATATGTAATAATTTTCATTTATGTGTCCATTTGTATCTTATTTTACTTGCCTCTGTGAATTCTAAGGAACATTAATGTCTTCAGAAGAGTGTATTCTTTGTTAAAACACCTTTATGTTATATTACTACTGACATTCATATGGAAGGAAACCAAAATATTTCACCCGACAATGTATTTCTTTGACAGATTTTGAGATGGCTATTTAGAAAGCTTGCAGACAGGAATAGCTGCAAAGCTGTTTTTTGTAGAAGAGATTTATACCTATAGCAAAACTAAAGTGAAATAAAAAGCAGATACAAACAGCCTTTCTCTGAGGCTCTCCCTTGTTCAGATCTAGAAAAGAGTAATGAGAGTTTGACACCTTTGAAAATCTGACTAAGAAACTTTAATTACAGACTACCATGTATTTTTTTCTGAGGCCTGTTACATATGAGGTTTCATCTGCATAACAAGAATGCTTTTGCTAGCTCAAACTTTTCTCCTTTTCTCTTTCTGTCCATCAGCACTCCTAGACCCTATTCCTTCTGTAATGTCAAGATGGTTAAAAGCATTAACCACATGGACATTTCTTGGTGTCTTTATGTTTTGTTTGTTTCCTGTGCACATAATGTGCGTGCCTTTTTTTTTTTTCCTTTTAACCTGTCTATTATCTGTTTTATAGACTCAAATTATCAAAACTTCAGGGAAAAGAGTTAAACTTCCCTACAATGTATTAGTTTAACAAGTATATCTTGAGCATAAAGTATGTGCCAGCCACCATTCTTAGTGGTCAAGACAAATTAGCAACCAAATCAAACATGGCTGCTGACGGCATGGGCTTATAAGCTGGACCAGGTTTGGGGAGACAGACAAAATACAAATGCACAATTTTATAATATGCCACAGGGTGATAAATGTTGTCAATAAAATTGAAGCAAGGTGAGTGTATAAAGAATCATGGCAGTGCTATCAGCTGAGTGGCCAAAGATGTTCCCTGATTAAATGATTCTCTGGGGGAAGAAAGAAAATGAAAGGGGTTGAGGGTGGTGATATGGAACAAAGGGATCTCAGTGAGAACCAATAAAGAGTGCAAAGACCGTGAGGCAGGAACATGCTAGCGGTTTAAGAAAGTAATGGGGCCAATTCAGCTGAAGCTGAGAAAGAGAGGGAAGTGCCAGAGGTCAGTTGCACAAGCCTGTCTGATTTGGTAACTTGTGGGCAATCGGCTCTTTTCATGCCAAAAGAGATGTTGGAGGTTTATCTCAAATCAATTGACTTCATTTTTTATGCCATATGCAAATTATTCAGCTAACAGCATAATACCATTCAGAGGATAATTTGCTCTCCTGTCAGTATTAGTGAATGCTTTATCTGTTGTCTGTGATACAACATTGGCTGCATGGTTGGGCAGACCAAAAAGAAAATGCATGTACTGCTGAATGGTGTCCTCTTCCTCTCTTTTAGGAGAGCTCTCTTGCCCGTCTCCTATCATTATATTGAAATTTAGAAAGATGTTTTTTTCCTGGGCCAAAAATCAGAGCAGGATGGAAATGGAGGGTTGTATAAATGACTTAGAAACACCTCTATCTTTTAACCTGGGATGATACTTGAAATTTTGGTGAAATCTTTTTAACTTTGCCAATAACATTCCTAGTGATGAATTTTCAAGCAAGGTAAAGTGTCTTAAAATACAGAGTAGTGACTCACAGAGGGCAAGTCTGACACAATGTGTCTGTGATGTATCCGTAGCTACTGAAAATTTGGGGGGCCATGGTTTTCTTTACCTTGGCCTTCTTCCAGCTCCGAGAACCTGTCAAGTCTCCTCCTGGCACAGAACATTGCATGTGCTGTTTTTCCCTGCTTGAGTGTGCATCGTGATGATCTGGAAATGCCCAGACCACACCACAGACACATTAAATCCGGGTATGTGGGGTGAGAAACTGCCATTAGTACTTTTAAAAGTTCCTGTGGAATTTCAATTTGCAACCACTGGCACTTGGTTTCTCGCTCACCTCCCATTTCACTCCACCCTGCTCCTCTTTGGTCTCTTTGCTTAATAATACTTCCTGATGGAATTTCTATTTCTAGGTCCTTAAGGAATCGCCACACTGTCTTCCACAATGGTTGAACTAATTTACACTCCCACCAACAGTGTAAAAGTGTTCCTATCTCTCCACATCCTCTCTAGCATCTGTTGTCTCCAGATTTCCCATTACTGGGTATATATCCAAAGGATTATAAATCGTTCTACTATAAGGACACATGCACACGAATGTTCATTGCAGCACTGTTTACAATAGCAAAGACCTGGAACCAACCCAAATGCCCATCAATGATAGACTGGACAGGGAAAATGTGGTACATATACACCATGGAATATTATGCAGCCATAAAAAATGATGAGTTCGTGTCCTTTGTAGGGACATGGATGAACCTGGAAACCATCATTCTCAGCAAACTGACATAAGAGCAGAAAATCAAACACCACATGTAGTCACTCATAGGCGGGTGTTGAACAACAAGAACACATGGACACAGGGAAGGGAGCACTACACACTGGGGTCTGTTGGGGGGAAATGGGGGAGGGATGGGGGGGTGGGGAGGTGGGGAGAGATAGCATGGGGAGAAATGCCAGATATAGGTGAAGGGGAGGAAGGCAGCAAATCATACTGCCATGTGTGTACCGATGCAACAATCTTGCATATTCTTCACATGTACCCCAAAACCTAAAATGCAATAAAGAAAAATACTTCCTGAAACACCTTTGCTGACACTCCCCTGGACCAACCCCAAGTCAAATCCTCCTATTCTATGTGTACCTTCCCTTTGGAAGGTTTTATCATAGTAGTAATTTTACATTTCTTTGTGATAGTATCTGTTTAATGTTTGTCTTCTCCAAACTCTTTAACAGACTTGTTTACTGTGACACCTCACACTTGCAATCCTGATATCTTAATACCAAGAATAATGGTTAAATCTGCGTTCAATTATTTCCCTACCTTTTTTTCCCTGAATTATCAAGTGACCTCTGTAAGCATAGCAAAGTAATGCTGATTCAGGTCATTCAAGGCAATTTATCTTTCCCAAACAGAGCT
The DNA here is from genome assembly GCF_009761245.1 of Sapajus apella. Lineage (NCBI taxonomy): Eukaryota > Metazoa > Chordata > Mammalia > Primates > Cebidae > Sapajus > Sapajus apella. The sequence continues at coordinate 14,169,277 of NW_022436973.1, read as the reverse complement.
TTGTAGTTCAAACTAAAGTAATGAGAGGACACCCCATCACAGGAGAGTCTAAGTAGAATGCTGGTCCTTATTTTCTGCCAAACATTTTTGTGAACATGGACTTTGCCTTATATGTAGGAAATCATATGGTGTTTAAAAAATGTGTTTTCTCCTCTTTGACTGCAAGCTCCATGAAGGAAGTGACTATGTCTGATTTTCTAACCATTAAATAAATTCCCAGGGTGTAGGACTTGGCACCCAGTAAATATTAAATAAGTATTTGTTGAATGAATGAATGGGGCTTGCGGGGGACTCCTCTAGTGTGTTATTTTTCAGATGATTCCAATTCACTTAAGGAAGAAAAGCAGTGATTCTCATTCCTGGCTGAATATTAGCATCACTTGGGATAGGGGGTGTTGAAAAATACAAATGCCTAGACCCCAACCCAGACCAGCCCCTCAAACCAGAATGTTGGAGGTTGGGGCTTTTCTATTTGAGGCCTCAAGTTTTCTATTACTGATAAATAAATTATCTGCTTAATCGTCAGCTTAATTTAGCAGCTTGAAACAACATAGAGTTATTACCCCATAGGCTGTGTAGGTTGGGAGTGAAGGCACATAGTAGCTGCATTCTTTGCTCAGGTCCTCATCCAGCTGAATTTAATTTGTTGGCCAGGACTGCAGTTCTTTCTGTGGCTCCTGATTCTCTTCCAAGCTCACTAGTTGTTGGCAGAATTCATTTCCTTGTGGTTTTTGGACTGAGGTCCCCGCTTTCTTCCTAGCTGTTGAACGGGGAACACTCTCAGTTTCAGGAGGCCATGCTAGGTCCTTGTCACTTGGCCCCTTCTATCTGAGCAACAGAGAACCTCCCTGCTGTAGAATCTGCTTCCTGCTTCCAATCTCTCTGACTTTTCTTCTGTAACCAGCAAAACAAATCTCTCTTTGTTTTTATAAGGCTTGGATGATTAATCTGGCCTATCCAGATAATCTCTCTTGCTTAAAGTCATCTGTGCCATAAGACATAACCTGATGACAAAAGTGAAATCCATCAAATTCACATTCCTGGTGAGGCAAGAGGATAGGCCCTGGAGGCAGGGAACCTAAGGACTTCCTAGAACTAAATCAAACAAAAACATGTCAGCTATAACAGAAAATAGCCTCTTCATTTACACAGGGCATATACCAAGCAACCAATGGGAAACCTCAAGAGTGTATTGAAATCCCAGACCATTCTGTGACCAAGGTCCTTCCTTGAGCTACTTGTTCGGGACGGCTCCCACCCTGTTGAGTGTGCTTTCATTTTCAATAAATCTCTGCTTTTGTTGCTTCATTTTGCTTTGTTTGTGCACTTTGTTCAATTCTTTGTTCAAAATACGAAGAACCTGGACACCTTCCACCGCTACACCTGGGGATTATGCAGGGAGTGTAAATGGGATGGATATATGGGCATTTTGGAAACTATCTTATCATTCTGCTGACACTTTTCAGCTGATATTGAGAACCACTGGACAAAACATATCAAGTATTTCAAATGGCAAACTATTAAGTGATCTTTCAACAAAATTAATTTTTAAAGAAATGTTTCTTCTAGTCATCAAAAACCAAATCACCAATTAGGGGACATCAATAGAAATTCTAACAGAGATTTACTTAGGGCATGATGTGAAACACAGGAGAAATACCATCTGAGAAGCCCTACCTGTGGAATTGAAATTAAACCATTTCTGAAATCTGGTGTATCTGACAGGTTCCAACCAGAAACAGCACTCGCCCAAACATTCCACCTGAAGATAATTGGTGAAAAGACTGATTACTGATAATGAAGTTGAGGCTCAGGGAAAAATCAAGGGATAAAAAAAACACCTTCAGGAGGGGAAGATAGCCGTCACCTGGGGGAAGATTTGGCATCTCTGGAGTCTCTGAAGAGTCAGAAGTGTGGAGGAGCGACAGAGCTGCTGTCAGAGCCCAGGTAGGGAAGCGGGGACAGGCAGGGAGAAATTGACTTTCTCATCTCCCATCTATTGATCTCCTGCCAGTTCTTCCTAGAGGCCTGGCTTAGGTAGAAATTGGGAGAGGCTTTCCAGAGAGAAAAGCCTCCTGGGGTACAAACCTCCTGGGGTACAAAATGGGAGAAGGGAGATTGGTATGCAAATGAAGAATAACCATCACATCTTAAAGTTGATTTATTTTCAGACTGAGGAAATATGGGTTGAAAATTGAAAAACGGTATAACATGGGAGTTCTTTATGCCCTAAAATAACTTATCAGACTGGTTTCCTGTGTTGGTAGGTGTTGCCACCTAAATCACTTACTATCAGTCCTGGGGCCTGGGTTCTCCTCTAGTTTTATTTTTAACTTTTCAAGTTCCATGTAGATTGGCTGAAGGGAAATGAGATTGGGAATGGGGTAGGAGGCAGGGAATGGGAAGTTGAAGATGTATATGTATCTTATTTTCATCACTAATAATATATATATGCCTTTAAAATAGTATAAGCAAAAAGTTATCTTGTTAATAGAAACAATAACAATGTCAATAAATTAGGACATTCCTAGGTAATATACTTCACACTAAATATGAGTAATCTACTGGATATGTATGAGTTAAATGAAGATAAATGATATTTTTAGCAGATATGGAGCTTCGAATTATTTGTTAATTTCTAATTTATGCTAAGATTTATAACATAGGCAAATTTTAAATCCTCTTCCAGCATACTTCTGATTATTCTTTATTACAATCAGAAAACTACCTAAGCAATTGCCTAGGGAGAGGGACAGTTTCTCTGCTGTTTTTGTTTTCCTTCTCCTTACCTATGCATGTATTTACATGTTTGTTTCTCTCAAGTGTTGTTGAAATAACATTGAACATACTATACAATCTCTTTAAAAGTCCCCAGTTGCATGTTATTAGTATAACATTAATAAGTAATAAGCAATATTCAAATTGTAAAATTTTTTAAATTTAAATTTAAGAATGTTGCTTCATTATATATTAGCCTTATCTGTTTTTTTTTTAAAAAATAATAAAATGTTAAAGCAAAACAAAAAGTAGAAGATTGAAATGATAGGATGATATTGTAATAGGAGACAGGATTATCAGCAGAACAAAGATCCTAACAGATTTCTGGAAGACAGAAAGAAGTTAGTTGTAATCATGCCAACAGGTGATCTGAATGAGCTCAGAAGCTGGCAGGTGAGTTTTGAGTTCCTCATTCCACGGCCTGTGAAATTGGCTGATATGGAGAACATAACTGAATCTGAATAGGAAGTAGGAGACTGACTGAACTGTTTGCTAAATGGCTTATAGAATGTCTTCTCCAGCCTTCCTTCATCGTGAATGCAGCAGCAGAACTCATTTCCAGGATAAAGCCAGAGAGGGACCCTCTAGAAAGTTCTCCTGAGGAGAGCCTGGGCATCCAGAAGAGGGGTTAGCTCTCCAGATTGGAACCCATCTTATTATGCCATTTGGAGAAGTGGCTCAGCTTTCTGGGTGCTCTGAGAGTAGACTGCAGAAGAGAAACCTATCAACTGAACATCCTCATATACAGAATTTTACAGCGAGTCCTCTCCTTTAATATAGAAGTTGGTAAGGGCTGATCATTCCCCGGCCAGATGCTGCTGTTATCAACATAGTCCTATGACAATAAATGACTAGAAAACAAAGAATTTTCCATATATTTGTAGAAAACTAGTATTGCAAAGGAAAAAGAACAAGATAGCCAAAAAAGATCAATAGACTTAAGGGGATAGATAAATAACTCAGAAGAGATGCAAACTTATGGTTGAAATTCTTAGAGATATTTGAGCGGCACCAATAAGGAGAGAAATGTCGTTAAATTGAATCCATGATTAAATAAATCTGTTAGTAAAATAGTTTTTACAAGAACCTTTAGGCAAACATACTGTCACCAGAAAATTCCTCTCTATATATGAAAGAAATAATACATATTTTATATAAACTCAGTAAAAAAGGAAACACTTTGAAACTCATTTATTATGTTAGTATAACTTTGATAATAACATTTATCAGTCATATTCCAATGAAAGAGAAATAACAGGTCAGTATCTTATATGAAAATATATAAAATGATCCTTTAAAAGTTAGCAGATAATATATACACCAAACATCAGATCACATAAGTATATAAAGCAAACATTGACAGACAGAACTGTGGAACTGTGAGTCAATTAAATTGCTTTCCTTTATATTTATTTTATAGATACATCTATTGAATATATCTATTTTAATCTATTTACAAATATATATAAAAGTTCTATCAAAATCATAGGAAGTTATTTTATGGAAATTTGCAAGTTGATTCTAAAATTTATTTGGAAATGTAAGATGTCAAAAATAATAAAGCATTTCATTTATTTGGAAATATAAGATGTCAATAAATGTAAAATGTTAAAAATAATAATTATTTTTCAAATAATTTAATATTTGAAAAATATTGTGTTGGTGCACCTACAGTACCAAATCTACCTATACTATCAGTATAAATCTATAGTAAATTAGGTGGCATGATGCCAGAATCAACTGATAGAACAAAGGAACACAGTAAAGTCCCAAAAGACCCATGCATCAATTTACTTGATTTATGTCAAAGGTGGCAATGCAAGAAAAAGGCAAAGGACTTTTTCCCCTTAGTAAAAATATTGAATCAATTGGCCATTAATATGGAAAATATGAATATTGACCCCTACTTCTCACCTACACAAAAATCAACTCCAGGTGATTGTAGATCAAAACGTGAATGATAAAGCAACAAAACTTCTAGAAGACAACCAAAAATATTGACTTCATGACGGAAGTGTAGGGAATGCTTTCTTAAAGGGGACACAAAAGCACTAACTATAAAGGAAAAGACTGGTAAAAGAGCTCTTCCTGTTCACTAAAATGTATCATTAAAAGGGTATAAAAAACAAATCAAAAAATGGGAAAAAAAAATTTCCCAAAATATAACCATCTAAGGGCTCCTAACCAGCGTATACTTTCCAGTAGGAATGCCTACAATTACATAAACTGATAATATCAAATATTGGTGAAGATTTGGGGAAAATAGAACTCCCGTGCACTGCTGATAGGAGATACTGGTACAACTGCTTTGGAAAATAGCTTGCAAATGTCTTCTAATATTTATTATAAACACACTCTGTTACCCTAGGTGGAGTAAAATAGAGCACATTAAAAATGTGAGTATATGTGCACGAAACAAAAATGTTCTTAACAACTTTATTTATAATAGGCAAAGACTGAAATAAATCCAAATGAGTATCAACACTGGAAAAGATAATTTCCTGTATATTGATATAAGAAATAATATTCAGAAATCGATATGACTAGATTGTAAGCAACAGTGTGGATAATATCAACATAATATTTAATGAGAGCAGTGAGTCACAAAAGAATACACGTTATCTTGTTTCTATATTGTATAAATTTTAAAAAATGATAATCTATTCTATGATATTCAGTCAAGTCAATGATGCTTTCTGGGAAGGAGGGGTCAGTAATTGAGAAGAGGGCACAAGGGGAAACTTCTGAGGCACAGATACGGTTTTATTTCTTGACTAATGCTGTGATTATACTGATATGATTGTTTTGAATATCTCATCTAGCTATGATTTGTCCACTTTTTGTATGCATATTATAATTAAATAATTTAAAAAAACACAACTGCATTGCATATTAGAGATAAATAATTAGATTGACATTAACATTCTCACTTTAGCAACCTTATATCTTAAAAAATGCTTCAAAATTCTGATGGGGAAGAAACCCCTAGAATTTCCTAGAATTCTATTTGAGAAATAAAAGATATGTTTATTTTTGTGATGAATTCATTATATTCATCTTTTATATATTTCTAAAAGAATCCAGGAGAAATACAAAGGCCTTAGGAAACAATAGAATTAACCCAGGAGAACAAGAAAAAGAAATAAGAAGACATCTGTACTTATGGCCTCAAAGCATTTTATATCATCCAGCAAATGGTATGATTAAAAAAAAAAGTGGATGCTTTTTTGGAATGTGATAAAATACAATTTTTTTCTGACAAGCAAAAAATAAGCAAATACAATGGAATTCTCTGGGAAATTTAGAAAGTTGTATAAAAAATCGTATTACACATTTGAAGAAGAACAAAATGTACCTTATCTTGAACAGGTGATGGAATGTAATGGAATACATTTGACACTGACATTAGAAATATTCTCTCCTTGTTCAACACCCACCTATGAGTGAGAACATGTGGTGTTTGATCTTCTGCTCTTCTGTCAGTTTGCTGAGAATGATGGTTTCCAGGTTCATCCATGTCCCTACAAAGGACACAAACTCATCGTTTTTGATGGCTGCATAATATTCCATAGTGTATATGTGCCACATTTTCCCTGTCCACTCTATCATCGATGGGCGTTTGGGTTGGTTCCAGGTCTTTGCTATTGTAAATAGTGCTGCAATGAACATTCGTGTGCCCGTGTCTTTATAGTAGAATGATTTATAATCCTTTGGATATATACCCAGTAATGGGATTGCTGGGTCAAATGGAATTTCTATTTCTAGGTCCTTGAGGAATCGCCACACTGTCTTCCACAATGGTTGAACTAATTTACACTCCCACCAACAGTGTAAAAGTGTTCCTATTTCTCCACATCCTCTCTAGCATCTGTTGTCTCCAGATTTTTTAATGATTGCCGTTCTAACTGGCGTGAGATGGTATCTCAATGTTGTTTTGATTTGCATTTCTCTGATGACCAGTGATGATGAGCATTTTTTCACATGTTTGTTGGCCTCATGTATGTCTTCTTTTGTAAAGTATTTGTTCACAGTGAGGAGAGCACTACACACTGGGGTCAGTTGGGGGGAAATAGGGGAGGGACGGTGGGGGGTGGGGAGTTGGGGAGAGATAGCAAGGGGAGAGATGCCAGATGTAGGTGATGGGGAGGAAGGCAGCAAATCACACTGCCACATGTGTACCTATGCAACAATCTTGCATGTTCTTCACATGTACCCCCAAACCTAAAATGCAATAAAATAAATAAATGGGAAAAAAAAAAGAAATATTCTCTCCTGAAAGTAATTTAGCCTAAGGGACATATTACCTCTTTGTGAGTTCAAACACAGCATTGATCATATATAATCTGCATAATCATTATAGTTTTAATATTGTTTATCAGCTCATAATTTTCAGAACCAAACTTTGGAGTCAAAACTTTATTAAAATAGAGGTCAGACTATAAATTCTATACAATGTAACATTTTAAAAGCCGTACAATGCTTGGAAAATTCTGACAAAGTGGTAGAGGTAGAGACTGTGAAAGCCAAGTTAAGGATTTCACAGTATTAAATGCCTCATCTCATGTGACAAGGCATCAAGAGCGGCAGCTTAAAGCTGATGGTTTAGAATAGAGATCTTAGTACATGATGTAAATTCATTACAAATCTAATTTAAAAAATAAGAGGAACAAGGTAGGAGAGGTATGGAGAAAATATGCTAAATAGTTCTTGTGTATTGAGCCTTACCAGATACTGCTCAGCATTGATAAATCCAGACAAAAAGGTAGAATTTTACTTAGCGTTACCTCTAAAAGACTAAACACAGAACCAGTCAAAAATTCTTGTCTATTAGGTAAGGGTATGGAGGGGTGAGAGAATGAGAAAGATATGGGAAAAAGTCCTTTTTTTTTTCTGTTTCTTTTTTTAGACCAGGTCTCTGTTGCCCAGAATGGAATGTAGCGGCGTGATGATGGTTTACTGCTGCCTTGACCTCCTGGGATCCTCACACCTCTCCTAGGTAGATGGGATTAAAGGTATGTATCACTACATTTGACTACTTTTTACACATTTTTTACAGAGACAGAGTCTTATTATGTTGTCCAGACTAGTCTCAAACTTCTGTGCTCAAGAGATCCTCAGACCTATGCCTTCCAAAGAGTTAGGATTATGGGCGTGAGCCACCACACCTAGATCTATGAAAAGTCTTCTCATTTGGTACCTCTTTGTTTTCTAATGTTTTATTTCTATGTGATTACATTACATCTGTTAAAATAATAACTAATACAAGTGCTCAATTAAGATAAAATAATTTTTAAGTTATCTAGAAGCAGAAATATTTAACCCATATACCATGCTTATGTTTAGAAATTCTATGCTAAAGACCTAATTTTACGACCACTGTAAAATGTCCTTCATTTTGCTTTATGTGGTAAGTTGCCAAATTAGCCACATTTTTCAACTCAAACCATATAGAGAAGGAATTTTTCCCTATCCCCTAAAATCTGCCTGGCCTTGTGACTTGCTTTGGAAAACAGAATGGTAACAAATTTGATGCAAGAGGCTTGGAAATTACTTACACCTTGGTCTTTCCCTCTCTTGCTGCTCTTGAACTTGAGGCTTCTATGTGAAGAAATCTGGGCAGGGCGTCTGAAGGATGAGAACCACATGGCCCCCTAAAGCTGGCCAAACTCCAGGAAATGAGTGAGGCCATGCAAGATTATCCAGCTGTCAGCTGACCTGGGAGTTCACCACAGACTCCTGAGTGATCCTGTCCAAGATAAACTGACCAGCTGTCCCACAAAATTGTAGGCTAAGCAGACAGGCAGTCATACTTTTACGTTTTACAGTGGTTCTTTGGAGTAGAACTAATTGATATATTTCTTTTAAAATAGGGGCATTTTGACTATTAATATCTGATGGCAAGATTGTAGATAGTAACAAGATTATACTAAAAGAGATTCTTGAGAGATGACTAGGAAAAAAAAGGTTATATATCTACTGAACCTTCATGAGATTGGCTAGGCAAAATTCGACATAATACCAAGCACAAGTGTCAAAAGAGAGATACATTAGACTTTATCAAAATTAAATATTTTTGTGTTTCAAAGGACACTGTCACAAATAAATCTATCTTAGAATAGAAAGTGAGTTTGTCCGGACTCAACATTTATGTGACTTTCTTCACTGTTGCACGTTTTGTGGTATGAATGTTCATGCTAAAAATACTTGTGCCTATTTAGATTCTTCTAAATCTGCCCAGGTTATGCTTTGCAATCCTTTGTACATCAAACCAGCTTTGAGATTCTGCCAGGACTGAAAAGGACTCCCACGTAATTGAACTAGGATTAAATATTAGGTTTTGTCAACTGTAAAATCTACAAGGGAACATTAGGTAGAACATTCAGTTATTTAGCTAACAGAGACAAAGATTTGCTGAGCAATATTCAAATTAGACAATCGTTACTTCCAAGAACATTTACCTCTTCAGAGTAAGTAAAAAGTAGGTACCATTGGGAATTAATCTAAAAGACCCTTTAAAGTTTAGGATTGAGGCATTACAGGTTTTTTTTTTTTTTTTAAAAAATTATCAGGCTACAGAAATCTCTAGAGGAAAATCTTAACAATCTAGATTTACTGCAGTCAAACGTCTAGATTAGGTGCTTTAAAATTCTGACAGTTCAAGGGTCAAAAATTATAGCAAGGTGCCAAAACAACTAAGTGAGGGAGAGAATAGTCTTAAATAGTGCTTGAACAAGTGGATTTCTGCAATGCAAAAAATGAGTTTGGACTTCTCTCTCACACCCATAAACAAAAGTTTAATTCAAAATGAATTATAGATGTGAATGTAACAGCTAAAACTGTAAAATTTGAGAAAAAAATATGGGAGTGAATCTTCATGACACTGGCTAGGCAAAGTTTGACATAATACCAAACACAAGTGCCAAAAGAAAAGAGAGATATATTAGACTTCATCAAAATTAAATGCTTTTGTGTTTCAAAGGATACTATCATAAAAGTAAGACAATGTTCAGAATAGGAGAAAATATGTGCAAACCATATATCTGATAAGATTGTGGTATTCAGAATATACAAACAATTCTCACAACACAACAAAAAGACAACTCAGTTGAAAAATGAGCAAAGACTGTTAATAGACATTTCTTCAATTAAGATGCAAATGGTTAATAAGCACATGAAAAGATGCTCTACATCATTAGCCAGGAATGAAATGCAAATCAATATCATAATAATATAACACTTCATACCACTAAGATGGCTAAATTCAAAAAGACAGATAATGACAAGTGTTTGTGAGAATGTGGAGAAATGAGAATCCTTATGCATTGTTGCCAGGAATGCAAAATAGTGTAGCAGCTTTGAAAAACAATCTGGCAGTTCCACAAATGGTTAGACAAAAGTTACCGGTGACCCAGCAATTCTACTCCTGTGTATATACCCCCACAAAATGAAAGTATATGTCTATACAAAAGCTTGTATATCATGTTCACAGTGGCATTGTCCATAACAGTTTAAAAAGTAGAAACAACCCAAATGTCCATCAACTAATGAAGAGACAGAGTGTGGCATATCCATACAATGTAATATTATTTGATTATAAAAAATGAAGTACTAAAACCTGATATAGACAAACCAAGAAAACATGCTAATAAGCCACTCACAAAAGGCCATATACTTTGTAATTTTAATTGTATGAAATGACAAGAATAGGCAAATCCATAGTGATAAAAAACAGTAGTTGCCAGGTGCTATGAGAGAGGGAATGAGGGGCATGGGATTTCTTTTGGGGCTGATGAAAATGTTCTAAAATGAGATTGTGGTGATGGTTGCAGAAATCTATGAATCTACTTAAATCAACTAAGTTGTAAACTAAAATTGAGTGAATTATATAGTATGCGAATTATATCCCAATAAAACTGTTATGTTTTAAAAATTATATCAGATGACTTACTTGACCTCATGTGAATAAATTACCAAAACCTTAATGTCCTTGACCAAATAAAATTGAATTTGAGGGATTTAGATATTAAGAGGCTGCCAATAAATCTTTCATTTTCAGTCAAGGATAAAAAGCTAGATATATTAAACTCAAATCTGCTAACTCAGCATGAACTTCCCATTCCTGAATACTAAGAGAAGAAAGTATTTGGTGTTCTATCCTTGGTCAAGGAATAGTTACACTGTTCTAAGTTTGGTTTATTATATATTTCATATCTGGGTTGTCCAAGCTATTATTTAGAAAAAGCATCAAGAGAAGTTATGAGGATTTTAAAAATATGAAGTATAAGTAAAAACAAAATAAGAGTGAGCTTTTTAAAGTTCTTTCCCCAACATATTCATGTTAAAAACACGTGCTAATATTTCATCTTTGTTTCTTCCTTCAGCTTGCCAATGAAACAGGCAAGGTGTGATATTTTAATGATCTGTATTGCTTTAATATTCTTGTGACTATTTTTTGCTCTAAATTTTGCACAATTTCTCAAGACACTTTAAGAAGAAATGAGAGAAACATCTTGTTTTACATGAGAAATTCATCAGATGAATTGATAAATAATAAAAAGTAGTTTATGGTAAGGGGTGGTGAGTAGGTTGTAAGGGGAGAGAATTAAAATCAAAGTACTCATTATTTTTAGTGTTAAGATTAATTCAAAAAGTAAAATCAGTGACTCAATTGAGTTCAAATTACTGTTATGTATTTAGGTTAACTTCCAATTTTTGCTTGTTCATTTTTCTTTTCCTACATTGTAAACTTCTCAAATCCAAGTAAGAAATAACTAGCTTCTTACCCAAAGTATCAGTAAAAGTGTTTACTAATAATGACAACAACCTCTTGAAATCTGCACTAGTTGAAGCATGTCTATTTAGTCTTCAAAGCATTGTTGGGGTATGATTATTTCACATCACAGATGAAGCAATGGAGCCTCATACAGATCAAATTATTAAATTATTTCTGAAACATTGAATATACATAGAGGACTTGAATCTAAGTTATTTGCTGAGTCATTTATTTAAGAATTTCACTATTGATTAACCTGCCTAATGACGATCCTATGCAAAGATTGATAGATTTGGCCATGGACCTGCTTTCCAGTTCACTCAAAACCCTGGGTATTTGTGTACAAACAGGTACGTCTAAGTTTCCTGGGGGCAACAGAGTGCCTTGAGTACATTCTAAACTCATGTGTACAAGTGCCATTTGCTACTGTATTCATGATCGTAGAGACTTTGCCTTTTGATGGAACTGAATGTTTTCTTCTAACTTTCATTCTCATGGGTGTGTTTCATCCATATTCTCTACCTATGGTCACTCTGTTCCATTTTTTAATTTCCATGTATTTGTACAGTTTCCAAAGCTCTTCTTGTTATTGATTTCTAGTTTTATTTCATTGTGGTCAGAAAAGATACTTGATATGATTTTGACTTTTTTGAATTTGTTGTAATTTGTTTTATGCCCTAACATATTAGTATATCCTGGAGAATGTTCCATGTACTGATAAAAATACTTTGTTTTCAGGATAAAATATTCTGTAAATGTCTGTTAGGGCAATCTGGTCTAGAATATGGTTTAACTATTGTTTCTGTTTTTTCTGCTTGGATAATCTGTCCATTGCCAAAATTGAGGTGTTGAAGTCCCATACTATTATTGTGTTGCAATCTACTTTCTGCTTTAGATTTATTAATATTTGCTTTATATGTTCGGGTGCTCCACATAAATTTACTATTGTTATATCTCTTGCTAAATTGACCCCTTTCTTCTTATAATATATAATGACTTTCTTTGTCTCTTTTTACAGTTTTTGACTTAAATCTATTTTATCTGATATAAGTATAGTCCTCTTCTTTCTTTGGTTTCTGTTTGCATGAAATATCTCTGAATACCTTCACTTTTAATCTATTTGTGTCGTATAGGCAAAGTGAGTTTCTTGTAAACAGCATTTAGTTCTTTTTTTTTTTTTTTAATCCATTCAGTCAACCATTATGTCTTTTAATTGGAGATGTTAGTCCATTTATATTTATTGTTATTATTAAGGACGACATTATTACTGCCTTTTTATTACTTGTTTTCAAGGTGTTTTGTAACTCCTCTCTCTCTCTCTCTCTCTCTGTTTTTTTTTAACCTTTTTTATTTCTTTGTGGTTAAGTGATTTTTTCTCTAAGAGTATGTTTTATTTCATTGCTTTATATAGAGTCTCCATCATCTTGATCATTATTATGAACACTTTTGGCTAGGATAAATCAAGGAAGCCTCCAACTAATACTGACATTATTAACATGGTCAATATTATGTGAATAGAAAAGTGGGCGTTTTATTGGGGGATAAAGTTAAATAAGTGTTTTAGAGGTAGTCTTTGAGTCTTGATTGCCTTGCTAAGATTTTAGACTTCATTTTATCTAAAAAGACGCCATTAAAGTGGTTTTTGTTGTTGTTTTTATTTTGAGGAGGAGACTAATATGATGCAAGCTGTGTTTCTGTGCTTACTGTGGTTAAACTAAAAACCTCTAGGGGCAGAAGAACGCTATATTAAAGAACAAAGGGCTTGAATAGGAAGAGAAGCTTTTCAGGCAATAAAGCAGAAATGCAGAGAAAAGATTGACCTGGTCTCCAGCATGTTAAAGGAAGAAATAATAAAAATGCTGGTAAAAGTTACAAAATTTCACAACTGATGGGTCATGGGAATAAGCAAATAAAATGTGTGGTTATGAGCCAGAAGCTTTTTCCTTTTTTAAAACTCCTATTACATTATTCTACTCACAGGTACTATCTAAAACTTCCAAGTAAGTTTAAAAAGCTTACTTGAATTTAAGGAAACTATAGAATCCATTCTCATGACTTTTCTTCACTGAATTACTTTTCAGGACACCATTGTGAAAATAAATTTATATTCTGCATTATATTATGCTTTAACGGCTAGTTATATTTATGAGTAAACTTTAATTTTATTGAATTACACTTTTATTGAATTATATTTAATTTTATTTTGCTCCAATGTTATGATTTTTTTTTTCTAGAAACTATTTCTATTTAAAAAACACCCGAAAGAGGGGCCGTCCAACAATTATCATTTTTTTATGTGCATGAATTTTCTGGGTTAGGATTTTAGACAAGAATGGCTTTTCTATGTTTCATGATGTTGGAGGCCTCAACTGAGAAGACTATGGCTGTGATAACTTGAATTTCTTGGGGCTGGCATTTTCTAGGCATTTCTGAAGCTTAACCAGGGATTACTTGAGGCCTAGCCTGACATAACTTGCAGGCTGAGCTCAGCCAGGACTGTCAACTTGAGCACTTACATGTGACCTCTCTAAATGTCTTTCAGTTCCTCACAACATGGCATCTGGAGTCTGGGTTTTTAGCATGTTTTAACATGAAGGGTTTTTAATATGAAGCAATAATGAATATTATCACCGGACTTTTCTGCATCTATGGATTTGTGTATGTTGAACCAACCTTGCATGCCAGGAATAAAACCTACTTGATTGTGTTGGATTAGATTTTTGAGGTGCTGCTAGATTGGGTTTGCTGGTATGGTATTTTCTTGAGTATTTTTGCATCTATTTTCCTCATGGACATTTGCCTGAAGTTTTCTCTTTTTGTTTTCTCTGTAAGGTTTCAATATTAGAATGATGTTGGCTTCACAGAATAAGTTAGGAAGCAGTCCCTTCACTTCAATTCCTTAGAATAGTTTCAGTAGGAATGGTGTCCGGTCTTCTTTATATATCTGATAGAATTCAATCTGTCTTGTCCTTGGATTTCTCTGATTGGTAGTGTTTTCATTATTGAATCAGTTTTGAAACTCATTATTGGTGTGTTCACTGCGGGAGGTGGCAGTAGTGACCTTTATGACCATTTAAAACTAGAGTATGTATACTGAAAATTGAGTTTATGATTTTTAAAAATTATTTTCATGTAAAACTTTTAATTTCAGGGCAGTTAAAAATTGTTAATATTTCCTTTACATTAGCCAGTGTTTTTCCTGATTTCCCTTCTGACCCAATTATTCTACCTTGTCTATTACCCATTTATTCCTGCAGTAAATACTCTAGTAAGCTTGAAGGCTGCTTTTCCTTACATAGGGAAAAGGGAAAAAACAACCCTGTGGGTTCCCACAGTCATTCTCTGTCAGATAATACCTACTTGGTCTCATGTGGATCTATAGATTCCCAACATTTCCCCTAGAAACTCCCTTATAAAACATTGCTGTCACCTTCCTTCTTTTTTTTTTTTTTTTTTTTTAAATCAACTGTTATATTAAGTTCTGGGTACATGTGCAGGATATGCAGGCTTGTTACACAGGTACATGTGTGTCTTGGTGGTTTGCTGCACATATTAACCCATCACCTAGGTATTAAGTCCAGCATCCATTAGCTATTCTTTCTGATGCTCTCCCTCTCCCTGCCCCCAAACAGACCCCAGTGTGTGTTGTTCCTACCAATATGTCCATGTGTTCTCATTGTTCAGCTCCCACTTAGCGAGAACATGCAGTATTTGCTTTTCTGTTTCTGCATTAGTTTGCTTAGGATAATGGCTTCCAGCTTTATCCATGTCCCTGCAAAGGACACAATCTTGTTCCTTTTTGTGACTGCATAGTGTTCCATGGTATATATGTACCACATTTTCTTTATCTAGTCTATAATTGATGAGCATTTGGGTTGATTCCAAGTCTTTGCTATTGTAAATACTGCTGCAATAAACATATGTGGGCATGTATCTTTATAATAGTATGATTTGTAATTCTTTGAGTACATACCCAGTAATAGAATTGATGGGTGAAATGGTATTTCTGCTTCTAGATCTTTGAGGAATCACCACACTGTCTTCTACAATGGCTGAACTAATTTACATTCCCACTAACAGTGTAAAAGCATTCCTTTTTCTCCACAATCTTACCAGCATCTGTGGTTTCTTTTCAGTAATTGCTATTCTGACTGGTGTGAGATAGTATGTCATTGTGGTTTTAATTTGCATTACTCTCGTGATCAGTAATGTTGAGCTTTTGTCTTATGTTTGTTGGCTGCATGAATGTCTTCTTTTGAGGAGTGTTCATTTTCTTTGCCCCCTTTTTAATGTTTTTTTTTTCTTGTGAATTTATTTAAATTCCTTGTGGATTCTGAATATTAGATCTTTGTCAGATGGATAGATTGCAAAACTTTTCTCCCATTCTGTAGATTGTCTGTTCACTCTGCTGATAGTTTTGTTGTTGTTGTTGTGCAGAAGCTCTTCAGTTTATTAAATCTCATTTGTTAATGTTTTCTTTTGTTGCAATGGCTTTTGGTGTTTTGGCATGAAATCTTTGCTTGTGCCTATGTCCTGAATGTTATTGCCTAGATTTTCTTCTAGAGTTTTTATGGTTTTGAGTTTTACATTTAAGTCTTTAATCCATCTTGATTTAATTTTTGTATAAGGTACAAGGAAGGGGCCCAGTTTTAATTTTCTATATATGGCTAGCCACTTGTCCCAGTATCATTTATTAAATAGGGAATCCTTTTTCCATTGCTTGTTTTTGTCAGGTTTGATGAAGATCAGATAGTTGTAGGTGTGCAGACCGATTTCCAAGTTCTCTATTCTGTTCTGTTTGTCTATGTGTCTGTTTTTGTACCAGTACCATGCTGTTTTCGTTACTGTAGCTTTGTAGTATAGTTTGAAGTCAAGTGTGTGATGCCTCCAGCTTTGTTCTTTTTGCTTAGGACTATGTTAGCTATCTTTTTTTTTGCTTCTGTGTGAATTTTAATATAGTTTTTCCTGATTCTGTGAAGAATGTCATTGGTAGTTTAATGGGAATAGCAGTGAATCTATAAATTGCTTTGGGCAGTATGTCCATTTTGATGATATTGATCTTCCTATCCATGAGCATGGAATGTTTTTTTCCATTTGTTTGTGTCCTCTCTCATTTCCTTGAGTAGTGCTTTGCAGTTCTTGAAGAGATCCTTCACTTCCTTTGTTAGCTCTATTCCTAGGTATTTAGTGATAAGGGGAATATCACCACTGACCCCACAGAAATACAAATGACCATTGGATAACACCTCTATGCACATAAACCAAAAAGTCTAGAAGAAATAAATTCCTAGGTGTATATACTCTCTCTTCGAAGATTGAAATAGGAAGAAATTGAATCCCTAAATAGACCAATAATAAGTTCTGAAATTAGGATTACTTAAACACAAATACTATGTTATCTGCTAAGTGACTAATGAGCAAGTAGTCTATACAGCATGGGTCCTCTAGACAAGGGGATCATTCAAGTCCTAGGCGGAGTGGAGCAGGAGGGTGAGCGATTTCATACACTACTCAGCACAGTGTGCAATTTAAAACTTATGCATTGTTTATTTCTGGGATTGTCCACTTATTATTTTCAAATTTCAGTAGACCACAGGTCACTGAAACCCTAGTAAGTGAAACTGTGGATAACTGGGGACTATTATGTATTGTACATCTGATGAAGTATTCTGAAAAACCATTAGGATAGATACATAGATAACTACGTCTGGTAAACATGGCAATTATTACTTCTAGGAAAAAGAAATAAGTTCTGAAAGAAGGGACATGCAATCATAATTAATTAACTGGCTCAGCGGTGGGGAAACATTTACTTAGGTAAAATATAAAGAGATGTTATTGATTAATTGTAAATATTATGTAAGTATATTGTGAGTATGAGAGAAATGTTTTAAAAATGCTTTATTAATTATGTATTTCCACATAACAAATCATCCCAAAATTTGTAGCCTAAAGCAATAAGCATTTATCTCCATATCTTTTTTTGTCCAAAAGTTTAGAAGCAATTTAGCTGTATGAGTCTCTCATGAAGCCACAGACCTGAGGCTGGCCGAGACTGTGGTCATCTGAGGACTTAACTGGGGCCAGGTCAACCATTTCTAAGCTCATTCACCTGGCTACTGGCAGGAAGCCTTGGCTATTCAGTGGCCACTGGACAGATGCCCAGTTTTTCACTATGTGGGCATCTTCTCAAAACATGGCTGCTAATCTCTCCTGGTGCAAATAATACAAGAGAAGAGCAAGAGAGAGACCCCGATGGAAGGAACAGTGCCTTTTTATGACGT
Source organism: Sapajus apella (assembly GCF_009761245.1). Classification (NCBI taxonomy): domain Eukaryota; kingdom Metazoa; phylum Chordata; class Mammalia; order Primates; family Cebidae; genus Sapajus; species Sapajus apella. Next base: position 14,151,442 of record NW_022436973.1, on the reverse strand, counting down.
GTTCCCCAAGTCAAACACTGTCACCTCTGCCTTCTTCCATTTGTTGGAAGCAAGTTACAGATTTCAGCCCACATTTAAGAGGAGGAGGATCCAGCCTGCCTCACAATGAATATCAGAGAATCTGTGGATATATTTTAAATCCACATGAAATTTTTATCAATTATAAAGAGCATCAAAACAAAAACTTTAAATTTGATTAATCAAAAAGTATATGAGCATTTTATTTTAAAGTGCAAAAATGATTGCTATTAAAAACGGCTGAAAGAAGAAATATTTGTTGTCTTTGGAGGGGAAAATTGAGAAGGTAGGGAGAAAAGAGGTAGGAAGCTGCTTTTTTACATTATTTTGCAGCCCCTTTGTAATTATTTTTAAAATTAAAGGCAAAGAAAGAAGATGAAAATGGAAAAAAAAATTCTCACCATGTGTTTCAGCATTATTTAATGCCATATCTATTTACCATTGAAAGTTTCCTTGTATAACATTTGTGTTACTTCTTTCATGCTGTGAGAATTACAGACCTAAAGAAAGAAAGTAAAATGTTAATGCAATTCTCCCCACCTATTTTTCCTAAAAGAAAGAGAAGGGAATGGAAGGAAAAGAAAAGTAAGAGAAGAGGATGAAAGAAAATGATAAGAAGCAAAGGAAAGCAGAAGAAAGGGGAAAAGGAAAGGAGGTAGTTATGTTCTTCAAAGTCACCATCTTTGGCAGTACCTTTAGTATTTTGTGAATGAAGAAAGCATTAATTAAATTTAAAGAGAATTACTATACATCAATTATCCAGGAGCTAGATTCATATCTGTTGAGCGAATTGATGAGTTTCCAACAACCTTAACCCACAAATGCTGTCAAGTTCTCAAATGTTATTGATTTTCCCCCAAGGATAGTAGATGAAAACAATTTCTATATTCCTGGGAAAAATCTTATATGCAGGCTTTCTTGTTTTTAATTTCCATTTGTATACATTTTCATCTTTGTCCCCATGGTACCAAATATTGCTTCAGAAACATAATATTTGAAAAGCAATGTATCCAGTACTGGGCTGTGCCGTAGGGCATGAAGCCATCATTCTCACTCTAGGACGGATCTGGGGGGGATTGTTTCTCTGGTCCCTGTGTCCTTGTGTCCTTGCTCTATTCAATGTTCTTCCTTCTCTCAGGCATCTGTAGTGACCCAGGAGACCTACCTCGAAGCATGTTTTCTTGTTTCTTTCTCCTGTATGGCTGCGCCATTGTGAATATGTTAGTTGAGTTTCCTATACCATGATGTGCCAAGGTGTTTGTATCAGTGAGGATGTAAATTCAGCACCACTGAATGGCAGAAACAACCTAACATGGGTCAAACTAGTAAGGAGTTATATTTTTCTCCTATAAAAAGTAGTAGGGAAATAGCCTTCAATTGTCTCCCTTTTTTTTTCTGTTCAGCCATCTTAGGATGTGGCTTTCAGGCTCAGTTCTGTTGCCTCAAAGTTTGAAGACACTGGCCTCTCCTCTGGCATTGCTTCTGCATTCCTGCCATAAAAAAGTGGAAACTTCAAGGCCAAATATGTGAGCCAGTCAAGCCTTTCCTCTTCTAAGTAGTTTCTCAGAAGCCCCAAGCTATGAACATAGGTTTGTTGCCTGACCACCCTTCAATGTAAGGATGGCTGTAAAATGTAAGATTCTTTTTTCATTTTCAGTTTTTTATGTTTGCTTATTTCTTTTCTTTTCACCCAGACACCTTTCTGCTTGTCCTAAACTGTACATATTGGTTATGGTATGGTCAAGTCAGTGTAGCCACTGGAGGAAACAAAAATGAAACTTGCAAGGAAGAAGTTGTTTAGACTCACAGGTCCTGGAGAGGGGGGTCACCCTATGTCACACAAGGCCACAAGGGATAGCACCAGTGTGGTTAGGAGACGAAGACAGGAGCCAGGGAAAACCTAGGCCAGATCCCTTTTTGGGGGGTTTCCACGAGAGAGGCATGGCAGGGCAGGATAAACAGTTTAGGTTTGACTAGTTTAATGCCAGTGAGCTTCAGGACATTGCAGTGGTCTTTAGTCAGCTGGTACCTAATCCTGCTATGATTTAAGGCAGGGAAAATATTGTCTTGATGTGTGAAAATTAGTTACATAAATAAGTGGTTGGGGCTAAAGTTTCAGAAGTGGTTGGTTTATGTATAAAAGATGTGCTCATCGCTGAGTTCCCTGCTATCTTTGAGAACTGGCTAGCCTTGGGAGAGGCAATCTCTCTGGCTTTTAAGATGTCAAAACATCATAAAGTACAGAAAATAAAAACATTATTAATATACTGCTATGGCAAATTGCTTGCCAAACAACAGCAATAATTTCGCTCCTTTTTCCCAGTACCCTTGGAATGTGACTTTGAACCTTCTCTCACTGACAGGTGGGGTGGAGTCCACTTCCCAACTTAAGTCTGGGCTTACCTTGTAACTTGCTTTGGCCAATCAAATGAAGTGGAAGTGAGGTAGTGTCACTTCCCAGCCTCGGCCTCCAGAGGTAGGTGTTTGAATGCTTTGCGTCACTCTCAGAACTGCATTGCTCCCTATCGAGGCTATCCCACTGGATGGTGAGAGATATGGGGCCCTTCACCTCTGTCACACAGCCAATAGCTAGCAATCCCCAGAACCAGAGTTACCTACTTGGAAAACAGATGATTACAGACATATAAATGAGGCTAGCTGAGACAAAAAGAGCCACCCAACTGAACCAAGCTGGGATAGCTGACATACAGAATTATGAAAGGCTATTGTTTTAAGCTACTAAATCTTGTGACAAATTATAATGCATCAAAGGCTAACTGATACAATTGCCCTATAAAAGTAGGGTTACATAAGTAAGGGAGAAGGTAAGAAGGGATATTGGTTAGGTACCTGGTTGTGTCTGCCATGGGGTGAACCAATATTTCCCAACTCTGTCGTATCCGTGGGACTGAATGGAACTGATATCTTTTTGAATTTATTTTTAAAAAGTTCAGTGATATGGCTGGGTGTGCTGGCTCACTCCTGTAATCCCAGCACGTTGGGAGGCTGAGGCAGGCGGATCACCTGAGGTCAGGAGTTGAAGACCAACCTGGCCAACATGGTGAAACCCTCTCTTTACTAAAAATACATGTGCATGGTGGCAGGTGCCTGTAATCCCAGCTACATGGGAGGTTGAGGCAAGAAAATTGCCTGAACCTGGGAGGTGCAGGTTGCAGTGAGCTGAGATCGTGCCACTGCACTCCAGCCTGGGCAACAAGACTAAAACTCTGTCTCAAAAAAAAAAAAAAAAAGTCAATAATATGATAATTGTTTAAAGATTATTTCTTTTTTTGTTTTAACTTTTAAAATTTTCATTTTACTGGCATAAGAGCACTTAACATGAGATCCGTCCTTCTAACAAATTTTAATTATGCAATTCATTATTGTTGACTCTAGATATATTGCAGAGCATATTCTTAGAGCTAATTCATCTCACTTAACTGAAACTTCATGCCTGCTGATAATAACTCCTCATTTCTCCTCCCCTCACCCCAAGTAACACTCATTCCAGTCTTTGATTTTATGAATTTGACTATTTTAGATGCCCCAGACAGGTGGAATTATACAGTACTTGTGTTTCCGTGACTGTCTTATTTCACTTAGCATAATATCCTAAAGGTCCAAGCACTTTACCCTGATTTTAAAAGAAAGCTGAGGTAGTCAGATACTCAGGATACATATTAACTGGGCACAAGGAGGGCATCTGTGCGTGCTATAGCCCTGTGTCTTTCTTAGTTTCTCACTCAGTGGAACACCTGCAGCCAACATGGTGGTTTGGGCCATCATCAGGTTTAGATGGTTTCATTTTTACTTATATATTATTTAATTCATGCCAGGTAGAACTGATGGCTAGATAGGAGAATGAAGAAATGCTAATTTGGAAAATTAACATGTTGCATAAAAATCTTGTTAAATTGTCTTTACCAGCCTGTGGGCTACAGTCATGTTGTCTGTTTCTTGGACAGCAGAGAGACTTCCTATGGCACTCGGGAGCCAATAGTAAAAACGAAAAATACAGCAATGATTATTAGATCCAATATGGCATATCGTTTATTGAAATAAGCACTAACCATACTTATAAAAAGTAATTTGAAAAGAAATACATCTAAGTACGTCAGAAACCTTCTTTTGCATTTCCTCATTTTGAAACATGAAAAAATTGTACATATAAACCATTTTATGTTTTATGCAAATGTTACAATTCCAAGTATCAGATCATAAAATTTAGTATTTGTGGTACATACATTGAATGCTATGATATGAAATTTTATCAAGTATATTTATATATATTTATCACCAAAACTAATTATCTTTGATAACTTAAACAGTATGTCTCATATGAAATTAGAAAATTTAAAAATATGAATTAATAGATTATGTATAATTATTAAACACTTTAATATGTACATATATTGTATATATGTACACAGTATATATATATATAAGTATGCATGTATATGTATTGATGTGTGTTGTGATTTTTTTCTCCCTAATTTTAGTCTTGAGGTCCCTTTCTGGCAGGTAACTGTAAACTCCTGTCCTTATAAGACCTTCAGGTAATTTGGTTGTGGATGTTTACAGTACACCTTTCAGGAGGTGCCTTTTTATACTGGAGGATGGCCTAGTGCCTAAGTGTCCAAACCATGAGCGGGTGTCCCTTTCAAAGGAAACTTGTTGATACTGGCAGATGCTCTTGTCCTCTCCTCTGACCTGTGTCCACTTCATTTCTAGCAAGATAGGCACTGTCTAGAAGAGCCCTGACCTGGAGAAAGTGAGTTTCAGGTGTGGGGCTCAGGTGGTGAGACACAGAGGAGGCATCACAGGAGACACAGGAACTCACAGAAGCAGTTCATTACAGTGTATCCCTAGAGGCCACCAGAGAAGAGGAGAGCCATGGAGGGCAGGGGAACTGTCTTGGAAGCACTGTGCTCAGCCAGCAGGCGAGGAACCCATGGGAGAGATACCTGTGGGCCTGAGCCTTATTGGTTCCAGGGCATTGCCCAAGTAGCTTTTGCTCAGGCAATTCTAATGGGTGGGTTTAGAGAAAGCCAACACGAGTCCCAAAAGGCCACACTGTGACTTAGGAAGTGTTGCCATAGCATATCTGCACAGTCCATGCGGGATGGAAGTGCCAGTGGAGAGAGTCTGTTGGGTGGTATGTATCTATATGTCCCATTGGGAGGCAGTGTACCAGGAGGCAGGTGTACCAGGAGGCAGGTTTGTTGGGCAAACTTCTGGAGCCACCACAGGGAGGAGGAGACAGAGAGCTAGAAACTGTGTCAAAGGTGACTGAGCCCTTTGCATGGGATGGTTAGCCCTATACTCAAAATAAATGCCCAAGCAGCCCAAAATTACAAGTATTCACTACAGCATGTGTATGTATAAGCTGGGTTGATGTATGGATCTGCTTCTCCAGGGCTGCTGGGCATCTTTCCAGATTTGGGGTCGTTTGTCTCACCCATAAGCATCAGACTCTGGGCATTGACAAAGGACGCGTTATCTGCAGTTTTAACCACTATATCAGCAGAACCCAAACTGGCTGCCCCACTCTGGGTGTCTCAGTTGCCTCAGTCTGGGCATCCCAGCTGTTCCCATGTGTCCCAGCAATGTGTTTCTTTTTTGTTTCTGAAATGGCATTTTCTTAGCAAGCCCTTTCATGTTGTGGACTCTTTGGGAGTTGCAGGTAAAATTAATTTGCCAGGCATGATTCTTATTAGAATTTATTTCCAAGAAGCCAACATCTGATAATTTTGCATCAATTCAATAGGGAAGTGCAGAAATGTTCAGAGGCTAAACAGGACGAAAAATAATGAAGGCCATCTTCTTGCTTTTTACCCGAGGGATGATAGAAGTCTGGTGTTTCAATCTACTTTGAAGTTCCCAGCCACAGGGATAATTTAAATTAATTAATATAAAACAATAATGTTTTGTGCAGATGCAGTTGAGCTGTGTATAAGAAACTCGATATGCTTCAAAACTAAGTGCTTGTATTAATCTTCTATCTTAATTCACAATGAGCCTGCTCTCTGAATGTCTCCATCTGTAGGAGACCTGGTTTCTTTTCTTAGCAGTAGGTCCTAGGGCAGAGAGGAGTTATCTGGTTTCCTCAGCTTCCCATAAATTTGTAAAGAATAATTAATGAAGGGCCAGCACTATAATCTATTTTTAACTCACTTGACATAACTATGTTTTCTGGGTGCACAGCTGAGATTTTCCAAATAACAATAAACATACCTTCTTCATGTCCTTACTCTGAGCTACTGAACTGCCAGGAGTGATTCCGGTAAGCCTCTTCTTAAGGAGACTAGTCTTTCACATGGAAAAACAACCTTATAGAGTTTTTACATTTTATTTCTGAATTGGATTTTATATCTGCCAAGGGACTAGACTATATATACTCGTCATTCTTATCCCAAATCTATATTGAGAGCACAGATATTTACATATATTTGAAGCACACACAAATTTATTATAGAGGACTAAGTTGGAATATTCATAATTAAAGGAAAGATCTCATGTTTCTGCATTAGAGTTATACAGTAAGAATTCTATAAGAACACAGATATTATTTGTTCAAACCTGGACAGGTATATGGTGGAGAATATTTTAGGCAATGAAAGAAGCAGCCACTTAGGGGCAGAGTGAAGATCAATATGTGAGAAAAAATGGGTTGGGGAGAGAAGGAACAGGAGAAGGGAGGACACATTTGATAACACAAGGTCTAAGTGAGGTGAGTCACTTTCATCCCAGTGGCATTGTTTGGAACATTCTATGATAAAATGCATGCAAAGCCCTTTCCACAGTATCTAATGCACAGCAAGCACTCAGGAAACATTTGCAGAGGGTTTTCTATGGGGCAGGCACTCCACTCAGTGCGTTTTATGAAACTCACATAATTTTTAGAACAATCCATGAGAGAGTTGCTATTACTATCACCAATATACAGGTGAGGCTTCTGAGAACAGAGAGTAAGTTACTTGCTCAAGGTCATGTAACCACTAGCCAGGAATCCATCATTTAGTTGCTAGACTATTCTGCTTCTTTGTTAGCCATTATCATTAGTGAATGCTAATTGGCTTTTGTTATTAGCTGTTATTGTTTGTTAATAATAATACTTCATACTACTAGTATTCCATATTACTGCTCTGCACTTTTAATGGCAGCTTTTATTACTAGTAGTAGAGTTTTATTATACTTTTTAAGAGCCTAGGATCTGGAATACAAGCTCCCAGGGTTCAGATCTCTTTTTTTTTTCTAACAGTGTAATACTAAACTTAATTAATCTTTCTCAACTTGTATGGTCATCTGAAAAGCGGGATCATATTAGTATTGTGACCATTAGGACATTCGACTGACATGTTTTTAATCCTTTCCTTCTGTGCACGTTAGGATGGTACTTCTCAATCTTCTCTGAAGGTAGCTGTGGCCATGTGACTCACGTTTGGCCAGTGAAATGGAATTGATTGGTGTAACTTCCAAGCACATATTTTAAGAGCACAGTGAAAAATGTTCCTTGTTTCTGCATTGGCAATCATGATAGGAGGTTGTCACCAGATTCCCCGAGTTAACTATACTGAGCAGAGTCCTCAGCAACCCGTGATCAGCATGTAGCATGACAACCAGTAAATCTTGGTTTAGCACTTGAGATTTTGAGGTGTTTGTTCTTGTAGTATAATCTAGCCCCTCCTGATCTAGATGCAGCCTAACCCAGTGAGTCAGTCAGTCAGGACTGGTTAAGTTGTGCTATAGTAACAAACAACCCTTTAATGACATTGTGTAGTTTATGCTTTATAGACATCAAGGGTTGACTGAGTGCTTTTTTTCCTGTCATCCTCACTCAGGGACCTAGGCTGGCAAAGGCGCTGCCATCTTGAAATTTCATGATTGCAATGGCAAAGAGCATGGCAAACCTTGTGTTAGCTGCTAAAGCTTATGCCTGCATTATTCGCAGGCACTTTTGCTCACATCTTGAGAGCCTCCACCTGACTACAAGAGTTCAGGGAATAGCAATCCCACGTCTATTTTATTTATTAAAAAAATTTTTTTTTCAATAGGTTTTAGGGGGGATACAAGTGGCTTTTGGTTACATGGATGTAACCAGTGGTGAACTACCTCTATTTTAGAGAGCCAGAAATACTTGGTGAAAAGCAGTGATAAATTACACATCTTATGTCTTTTCTCTGTATCTACATCGTTTAACATGCATACAATCTATATTACTCCTTTACTTTTCGTGTGTTTATATGTAAATATCCTGGGTACAGAAAATAATTTGTCAACAATTGACATCTTAGTTCTAGGATTAAAAAAATATTTAATGAAATCTATCCAGAGAGGATAGAATTTTCTTTGGGACCTGAACACCTTCTCTTAACTGCTACAGAAATTGTTCGTTTGGACAGAAGAAGAGATTATGGCCTCTATCTTGTGCAATACTTAGTTATCATAGCCCTTTTGGAAAATATTAAGGCTTAAGCACCCTTTACATTCAAGGGCATTTAAAGGGACATCAACGCAACTTCTCTCTCCAGTTTTCACTTTTCTTCATTCTAGTTTGAAAAATCTTCATTACGATTGTGTTATAATGTAAATCATAATTATTTTGTGTATTTCTTATCATGTATACCTTATTACCACTTTGCAAACACATGACTATACAAATTATTAAATTTTCAAGATTGAATAATTGAGCTTAAGCTTGGTTTCAAATGTAAACCTTATTTCTGTATGTTCAAACTTAGTTGATTATACATATCATATGGCTAATGCTCATTTGATTTTTAAGAATAGAATAAAAATAGAACACTGTCCCTGATACCATTGCCACAATTTTTCATTTCGATGATAAGTCATCCAGTGTCTGCATGAGTTCCCATATGTGACCATTCATCTGGAACTTCCAATAATGTCTCCGTGATGCCTATACACAGAACTTAAAACCAGCTGAAGGCCAACTAGCTTGCTTGCATAGAAAATTAAATTCTTCTCCCTAGAACACACCAGGGACAAGCAGAATGCGAGGATCAATGCAAATTGATGGTATATTCCTTGAGACAGATTAAAACAGACAGAAGAAATGGAGCCTCTTGGGTTTAATCAGGGCATTAGCAGCATCCAGACTTTTGTTCTCGGTTCCAACTCCAGTACTTTTTCTCTGAGATACACATGCTGTTCAAGCAGCCTCTGCTACTGAGCAGTGAGAGAGGCACATGTTTGATGGAGTTTTGCGGCAATGGGGTTAACAAAATGGAATAGGACCTGTCAAACGAATATGTTTGTCAAGGTCTCATAATATTTTTCAGATGTCAGTGACAGGAAAGCCTGTGTGTATTCCCTAAAAGTCATGTGACCAGAGTTCACAAATGATTTCATGTGTCTAGCCAATGAATATGTTTTGCTCTTGACTTTGCTGCTGAAAACTTCAGAGTCGAGTCTGGGCACAGTTTACACACTTTTTTGCAGAATGTAGAACATTTTGGGGTACTGTTCAGCTCTTGTTTTGCTTTACCTAACCTCATGAACTGTCTTTTGTTAATTATTTCAAGTTTTTTTAATGGAGCCAGACAGGGAATAGATGAATACATACATTAATTCATTGATATTCTGATGGCTAAATACCAGCCTTTAAAGTTATAGTGATGAGACAAAGACTTACCAAAGCCCAAAATATCTCATAAGCTGCAAGATACATAAGGCTACAGAGATTGATGAGATTGTTAACATGGAATCCACTTGGATTGAATGGTGACCAATCTCAGGGCTGTTGTAAACAGAAATACATGCATTTCTTAAGGAAATACTAGAAAATATGAGCAAACCCTAAAGAAAAAAGAAAAAAGTCAACTGCTCTAGGTAAAAAACAAAAAGACTGGAATATAGAACACATCTTGAACATCAGCTTTGAAAGGGGAAACTGATGCTTCATTGTGAGGGGAAATGGAGAGCTGTTATGAAGGTTAATGAACTCCTTACACTTCCCTGGTAGGCCTCAACTGCTTGGGTTCTGGTGCAGCGTAACTAACTTAGTGAATCAGCTGGGGTGGAAGACAGAAGTTGTGTTTCAGTGGTGGGGTCTGTGACAATCTGTAAGGTCCGCTATGGTAAGGCAGGAAATACAAGTTGTTTGCAGCTCCTAGGCACATTGAGTTAAGCTCCTGAGGCTGGTATTCTGTCTGCCTAGTAATTTACTGGTGATGGCTTGTGAACTCAGAGGAGAATCCAAAGGCACTTTGGACAGTTCTTATAAATCAAATTGTGCTAGAGGCTCTGATCGGCAGCCAGTATCTGTGTGGTGTATAGAAGAGACAAATATTTTGAATGGACCAAGTGGCTATGGCTGGATCAAAGAGTGTGTGTGTGTGTGTGTGTGTGTGTGTGTGTGTGTGCGCGTGCACGTGCATGCACATACGTGTATATGTTGGTGGAGCTCTATACCAAGATGGAGTTGTGATTATAGAAGGAGACAGGGGTGTGACAGAATCTCTTGTGATGATACCTATGCATGTTTAGGGCTTTGGAAATGGCAGAGCAGCTCTTGGTCCAAGGGCTTTTTAAAGAACTTTGCATATATCAACTTTTTTTTAAGCTTCATGCTGCAGATACTACTATTATGCCCATTTTAGAGAAGGGAAAATTGAGACATAAAACACATGAATGACTTTCCCATGGTCACTCAACTTCTAAGTGTCAGAACTCAAATTCAAACCCAGACAGTGGGGCTTCAGACTTCCCCACTGCTCCTCATCGACTTTCCTGCTCTGAATTTCTACCGGAATGGCCCTGGTGCACCGTGCAGGGGCTATCAAGATACATTCAGGTGTGGCAGATTTGGGAAGATCTTCCAGCAGCAGCAGTTCTGGGCTACTTCACTTCTCTACCATCACCTAATATATAGGCCCTATTTTTTTTTTTTTAGCTTGGATCTTAAACAGAATAAATTTCCTTTTCTAAAAAAAAAAAAATAGTTTCTGGAGACTTAATGCCTTCATTTCAAGCCAACTGGCCTGTGATGATCACATCCCTTCACTTGTACATCTCGGGAAACAGAAACTGGGTCTTGATCTTTTCTTTTAGAGTTGACCCACTTTCTCTGCTGTGAACATCTTGACAACAGGTGTGACACCTTTTGTCAAGCTTCTAAATAATAGTAGGTTCACTTTCATCCTTTTCTTAGGATAAAGCATCCCTTACTGGTCCTCAAAATACATAATGCAAGGAACAGCTCCAGTGATCCTCTGCAGGACAAAGTGAGTCTGCCTCTCTGAGTTAAAATTCAACAAAAGGTTACACCCACTTCATAGTTAAGCTCTCAGAAAATGGACTCATTAGAGCCCCTAAGTACTGACACCACCACCAATTATCTCATGACTCTTCGAATCTTGCTTTTGTCATAGGAGATCATGACCAGACAACTGCCTCCTTGGAGGGGGAACATCCCTCTGTAATAACTCCCTGTAAAGATCATTAATGGTGAAACTTCTGCCTCTGATCTGCAATACGCTCCAATTACAGTTGACAAGATATCAGAAGACAATCTATTGCCAGACAGGAATATTGAATGCTGTAGCTCTGCTGTTTGAAAAGGATAGATGATAGGGAATGTTAATATTACTCAATAAAATATCTTTATTTTAAAGGAAGCAATTGAGGGCATATGTGAGAAGAAAACAAAAAAAAAAAGGAGATAAGATGCCAGTACCCCTAATTGCTTCCTGGATTTTTTTCTCCTTTCCCTCAGTCTTTTTTTTTCCTTAAATCTTTCTAGATCTGTCTTTTTGTGTGTTTACTTTAAATTGTTTTTGTCTTCGAGATTCAGGATCACAATTAACATTTATAATGAAGATCTAAGGGATGTTAGTTACATAGGAATTTTAATGGCAATTAAAATGTTAGGAAAAATTTAAATTCCAACTGAAGAAAAACAGTATCATTAAAAAATCAGCAGTGACATTTTAATACTGGAAACAAGACTCTTTCCTAGATCTCACAGGTAATCCTTGGTGTGTGGTTAGTCCTTTTAAAATAAATGTCACGTAGAGTGGGGGCCCACCTGCTTAGTGCAGACCAGGCAGCTTTTCAGAGGCTCCAGGTCACAGCACTTGGCTCTCAGAAGAATGATTTACATATGGCTCATGTCTGGAGGACTGCATCAGTTAGGGTTTAGCTGGGAAGAGAGAGATACCATGAGTAATACCAAATGAGGGCTTTATTATGGGAATTAGATCTTACTCATATGCAGGAAGAACTGGAAGTACAGTTCTGAAGGGAGAAATTAGAGAACCAGAAGATTAGCTACGAACTTGTCTGATTTTGGCACTGGTGTGGTGACGTCAGAACTTGCAGGAACATACTGTAGCCAAGGGCATTGATGGCCACATCAATGTGGGAGGATAGAGAAAAGAAGGAGAGGCCTATGGGAAGCTGTTGCTGCTGCGAAGATCTCACTTTTGTGCGTCTACAGCCTAGCATCTGGTGGGCATCTGGTGCTGGACGTGGGTTACTGTTGGCCAGCAGTTTCTACAGCAAGGAAGAGGAGTGAGACAAAGAGCAGAGGAGATATGGACAAGCTGGGCCTGCCAGACACTTCTGCTGTGTTCTCTGCAGCTCTCAGCATCATGATCTTTAAGGAGTAATGGCTTCTGTTTCACTTCCTCCTTCCAAATCCCATGCATGTTCTTCATTTGGCCAACTCTAACTGAGACCAAATAAAGAATTCTGGGGAACATACTTCCTAGGATAAGCCTAGCTGATGTAACACAATCCAGCACTCTAGCTATACAACAGCTTATTTATGTCAAGGATTTTGGCTATTTATTTTTAAACACTTACTGAGCACTCACCACTATTCTAAACATTCTCATAAGAAGTGTGTTTTTGACCTTTAAGGAGCTCACAGTCTAGTTAGCAAAGAGAGAGATGTGAATAAAAAAAAAATCAATGAATTCAAGGTGATAAATGCAGTATTTCAGATATGAAAAAAATACATATATTTAGGAATGCCAAGGAAGAGACTCTAAGGCAGAGGGAGAAGACTCTTGTTGGCCATAAAATGGCAGTTAATACAATCCAGAAATTCAGCTCCTAGGCATCTAACCGAGAGAAATTAGAACACTTTCACACAAAGACATTATAGCAGCATTGTATTTATTATTATTTTTTATTTTTTAAAAATGTTTATTTTAAATTTGAGGGTACATGTAAAGGTTTGTTACATAGGTAAACTCATGTCATAGGGGTTTGTTGTACAGATTATTTCATCACCTAGGTCTTAAGCCTAGTGCCCAATAAGTTATCTTTTCTGCTTCCTTCCCACCTCTTACCCCCTATCCTCAAGTAGATTTTCAGGTCTGTTGTTCCCTTCTTTGTGTTCATGAGTTCTCATCATTTAGCGCTCACTTATAAGTGACAACACGTACTATTTGGTTTTCTGTTCCTGCATTAGTTTGCTAAAGATAATAGCCTCATGTTCCGGCAAAACACATGGTCTCATTTCTTTTTTTTTTTATGGCTGCATAGTATTTCATGGTGTAAATATACCACATTTTCTTTATCCAATCTGTCATTGATGGGTATGTAGGTTGATACCATGTCATTGCTATTGTGAATAGTGTTGCAATGAACATTTAGGTGCATGTGTTGCTATAGTAATTTATATTCCTCTGGGTATGTACCCACTAATGAAATTCTGGATTAAATGGTAGTTCTGCTTTTAGCTTTTTGAGAATCACCATACTGCTTTCCACAATGATCTAACTAATTTACACTTCCACCAACAGTTTATAGGTGTTTCTTTTTCTCTGCACCCTCGCCAGCATCTGTTATTTTTTTGACTTTTTAGTAATAGCCATTTTGACTTGTATGAGATGGTATCTCACTGTGATTTTGATTTGCATTTCTCTAACGATCAGTGATACTGAGCTTTTTTACATAGGCTTGTTGGCCATATGTATGTCTTTTTAAAAAAAACTTCATGTATTTTGCCCATTTTTTAATGAAGTTATTTTTCTCTTGTAAATTTGTTTAAGTTTCCTATGGATGCTGGATATTAGTGCTTTGTCAAATGCATAGTTGGCAATATTTTCACCCATTATGTAGGTGGTCTGTTTACCCTGTTGATAGTTTCTTTTCCTGTACAGAAGCTCTTAAGTTTAATTGTATTCCACTTGCAAATTATTGCTTTGGTTAGAATTGCTTTTGATGTCTTTGTCATGAAATCTTTTCCTGTTCCTATGTCCAGGATGGTATTGCTTTGGTTGTCTTCAAGGATTTTTATAGTGTTGGGTTTTACATTTAAGTCTTTAATCCATCTTGAGTTGATTTTTGTGTAGGGTATAAGGAGCCAGCTTCAATCTTCTGCATATGGCCAGCAAGTTATCCCAGCACCATTTATTAACTAGGGATTATATTCTCCATTGCTTGTTTTTGTTGTTTTCATCAGTTTTGTTGAAGATCAGATGGTTGTAGGATTGTGGCCTTATTTCTGGGCTTTCTATGCTGTTCCATTGGTCTATGTGTCTGTTTTTGTACCAGTACCATGCTGTTTTGGTTACCGTAATCCTGTAGTACAGGTTAAAGTCAAGTAATGTGATATCTTCAGCTTTGTTCTTTTTGCTTAGGATTGCCTTGGCTATTCTGACTCTTTTTTGGTTCCATAAAAATTTAAAAATAGTATTTTCTAGTTCTGTGAATAATGTCATTGGTAGTTTGATAGGAATAGCATTGAATATTGAATCTGTACATTGCTTTGGGCAGTATGGCCATTTTAATGATACTGGTTTTTCCTATCCATGAACATGGGATGTTTTTTTCATTTGTTTGTGTTGTCTCTGATTTTTTTGAGCAGTGTTTTGTAATTCTCATTGGAGAGATCTTTCACTTCTTTGATTAGCTGTATTCCTAGGTATTTTATTTTTTTGTGTGGCAGTTGTGAATGGGATAGCCTTTCTGATTTTGCTCTCAGCTTGGGTGTTGTTGGTATATAGGAATGCTAGTGATTTTTGCACATTGATTTTGTATCCTGAAACTTTGCTGATGTTGTTTATCAGCTGAAGGAGCTTTTGGGCTGAGACTGTGAGATTTTCTAGATAAATAATTATTTTGCCTACAAACAGAGATAGTTTGAAATCATCTCTTCCTATTTGGATGTCTTTTATTTCCTTCTCTTTCCTGATTGCTCTAGCCAGGACTTCCAATACTATGTTGAATAGGAAGAGGGGATATCCTTGTTTTGTGTCAGTTTTCAAGGGGAATGCTTCCAGCTTTTGCCCATTTATGTATGATATTGGCTGTGACTTTGTCATATGTGGCTCTTATTATTTTGTGGTATGTTTCTTCAGTACCTAGTTTATTGAGAGTTTTTAAAATGAAGGGGTGTTGAATTTTATCAAAAGCCTTTTCTGCATCTATTGAGATAATCATGTGGCTTTTGTCTTTAGTTCTGTTTATGTGATGAGTCGCATTTACTGATTTGCATATGATGAAGCAACTTTGCATCCCAGGGATGAAGCCTACTTGATTATGGTGGATTCACTTTTTGATATGCTTATAGCAACATTTTAATTAATAATCCCAAACTGGAAACAATCCAATGTCCATAAACTAGTGAATGGATAAACACAATTTAGCACATTCATAAAATGAAATATTATGTAGTAACGAAAAAGAATAAACTACAGATACATGTAACAATATAAATGAATCTCAAAACATTACGCTAAGTGATAAATGCCAGAAATACAAAAAGCATATTTGTACCTGCCTGGGCTGAGGTTAGGGGCATGGATTAATTGCAAACAGAAATGAGGAAGCTTGAATGCTGATCAAAGTGTTCTATACAACTGAATACCTTTACTAGAAATCATCAAACTGTATACTTTCAATGTGTGAATTGTAAGCTGTGTCAGTTAATCCCCAACAAAGCTGTTAAAAGCATTGCTCTTTTACCACCTGGGTATGACAGTGTTATCCTAAGGTGATAAATATATCTCAAGCACATTTATGCATGTGAATTCTACAAAGGTCTGGTTTTCCTCATCAGAGACCCTTTATGTTAGGCTAATGCTAGCAGGTATAATTGATACATTCAATATCTCCAAGAATTTAAATGTTAGAAAGGTATTTCTTGTTGCTATTAGTCTATAACAAACACTTCCTATTTGGCAGGCAGCTCTCCTTCACGTGCTTTTTCAGGGACCCAAGCTTTTCATATTTTGTGATTTTTATATTTCCATACTATATTCTAAGATTGTGCTGTTCATCAGCATCAAGCCAAGGAAGACAAAGAAAGCATGAAGGAACACATGTGGTAGTGGTGGTGGTGTGGTTTCAAGGCCAGGTCTGAAAGTGATAGGCTTCATTTCTACTCTCATTCCATGGACTAAGACTCTATCATATGGCCCTATCTAAAGGCAAAGAATGCTGGGAACATAGTCTAGCAGTGTGCCCGGGACAGAGAGGAGACAGGTTTAATGAGATGCCAGCTGGGTTCAACCATACCAGTTGTTCCTGTTTCCCTTCTCATCTCTTTTCACTTGCCCATTTGAGATTTGCAACTGATATACACAGACATACTGGGCAGACAGGGATGCTATTTCCAGTGATTAACTGATTCTAAAGAGAGAGTCTTTCCTGATATTACTGGCCATGAGCATCAGACGATGTTGTTTTTGTTGCATCATGATGTACCTCACTTATCTTTGTCTGGAATGTGCAGCAGAACTCACAGAGGAGGATTGTGCTAATATTTGAACTGTTCAGTAGTTATAAATCAGACTGTGGCAGCAATTACAAACATCATCCCTCCATGATACTTATTTTTCCTTGTGGACTTGGAAATTTGTGGATTAGGCCTGACTGGTGAAAATAAGTGTGCTTAGCCTTTGAAGGAGCCTATTTCCAGTGATGGGGCAGGCTTCATGATGGCAGCATTTGGCCCATTACCTGTAATGACTTTTGTGACTTAACAATCTGAGCAAAGTTTCCATCTGAGCAAAATGATGGCTGCTATTTAGAGAACAGATCAATGCCACCACATATGACATCAATATTCTAGCTAATTAGAGTTTTCCAGCCAGAGACCACTGGTAGAAGTCATAAAAACAATGATGCCCCTTTTGTTGACAGACCCTAACCTATTTTACGCTCAGCTCTACTAATTCCCTGCCTCATAAAGAAATTATTTAAGAGGGTTTATTAAAGCTTTCAGCATCCTCATAAAACAGTCCTAGGGTGTCAGGAAGAGGATATTGATGGATTGTCCGTTATTAGCAGTGCGTGGGATCTGGAGAAAGAGCTGATTCTTGTTGCCTCTCATGATGGAAGAGCAGAAGTGCTTAATTACACTGAAGCACTATTATCCCAGCAGCAATTCTGTTATCACTATAAACACTTGAAATCTTTAGGATGAAATGCTCTGACTCAATAGTGGTAATTGACTGGAAAGGAGCATTTAAAAAGTTCTGCTTGTACATTTGCACTTGTCTTGGGAACTCAAGTGTTCCTGCCTAAATCCTTCCAGTTCCATCTCCGCACATCTCAGCACAGAGTGTCCAGCCTCAGCTCTTGGGGTCCACCCCCACTCATCTCTCCAGAATCATCTCCATCTGCCCTGCACTTGTGGTATTCCTGCTATCCTGGCCTTTTTTGTTTCACAAACCAAAGGTACTTTGCCCTGGCAGATTTTCTATTTGCTGTTCTTTCAACTTGGAGTCTCTCTTCTTCAAGCTTTTCACAAGGCTATGTCTTTTTTTACCTCTAAGTTTTCAGCTGAAATACCGCCTCCTCTAGGAGGCCTACCTTTACTATTCCGTCTAACATTACCCATCCCTCTTTCCCATCATCTGATTCTATTTTCTTCCTAACATTTTGTCATCATAGTATTTCCTTAATTTCTCCCGTCGCTTATTGTCTGTGTCTCCTGATAGAATATTAGTCCCATCAGGGCAGAGGTCTTTTTTTTCTCCTGTCTTGTCATTAATTTTAGCACCCGGATCTGTGAGGCTTGAATAACTGTGTGAAAATAAGCGAAGAGCACTTAAATGAGAGCAAGCGAAAGCTACTTATTCAGAGCTTGTTCTAGCAAGAGAATCAACATCATTTGCATTTGCCATTGATTCAAAGGTAGGTAGAGGTGTGAAAAAGCTCTGGAGTTAGGAAAAAGGGAAGGCTTCAGTTGCACACTGATTGGAGGCTGTTGGCATGAGGAAGCTGGAGATGGGCTAAATAGATGTGGGGTACCCTACAGAATGGGTTACAGGGGGTGTAATTGGCTTTCTTGAGTTGTTTTCACATTGGAAGCAGAGGCCAAATGTACGGAATCTGTCAGTTATTAATCAAGTCCTGGCCATTTTGAGCCAATTGCTACAGAGGTTGTGGTCTGGCTTCCTGCACCAATTGCTTCAGGTTTAGGTAAGAGGTCTATTTTTACACTTAGCCTGGTCATTGTCTGTTTATATATTCAGTCTCTCAGAAGCAACTCAATGCACATTTGTTACTTTAAGGTCTTTTCTGCCTTGATTTTGCATTTGGCATTCACTTTTCTACTCATTCTTCATATTTTTCTTCTTTCCCTCTTTCACAGAAAACCTTCTTTCTTCAGGGCCTTTTCACTGGTCAGGTCATTTATCTTAAATGGCATTTTATTTATTGGGATCACACAAACATCATGTTTATACTATACCTTGTTCCAATGGGATGTATACGTCAGCACTAACTTGTCTCCAGGCTCAATATTCCTAGTTCTTCCTGTTTATTAGAAATCCAAGATTTCTTTTACGACATCTATCTCTTTTTTTTTAATTTATTTCAGTCATATCCACCACCTCTGCTAAATTCTTACTTTCCCAGTATGCATGGGGTCTCTTTCTTTCTTTGTCGGGACCATACGCAGCATGGAGTCATTTCCGTAATGTTCGGACCACATCACTGCATTTGGTCTCTTCCATAATACAATACTGTTACTGCATTTCTTCCTCCTATCTCAGCAGTTATCACTGAGATGCCCCAGATTTTGGGCTACTCCAAGGGCCAGCAGAGTTATTTCCCTGCACCTCTCTTACCACCCAAAATAAAACTGTCCTTTAAGGGACAGAAATGGAAGTTTGTCATACTTGTTCACTAAACTTCTTTTAATTCCTGTGATTCTATGATTCTCTGTTAGACAAAGACACAGTTAGAGACCTTCTTCTTATTCACCTGAGACTTCCTTACCCACAGGTCTTCCCTTTTATAGCTAAGTTGAAACAGAACTAAGTAAAAGAACCTCTATACTCTTAGAAAGCAAAAGCTTTAAAGAAAAAAAAAAAAAAAAAAAACTATGCAAGAAGGGCTTAGAGTGCCCCACAGTACTCTTTACCTCCCAGGTTTAAATGCTTATTGTCCTGGTTGGCCAATTACCTAAGTGTCATTTAGTCATAATTACCTTTATGAAAACTGTATATATGCTCTCATTTTTCCTCTTTTGAGTGTGAAAACTTGGAGGACAGAAACCAAGTATGACATGGTTTATTTATAGAGCCAAGTTGGGGCTGGCTCACTATGGGCACTTAAATGCTATTGATAAATAATGCATACAGTGGAGCTCTGGTTTGGAATTGGATTAAACCTCGAGTTCAATGTGTTCTCCCTCTGGTTATATCTGCTTCATATCCTAGCAAAATGCGTCAGTGAAGTTCAATATCAGTAACTAGAGGAGTGAGAAACCAGCCCCAGAGAACTAAAATTTGTGCATTCTAAGTTATTGAGAATCTTTGTCCTAGAAACATAAATTTTCAGCTTGCTACAATGTTTTCGTTGCAGGCACAGCAGTTGTCTTCTTCCAGCTGAATTAGAAATGCAAAATTGGCTTCATAGAATAGGCTGATAATTGCATTCTAAGCATCATGTGTGCCATTTTTTAGCTTGTAGTTCAGATAGAGCCTCATGTGAGACAGACGGCAAAAGAGATGTGATAAGCTTTGCCCTCAATGAACGTATAGGAAGTGATGAGAAGTAGATGCATAACCATAATGAAAAATACTGAGAAAAAGAAGTTATCAAATATATAACAACACGGTCCTACAGATAGAAGTAGGACATCAACATTCACTTGGGATAGATTGCAAAGGGCTTTATGAAGGACATAGCACTTGTAAAAAATATTAGAGAGCTGAATGAAAACTATTGGTAATATTAGAGATGACCTTTCAGATAGACCAGGGCAAATGAGGCACAAAGGAGGAAAAAATGTGATTTTGAGGAAGAGAAGAACAGCATGTGGCTGCTTGATCAGCAGCATCAGCGTCACCTGGAAATTGCTAGAAACAACTCATTCTTGGGTCTAGACTTGACTTTCTAAATCAGAATATCTGGATCTGGGGCCATAAGTCTGTGTTTTAGTAAGGACTCCAGGTAATTTGATGCATACTAAACCTTGAGACACACTGCTCTAAGAATAGGCAGAGAGCCAGAACTAAGCCTGCAGGAACAGATACGAGGTTGCATTAGGTTGCATGGTATTTTCCCCTCCTGCTTCCTCTTAGAACCTGCTACATCAGGCTTACCTTTGACCTGTTTCTCCTATTAATTCTTTCATCAGAGTTTATAAATTTGGCTAAGTCCCCTTCATTTTGAAAATGCTTTTCCTGAGCCCACATTTCCTTCTAGTTCTTTTATGCAAACTCTTTCCCCTTATCAGCTAACATAAGCCACTGAATCTGGGCTTCTTTTTCACTGCTCTTTGGAAAGCCCACTTGCTAATGTCATCGGACATCTCCTGATACTATGGTAGCTCTTACCTACCACCCCTTGCTTTTGCTACATATAACACTACGTATTGCCTTCTTCTTGAAATGTAACACCTCTTTGATGTTTGTAGCACATACATCCCTAGTGGTCCTGGACATTTTGACTTATTTTTTACTTCCTGTTTAGGATCTCTCTGCCTTCTGCTTGTACTCAGTGTTTCTCAGGCTTCTATCTTGAGTTCACTACTCTTCTCATTGCTTCTCCTCCAGTGGTTTTACTCATTTTCATAAGTTCAAACATTTTCTATGTGTTGGTGACCCACAAAATTGTATTGAGCCTTGACTGCTTTTCTAGACTGTAGAGTCATACATTCAACTTCTTGCTAAATATGTCTTCTTGATGACAAGAATATAAACATCATTCTGCTTAAAACTGTACTCCTTCTCTTTCCCCTCCAATGAGTCTCTACTCCTATAGGCCCACTTGTAATTATTGGAATTAATTATGTCCCAAGCTAGAAGCCTCCCCTAGACAAACATCAAGGATTTTAATAAACCCTGAGTATTGTCTCCTTAACTTTTGTTGAATTCAACCCCCAATTTCCATCTGTGATACTCTTGCATGAATTCAGGCTGGCGTCATTTATATAATAGGGACCACTTTCATAGCCTACTTCCTGTTCTTTAATTTTTCTTGCTTCCTTAACTTCCATATTTCCAACAACCTTCCCAGTGGTCTAAAATATTATCATTCCATCCTCTGCTTCAAACCTACTAAAGGTAACTTCCTTACCTAAGAAACAACCCATGGCCTGCTTTACTTACCTTTTACTGTCTTGTCTCACACCACTCCCTAGCTTACTATTTATGACTTAGCAATATTCATCATATATAAAACATTCTTCTTGTTTTTCTGCCTCTGTTTGTATTATCAGTTCTATCAGGTATGTTCTCTCTGTGAGTAACTCCTACTCAGCCATGGAGATTCAGCTTGGGCATCTTCCAGGAAGATTTAGGCTGAGTCAAGTGCCTGGCCTTGTGCTTTTGTATTATTCTATGTATAGGACCAACATGATGCTTAGTCCACTGTACTGCTGGCATTATTTCCTGTGCTTGTCTTCTCTGGACTGCAAGATCCTCAGGGGCAAGAACTATGTCATTCATCTTTTGGCACCTGGAACCAGGAGCAGCAGCTGTAGTCATTGGTGGCATACAAAAATCTGATGGATAAATTACTGGCTCCAGTGGATGCCTTCTATAGGGATTCACATAACTCTCACAACTGGTGAGATGTTTTTCTTTAATGTCAGATTTGCTTGGAATAAAAACTATCTTCATCACCAATTTCATTGATATTTGGAAGTTTTTAGCCACTGATAGCTTTGGAATAGATGATCAGAATTTTATCTCACAGGATATAAGATTAACTTGAATGAGGAAAGGCCAGCATTGGGATGGACAATTGGAGATGATATGATTTTTAAGTTGCCATATAACCATGCAATTAGAAATATAAGCAAGTAGAATAAAAATAAGTAGATATTTAATATTTATATATCATGTGTATTAAATAATACAAAAGAGATGTAAATCCATATAGAATATAAAATAGAAATTATATTTTATTTTTTATATTGTTTGTTTTTATCTTTTGCTTACTTTCCTATAGTTAGCTTTTCTTATCAATATAAAAAGTACTCAGTATATTAAAGGTACTCTCCCTTTTTCTCACATGTTTATAAATATTTCCCTAGAGTATTTGCTTTTAATTTTGTTTATGATTTCTAAGCATAAATTCTGGTGTATAAGCAGAGGTCTTTTTTTTTTTTTTTTGAGAAGGAGTTTCGCTCTTGTTACCCAGGCTGGAGTGCAATGGCGCGATTTCGGCTCACCGCAACCTCCGCCTCCTGGGTTCAGGCAATTCTCCTGCCTCAGCCTCCTGAGTCGCTGGGATTACAGGCATGTACCACCATGCCCAGCTAATTTTTTGTATTTTTAGTAGAGACGGGGTTTCACCATGTTGATCAGGATGGTCTCGATCTCTTGACCTCGTGATCCACCCGCCTCGGCCTCCCAAAGTGCTGGGATTACAGGCGTGAGCCACCGCGCCCGGCCGAGGTCTTTACATTTGCTACCATTTTGCATGAGACTTCAGAATGAATTATTCAGTGTCACAGGGTCTGAGTTAAAGAATTTGCCTTACTGGGGAAAGGGAAAGCTTAGAAAGCCTGGATGGCATTGACACAAAGAGGCTTGTGAGATGCCTGTGATTGCTGGTCATAAGGTGAATCTTTTCCTATATTAAGAAAATATTTTTCTACCAATAATTCGCAAAATTTCTATCCTGAGGTAGTACCAGATTTTAGTGATATTTTTCAGTGTATGTTAAGCTGATACACTGATTATATTTATAAATTTTATATATGTATATATAGATATATATTTTACTTCTCTGACCTATTGGTGTATATTATAAATAATTTAAAAAGTATTAAATCATTCATAAATTCTTTTAAAAAGCTCCATCAAGAAGAAATTTTAGAATATATAACATTGAACTTAATTGGCTCATATTTTATTTGGATTTTTGCATGAATATTTGTAAGTGAAATTAGTTGATAAAAGTATTTCCTAAATTGATATTCTGTGGCAACAATTATTAAGGAAATCTTTTTTGAAAACAATCTTTCTATAGTCAAGTAAGTATGAGAAATAGATACTGTTTCTCTCTCTTAGAGATTCAAATGAATAATTTTGTAAGCAGGAATTCTGCTAAATATTTTTGCAATGTGGAGTTTTCTAACATTATTGGAAAATATATATTATGTTCTCCTGTAACAGTTTTATTCAAACAATAAGTATTAAAATAAGCTAGTGATTCAGTGACAGAAAGATAGACATAGTCCTTATTCTGGGTAATGTGGAGTGAGTAGATATAGACAAGTAGGTAGGCAATTATGACACAGTGTGATAAACCTTTCAATAAGGGAAATCAGGATGCTACAGGAGCACCAAATTTCCTACCCAGATTTGGTATGTATGGTATATGTGTGTTTAGATGGGTGTTTTGGGGAAGTCAATGTAGGATTCTCAAAAACATTAAAGATAAAACTTATTCGTATTCCATATTGGCCTAGAATATTCTTTATCTCAGGCTTTGGTTAAAAAATTACTTATGTTTGTTTATTGAAAAGAAAATATTTGTGTGGCTTTTTTTTTATGTGTGTGCTAACTCAACATAGTGAAATAATTACCTCTCTTCTGAAAGTGTAAATATATTTGACCAGTTTTCTGGTCAACTTTCTTTTTATTTGAGTCACATTATACAATGTTATCTTGTTGGTTTTAATATCACAATTTTTATAATGCTCTTTCAAATTTCATTAATTTCTACTTTTGTGTTTCTTAAGAACTATAGTAAATACAATAACTATTACATACTGAGTACTCACAGTATGTCAGACTTGGAGTGCTGCGTGGATTTCATGCAAGTTGTCTCCCTAGGCAAGAGGTACTATCATTATTGCCATTTTTGAGACAGAGTCTGGGGATCAGGAAGGTTAAGCAGCTTGGCTGATGTCACCCAGCTACTAAGTGATTGAGCCAGGATTTATAGGTTATGTGAATGGATTTAGGGATGGTCTTTCTTACTATCAAGCTTGACTGTGTCTCAGATTTATAAGGTATTCCTACAGTTTCCACACACACAAATATCCAGCTCTAGAATATATCTATTATAATTTTCCTTTTAAAAAAATCCATTAATTGCTTTTTATGGTTCCTTTATTTCTTCTTTATGCCTTCATATTTTCTTTTAAAGTTAATTATTTCACTTACTTTATTCTTTCTCTTTTAATATGAAACCAGTAAAGATCCTGACTATTTAATTGATTATAAGTTTGCAGTATCAATGTGACACATTTTCATGTTTGTTGCTATCTAAATATTCTCTCCTTGGATTTTTTCCCTTTGTGACCCAATAATTATTTAGAGGTATTATTAATTTTTAAACTTTTAAAAAATTATTTCTAGTTTTATAGAATAATGTTAAAAGCCTGTGGTTTGTCCTTTTTTATGATATTTTTGATCTGTTAAAGTTTACTTTTTAATAGAAAAAATATGATCTCTATTGAAAGGAAAATACTTTTAGAGTAAGTAAAACAATTGACCATATCTAATATCACATTTAAGATTATAATATTTAAAGAAACAAAAATTATCCTCATTTTACTGATAGAAAGTAATATTTGGCTCAAATTCTGTGATTTTGTGTTAAACTTTTTCTGTTTTCTCTTGATTGTCCTTTTCTTTATATATGGACTATATTTTATTTACATTTACATGAAATGGTTATTTAAAAAATAGATCTACTGTTTTAAATTATACTTATGGATAACTTTAACTGGGTCAAAATTCTTGTTATAAAAAAAACAAAAAACAAAAAACAAAAAAACAAGGACTATTGACTCTCCTTTGTCTCCACAGAGTAAGAAATATGACCCAAGTTTCATTTTTCTCCCTTCAACCCAGCATACAGGCTTTACAAACTGCTAAAGACCAGGTTATTACTATATAATTACTTTTTCAACCATAAAAAAAAACTTCATCTGCATGAATAGTTCAGCTGGTACGTTCAATTGTGAAACAGTATTTACACAATTTTTATCTAATTAATGTATCTAAGTTGTTTCAACATGCACCTAACTCGAGTCCTCAAGTTTAATTCCTGACTTTTCCTGGTAATATTCTGAAGAAGAGGTCAGTTTTATTTTCTAAGTCATACAGAGCTGAGAATGACTCCCTGACAATTTTCTGATTCAGTGATGAAACTTTATGGAGTATGGAATACAAAAACCATAAACTTTCGTAATTTAAAACATATAGAGCCTGTTTTACTTATATGATATGTGCAATATTGTACAGCTGCACAACACCAGTCCGAATGATTGAACTTACTGACTTTGCCTGCCTGAATACTTCAGACTTTTTTCTTTGTTATTGTAGAAAATAAACACCTGGCATTAGTCTAGATGGAATTTCTTTTGAATTCCCCAAGAATATAAAGAGGTCTTTCCATATACATATAAGTTTAGGGCTTGCTTTATGTTGAAATAGTGTTTGTTCCCTTATTAATGTGATGCTTGCATTTGTTCTGATGATCTATTTTCTGTCTTAAGAATACTTATAATTCTCTTGAATCTGTTTTCTCTACATGTTTTTCAAAATTTTCTGTTTTCCCTTTCATTTGGCCTTTAAATTAATCCAGGTAAGCAGTGCTTTCATTTTCTGCAGTCACCATAATGCTCTTTATTTTAATCATGTGAATTGAATTTTCCAGTTCTATTTATTCTTAAATTTTATTTCTGGAATTTATTTTGATCCCCCTTACTGATAATTGTACTTTTTTTTTCCCAATTTCAGTTTACTGATATTACTTGCCTTCTTTCATGGAAAGAAATGAAGATATATACTCCAAATTTTATTGTGGATTCTAGAGTCATTTTTCAGATATATATATATATATATATATATATATATATATATATATATTCTGTGAAACTGTTTTCTCTTTAATCCTATACATTAAAGGAAAAACAGCTGATATTGCATGAGGAGTTCAAATGTTTTCCAATTAAAATGGGGGTTGACTGGCTTTCTGGCCTACCTTTTCCTTCCAGCTTCAAACCAAGCAAGAGATAGATTCAGACACACTTCTGCCTTTCCCAATTTATTTCCCTCCACTCCCACACCCAAAATGGTTCATCCTGAAGGTCTTTGGTCAGGGTTCTTTCCATTTTTACCTTGTATTGCAAGGTTTACCCTTATATAACTAAACATTTCAGGACACAACCTGTCTCTATTCCTCCCACTCTACCTTCTGCTGCAGTGCATGCTAGAAACCTAGATCTCCTAAGGATGCAGTAAAAAAGATGCAGGTGGAGTCTAAGGTGGAAGAAGGTCCCTCAGGATAGTTCAGGGCGTGACTTCTTCACTTTTGGGACATGGCTTCCCATCTTTCAGAATCATGCAGCCCCTTCATCTAGGATATAATGCCAAGAGTAAGAATAAATCGGTCTTTTTCTGTCTTCTCTGGGCCTATTTTATACTTGCTCTGAGTATAGAGAAAGTATTGTGTGGTCTAAAAATAAAGTCCCTAACCCAAACCATTTTGGTTGTAGTTAGTAGAAATTCCCTTCCCACATGGCATCTGGTCTTCTCTTAACTTTTGTTTGCATTGTTATTTCCAATTTTGTCTCTTTCTTTAACTTGTTTATATTTGCGGGTATTTTAATAAAAGATGTAAAAATACATGGCAGGCTCAGTTACTTTGCTACTATTTAATCTAGCAATCATGGGTATATATTCTCAGGAAAAACTTCACAGAGCACAATTTTTAATTAAATGCAAATAAGAGCATTTGGACAGGCCCCTTTCTGATTGAATTTCACTATCAGGAAATACTGAGAGAATAGAGTCACAGGGCTTCAGCCTCTTGCCAAAGCACTGTGCTTCAAATCTTCTCCTATAAGCAAGCTATTATTCTGCTGATAGTTTATTTATACCTGTGAATATCTGGAGATTTTAGTAGCAGTCATGGTGGACAGAAATTTTTTTGTGCCATGGAAATATAGTGTGGTTTGGTGCTTTGGATGTCAGCTCTGGAGTTAGATAGCCTGGGCTCAAACCCCAGCTCCATCAGGCACTGGATGTGTTTCTGTTCTAGTTTTTGAACCCGTCTGTGTATAGTTTCCTCAACTATGAAAATGGAAGCAATACATCAAGCATCTTTACCTTATTAATATGGTAATGATTTAATACAGATATTGTAATTAATTAATACAGTAAAATCCTGAGAGGAGTATCTGACATGTTATAGATTTTCAACATATTTTCTTTGTTATAATTAAGAGAAACATGGTTTCCTCACATATTTAAACAATGATATACAACTTAAAAACTTTAAAACCAATTAAATATTTTTTGTCTAGAATGTTCTCTTGTCATTTTTCTAACTTCTTTGTATAATTCCATTAAAATTGTTTCAAAAGGAGCTTCCCTATTTTCCTTACGATTTGATATTCGTCAGTGTTGCATTTTCCTCAAGCTCAAGTGACAGGGAGGAGCTGTTAAGCTTTCTTTTGCTTCTCTCTCTGCCACGCCGTGGGAGTAATGTTACTGACTATGAAGTTTTCATAAAATTGCTCACTGTCATTCCTGGGACACCCACGGTAATGATTAACGCAGCATGAATGGTGCATTGTCATATACTCCGATGAGATGTGTGCAAAACTTTAAAAATAACTTGCTTCCTCTTCTCCCTCCAATGCTCCCATTAGGCAAAAAAGAGCCCAGAAACTGCTGAAAGGGAGTGGGATGGGAATATTTGGAACCTGCCCTGCTAGTTTAAAGTTTAATATCTCCTTCTCAGGTTTGTATTTCAAAGCATGGCCATCCAACCATGTGGCACTGGAAAACAGCCGCCAGAGTCTGGTGGGTGGCGGGGGTGGTGACTCATTATGCATCTCTAGGATCACTTGTCGATTAAAATGATTTGCCTTGGAACCTAGGGAAAGAACGAACCCCTGAGTTCTGCTCTCATATACTAAACATGAAATTAAATAGAGTTGGTAGTAGGGTTACCAACTGACCTAGTCTAATTGGGACTATCCTGGTTTTAGCAGTCAAAGTCTCACTTCCTGGGAGCCCCTTCATTCCGGAGTAAATAGAACAACAGTTGGTCATTCTACAAGGAATTAAGCTATAGCTTTACAATTTAGTAGCAGGTATATGAACTTGGATAGGCCATGAGGCCTCCCAAGGCCAAATTCCTCTTTTATAATGTGGAAATAATAATACCTGCTCAGCAGTATTATGAGAATCAAATGCAATATTGCCCATTCAGGAGTCCTGTGTCCAGTGACATACTGTGACACTGTCAGCAGATGCAATCATTGAAGATGTTGCTCCTCTGAGCCACAAAGGACTCGCTGGAGCACGGCCATTGTCTTTTTTACTTGGTTAACTATTTCTTTCATTTTTTTTTTTTTACCTTGCTCTCTTCTTACCTCCTTTGTATATGTTTTTGTTCTTATTTCCCTGTTTGCTCTGAGAATATTGTATTCCATGAAGGATGTGCAATTTGCCTGTCTTGTTGGCTGTCAGTTCTCACAACCAGCCTGGGCGGTGCCCAGCCAATATGTGAAATGAAAGAGTGGACTGGACGTTAGATCTGTTAGCTCTGTTATATTCTGCAGATCACAAGTCACATCAGCTTTATATTCTTTAAATAAATAAATAATGATCGAATACATTAAATGACCCAAGTATGAGTAATTAAGTTAGAGCTAACACAAACGTATTCCTGCAATATTTTATTTTCTTTCAAAATCAATATTTGGTTAAAGTTAATAATAAGGAGAGCAAAGATCTGAACCATACAGTTCTCAGACACCTTTAATGTAAGGATGTTGCAGACTTTCAGTTATGAGAACAGTGGATTCTGGTTCAAAGAGGAGGCACCATATTGAAAATTTAAGGTAATCAGCAATACTTTTCGAACAATTACCTCAACTGTTAGCTACCACTTACCCTGAAACTCTTCTTTCTCTTCATTTCACAGATTGTCAATATCATCTAAAGTAAAAGATGGTAATGAATTCACAGTGTGAATGTGGTGAATTCTAGTTCTTTGACGGTGGTAAATTGTCTGAGATGATCTCCTCTTCCTTCCTTCCTCTCTCTCCCAAATCAGCCTCGGGAGGTTGACTGGCATTAAAATGAGAAGAACAACAGGGTGGGCAACGAAGGGGAAAAGGAAAAGAAGGGAGGGTATGTATAACTCAGATTAGGTCTGCTCCCACTATATGATTTGCAGCAGATGTTATCTGTTCAACTCAAACAGCTGATCCTTGATTTAAAGATAATTTGTTTATTATTATACTAAATGGAGCCCATAAATCTCTATTATAGGCTGATGAGAACAGAAGAAAATAGTATATGCTGAAAGCACTAAACACTTCACATTTTTCCTAGCTTCATTCTCTCCTGTAATCTCAAACACTGATAAGAAATATTGACATTTTCAGAGAGGCTTATAAGCAATAAGCAATTCAAGTTTTATATAGTAAATGTGTCTTCAGTTACATTTTCAAGTGGAAGTTGGGCTTAGCTTCAGTAATCTACCAAGCAATATATTTTGGTGCCGGCTGAGTCTTGTCCTGAAAGTCTGTGCTCTTTCAAGCTTCTTGTGTACATTCAGCTCCCCTGGGTTCACGTTCTCAGGGAGAAAATTGGATGCACAAAGAATGGAGTTTGCATAAGGCCCTTGTAAGCCTCATTACGGCTATTTACACAGCTGTAATCATTATAAATAAATTACTTCATACATTTCAACAAATGAAATCATGTCATGTTATTTTGTCTGCTTTTTGTCTTCTTTGTGTCGCCAAGTCGCCAGTATATCGTTTATTTTGGCTCATTTTTGTGAAAATGAGATTTAAGGAAGAGTCCAGTTATGGCATCTGAAAGCCACTGCTCTCCCACCTCAGTGTTTATCTTTTTAAGAGAAAAAAACGGCAGAAAATATCTAACGCACTGATGCAGGAACACATGTAGTGTTAAGTTTCTGGAGGATGTTTCTTTTCTTTTTTTAGGTATGTTATGGTATTGTGTATGTACTGAAATTCACATTTTATAGGGACAGTTCTTGGAGTTTTGACAAAAGTGTAGACATATGACCAAAACTAGGATTACCATATAGAATATTTCTATCACCTCAGAGTCCTATACCTCTTTGCAGTCAACTCTATCTTCGATTATTGTTACGTTTTCTGTCTCTATAGATTTTCAATTCCAGACTGCCATATAAATGGAATCATGCAGTGTGCAGCCTTTTGATCTGGCTTTTACTTGGATTAATGTTTTTTGCGATTCATCCCTGTTGAAGTATGTATCAGTAGTTCATTCCTTTTTATTGTTGAGTGGTATTTCATTGCCTGAATGTATCACAATGTTGTATCCATTTCTAAGTGAGGGTTACTGTGTTATTTTCAGTTTGGTGTTGTGAATAAAGCTGCCTCATACATAGTTGTGCAAGTCTTTTGTGGAGATGTTTTCTTTACTTTTGGGTGAATACACAGGAGTAGGATTGCTGCCTCATCTAGCAAATATTTATTTAACTTTATAACAAATGGCAAACTGTTTCAAAAGTGTCTGCATTGTTTTACATTCCTACCAGGAATGGATGAGAGATCCAGTTTCCTTCACCTTCTCCTTAAAAGTAGGTGTTGTTGAATTTCATTTAAAAAAAAAATTCTGATTGTTTGGTGACATCTTATCATGTTTTTTCTTTGAATTTTCCTTATGACTGATGATGTTGAGCCATTTTATGAGCCTACTAAACATTTGTATACCTTCTTTGGAGAAATGTCAATTTAAATTCTTTGTCAAGATTCTTCAAAAAATGAAATAATTGCCATATGATGAAGCAATTTTACTCCTTTGTATACACTCAGAAAAACTGAAAGCAAGAACTCAAATGCTTGTACACTAATGTTCATAGCAATGATATTCACAATAGCCAAAAGATAACAACAACCCAAATATCCAACAAGAGGTAAATTGATAAACAAAATGTGGTATTTACACACAATGGAACATTATTCAGTCTTAAAAAGGAATGAAATTTTGATATATGCCACAGCATGGATGAACCTTGAAACATTAGGCTAAATGAAATAAACCAGACGTAGAAGGACAAATATATAATTCGACTTATATTAGGTACCTAAAAGGCAAATTCGGCAGGGCGCGGTGGCTCATGCCTGTAATCCCCAGCACTTTGGGGGGCTGAGGCGGGCAGATCACCTGAGGTCAGGAGTTTGAGACCAGTCTGGCCAACATGGTGAAACCCTGCCTCTACTAAAAATACAAAAATTAGCTCGGCATGGTGGCAGGTGCCTGTAATCCCAGCTACTCAGGAGGCTGATGTGAGAGAATTGCTTGAACCCGGGAGGCAGAGGTTGCAGTGAGCAGAGATTATGCCATTGCATTCCAGCCTGGGCAACAAGGACAAAACTCCTTATCTAAAGAAAAAAAAAAAAAAGGTAAATTTATAGAGATAGTGCAATAGAGTTTACCAGAGGCTAGGGAGAGAGGGGACTGCAAATTAAGTGTATAACAGGTACAGAATTTCTGTTTGGGATGATGAAAACATTCTGAAAATGGATAGTGGTAAGAATTATAGAACAGTATGAACGCAATTTTGGCCACTTAATTGTACACTTTTTTATAGTTAAAATAATAAATTTTATGTATATTTTACCACAATAAACATAAACCTTTTCTTCATTTTGTAATCAAGTTGTCATTTTGAGTTTTAGAAGTTTTTTACATTCCGGAGACTAGATCCTTATGAAATATATGACTTGCAAATATTTGCTCTCATTCTGTGAGTGTTCGTTGATGCAAAAAGTTTTTACTTATAATGAAGTCTAATGTATTTATTTTTTCTTTGGTTGCTTGTTCATTGGTTATCATATCTGTAAAACCATTGACTAATCCAAGGTCATTAAGATATATTTATTTTCTTCTAAGAGTTTCATAGTTTTAGTTCTTGCATTTAAGTTTTTGATCCATTTTGAGTTGATTTTTCCGTATTGAGATAGGAAGCCAATTTTGTGCTTTACGTGTGGCTAACCAGTTGTCCTGGCACCATTTGTTGAAAGGGCTACTCTTTCCCTATAGAATTTTCATTGTAAAGTTCAATAGGGAAAGAATTGATATGTTAAATCCATTGACAATAAATGTATAAAATTATTCCTGGACTCTCAATTTCAATTCCATTTATCTGTATGTTTTCCCTAATGCTAGCTTCACACAGTCCTTGTTACTGCAAATTTGTAGTCTGTTTTGAAACAAGAAAAAGTAAATCCTTCCATTTTATGTTTTCTAGATTTGTCTGGCTAGTCTGAGTGCCTTCCATTTATACATGACTTTTAGTATCAGCTTGCCAATTTCTATAAAATGATAATTGGACTTCAAGATATAGATTGATTAAATCTGCAGATCAATATGGGAATTATTGCAAGCTTAACAATATTAGGTCTTCCAATTTGTGAATATGGAATATTGTTTTATTTATTTAGGTCTTCTTTTATTTCTTTCAGCGATATTTTATAGTTTTTGGTGTACAAATCACGTACCTAAGGGGTTAAATTTATTGTAAATATTTTACTCTTTGTGATGGTATTTTAAGTGGACTAATTATCTAAAGCCCATTTTGGAATGGTCATTGTTCATATATAGAAATACAACTGATTTGGTAGACTGATCTTGTGCCTTGCAAACTTGCTAAATGTTATAAGCTCTAATAATGTCTTTGTGCAAGATCTATGGTTTTCTATATGTAAGATCATGTCATTTGCAAATAGAGATTATTTCACTTGTTTCATTCCGTTTACTTGTTTCTTTCCATTTCACTTGTTTTTTGTTTGTTTCTTTCCTTATGTTTTTTTTTACTAGCCTAATTCCCAGGATGCTACTGCCAGTACAATGTTGAATAGAAGTGGTGAAAAAGGCAGAAAGATTCTTAGGATGTAAGCTTTCAGTATTTCACTGTTAAGTATGACGTTATGTGTTTTTCAGACATCCCCTGTCAGGATGAGGAAATTCTCCTCTATTCCTAATATATTGAGTGTTTTTATCAGAAACTTGTATTTTCTTAAATGCTGCTTTTGTATTTGTTTTCAATTTTTTATCCTTTATTCTAGCAATATGATTAATTATAATGTTTGTTTTGTGAGCCAATCTTGCATTCCTGACATAAATCCTAATTGGTCATGATATATATATATTTAAATATGCTTCTGGGTGTAGTTTGCAAATATTTTTCTGAGGACTTTTTTTTCCCCTAAATTTTAAAGAGGGAACATTAAGTAGAAGTTTAGGTGGAAAGTTAGGTGGTTGATTGGAGATCATTATTTTTAATGTGGTACTTAAAAGTATAAATTTTTCTTTGAACACTGTTTTCAGTGCATCTCATAAGTTGTGATCTATTGTGTTTTCATTTTCATCTGTCTCAAAGTATTTCCTAATTTTCCCATAAAATTTTGTTGCCATATTGTTTATTTAGAAATACATTTTATAATTTACACATAATTTTGAATTTCCCAAATTTCCTTCTGTTCTTGGTTTCTAATTTCCTTCCACTATGAAATGCTTTGTAAGATTTCAGTCATTTTAAATTTATTGAGACCATTTACAGCCTACCATCTGCTAAAGAATGTTTCATCAGCATTTCAGAAGAATATTTATTCCACTGTTGTTGAGTGAGTACTGCTTAGGTGTCTGTTAGGTCTACTTGGTTTATAGGACTGTTTCAGTCTTTTGTTTTCTTGATGATCTTTTGTCTAGTTTTTCTATTATTGAAAGTGAGATATTGAAATATCCAATATTAATTGTTGAAGTTTCTATTATTCCTTAAATTCTTTCAACTTTTACTTAATGTGTTTTGAGACTCTTGCTATTTGCATGCATGTTTATAATTACTATATCTTCTTCAACTGTTGACACTTTTATAATTATACAATTCCTTTGTCTCTAATAACAATTTTTGTTCTAAAATCTATTTTGTCCTGTATTAAGATAGCCAATCTAGCTCTCTTTTGGAATCTGTTTGCATAATATATCTTTCCCAGTACTTTTACTTTCAACTCATGCCTTTGAATTTCAAGATTGTCTCTTATAGGCAGCACACTAGTTTATTGGTTTTTTTTTTTTTTTTTTTTTTTTTTTTTTTTAAGTCCATTCCACCAAACTCTATCTTTTAATTGAAGATCATAGTGGGTTGATATGTCATCCCCTTGCAAATGATCAAACCACTATGACTATACATATATATATATATATATATATATATATATATATATATATGTATATGTCTACCTTATACCTGTGAGTGTGAACTTGTTTGGAAAAGTGGTCTTTGGACATGTAATCAAGTTAAGATCTTAAAATAAGATGAATTCTGGGTATGGAGGGAGGAGTCTTGAATCCATTGACAGGTGTCCTATTTTGTGTGATGTTTATTCTTTATCCTGTTATCATGGTTAATTACAATGATTGTTGTACAATTACAATGACAAGAAATTGTAATAAAAGAGAAAGAGAAAAATTTGACACACAGAAGGGAAAAACTATGTGAGGGCAGAGGCAGAGGTTGGAGTTAGGTTCTCTGTCTATTCCTTGGTAAGGAATAACAAGGATTTCTGGCAGCTACTAGACATTAGGAGAGGTTTGGAATAGTTTACCCTTCAGAGCCTCCAGGAGGAGCCAACCCTGCCGACACCCTGATCTCAGATTACTGGCCTCCAGAATTGTGAAAAAATGAATTCCTGATGTTTTAAATGACCCAGTTTGTAGTATTTTGTTATAACAGCCCTAGGAAACTGATAGAGACAGTTTAATCCTTTTATATATAATGTGATCACTGATAAAGTAAGATTTGCAACTGACATTTTGCTATTTGTTTTGTATATATCTTATGTCTGGTTTTCCTTCCATCATTAATTATTGGCTTCTTTCACGTCAAATGGATAATTTTGTAGTGTACCATTTTAATTACTTTGCTATTTTCCTTCATTGTATAACTTTGAGGATTTTATTTTTAATAATTGCCCTGAGGATTATTATTAACCAGTTAATTTATGACAATTTACCTGGATTAATTTTATAATCTAATTTAATTGAAAGTGTTAAAAGACTTTTCTCCTATTTAGCTGTTTTCCACTGCTTTGTTATTGATATAAATTCTATGTTCATACAATATAGAGAAGGTTTATAATTTCATATAACTTCATTGACCTACAATTACTACTTCATCTTACAATCATATCAGAGAAAAATGGGAGTTACAAACTAGAAATGTGTTTATACTCTCACTAATATTTACCTCCATATTTACCTTTACCAGTATTCTTTATTTCTTTGTGTAAATTTTAGTTTCTGTCTAGTGTCCTTTCATTTTAGCCTGACGAACTCCCTTAAGTATTTATTGTGGGGCAGGACTGCCAGTAACAAGCTTACTCTGTATTTATGTGAGAATATCTTAATTTTCCCTGCCTTTTTGATGGATTTTTTTTTTCATATATAGCATTCTTTTATTATTGTCATCACCATTATTATTACTGCATTTGTTTGTTATGTAATTTTCCATTAGTTGTCTTTTTAAAATATTTTCAACTTTTATTTTTGATACAGGGGTACATGTGCCGGTTTGTAATGTAGGGATATCGAATGATGCTAAGGTTTGGAGTATGGATCCCATCATTCTGCTAGTGAGCATAGTACCTGATATGCAACTTTATTGTACCCCCTCTACCCTCTAGTAGTTTATAGTGTCTGTTGTTCCCATAGTTATGACCATGGGTGCTCAATGCTTATCTCCCACTTATAAGTGAGAGTATATAGTATTTGGTTAGGATTATGGCTTCTAGCTCGATTTATAGACATGATTTTATTCTTTTTTTAAATTGCAATTTAGGTTTTGGGGTACATGTGAAGAACATGCAAGATTGTTGCATAGGTACACACGTGGCAGTGTCATTTGCTGCCTTCCTCCCCATCACCTATATCTGGCATTTCTTCCCACGCTATCTCTCCCCAACTCCCCACCCCCAGCTGTCCCTCCCCTATTTCCCCCCAACAGACCCCAGTTTGTAGTGCTCCCCTCCCTGTGTCCATGTGTTCTCATTGTTTTATTCTTTTTTTTTTTTTTAAATTATACTTTAAGTTCTGGGATATATGTGCGCAGGTTTGTTACACAGGTATACATGTGCCATGGTGGTTTGCTGCACCCATCAGCCCATCATCTACATTAGGTGTTTCTCCTAATACTCTCCCTCCCCTAGGCCCCCAACCCCAACTGACCCTGGTGTGTGATGCTCCCCTCCCTGTGTCCCTGTGTTCTCATTGTTCAACTCCAACCTATGTGTGAGAATATGCAGTGCTTGGTTTTCTGTTCTCGTGTTAGTTTGCTGAGAATGGTGGTTTCCAGCTTCATCCACGTCCCTGCAAAGGACATGAACTCATTCTTTTTTATGGCTGCATAGTATTCCACAGTATATATGTGCCACATTTTCTTAATCCAGTATATTATTGATGAGCATTTGGGTTGGTTCCAAGTCCTAGCTATTGTGAAAAGTGCCGCAGTAAACATATGTGTGCATATGTCTTTATAGTAGAGTGATTTATAATCCTTTGATTATATGCCCAGTAATGGTATTGCTGGATCAGATGGTATTTCTGGCTCTAGATCCTTGAGGAATCACCACACTGTCTTCCACAATCGAACTAATTTACACTCCCACCAACAGTGTAGAAGCCTGCCTATTTCTCCACATCCTCTCCAGCATCTGTTGTTGCCTTTTTTGTGAACACCAGTCTAACTGGTGTGAGATGGTATCTCATTGTAGTTTTGATTTGCATTTCTCTAAAGACCACTGATGATGACCATTTTCTCATATGTCTGTAGGATGCATAAATGTCTTCTTTTGAGAAGTGTCTGTTCATTGCCCACTTTTTGATGGGGTTGTTTGTTTTTTTTTCTTGTCAATTTGTTTAAATTCTTTGTAGATTCTGGATATTAGCCCTTTGTCAGATAGACAGATTGCAGAGTTTTTCTCCCATTCTGTAGGTTGCCTGTTTGCTCTGATGATGGTTTCTTTTGCTGTGCAGAAGCTCATAAGTTTAATTAGATCTCATTTGTCAATTCTGGCTTTTGTTACCATTGCTTTGGGTCTTTTAGTCATGAAGTCCTTGCCCATGCGTATGTCCTAAAGGGTATTGCCTAGATTTTCTCTTAGGGTTTTTATGGTTTTAGGTTCTATGTTTAAGTCTTTAATCCAGTAATTTTTGTATAAGATGGAAGGAAGGGATCCAATTTCAGCTTTCTGCATATGGCTAGCCAGTTTTCCCAATACCATTTATTAAATAGGGTATCGTTTCCCCATTGCTTTTGTCAGGTTTGTCAAAGGTCAGATGGTTGTAGATATGTGGTGTTATTTCTGAGGCCTCTGTTCTGTTCCATTGGCCTATATATCTGTTTAGGTACCAGTACCATGCTGTTTTGGTTACTGCAGCCTTGTAGTATACTTTGAAGTTAGGTAGTATGATGCCTCCAGCTTTGTTCTTTTTGCTTAGGATTGCCTTGGCTATGTGGACTCAAATTCCATATGAAATTTAAAGTAGCTTTTTCCAATTCTGTGAAGAAAGTCAATGGTGGTTTGAAGGGGATAACATTGAATTTATCTTTGGGCAATATGGCCATTTTAATGATATTAATTCTCCCATCCATGAGCATGGACCAGAAGGATTCATAACCAAATTCTACCAGACATGAAATGAAGAACTGATACCGTTTCTACTGAAATTATTTTGAAAAATCAAGGAAGATAGGGTCCTCCCTGACTCATCTATAAATCCAGCATCAGTCTGATACCAAAATCTGACAATGACACAATGAAAAAAGAAAACAATAGACCAATATCCTTCATGAACATAAACACAAAAATCCCCCTGCCAAAAAAAAAAAAAAAAAAACTAGCAAATGGAATCCAGCAGCACATCAAAAACCTAATACATTACAATTAAACAGACTTATTCCTGGGATACAAGGCTGGTTAAATATATGCAAATTAATAAATGTGATTGACCATATATAGAATTCTTGATTAACATTTTTTAAAGCTTCTTGAAGATATCGTCTCTCAGCTGTTAATCTTTCTTTTTTTTTAAATGGAATCTCACTCTTTTGCCCAGGCTGGAGGTCAGTGGCACAATCTCAGCTCACTGCAGCTTCCTCCTCCTCAGCCTCCCAAGTAGCTAGGATTATAGGCATGTGCCACCTTGCCCGGCTAATTTTTGTATTTTTTAGCAGAGATGGGGTTTCACCATGTTGGCCAGGCTGGTCTTGAAATCCTGACCTGAGGTGATCTGCCTGCCTCAACCTCCCAAAGTGCTGGGATTACAGGCTTGAGTCACTGTGCCTGGCCTTAGCTGTTAATCTTATTGAGGAGCCTTTGTATGTGAGGAATTGTTTCCCTGTTTCTTTTTAGCTTCGTTCAAGATTCTTGTTGCCTTTAGCTTTTGGAATAGTTGCTTATGATGTGTATAAGTGTGGATCTCTGAATTTATTCTATTTGGAGTTCATTGAGTTTTGTGTATGTTTTGGTTAATGTCTTTTATTAAAATAGGAAGTGTATGGCCATTATTCCCTTTAGCCTGTTGATGTAATGGATTACATTTGTTGATTTTTTGAATGTTGAATTGTCTTGCATACCTGGGATAAATCCCACTTGATCAGGATGTATAGTTCTTTTCATATGTTGTTGGATTGAATTTACTAATATTTTATTGGTGATTTTTGCATTTATGTTTAGAAGAGACATTTATCTGCAGTTTTATTTTTTGTTTTTGTGATATCTCTAATTTTGGTATTTGGGTGATTATGACCTCATATAATGAGTTAGGAAGTATTTCCTCTTTCATATTCTTGAGGAGATTATAAAGAATTGATATAATTTCTTCCTTAAATGTTGTGTAGAATTCACCAGTGAACCCATTTGGTCCTGGTGCATTGCATTTTGGAATATTATTCATTATCAATTCGATTTTTAAAATAGATATAGACCTATTCAAATTATCTGTTTTTTCTTGAGTGACTTTTGGCAGATTGTTTCTCTGAAGAAATTGATCTGTGTCATTTATGTTACTCTATTTGTGGAAATAGAGTTGTTTGTAACATTCCTTTATTATCTTTATAATGTCCGTGGGACCCATAGTGATGTCCTCTCTTTCATTTATGATATTAGTAATTTGTATTTTTTTCTTAGCTATCTAGAGTGTTATTAATTTTATTGATTTTTTTCAAAGAACTAGCTTTTGATTTTGTTGATGTTTCTCCATTGACTTCCTGTTTTCAATTTCATCACTTTCTGCTCTCTTACTTCTTTTCTTCTGCATACTTTGAAATTAAGTTTATTCTTCTTTTTCTAATTTCTTAAAATGGATGTTTAGACTACTGATTTTGGATCACTATTGCTTTCTATGATAGGCATTCAGTGCTATAATGTTCTCTTTGATCCCTGCTATCACTGCATTCCTTAAATTTTGGTAAGCTTTTTCCAGATTGGAAACTAGAGCCCCTTACCTCTTTTTTTTTGCCCCTTTCTTTTTTCTCTCTCTGGGACTTTCAATATGGGTGTGTCAATATGCTCAACAGTTTTCACAGGTCTGTGAAGCTCTATTTATTTTTCTTCATTTTTTCCCTTTATTAATGGACTGAATAATCTCTATTAACCTATGTTTAATTATATTGGTTCTTTATTTTGCCTGCTTAAATCTTCTATTGAGCCTCTCTAGTACATTTTTAATTTTGGTTAATACAGTTTTTGACTCCAGAATTTCTATTTGTCTCCTTTTATAATGTATATCTCTTTATAAAATTCTCCATTTAGTGAGTTGTCATTTTCACACTTTTCTTTAGTTCCTTAGACATACTTTTCTTTAGTATTTTGAACATATTTGGGATAGCTGGTTTAAAAAAATCTGTTTAATAAGCCTAACTTCTGGGCTTCCCTAAGGAGTTTCCATTTATTGCTTGTTTTTTTTCTAAGTGAGGGCTATAATTTCTTCTTGCTTTGCTTACCCTATTTGTTTTTGTTGTTGTTGTTGTTGGACAAGGACATTGTAAATAGCATGCAATAACTTGGGAAATCAGATTTTTACCCCCTCACCAGGATTTGTTCTTGTTGCCACTTAATGTAGTTGTTTAGTGATTTTTCTTTCTTTCTTTTTTTTTTTTTTTAATAAGATGGGATTTCTCCATGATGGCCAGGCTGGTCTTGAACTCCTGACCTCAGGTGATTCACCCACCTCAGCCTCCCAAAGTGCTAGAATTACAGGTGTGAGTGTTTAGTGATTTTCCTAAACAAATTCTATAAAGTCTGTATACTTTCTTGTGTGTTGCCACTGAAGTGTCTACTTGATTAGCTTTGTGGATAGCTCATATTTGAACAAGGATTTTCTCAAATGTCTGGAGCCAGTAAATCTACTCTTTGCCTATGTGCTCTGTGTGTGTGTGTACGTGTGTGTGTGGGCGCGTGCACGTGTGTGCATGCACATGCCTTGGAACATGTCTTCAACTCTCATCCAGGTAACTCACAACTCTGCCTTAACTTTCACTTTCTGCTTGTGCAAAGCCTCAGGTCAGCCAGGAATGAAAGCTAATGGCCATCTCAAGTCTTTCTTGAGTATGCATGTAACTGTATGCATATATGTGGCCTTCTAGCTTCCCAGGAATATATTAAAGCTTTTGAAAGCCTCTTTGGACATCTTATTTTTCAGCTTTTCTTTTTACGTTTTTGATAGTCTATTGTTTGCCCAAATTGTTATGTGTCCTTTCAGACAGCCATGACTTTCAAACCTTTGCTTTTTATTGTTTTTGACAAATGTTCCCAAGGAGAGGCTTTTTGCACTGGGTGAGCTCCAATTTAGATGAAATAAAAGAAAGTCTTCTAGGGACCCACCAATCAGGTAAAAAAATGACAATTTGGGAGGAATTAAGCTTTGAAAATCCTCCAGTTCTTTTCTGTTCCCCCCAGACTGGGAATGTGGTCTTTTATTTTCAAGGCTTCTGCTAAATTGGAAAGTGAGGGATAGGACTAGGGCAAGGTAAAATGCCACAAATCTTTGTATTCTTACTGAAATTTCACTGTATTCCCTGAACGAACATTCTCTATATTCCTGAAAACCATTAAAATCCATCTAAAAGAGTTGATTCTGACATTTTTTGTGAGTCTCATTGTCTTCAAAAGGGAATACATTTTTCACAGGACCTTACTTGACCATGTTTGCTTATATCTAAAATGTGTGTGTCTGCATATTTTTATATGCTAGTGCCCAAATATATGTAATGAGCACTACATCCCTTTTACAAGTGGTATAGATGTGTAGAATTTGCTTTTAATTTGAGTAAAATATGTAGTAGGTGGTGTATAAGAAGACCCACTTTACTAACTGGTCAAATGTAGGACTGGAAAATCTATAAGGACAATAATTTCATGTTATTTTAAGGGTTCCTGGACAAATTCTATTGTTACTACAACTGCGAATACCCTTTGGCTCAAGTTCTTTTGTACTTCCAAATAATGAAGAAGAACTCAGTGTTATTCAGAGTCATTCTCTGCATCTTCTTATATACTTCTCTGTTCTCTGTGCCTTCTGTCTTTTTTTATTTATTTTTTTTTTTGAGATGGAGTCTCACTCTGTTGCCCAGGCTGGAGTGCAGTGGCACAGTCTCCGCCTCACTGCAACCTCTGCCTCCTGGGTTCAAGCGATTCCCTTGCCTCAGCCTCCCAAGTAGCTGGGTCTACAGGCGTATGCCACCACACCCAGCTGTATTTTGTATTTTTAGTAGAGACGGGGTTTCCCTGTCTTAGCCAGGTTGGTCTGGATCTCCTTACCTCATAATCTACCTGCCTCAGCCTCCCAAAGCGCTGTGATTACAGGCGTGAGCCACTGCACCCATCCCTCTGTGCCTTCTTATTCTTTTTCCACCCCATACGTGGTTCACTGTAATGAGAAACTGTAGCTTTTCATTTTGGTCTTTGGTTAGGGGCCCTTCTTTTTTCCACACTAAATCCAGAGAAGATGGCATGTGGCATGGTAACTTGTTTTTAATCATATGTATAAGTATACATTTTTTGTGCACTATCAATTTGGAGAGGAACAAAGACCCCACTCTTGGCTTCATCTATGTAACTAGAACTCTCTTCCTAAATCAAACAGTCTTAGCAAGGGTGAGTTATTTCATAATGTTCAGCAAACATTATGTAAAATCATGCAGCATATTGGAGGCCTCACTCTAGAAAGAAGTAGAACTAAGCATAAAGTATGTATGCTAATAGCTTTGTGACTGACTTGGCCCACATTTATGAAACGATGGTTCTTCATATCTAGTCTATCAATTGACTGAGTTTACACTCTGATTAACCCAGACATGGATAAATTATATTAATCTTGACTCCAGATGGCAAATGTGCTTATGAATTTTGGTACTTGACTGTATTGCTATTCTAGTAAAGTTGCATACAGATGTTAAAGGGATAATGCCGGGTTGCATATGTGGGAGAAATTCAAAATATCTGGAATGTAAAGCATTTATTTGGAGTATAGGTTCTTTGTATGTCATTGCTCATGTTTTAGTCAGAAGACAC
Organism: Sapajus apella; assembly: GCF_009761245.1. Classification (NCBI taxonomy): domain Eukaryota; kingdom Metazoa; phylum Chordata; class Mammalia; order Primates; family Cebidae; genus Sapajus; species Sapajus apella. The sequence continues at coordinate 14,108,430 of NW_022436973.1, read as the reverse complement.
TATGGCCATGATATATTTGGTCTGGCAATTGTTCTCATCTAAAATAACTACATCAGACTAATGTATGGTTTAATGAATTATTGTTTTACTCTTGGTTGCTTACATTGTAAAAAGTTCTGAAGTAGGCCGGATCATATCTATGTAGCAGACCCAACTCAATTGGGCAGAGCACATCTCATTAATTCACATGTTTATTTAACAAATATTTATTAAAATCTTACTATGGGCCAACAACTCTGCCTGTTGCTAAAAGAAAACACTGAAGATGATGCATAGTGACTAAACAAAGCCTTGCCCGGTGCTTGGATCAGAAGCTGTCAGAGGAACCATCCATACAAATTTGGAACAAGCAGCTGCTAGAGACAAATGAGCTGTACTACTTTCTTTTTCACTATAACTGCTATATAGAGCTGCTCTGTCCAATATGGGAGCCACCAGCCACATGGAGCTCTTTAAATTTAAATTTTAAAATTAATTAACATTAAGTAAAATTTAAATATTTGTCAGTCATGCTAGCCTCATTTCAGGTGCTCAATCAGCACATATATCTAGTGATTACTGTATTGGGTAGCACAGGTATAGAATATCTCTATTGTCACAGAAAATTCTATTTAGCAACCCTGACAGAGAAGTTGGAAGAAAAAAGAAAGCCTGGTACCTTCATTTACAACTTCACAATTAATATCAGGCAGAATTTATGAGTTAACACTATTTCCTACAATAGACACATTTATGAGGACAAGACATTTTCTAAAATGTGTTTTACCAGCTTTGAAGTTAACACAAAAAGACAGACTGTAGTTAATTTAAAAAGTTGTTACCTCGGTGTCCTCATTTTCCTTATAGAGAATATTAGAAAAGATAGAAAGCTAATGCAAAAACTAATAATAATGATTGCACTCATTTCTAACTCTTCACAAAATTCATTCCTCTCTTTCTTTTTTCAATACAGTACAATAATACAAAGTACTTAGCTGACCACCTACCCTCCCTTACACCTGGGTGTGGTGACTTGGTTCTCACCAATGGAACGTGAACTGAAGTAACATTAGTTCTAGGCAGAGCCTTTAACCAGCTGACATGCTTCCTTCATATCTTTTATTTTTTTAAACTTTGCTGCAAGTCAGCGTTTGTTCCATGGCTCCCATCATGCAGCAAAGAAGACTACCCTGTGTATACCATGGTAGAAAAACATGAGAAGCCTGAGTCTCCAAGATTGTGTGGGGTCAAGTGGCCCTCTAAACTGAAACCGCAACTGATATATAGAAGAGAAATACATCTGCACCTTGTTTGGTCCATTGCATTTGATGGTTTATTTGTAAAAGCAGCTAATATTACCCTTATTTACATAAAAGCGGATACAAACATAATTTTGCTTGAGAACAATTTTTCAGTCTTAGATGTTAGAAACAAGGTTCTTTGTTTTGCTCCCTCAATTAGAAATATTCTGTATCTTTTGCATATTATTCAAAAAAATAAATTTATAGCACTTTTCTTGAATAAATAGTAATTTTATTCTTAATGAGATTGCTTTCTATGCCTGTGAAGCCTTTATCTTAGTTTGGACTTCTAAGAAGCATGTTTAAGTTGAGGATTCTCTTGCATTTCTTAAGTGAGTACTTTCAAGAACCTGTGAAGTGGCAAGGGAAGCTGGATATGGAAGGGAAAAGAGCCAATGAAAGATGTGATTCGGCTGAAAACAAACCTTAGTGTGATTTCACAGGGTGCTCTAGAGTAGAAATCCCACTGCAGAGTTTTCTGTCCCTGAGGCAGCAGCAGTTTTTTGAGCCTTAGTGTCTATCAGTCATTGGCCAGCGGGACCTCCAAGAGATTTATCAGAGTGTGGGCTTTTACTGGATGAAGGCAATCCTCTGCGAAAGAGGGCCACTGTGAGCTGAGAGCAGACAATAGGACTGTGCCAGGGAATGGGTGCACCAGCCCAGCGAGAGCCCATGGGCATTGCACCATCATTCATTACAGCTAGTTCCTTGTCCTTAAATATGTGAATTCACGACCTGTGGTTCCCCGTTAGACAAGGATGAAGGGAATATTCTCTTCCCCAAGGGGAATATATAGTTTTCATGACTTCAAATATGGTCTCTAATTTTGCAGAATAAATTCTTTCATAGTTAGACAGACAGTCAGAAAGTTAAGTTTGGACACAAATACAAAACTTTTGAAAAACAAAGAGAAAAAGGAACAACTCTTTCTGGGGATGCCACAGAAACCTGTCCCAATGGTGTAAGCAGGTTACACGAGAACACAATTGAGATTCTGTCACTAACATGCTATGTGACCCTGAGAAAATAACTTGACTTCCCGGCACCTCCGTTTCTTTCTCTAAAATGTGGATAATGATGGATAGGAATAGCTATTGGTTGTTGAGTGTAATAATTCGCCATGTACAAAGGTGTTTGAATAATGCCTGAAAACACAGGGAGATGCAAGGATGGCTCTTGTTACAGGAAAGCTCGACCTTGAATGAGACGTGACAGGTGCCAGTCACAGGATAGGAGAAGGCCATGGTTAAGGAACTCTGTGGCCTCTGGAGGCAGATATTCTAGAATTAAATCTCTGCTCTTGACCGTGGGCAAATTACTTAAATTCCTTTTGCTTGTTTCCTCACCTTCAAACTTGGAATGATAACAGCACTTTTTATATAAAAGCACAGTGAAAATTAAGTAAAATACTCGTTGCAAATTCTTACAATAGTACCTCACATGTAATATACTTTCAATAAATATTATTCTTGTTATGTTATTATTATTATTCTGTGAGGAAAGGCAGGGACCCTTTTCAGGGAATGGAGAAAACTGCATTGGGACAGGTTCACTTCTTGTACACAGGAGTTTTATAAGGTGAGTATGACATTATATAATAAGTAGAAGCTGAGCTGGCAAATCCCTACAGTGCAAAGCTAAGGTGCTTTGACTTGGTTCTCTGTAGGCACTCTGAACTCATTGAACATCAGATACATTTTTCCAAGTTTCTTTCAGAGTAAGGAAGTGGTACTCATTATCAAATACTGCATAACAAATTATCATCTTATTGTCTGAAATCAACAGCTGTTAATTTAGCTCATGATGTGTAGCCTGAAAATTTGGGCTGGGATCAGCTGAGAGATTCCTCAGGTCTCAGATAGGCTTCTGTGTTTATCTTATGCTTAGATAGGTAGTTCAACCTCAGGGTTTTGGGTGGATATTGGTTTGGAGCAGCTTGGTTCTCCCCCATGTGGTCCCTCAGCCTCTGGAAGGTGAACCCAAGCTTGTTCTCCTTGGAGAGACAGGGTCTCAATAAAGAGCACACAATGGCACTTGAGGCCTAGGCTCAGAACTGCACAGCATCATTTGGAGGCATTTTATTGGTTAAAGCAAATCACAAGCTGTAGCCCATAGTCAGAGTGAGTAGGAATTTTAATACAAAGTTATAGGAGAAAGAACATGGATACAGAAAAGCCATTAATTCAGACATCAGTTAAAACAATCTAACAGATTTTCCAAGGATCACCTCTTTAATTTATAAGAATAGGCAGAGGAAGCAAATACTGCATTGCTACCCCCTTTAAAGTAGCCAACTTTTGTAAGGTCCTAGTAAGGTCACTGGTAGGGAAGGGAAGTGAGGAAAGACCAGCTTATGTAAGGCCCTGGGCAGGGATGGTTTTACCCATTCTAAAGTGGTGGGCCACCTTGGCCTTCTGTTTCTCCAATCTTCTCTTCTAGGCATTTCACAGATTGGTAGTTGGTACCAGCAAGTGATCTGTTTGGGCAGAAACCTTCATTGTGGAGGATGAGGAGGCCTCACAATTCCACACATGATTTAAAAAGAGGTATTCAGTCCCAGGATAATTCATTGTAGAAAAGAGAAAAATTTTAATGTATAAAAGCAGAACTTCTGGAAAAAAATTAGACTCTCCTATTCCACCTGTGTTTCTTTATTCAGAAAGGTAGAGAATGAGTAAATTTTATAATAGAAGGACTAAAGAATCAGATAATATTGACAAGATGTCATTGGTTGATAAAAAAGAGCACAAAGTAATAATATTTTAACTCTACATTGTTATACATGTTTAATATAATTTATAAATGCTTTCATGTAACTACTTAAAGTTCATATAGCAAATATATATTTTAATGAGGACCACTCACCTGTAAGGCAAGAATCAGTTGGTGAGCATAGGTTAATATAAAGATCAATGGCCATGTTATGCTGATATTGAATTGGGAAGTCAAAACTTATTTTGAATCCAAGCCTTGCCTGGGTCCCTTGAGTTACACACCTATGCTTTTTGAACAGTAATATATTGAACTGGGCTATGAATTGGTTTGGGCTGACCCAGAAGCTGTCCTTGAAATAAGAATTTGAATACAAGTAGGGAAGGGAGCCCAGGAAATACTGGTAGGGACAGGAATTGAGGAAGCAAGGCAGCAAAGGGACAACAGCTAGTAGGAGATGTATTATCAGGGTTATCAATACAGGTACCTGGAGCTTAATCCCACTGATGAAGCCTGGGAGCAGGGCAGACCAGATGCCTCAGAGATGTCATGTGTGAGAGAGGAGGGAGCTGGGGCATTTATACACCCATCAGTCTTTGGTTCAGGGCTACTCCCAGGAGATGTTATTTGCCTGGAATATCCAGCCAGCCTGTAGCAGAGCAGGATCCTGCAGCCAGAGAAAGTCTTTAGGCAAAGACATGCCAGTGAAGTGCATGGAAATGTTAAATGCTGAGGGAATGTGGATTGTGATTTGATAGCATCTGCTCCAGACTAAATTCTGATTTTCAAACCTTTTTTTTTAAAGTAGATCCTCAAATTATTTTATGAAACATACAACAGCATGCAAGATTGACTTTTAAAAGTGGTTGTGAGTGCGTGCTTTGGTACCCACATTTTCTCTTTCCCTATGGCCCTGAAAACCAGCTCAGAGCTACTGCTGAGAAATGCAAGGGCTTCTCAAAAAGTAGTTTGAAAGCACATGATTTACATCTTGAAGAATATTTCCAGTTCTAGCTCTCTGACTTTTTTGCACCAAGCTGCTTTCTGCCTTTTCCCTTCTGCTAATACCTGTTCTGCGTCCTTTCCTCTTAAAAACAAACCAACACAAGATTCTTTAAAACCTCGTTAAAAAATCCAATTGGATTTCTGTGGTAATAAGGGTGGGGGGGGAGGAGACTCAAAATAGGGAAGAAACACAACAAAATATTACAATAACAGCTAATTGGATAACTATTTAAAACCTACAGCGACTCTCCAGGAGAGGTGATCATAGTAGCAGTCCCAGGAATATCCTCCCAGTTATGAGTGCAAGCTGGATAAGGAGGATGGGTGGTGCAGAGGGCAGGGGTCTGGTGGGTGGAGGACTCTCCCGTACAGATTCTGTACACAGACAGAAAAGGAACAACCTTAACAGAAGCTGCGAACCCCCTCAACAAACACAGAGGTTTATCTATCGCTTAGGCAATTTACTTTGTGGAATCAAAAGTAGGCCTCTTTAGAGATAACTTAAAAGTATTTTTTAAAGACCTGTGATAAAATTCACACTATAAGGAAAAAATTAAAAAATAGAAGACCAAATGGAAACTGTGGGTGATATCTGTGATTGTGCCTTTTGAAGCTGTTCCTTAGACATTGCTCTGGGTTTGGGCTCCCATCGTGTTATATTCACATTGAAACTGCACGGGAGCCCCATTAGATATTGTAGTAAAAGTTATGAGTGCCTGCCTAATGCCTCTCCGTCCAGCCTGTGCACCAGCTGTGGTGAGTGGTCAAAGCTAATGACTCACAGATGCTTCTTGTCCAGAGGAACTGCCTCTCCAGGAAATGCCTGGAAAGCTATACTCTTCCTAGAGCCCCAGACCAATGACTGATCCTGGGGTGTAAAATCAGGGCTCCGTGCCTCAATTTGGGACATAACTGTGGTATCCTTTGTCCTTATCCATGGGATTAGCCTTAAGCCAGATACCAGCTAGAACTATTTCCCTTGCTTAGCTTTTTCCTCTATTCTACCCATTTCCCTCACTTTCTTAAAGATTTTTCTGTGTCCTAAGAGCACTCCCTCAATAAATTACTTGCAAAATATTTTCCTTTTCAAGACTTGTTTCTAAAAAGCCTATCCTAGACAGGCATCTTGGGAATATCCCTGGAACAGGATGAGTCTGTCTGCCTTCAAGCCCTGGTCTACCTCTGGGGAGCTATGAGACCATGGGCAATGGTAAAATTCAACTAGATCATTGTTATTTTTGCTTTCATCTGTACCCACTCTCTTGCTAGTTTCTTCCTTGTCCTACTTCTCTTTCCTGTCTCTCTTACAGGTTTCTTTTGAGATCACTCAATCATTATATCACTTGCAAAACCCCACACATGAGGCTTTGTTTCTAGAGAACTGGACCAAAGATACATGCTAATAGTTGGGATTGGAAATGTGTTCCTTGTAGTCCAATGGGAGCCACCTAATTCTATGATTGATCGGTATCCTTCCTTCCTCTCTTCAACCAGAATGAGTCCTCTTTCATTGGATCTACTCATAGGATTTCCACAAGATATCTGGTAAAATGAGAGCTCTTTGATGTTAATATGTGAAATCTGTTGGACCAGATGATCTCTCAGGTAGGATGTGGCTCAACCATTCTAGGAGGGCTTTCTCTATTACTCACAAAATAGTGGTGTCCCAGATTTATTGGGACTGGGGAATAAATGGGAACAGGCAAGTACTAAAGAAAATATGTTTGGCTGGAGGAGGCTGAGCATCACTAAGAAATTCTTTAGATTAATTCTCTAGAATAAGGACGATTTCTATTTGTTAACTTTTCAAAGTCTGCCATTTTGGGACTGCTTCCCTGAAAAATTCTGGCTTTTCATGCCAGAGTAGATCATATTATTGTCCTGCCTAGATTTCCTTTACTGGACTTGGGCATTCATCTTCCAGTTGTCCTTAGCTAATGGCAACTGTCTCACCTGGAGATGCAGGGATGTTTATCCCCCTACTCTTGATGTCCCCAGATTGCCATGGACAATGACTGAATGATATTGGAATTTTAAAGCCTATTGCCTTGCCTCCAGATGAAACCACACTGTGATGTAATTCACATTCTAGAGCTCCTCATAGTATCAGGCTGAAGCTAGACTAGAGCTGAGACAGCGTTGCTGCTCAGTCCCTTTCTGACTGTATTCTGCTTCCTTTACTCCCTCATGGGTACCTTCTGACAGCATTCCCTCAAAAAGTCATTTGCAAAATATATTTCAGGTGAGGCCTTGCTTCCACAGAACTCAGCAAGCTAATAATTCAGAGGAGTGAGGGCCACGGGGAGTGAGATTTGGCTGGGAACTGACTGCCATTCGACAGTACTGGGGTTGACAGTAAACAATCTGGAGCCCCTCATTTAGAAAGACTCATATTTTGTTCTCTTTTGGAATTTTCCAAAAAATCTCTTTAATGTGTGAAAATAAAGAGCAAAATAATTTCCAGTGTTCTTTCTTATTCAAAAAATTGGAGAATTGTTTTTGTTTGTGGTTGTATTCACAGTTGTATCCTTAGTGTTTGTAACAGGGGTATTCAAATACTTGTTGAATATAATTGAACACATATTCAACAAATATCTAATTGGTAGACTTTGATAATTTTTAGTTCATTTGGGATCCAATAAAGACAAAAAATGGTCAGTTTAAAAAACGGAATAGACGGTTAACCTACTTCAAAGTTTATTAACTTTGCTTCTAATCTTTTCACTGAAGTAGAACAAGTCTTATTAAATATCAATTATCTCCATTCTTCTACATTCTGTTTTGTTCTTCTAGAGCATATGCCTCTTACAGAGAAGTTTGCTGTTTTCAGAATTGTGTATTAAAATATCCATCATATCTAGGCTCTAAGCTACAATTTCTCTGGACTGCACTTTACTCAATTCTAAATGCCATTTTTAAAGCTAGTTTTGACATTTATTCAAACCATCTGAGTCCTCTAGTCCTCTGGGAAGACTGTGTGTGGTGCTGAATGACTAATATGGATTCAACTAGCCTTTGAATGCTTTATAGAGCAGGCCATGATATCAGGATTTTTGAGAATTTCAATGGGATTAAATCTGGCACTATTTTTGGTGTTATCTTTCTTTATCAAGGATGAAGTGCATACATTTTTTGATGGATACAGAGTAGAATGAAAATAAATTTAGAGAAATCTGGGCAATATCTAATAACCAGAATATGTTATTTTGATTTCCTTTTCACTGGCTCAGGTACAACTTTTGGCAGGTAGGGAAGTGCAGAGCTAAGATTTATCTAAAGTGCAAATTTAAAGAGGTGCCACAAAATTGAGTAATCAAGAAATATTTTAATGTAATTTTTAATTATACTAAAAACATTTAACATAAAATTTACCATCTTAATTATTTTTAGAGTACAGTTTAATGGTATTAGGTGTGTTCTCATTGTTGTCAAGCAGATAACCAGAAGTTTTTCGCTTGAATTTGACATCTGTAGATACCTCATGAAAGTGGAATCATACAGTGTTTGTCTTTTTGTGATTGGTTTATTTCAATAGCATAAAGTCCTCAAGGTTCATCTACGTGTATAATGTGAGAGGATTTTCTTTCTTTTCAAAAATAAGTACTATTCTATTACATACACACATACATGTATAAATATATACATATATGTATACACACATACATACATACGTGTATGTAATAGTGTATTTATCCATTCATTTATCAATGGACATTTAGGCTATTTCTGCCTTTTAGCTATTGTATATAGTGTTTCCATGAACGTGGGCCTACAATATCTCTTTGAAACTATTGTCTCAGTTTTTTTGATATATACCCAGAAGCAGGATTGCTAGATAATATAGTAATTCTATTTTTAATTTTTGAGAAAACACCATTCTGTAGCAATTACACCATTTTACAGTCCCACCAGCAATGCACAAAGGTTCCAATTTTATCATATCCTTATCAACGCTTGTTATTATTTTATTTTTCTTAATAGTAGTTGTCCTAATGAATGTGAGATGGTATCTAATTTGGCTTTGATTTGCATTTCTCTGATGATTAGTGATGTTGAAAATATTTTCATATGTTTTTTGCTGATTTGTATATTATTTTCAGAGAAATATCTATTTAAGTTCTTTTTACATTTTTAAATTAATTGATTTTTATTGTTGAGCTGTAAGAGTTCATTATATATTCTGATTTTTACCCCTTTTCAGATGTACAATTTGTAAATACTTTCTCCTATTCTGTAGGTTTCATTTACACTCTGATGATTGTGTTCGTTGATGCACAAAAACTTTTGAGTTTGATACAGCTCCATTTGTCTATTTTTGCTTTTGTTGGCTGTGCTTTTGGTGTCATAAAAGTCACTGCTAAGTACAATGCCACGAAGAATTTCACCTATTTTTTTCTAGGAATTTTATAGTTTTAGGTCTTTAATGCATTTGAAGTTAATTTCTGTATATGTTATAAAATAAAAATCTAACTTTGTTATTTTGCATATATATATCCAGTTTTCCCAATACTATTTGTGTTCACTATCCATTAAGTAGTCTTGGTCCCTTTGTCAAAAATACACAAGGGTTTATTTATTGGTTCTCTATTGTATTCCATTGATTTTTTTGTCTTTATGCCAGTATCACACTGCTTTGATTACTATAACTTCATAATATATTTTGAAGTCAGGAAATGTGAGGCTTTCAGCTTGGTTTTTCGTTTTCAAAATTGTTTTGGGTATTCAGTATTCCTTCAGATTTTATATGAATTTTAGGATGAATTTATGTATATCTGTAAAAAATGCTTGTGGGGCTTTGATAAAGATTCATTGAATCTGTAGATTACTTTCTGTAGTATGAACATCTTAACAATATCATTTTCCAATCCATGAACATATGATATCTTTACATTTATTTGTTTCTGTTTTAATTTTTGTCAGCAAGTTTTGTAGTTTTCAGTATGCAAGTCTTTCACTTCCTTAATTAGTTTTTATTTCCAAATATTTCATTTGTTGTTTTTATTGTAAATGGGATTTTAAAAAATTTCTTTTTAGATTATTTATTGCTAGTGTATAGAAATACAGCTCATTTCTATGTACTGACTTTATATTCTGCAACTTTACTGAATTTGTTAGTCCGGACACTTTTTTGAGTGTTTTTACATGCAAGACCATATCATCTACAAACAGGGATAGTTTTAATTTTTTCTGGCCTATTTTTATCATGAGAGGGTGCTAAATTATGTCAAATATTTTTCTGTATCAATCGTAATGTTCATGTTACTTTTCTCTTTCATTTTGTTATTGTGGTGTATTACATTGGTTGATTTTGTATATCAAACCATCTTGCATTCCATAAATAAGTCTTACTGGTCATATGTACAGTCATATTGGCTGTTTAATTTGGTTTGCTAGTATTTTGTTAAACATATTTTGTTAAAGATGTTTGTGTCAATATTCATTGGGAGTATTGGTCTGTTGTGTTCTAGTGTCTTTGGATTTGACTTCAGAGTAATACTAGCCTCATATAGTTAGCTTGGAAGTATTTTCTCATTTTCAACTTTTGGAAGAGTTTCAGGAGGATTGGTGCTAGTGATTATTTAAATGTTTGATAGAATTACCCAGTGACACTATCTGATCCTGAGCATTTATTTGTTGGGAAGTTCTGATTACTGATCTAATAACCTTACTAATGATAGATCTCTTCAGATTTTTCTATTTCTTTTTGATTTAGTCTTTGGTAGGTAGTGTGTTTCTAAGAATTTATGCATTTCTTCTAGGTTACCCAATTTGTCAGCATACACTTGTCCATAGTGTTCCCTGCTTTATTTCTCTTTTAGTAATTTGAGTCATCTCTTTTTTCCTTAAACAACGCAAATATGTTATCTTACTGTTCTGTAGGTCATAAGTATAACAGAGATCTCACAGGACTAAAATCAAAGTGTCGGCATGATTGTGTTTCTAGAATCTCAGGGAGAATCTGTTTCTTGCTTATTTGAGTTGTTAGCATATTTAAGTTCTTCGTGGTTGTAGGACTGCAATTTTTCTTGATGGCATCAGCTGAGAGTCATCCCTAGAACATGTAAGAACTTTTACAAAATATTAAAGGAAGAAGTAATACCGATTGTATACAAACTCTTAGAAAAAGATAAAGGTTTGAACAGTTCTGGACTATGTGAAAGTTACCATTAACAGGACACCAAAGCAGGCAATGACATTAAACAGAACTATAGACCAATAACTGTGTGAATATAGGCACAGAGCTTTCATAAAATTTTAGCAAATTGAGGCACTTGTCCTTCAAATTGCCCACTGGGTCTCATCCAAGCATACTTGCCTTTCTTTCCTGTTCTAAAGCCTTTTTAAATAAATTTGCACTCATGCTAAAACAAAAAAAATTTAGCAAATTGAATTCAGCCATATACAAACAATAATAAAACTTATTGAGGTCTATCAAGAATACAAGTTCGATCCAATAATTCAAACTCTATTAATATAATCTATATTAACATACTAAAATAGAAATCTCAAAACTGTAATAAAAGCGTTTTACAAAATTCAAAACTAAGTTTTGATAAACTCAGCAAACTAGAACAAGATGATTTCCTCTACCTGATATAGCACATCTATGAAAAACAAACAGCTAACAATACATTTGATATATATGTGATCAAGTATTTGATAAGCTGATTTTCCCCAATATTATTATTATTAGGAATAATAAGATAAATTTGGTAACATTCATAATTTCTAGTTTAAAAAAAAAAGATTGAAAGATTGTACAGGCAGAACCCAAACTGTCTGTATTTACATATGACATGATAATATTGAAAATTCCAAATTGTCTACTAAAAAGCTACTAGCTCTAATAATTGAGTTTAGCAAGGCCTAAGATAAAAAGGCTAGTGTGCAAAAAGTATGTGTCTCTATACTGGGTTGATGTATTAGCTAGCAAATACATGCTTGGCAACTGAAAAAAGGCATTTCACAATAGCATAAAAATAAGAAATATTTAGAAATAAATTTAACAAAATATGTTCAAGAACTGTAAAAACATTGCTGAGGGACATTAAAGAAGGCATAAATAAATGATACAGCAAGTTCCTGAATCTGAGATTTAATACTTTTAAGTTGTCAGTTTTCCTTTAACTGTTCTATAGGTTGAGACAATCCCAGTAAAAACCCAATTTTTTAAATAAAAATTTACAAATGTATTCTGAAAAGTTATATGGAAATACAAAGGGCCTGTACTAATTGTCAAAACAATTTTATAAATAAGAATAAATTTGAAACTGCAAAAAAAAAATGCTTAAAATATTTTAAAGTCATAGCATTCTATTTTAAACTGATAACAATTTCAAGTACAAACTCTATCTTTTACAGATCTCCACTTTATGTTACTGAACTCATAAATTACTTCTTTATATATTGTTTAGTCATTAGCATATATATAGTATTTTAAAAATATTTTTGTCATTTAAATTATATGCATCAAATTTACAATAGGATATGTTAGTATATTTGTTCATGTATTTACCTTTACTAAAGAAGCTTTTATTTTCATGAGGCTTTGTATTACTGTCTGTGGTCCTTTGATTTTAACTTGTAGATTTTTCTTTAGCATTTTGTCTAGAGCTTGTTTAGTAGTAATAAGCTCTCTCAGCTTTCATTTATCTTAGTATGTCTTAATTTCTTCTTAATTTTAGAGGACAGTTTTGTCGGAAACAATATTCTTTGTGGACAGATTTTTTCACGTAGGGCTGTAAATATTTCTCCTACTCCTTTTAGCCTACAAAATTTCTGCTGAGTAATACATTGATAATGTTATGGAAGTCCCCTTGTACATAACAAGTATCTTTTCTCTTACTGCTTTTGAAATTCTGTCTTTGTTTTTTATTGTAGACAATTTGATTATAATGTATCTCAGTGTGGTTCTCTTTGGATTTATCCTATACGGAGCCCTTTGCACTTCCTCTATTAGTAGACCCATTTCTTTCCTCAGATTTGGGAAGTTTACAACCATTCTTTCTTCAAATAAACTATCCTCTCCTTTATCTCTCTCTTTTTTTTTTGGATTCTCCATAATACACATATTGGTTGCTTAGTAGTGACCCATAAATCTCTTAGGTTTTTTTCACTTTTCTTTACTGTTTTTACACATAGTTTTTGCTCTGCTGACTTACTGATTTCTAATGTAGTGTCTTCAATGATTTCTAATGTAGTGTGCCTGATTCTTTCTTCTGCCTGATCGAGCCTGATTTTGAATGCTTCTAATACATTTGCAGTTCAGTTGTTGTATTTTTCAGCTTAGAATTTCTGTTAATTATTTTCATAGTTTCTATCTCTAGACATTTTTATGCTATTATCTAATTTTGTTTATTTTATGTTCTCTTTTACTCATTAAGTGAGCATTTTTATGACAATGGTTTTAAATGTTTTATAAAAACAGTTCATAGATCTGCATTTCTTTAGGCTCAATTTCTGTCTTTTGATTGGGCCACAATTTATTTACTTTATAAAACATGAATCATGTTTTTCTGCTTCTTTGTTGATTAATTATTCTGATCTGTATACTGGCTTAGCAAAGACAAGGGGTTTCATCAGTCAGCCTGGCTGGGAGTTCCAGACCCTGTCAAACACTTTCTAATCTTTTCACCCCCTTTGTGTCTCCCTTTGGAACTGCGCCTCTAGTATGCTGTTAGCCTGTTTTCAGCAGCTTCCAAATTCTGGCACCTGATGCCTCAGTGCTCTGAGTCAAGCTAGATAGGAACCAGTCCCCCAGACTGCTCCCAGGCAAGACAATACACAGTCCACAGTTTTGTTTGCATTTGGAAGGAGGAGCCCTAATAAGATAGGTTTCCTCCCAGTTGCTTCATGGTATGGTGCATAAGAGAAGAGACATGAACAGGTATGCCAAATGCCCTGATTTTTCCTACACATTTCTCTGGAATTTCATCTTGATTCTACATGATCTGGGTGCTGTAGCCTCCTGCCTGGTCTTTAGAGTTTTCAGAGGTATTTGGTACATATGTTGTTGTTAACTTGGTGTCTCTGTGGGGGAAGAAGGGCCAGTAGCTTCCCTAGTCTGCCATCTTGCAGACTCGTCTGGATGCTCTGCTATTAAATATTTTTAGAAATCAAAGTAAATGCAGAAAATTCATTATAGAATCTCAACATTTTAACTAAAGATAAGATCAGGGTGTGTATTATATGTTTAAAGTAAAGTTCTTAGAGACCATTGGCTTGTTACAGGTAATACATCTTCAATGCAAGGAAGAAAAGTTACGTGTAATTTAGTAAGTTGTCACTAGTTCAGGCTCATAAGCTAAGATAGTTGCAACCACTTCAATCTGGAATAGATGGAATCACCTTATGGGGAACAGGTGTTCCAGTAGGCTAAGATGCAGAATTAAAACAAAACAAAACAAAACAAAACAAAACAAAAACAGAAGGAAAATAATGTGTTTACAGAAGTTAAAAAAAAATGTGGAAGGAAAACAATGAAATACCAGAGGTACATTTTGTCTTATTTAATGTGATCAGACACCTTATGGTCAACATATAAGCAGAAATTAAGAAAAATTTCAGATGGAAAAGTTAGAGATACAAACTTTTGTGTGTTACCTAATGCATTCTTGCTTATGCATGTTAAAGAGATAGTTTTGATCCACATATTTTTACACTCAAAAGTGAAATGTAAATTTAGAAACAAAAGGCATATTATCTGTTGTAAAATGCATCTTCCATTTTGCATGTCAGTTTGGAGAAAGGTGGTAACTGAAAATTTAAAGAGCAAAATTTCAAGTCTTGTTAAAAATTTGTCTTTGTATTATCTCTGAACTGGTAGATGAGTCTGAATTTTCTGTACTGAATCCTGTCCCGCCTCTAGGCTTCTAAGTCTCCTCTCTCTGGCTCATATTTCTCTGTGTACACCTGCTCACATTTATCTTTACTCAAGGCTACTCTCAGGAACATTTCACATTTGTAGAATGTAAGCCAGTGTTCCCTTCTGCCTGGGGTCTTGCATTTAGACATTTTGCTGCAAGAGTAAAACAGCCTATTTCCCTGTCTAAGGGATTTCAGACCTCATAGAGTAGACTATAACTGCTGAGTGGAGTGCAGTTGGGACATGTCACACTTTCAATTTTGCTTCTGCAAAGGCTGCTCTTTGTAACATTGATCATGCAAAAAGAGCTACTGATGAGATAATCTTTGGAAAGTATATGGTATTGAAGTGATATTTTATAAATTGAGTTGAACCATCTTTATAGAAAAAAAACTTGATATCCTATACTATTTTTTGATGTTTGTTTTCTAAACAGTCTGAGGACAATTAGCAAGAAGTATTTTCCAAGAACCCTCAGACAGTTTGGCAGGATTGGAGAGATGTGAAACTGGCAGCCTCTTAGAGTGAACGGTTCTACCTCGAGTAAGAATGCCACTTCAAAAATATTTTATGAACATATCCATTTATTTATTTAACGCTTTCTTATGAGCTTGTAATGTGTGCTAGGCATTTTTCCTGAAACTTGCTTTATGGAAGATAACAGATCACATTCTTGTCCTCTTGGAGTTTACATTCATAGAATTGGAAGGGGACACATAGAGAAGATAATAAATATAAAACATAAGTGTATTGTGTATTACAAGATGGAAAATTCTAAGAAAATCAAAGTAGGACAGGGCCAGGGATGTTGGGAGTTAGGAGGGTGGTGTGAGTAGACTGCACTCTTAAATTGGTGCTCCTTTGCATAGCAATTCTTAAACACCCCTTTCTCTGCCTTCTGTAGGAGTCTACAAAAGTTTTTTCTGCAAAGATGCAGAATATAAATATTTTAAACTTTGTGGGCCATATATAGTCTCTGTCACATTTTTTTTTGGTTTGTTTTATATTAACCTTTAAGATATAAAAAGAAGTATTCTGAGCTCCTGGGCTATTAAAGAACTAAGAACAGACTGCATTTTGCCTATGGGCAGGAGTTTGCCAGCCTTTGTCCTGGAAGATGTCAAACTGACAAGGTTTGCCATGGAAAAGGGAAAAAAATTGTTCTAATGACTTAATAAAGCCCGCATAATTGGAGTAAATATGTATAGAAACAAGACTCCCAGGAATGACTCCACGTATCTTGAGTACCTCCACTTGGCCAGTAAAAGCATATTTATAATATCCATTATTTTTAATACATTAGTTTCAGCAATAAAACCCATTTTTGGCATTTAATATACTACCATGTTTCTGTTAATCAGAGACAGAAATAAGGGGCTGGCTTGAAGTATCCGTGTCTAGAGTAAAGTGCTTCCTGACTTGTGCTGGTTGAGAACATTTGACTGTGCATTCTGGATTAGCTAATGGATATTACCTTCAATTAGGCAACACACACAGTGACATGTGATATGCTGAAGCATTTTTTTTTTTTTGAGATGGAGTTTTGCTCTTGTTGCCCAGGCTGGAGTGCAATGGCACGATCTTGGCTCACTGCAACTGGGTTCAAGCGATTTTCCTGCCTTAGCCTCCTGAGTAGCTGGGATTACAGGAGCCCACAATGATGACTGGACGATGCCCAGCAAATTTTGTATTTTTAGTAGAAATGGGATTTCCTCCATGTTGGTCAGGCTGGTCTTGAACTTCCGACCTCAGGTGATCCATCCGCCTCAGTCTCCCAAAGTGCTGGGATTACAGGCATGAGCCACAGTGCCCAGCCTACTGAAGCAGTTTTAGTGGCAATCACTGGTTATAACAGTGACATTTTTGGTATCTTGACAAAGGTGACTTTAGGTTCTTTATATTTGAGGTCCCAATCTAGTTGACTTGTGAGGCAAGCCCTTAATGGTTTCCAGGTTTGTCTTCTAGGTCAGTCTTTGGAGAAAGCCCAGATCTGCCACCTGTCAAGGTGTGGGTAGGATCTGGCTGTGTCTGTAATATGAGATTCTTATAAACACGAAACAAGACTCAGAGAACCAAACATGAGTGATGGAAAGGCGCTGCCTGATTGATGCTGGTCTCTGTCTCTAAACTCAGCTTTCCACTTGCCCACCAAACTTTGCAATCATCTCCACCATTTCTGTTGCCAGCACATCTGAACCTTACTTCTTAGCACCTTTGCCCTTGCTTTCTCCTCTGTCTTGAGCATGTTCTTCTTTCAGATAATCAAATGCCATGTTCCATCAACCCTTCATTCCTCTACTTAGATGCCACCTTTACAGAAAGCCCCCCATCTGTGGTCACTCTCTCTCAAGTGGCCTGTCTTTATTGTCTTCATAACTCTGTGGCATGTGCATTTGGTGAATTAATACTTCCCTGTCTGTCCTCCCTAGCATCTGAGCACCATGAGATCAGGAATTGTGTGCCCCTACTGCCCAGGACAGTGCCAGACACAGAGCTGATAGTTGGGAAATGTTTCCTGAACAAGCAAAGGGAAAGACGAAGGAGAGCACAGATGCATAATGGGTACAAATGAGTTTCACTAGATAGCGCTGTCACCTGGGATATCACAGAGGACACCATGCAGCTTTGGTTCAAACTGTAGAAAACACAAGACACTCCTAAAAAGAACAGAGCTTGGTGTATAGAGTTCTAAAAGCTGTTTTTATCAGCATGTATCAACTGGAAATCTTGCTTAGCTAGCAATTGATTTTCCTAGCAATGATGGTTAAGTAGCATAAGATGTAAAAATGCTCTCTGCATCATCAAAGAAAATTAGATTCTGTTAAACACAGAACACTTGTTAGACGTATTTCCTAATTATTTGAAAATCTGTGAGTCTCTATTAATCAAGCAACATGATTAATTGGGAGAGCGTGTTCCCTGGCCTAGTAGGGCAACACTGGGTTTGCTATAATGTGACTGCTTAAAGCCAGCAAGTCTGTAAAAGTGTCCAGGAGGAAGCAGGAGGCAAATATATTTTAATTATTCATGAATTGATGTAAAAGCCAATTGTAGGGAAAATTGATACCAAAAAAAAAAAAAAAATGGTCAGACTGATCTTTGGTGGTTCACAGTACTACAGATATCCAATATAACGCTATAAAATTGCAGATAATGAAGGCTTGGCGATCTGCTATTACCCATCACCTCTAGCTGAATTTTATTCCTTCTTCTGGTAAGTTAATAGAGAAGATTCTTTAATGGAGCCTCACTTGGGAAGAATAGGGTTTGGAGAAAGACAGTGAGCAGATTGACATTGCTCCTGGCTGTCCAGAAATAACCAAATGGAACATCCAGCACTTTGCGTGGCAAGCCAATCAATATCTTTTTTTTTAAATTTCAAGGTCATAAAAATTTGAATATGGAAACTATACTGTGAGAGCTGAGCCAGCAGGGGACATTCAAATAAATAGCAGATATCAGAGTTCAAATAGCCATGGCAATTTTCTCACAGTTTTTTTTTTTGTTGTTGTTGTTGTTGACATGAAATTGCAGCATATACCTAATAAGTCTTTGAAATGATATGAGGTGAAATATCACTGTATGCAGAAACAATTCGTGATGACTCTAAGTCGCTGTAGCAGCTTTCTTTTTTTAAGTGGGGTAAAGAGAACATTTGAGAGGTAATGAGTTTTAGGCCCAATGCACTTGGGGTGGAGAAAGTTAATAACCACAGAAAAGAAGGCATTAGTAAAAGAAGCCATTCTTAATCAGAACAGCAGAGAAGATTTCGGCTTAGAACGTCCAGAGTGGGAAAAGAAAACTAGAGGGGCAGGGCAGAAAGCAGTGCAGCCCATGTACCTTATAATAGATACATAAAACTCATTAAAGAAAAGAAAGTGCATTCTTGGTTTCCAAACATCAGATAAGAAGCTCGGAAGTTGTCACTCCATCCTAACATGTAACAAAACAGAAACTGAAAATCAACAACTCTTCTTAGATATCAGGGAATTGAGGTCACAGGACAAACTGTTGCCCTAAAAATTGAAGAGACAGCCAGGCAGATACAGAAAATTATAATTTACCGGAGCAGAAATTCACAAAGAGAAACCGCTGTTCATGAGAACCAGCACCACAGTAGAAAAGCCAAAATTGTCATTGAGGAATTGCTGGAGGCTTGGTGAGAATAGGTCAGAGAGGTAAAAAGTCCATGGGGACCCAGCCATAGAGGGCACTCATGCTTTTGTAAGTTTTAACTCTGGGAGCACTACTGGGTACTCAGTAAAGGCTGGAGAAATATCTCCTCATGCTTCCCAGCATGTAGCCAGTTCGAAATACTCTAAAACATTCTGTTCTTCGTAACAAGTCCTGCCTTTAAGAAAAACTATTTGAGCCCCCATTTGATGGCGGTAGCTTAGAGAGCATTGAACCTAGAGAATGATTGTGCTGTGGGGGTCACCTGACCCATTTCAAAATTTTTCCAAGGAAGAACTAAACCTTTGTTTTTTAAGCCAATAAGTGACAATCTGGAGTTATGGTTTTAAAAAAACTGAGGCTAAAGACAATCTTAAGGGTAAGTGTGGCATGATTAATCAGCCTACCTACCATGAGCAAGAGGAAGAATTGTCCTTGCCTTTGCCAGTGGTGAGACATTAGCGTGGTGGTGTCCAGTGGATATTTTATGCACTGTCCAATATAGTAGCTATTAGCACTAGTGGCCATTGAGTACTTGAAGTGTGGCCAGTGCAACTAAAAAAATGGAAATGTTAGTTTTAGATAATCTTGATTTAGCCATGTATGGATTATGCCTGCCATATTGATCAGCACAGCACATACCCTATTTGCATACATATTCTAGATTTAGGGGGTGAAACAAAGAGCACCCAGATCCTAAGAAGAATATTTAACCAGTTCTTTCTCCCTTCCAAAAAATAAATAATCAAAAGTAATATTTATAACATGATTCTTTTGTGAACATGGCCTATTTCTTGGATTTCTTGAGACTGTAGGGTGAGGAAAGTATTCCTACTAGTTTTAGGCTTCAAAATATAATTTAGTAAAAATTAATAAAATTCATGATTTTAAAGATGTAATTACTATACTAAGACATTATCGCCTATACAAAGTGTTGATTTTAGAATTTACCTAAAAGCAAACACCAAGATAAGGGTTTGACTGGGGATGCATTTGGTGATGTGATTTGAGGAAGCACAAGGAAGAAGAAGGAGAGACAATGAGGGGTAGATTCATGAGTAAGCCATTTCTGTGGGTAACTGAGGTTCAATCCTATTGAGACCTTCGGAGAGATTGTACAAAGTATAGTTATCATTGATTCCCCCAAGGATTGAAGAAGAAGGGATATTTAGCTACTTACTCATATGCCCGATTAGTTAAAATGTAACCCTGGAGGGACATTAATATCCAAGCACTTTCAGATTTTTAAACCAGAGCTACTTATTTGCAAGGAAAAGACCTCAGACAGAGGTGGATATGGAAGCTTGAGTAGGAAGCTGCCTGCATGGTCAGGAATTATCCTCCAGAGCTACAGATGACCTCCAGGATGGGCTAAAAATGTTATCTGCTAAAATGTGCAATAATATCATAAAACTCATCCTTGGTCTCATTGTAGGGGCTCGTCTTCCTTCAGTGTAAATACCTAACCAGAATATAAGCAAAGTATGAAATAGGAAGCTCTGTCTCCCCCCTTATTTCAGAGTCTCAGTGTCCAATTGACCTCACAGTTCTTTATCCTCTTCCCAACAGGAGCTCACTGTGTTCAGACTCCCCTGGTATTTTCCCTGCTCACCCCAGCCCACATCAGCTGCAGTACAGGCACTTCACTCATATCTGCTCTTACTAAGTGGTCCATGCTCTGTACTATGTTGCTATATCAAAATGCATTGTTTTCTGGAAAGCTCATTATTATAGGATTCTGATATTAGATGTGAGAAGAGCTATAATATCATGAAAAGCATTCCTATTCAGTGATATTCCTCAAGAATATGAGTTCTAATTAGGAAAAGCCAACCATGGAAAAATCTAGAAATGGTGAGACTTTATCCATTAAAATAGGTCAATAGAGATGCTAGTTGGGCCCTGGAATAAACATTGTCTCTGGCCTACCCTATATCCACACCCCTCACCATCTTCATTTCCCAAGATAGAAACAAACATATCAGGATCCCAAGACAGATAAGCTCCTACCCTAGAATTCAGGGGCAAATCATGATTGGGCTAGACCTGTGCTTGTCCAACACACAGTCCCTTGCTTCTTGTAGTGATAGGGTACTTAATATGTGGGTAGATTCCGTTGAAATGTACTTCAAGTGTAAATGTGAAATGTCTTGTTAAGAATTTTAATATTGATTACATAGTGAAACAGTTGTACTTTGGATATACTAGATTATATAAATATATCGATAATATAATTAATGAAAAATTAAAATTTATTGCACCTCTTTTTATTTTTTAAATATGGCTACTAAATTATTTACAACGTACATACATGGCTTGCATGATATTTCTAATGGACAGTGCTTTTCTAAATAAATTATGATGATCTCATTTCCTGTGGCTGGTAATCGATTCAGGGATGGCAATGTGACCCAGTTCTCTCAATGAGATCTAAGAATAAATATGTTGTGTGTAATTCCTGAGAAAGTTCTTGTTTTCTTGATAAAAATAAACAGCCTTGGCTGGCATGTTTCTGTTCTTTTGCTCTCTTCTCTTACTTTTGTCTGAAACACAGATGAGATGCCTGGTGGTGTGGTAGCCATATGGTGGCTGTGAGGCAAGAATAAGCCAACAACTTTAAGGAACGTATTAATAACTCAGTGTGAAAGGTATTGGGTTTTGGATGGTATTGTAGAGCACCAGATCAACACTGGACTGTAGTTTTCTTGACTTCTTGGTAAGTCTCTATCAATTTAAGCTCAGCATTCAGGGTTTTATTTACATGCAGATAAATGGCAGATTAAGGGCAGAGAGCCATTCCATCATCCTCCAGTTCCACTAACCATACTCAATGGCAAGCCATTTAAAGAAGGCATTTTGAAAGAGTTTTAATCTTAGAAAACGGTCTTCATTCACTACTCTAGGGCAGTTTACTAGTTATCTTCACTCAAGCTCAGTATTATTTCACCTCTCTATGAAGAGTTGATTCTGTATTTATGTTTACCTAATATGTGAAATTATTTCACTATCTAATCAACATTAAAAAAATTAACAAGGTACTTTACATTTACACTTGGAACGTGTCTCAGAATCTACTCATATTTCAATTACTCTGGCATTACAAGAAGCAAAGGATTGTGTGTTGGATAAGCACAGGTCTAGAACTACCATGATTGGTTTCTAAAATCTAGGGTAGGAGCTTATCTTTCCTGAGATCCTGATATGCCTGTTCGAGGATTAGGCTAGTCCTGAAAGTATGTGTAGCAGACATTGTTGCTATTCTGCACAGGTCCACTTTGCAGGATTAGAGTACCAATATCTGCTGCTACAAGCAGAAGTTGTTAACAGCTTCCAGCTGCCTCCTTCTCCAGAGGATTTCTGTCAGCCTATGAGAGTCATCTCACCCAGAAATACCTTAGAGATTCTATGTCCTCCCTTTGGGAACAACCCAGAGCTCATGAGTGACCTGTAAGGAAGACAAAATGGTTGACTCTCTTGCCTCAAGTAGAACCAACTCTATGGTACCATGCATGCTCTGGAGCACCCTGTGGGACCTAGGCTGGACTACAGCTAAGACCACATCATAGCTTGGCTCCACATCATTGCCCTGTCTGCTTTTCTTATTTCCATTCTCCAGAGAGCTCTTGCTCAGTAAGTCTCTTGGACAAGAACCCTTGCCTCAGGCTCTTCTAGAAAATCTGACTGAAGACACATTTTCAAAAGAAGTTGATACTCTCTGTTCTAATCATGAAGAAAATGTATAAGGGCAGTTAATGACATTATATCAATGTTTTTGGAATACCTCAGAATAACTACCAATTCTTTAAATAAATTGGTAAAACAGGTATTTTCTGCTTCAACAGGTAATTCTTCATGAATTCTGAGAATTCTTGAAGCTAATCTTTATACAAGGAGGAAGGCTATTCCACTGTGTGAAAGTAAGATTGTATGCCAAATCCTACATAATCTTGTGTTGCTCTGAATCTTCATTTAACTCAAAAATTTAAACCACCTATAAGCAGCATATTAAAATAAGTAAAATATCCTTTGCTTTAAAACTAACTTTGCTGCACCTCTAATGAATAGAATGGAGGGACCATAGATGGAAAGGGGGTTTGGGATTGTCACAAAATTGATTTCAGGCTCGACAGGGGCATGAACTAGCAAGGATAGTTCTTTGTAATTTCAGCCAGGTGCCCAGAGGAAATCAATATGTAGATATGAAAAACATAACTCGACTTCTGCTACTGAGTCAGGCACAGAATTCTAGTGGCAGAGTGACTGGGTAAGAGATTCTAATTAGGGAATGGGAAGAAAAGGAAATGAATATGGTCCCCTAAGGATCTGACTGAAGGGTGAAGTTCCTATTCATTTGCATTAGATATTGTAGTCAAAGCTGGTTTTTTTCCATTAGTCAAGGGAGAACTATGGATATGGGCCAGATTTAAATGTGTTTTGTGTAGCATTTCCTGTGCTCTCTCTTTTTTACATTGCCTAATTTCATGGAGATGCTTAAAATATTTTGAGAAAGTAGGTTATAGGTTTTATGTTCTTTGGAAAAATAAATTGTATGTATCTGGAGCAGGGCAGCTCTACTGTTTTGGTCATTAATATTATCAGTATTGTTATGTGAGTTCAGATGAGTCTATAGGCTATCTTGTAAAGATAAAGGATGTATTATCTAGAGTTTTGTTTGTTTGTTTGTTTGTTTCTTTTTCTAATTTACTCTCACAAAAGCATACTCTGGCTTTTTTTTTTTTTTTTTTTTTTGTTTGTGTTTTTTTTTGTCTCACAGGAGGGCATACTGTGGTTTTTTTTTTTTTTTTTTTGAGATGGAGTCTTGTTCTGTAGCCCAGGATGGAATGCAATGGCGCTATCTTTGCTTACTGCAACCTCTGCCTCCCAGGCTCAAGTTATTCTGCCTCAGCCTCCCAAGTAGCTTGGATTACAGGCATGCACCACCATACCTGGCTAATTTTTTGTATTTTTAGTAGAGATGGGGTTTCACCATGTTTGCCAAGCTGGTCTTGAACTCCTGACCTCAGGTGATCTGCCTGCCTCAGCCTTCCAAAGTGTTGGGATTACAGGTGTGAGCCACTGCATCCGGCACCCCCCTGGCTATTTTTATTCATTCAGCAAATACCTTAAAGCTCCTACTATACTCAAGATTTAGTGCGAGACTTTGGTGAGATCTTATGACTTCACAAGACAAAAAAATACAAATAAAATTCCAGACCAACATTGAGAGAGATGTATGTTAAAAGACAAACATTTGAAATGCCATGAGGATTAAGAATAGAAAAGACTATCTTTAGCTACTACTGTGACCACTGGAGGAAAATGAGGCAGATATCTGAAATCACTATGTAGGCATGATGATGAATGTTATTAAGAAAGTCCACATGTTAATTAGAAATAAATAGGGCTATGATTAATGAGATAATCTCTCTCATATGCTAAAATCACTCTTCTAACTATTTTAAGTGCTAGAAATTTTTCACAAAGACTGAAAATCCAGGAGATAGTTTTCAGAAAACTTCCAAGGATTTCAAAAAAATGACTCACTAAATAGAAAGCTCTTTACAAAAGTCTCTGGAGACAAAGTCCCAAAGAAAAGAATTCTGATGACATCGATTTAGTAAAAGAATGCTTTTTTCCAGAACCACTTCGGAGTGAAGAATTTCATTTTGAGGCGTCAAGGTTGTCAGGGTCAGAGGTTTCTGAAAATCATCAAAAACCAAAAGAGAGAAAGAAAAAAAAAACACAGTCACATCTCATCTCTGGATTTCTGAAACACTGAGAAATGAGAGGGAGAGTGAAGGAAGGAGAGAGAAAGGAAGAGAAAGCACAGTTACTAACAAGTTTAGAGAAGACCTTATGCTTTTACATAGTTGGCCATATTTTCAAAAAGAAAAGGAAAAACTTTCATTAGTTTGAGGATAAAAGTAAGATATATATTGGAGAGAATAAAAATATGAAACAGATGCCAGTATTTTTACTTTTATAATACTTTTTGCTTTTGAGATTTGCAATAAATTTTATGAATCTTGATTCTGTGTATAGATGAGCATTATTTTAAAGCAGAAAGTTGGTCTTACTACTCTATGCCTATACAATATTTCTTGATTCATCAACTACTGGATATTTACCCTGTGTCAGGCACTGTGCTAGATATCAGGGATACAGAGATAAGTTTAGTACTCACAAGTTGTAATCTAAGGTGACAAACAAATACATCTCTCACGTCAATACTAATAATACTGAGTGTATAATATGTTTTATACTCTACTAAACACCACATATTGGATTTATGAAGAAGGTGGCTTACTACTATTGAATTAGGTTCTTATTCTTATTATAGGAATTCAGAGAAGTTACATAATTTGCTCAAGGTCTCCTCCGCTGATGTTAGGCTTCTAACCATCATACTGCTTGTCTATTATTTAAGAGCTATGTTAGAGTCTATATTTTTGCAAAAGAAGTGAGAAACCCTGCCTGCCAGGAGTTGGGGACAAGGGCAAGGAAGAGAATTTGTTAAGGCTCTCCAGCACTAGAATATTTGAGATGAATCTTAAAGATTAAATGGCTGGAGGCAATGAGAAGAACCTATGCAGAAACACAGCAACAAGAGCAAATAGCAGTTAGCTCAGGATGGGACACTGAGTAAGCTGGGAAGAGAGGCAAGAGATAAAGTTGGAAAAGCAAGCAAGATTCCAGTGGGCCTGGCATGTCTTGCTTATAGGTATTTGCCATTATTGGGGAAGGTGATATGTTAACGCAAGTTCCACAGAAGCAGACTGTGAAACAAGGATTCATTCAGCTATAAATGATTTATTAAGGCAGCACTTCCAGGAGAAACTGGATGAGGAAAGAAGGGCAGGAAAGGAAAAGAAGCTAAGCGAGGATGAACTTTTCAAGTAGACTCTTGGTCTCAGTCTGATATCATATGGGAACTCTGGAGTATAGCATACATCTCAGAGTAAATTTTGCATAAAAGCAAATATACTGGGATTCCTACTGCCCCAGAGAGATATAAACTCCCAGAGACTTCCAGTTTTCTGTGACTAAGGGTGAAGCAACTTCAGTAACCCAAGGATGGGCCCCTGGAAAAGGTTACAGAATGCAGTCATTCATTGATTAGCAAAGCAGGCAGAAACTGGGAGGCTGTGAACAGAGCATGGACAGAGAACATCAATATCTGCCACAGCTGGTAATCCCATAAATGTCATTAGAATAGGCATTCAATTAGAATGGTTGTCATTAGAATAGACGTATCTATTCAAAGATATTGAAACTCTTGAAGTGAAAGAGGTTAAAGTCTCCAGGAAAAAAAGTAGCAATGGTAATGACACAGGCAGAGACAAAAAGCTGGTCGGATCATGGGAGATTAGGCCAGAAATCAGAAGAAAGCTTAGAAATTACCCAGCCTGAGGACTGTGTGTAGATAAAGAAACCACAACCAAGGACATCACTACATTCATATAATTAGCAGAAGTTTGTCAATTTGGTAAAATTAAGTTTTAAATTTGGTAAAGTGAATGTGTTTCCATATGTGTATCCAAGGAGGTAGAAAGAGGTGGGAAGATGAGGTATCCTAGAAAAGACTTCTGCAAAGTCTCTTTGAGCATTTTGCCTTAAAAAAAAAAAAGAAAATTTTCCTCCTGATTCCAAATTGAGTCTATTTTATATCCTATTACTTTCTATCCCACACTTTTAATGCTGAGGAGACATTCTATTCAAACTTTAAGTTGAAAAAGACAACATCTGTCTTAATCACTGAGATTATAATTGACTAACCATGACTTCACCCTTTGCTGTCAGCCTGAGTATGTTTCCCAAGCTACCTTGCAGTTCAGTGTGGCCATGTGATTGAATACTGGGATGTAAATAGAGATGACACACCTAGAAGCACCACTTCAAAGCCTACCCACAAACCACTCAGGTGGCCTCCCATGTTTTTGTGTTCCCTATGTTGGCCATAATGAAGAGAGCTCCAAGGAAATGGAAAAAGGTGGGTCAACAAAATGACAGGATTCTGGATCACTGGAGAACTAGGTAGAGCTCAACTCCTCCTCCTCCCCAGCTCAACTGATCATCCCACATTGAACTATAACATGAGCAAATAAATAGTAAACATTTATTTTGGTCACTGACTTAAATTTTGAGTTGATTTGCTACAGCAGTTAGCTACCCCTACTAATATGTAAAATTGGCAAGATTCATCAAACCGTATCAAGTGCCTTTTGAGCCACTCTAAGGTGCCAGGCTGATATAGTAGGAAACCGAGAGATAAATAAAACATGACCTTGTTCTGAAGTATTCTCCTGTGTCATTGCCAGTGAAAAAAGACATGAACACATGAGGAGAGGTCAGGAAAATAGATTCTATTGGAATTAGAAGCAGCAATTAAACATTTCTGGTTGCATGGATGATCTTTCAAAGAAGAAAAAGCAGCTTACTAAAACCTTAAAGGATTGATCAGTATTTTTATAAGCTAAGATGGTAGAATAAGAGTCAGTCACATGTAGGAATGAATGAAACAATGAAAGGATTCGGGAGTCCTCTTGCAATGTAATCAAGAAGAATAATAAAACAATGGCACCAAATTTTTAAGGACATTGCATTTTAAACTGTATGGTTTAATCAGGTGGCTGTTACCAGAGAACAAGTGGCCCCAAAATTTAGAGAACGATTTATTATTTGTTGTAGTCTATGGTTTGCCTCAGAGAGTTTTTCTGCTACGGTAAAAGCTTGGCTGATCTTGACTGGGTTTATTGGCATTGAGCTAAAGGGTCTCTAGAGACTGCCAGACCTGGGATGACCTCATCTGTTGCAAATTGTTCCTGATCTTTGTTTCCTAAGTTCTCCATCGTGATAACCTAGAATTATCTTTATATCAGTAGCAGGGGACAAAAGAGAGAAATCCAAATTGTATGAGTACTTTTCAAAGTCTCTGCTTCCATCCAGTTGGCTTCTGTTCCATTGCATAAAGCAAGCGTCATGATCAAGGCTAGAGTCAGTATGAGAGGGTGTACCACATGGTATCAGTAGATGGAAGTGTGCAAAATTGGGACTATTAATGCCAGTGATATCCATAATTTGTATATGCACTCAGAGATGTGAATAAGTAACTCTGAAACTAGAAACACCTATATTCAAATCCCAGCTGTATGATCTTAGGCATGGCACTTAAATTTTCTGTTCCTCAGTTTTCTTATATGAGAAATGGGAATAAACTATCAATCATATCACAGAAGTGTTTGAGGATCTGATAAGTCACTCTATGTAAAGCGTTCATAGCAGTGCTTGGCACATGTTAAGTTCTCTCTGTATACGTGTTAGTAATGGCCAGGTCAATTCTAGAAATTTGTAAAGTGAATGTGTTTTCATAGGTATATCCAAGGAGGCAGAAAGAGGTAGGAAGATGAGGTATCTTAGAAAAAGACTTCTCCAAAGTCTCCTTGGGCATTTTGCCTTAAGCTGCCCTAGATTACAATTCGAGTTCCTTTATTAGCTGGTGACAATTTTATAGATAGTCAAAATCAAATTTCTCTTGACAAAGTTAAATAGTCAAGGAAGACTTTACTCAAGGCTGTTGCATTAGTGGAGGGAGGCCAGATCTGAGTCTAAACTAAATATCTCTAAAACAAAAGTTGAAGGTTCCTAAGAGCTGGAGTGGGGGGGAGATCATAAGTCATCTGCGTGTGCTAATTGATTTTATTAAAAAAAAAAAACAAAACTCTTCTCACAAGATCAACAAATCCTCTTGTGTCTTTGGGATATGAGGCAGCTTTGCAACTGAGAAATTAGGCTTCTTCACTTCCGGAGGAACCGGGAGACAGGGGCCTATTTTCCTTGATGATCACATTTCAAAGAAATGGTGAAATGGTTCCCAAGGCCTTGAGAAAAACATTCCTGGGATGGAAAACTGGCAAGATGCTTTTAAAAAGTTCTTTCTTTTTTTTTTTTTTTTTTAATACCAAAGGGACAGTGAAAGGATTTACAACTACAAGGTTTATAAAGTAAATGCTCTAAGAAAAGGGAGATCAGGGGACTAGAGCTGGGAGGACGCCTGATTAAATTGTAGTCAAGCTGAGGGAATGTCAGGGCCTTGTTTGTCAAGAAAATCTCGTAGAGTTTCTATGCACTTACCCCCTTCTACCTTGAACTGAGGAATTAAAAAGATTCAGCAGTTGGCCAGTCAGTAACTTTTTGTTTAACAATATTTCCTATGGGATTTTAAGCCTGTGGTGAGTAACTACTTTAGACACTAAACAGGGCCCTGGTGAATATTCAAAATGCCTATTTCATGGCCACGGATACTCTAAATAAAAAAGTTTTACATGACTCAAGAAGAGAAGGGCATTTAAAAATGTTAGAGCCAATGGCGTTAATCAAAACAATGAGCCAAAGGAAAGAAGAGGTACTTTCAATTTCTATAACATATTTTAATGTTTAGTTGATAATGCATCTATGCATTTCTTTCTTGGAATAGCATGTTTCTTGGAGCATATTTTTATTTGGATCTGGTGGTGCAGATGGTGCAGGAAAGTGTGAGTCTCTTGGGGTGCTGAGAAAATGAGAGGGTTGGGGCTGGAATATAAAATGAGGAAGAACGACCTATTTAGATGGTAAAGGAAAAGAGGAGAAAAAAAAAAAAAAGTTGATGATGAGGCCTGAAGGGTGAAAGAGAAAGATAACTTACAGGGTATCATGGACAACATATTTGTCCACCTAAGCCTCCTCCACATTTATTTTGGAAAACTCAGTACCCTTCCCCTCTTTAGCGTAACTCTTCTTCCCTTGGTTTCCCATGGAGTAACTCTACAGGAGAAGGGCAATGCTAAGACCTCAATCAACAGGAGGTTTGAGTATACTACCCAAGATAAGCTAAACAGTGGTGTTTAAATGATGTAGACCAAGATGGATGAGACATTGTAGAGTGGCCAACTGTCCTTTTTTTCCCATGACTAAAGAGTTTTCCAAGGAAATGGGGTCTTAACTGCTAAAATCAGGACAAGCCCATAAAAACAGTACACTTGGCAGTTTAGATGAAGGTTTCTGTAGCTCACAATCAAACTTATCTTGATGAATAAGGTAGAAAACTATTGTAGTCAAATTAGTCAGCTTTCCAATGAAAGTCACTTTATGAGAAATCTGGTAGAGGTCTTTGCTTTAATACCGCATGCTCAAACCGATTTAGTTAAGACAAGCATATGAGTTGGGATACTGAATAAGGGATTATAATTTTATAAAATGTGAAAGGGCACATCTAATATTCTCTACTTAAAAATAAGATTTCATAAAATTTCTCCCATTTAGCAAAAAGGTCACATCACACATTAATTATGCCATATCCTCATCTCTCTCCCTAAACTTCACAGGTACCCATACAGAACTATTAGTGAGGTATTGCAGAAAATGGTAAAGAAATATCCTAAAAGGGTTAATTGCATCTACATTAGTTGCTAATATGTTGTATGCCACCCATTTCTGCATTCAGATGGTAACACTGCTCTAAAGCCTGTCTTGGTTTGGGTTTTCCACAGAGCAAAGCCTGACACAAGAATATCAGTGGAGGTCATTTATTTGGAAGTGAGCCCCAGACGTAAAAGTAGGGGAGTGTGGAAAGTGGAATAGGGAAGAGAGAAAAGCCAATATGGGTCTATTAATCATCTGGTTGCTGCTGTAAAAATCTGGGGCTCAATCCCACTGAGAATTTGAGAAATTGCGTAGAAATTTTCTCAGACTTACAGGAAGATGAAGATGTAGGAATATTTGTCCGGTGGCTCTCTTCAATCCCTAGTTGACAGTTGTGCCAAAGGGTGTTAATGGCCTGAGTGTTGGGGTTTTGCATTTTAGCACTGTTTTTTGGCTTAGATGCTATACTTCACTGACCCAACCCCCACCCCAGTTGTGCAGAAATTAGGTGGCCCAAGGCAGTGAGATACAATGCAGCAGAAGCATCTGCTGCAGCAGCCCAACATTTCTGCGTATAAAATATTTTCTTTATACAGTCACCCTACAGGGACATAACACAAGCTAGTAAAGCTCTTGAAGATGGTATTGGAGCAATCGGCTTATTTACTGATGATCAATTGAGGCTAAGGGAAGTTAAGGAGTGACTTAAAACCACACATGCACTCTTGGTAGAGAAAGATAAGAAACTGAAATTTCTTGCCTTCATTCCAGGGGATATCTGTTCACACTGAATGTGTGAGTATAGCCAGACAGCCTGGAATGTGGAGCAGCTGCAAACATGATTTTGATATTAATGTGAGAATAAAACAAAGTTTCTCTCAGGCTTTGAAAATTATTCTTAAATAGAAACATTTTATGCTATAAAAACCAAACAACAAGTTATTTGGGAATAGAAATTGTGAATTTGAATACTGAGCATGGTATCTACTTACTGAGAAACACCACGCAAAAATAAAATGCTTTAGCTCAGTTTCTTCATTTGTGAAATGAGTGTGGCTTACTCTGTCTCGAAGTATTCTACTGAAGATTGAATGAAATCAATTAAGTAAAAAGCATTGTAAGTCATAGCTACCAATGTTGTCAATATCATTAAAAGTAGCACTAAAACTTTCCCTAAGTGTGACTTTTTGGACGGTCTCTGAACCTGAGTTCTGCAAACTTACTTTCCAGTGCCCCTCCATGCTGCAAAAGACCACCATGGATACGGTGAGATGTGCAATAAAGCTAAGGAGCAGAAATTAGAAATCCACAAAAATGGATTGTCAATGTAACAACATATTGATTATTTATTGACTGAAATTTAGTACATGTAAATTGTGTTTGCAAATGAGTGCAGACTAACCCAAGAAGGGCAACAATGGTTTGTTACAATAAGGGGTAAAACAAAAAGTATCTTAGACTACTGTTTATTTTTTTTTGGTTACATTGTTCAAAAGAGCCCAGTGAGTTTGCTGTGGGTTTGTGTGTTTCTGTTTAACTATATAACAGGCCACAGAGAATACAGGAGAGGTCTGGTGTCTTTGTTGCATGGTGTCTTCCCTGGAACCCCCAGGAATGGTGTCTTCTCTGGAACCCCAAGAATGGTTTTGATGATTTACTCTCACAATATGCTTGAAAAGAAATCAGCATTGTTTTTGTTTGGCCCATTTTTTTTCTGTATTCTTTCTCGTTTAAAATTGCCCTATTAAGTCATATGCAAAAAAAAAAAAAAAGGCTTTACCCCAGGCCAGACAGATTTCAGTGAAGAAG
Source organism: Sapajus apella (assembly GCF_009761245.1). Classification (NCBI taxonomy): domain Eukaryota; kingdom Metazoa; phylum Chordata; class Mammalia; order Primates; family Cebidae; genus Sapajus; species Sapajus apella. Next base: position 14,076,186 of record NW_022436973.1, on the reverse strand, counting down.
GTTGAAAAGTGCTGAGTTAAACTCACTGTTACATCAAACTCAAACCTTCTAGATGATAATTCCTGAAGTCAAATTTCAAACTCTAGTTTTTGGTAAGCAGCCTACAGGCAACTCCACTAATAAAAGCCTCTTATCTGTAAAACATATCAAAGTCCACAGCAGTGATTCTCCACCATTATCATATGCCCAATTCATGAACAGTTTGATTAAAATGCAGATTTTTTTCTATGTATTGGTGGGATGGAGTGTATATTGACCTTGACCACTGACAGCTTACTATGGGTATTTTTATTAACATGGGTGGATCTCACAGATATTTTGTTGAGGGATATGGTTTGGCTGTGTCCCCATGTAAAATCTCATTTTGAATTGTAATCTCCATAATCCCCACATGTCAAGAGAGAGACCAGGTGGAGGCAATTGAATCATGGAAGCAGTTTTCCTCCTTGCCGCTGTCATGACAGTAAGTGACTTCTCATGAGATCTGATGGTTTTATAAGTGTTTAGTAGTTCCTCCTAGTAGTTAATTCATTTCCTTCCTGGGGCCCTGTGAAGAAGATGCTTTGCTTCACCTTTGCCCTCTGCAAAGATTGTAAGTTTCCTGAGGCCTCCCAAGCCATGCTGAACTGGGAGTCAATTAAAACTTTTTCCTTGGTAAATTACCTAGTCTCGGGCAACTCTTGGTAGCAGTGTGAGAATGAATAATACACTGAGTGAAGAAAACAGACAAAAAGAGCTCATGTGGCATGACTCCATTTATATGACGTTCAAGAACAGATAAAACTAATAAGTGGTGATAGAAGGCAGAAGAGTGGCTACCTCTGGGTGAGTGTATACTGGGAGAACCTTAGCGAGCCTTCTGAAATATTATAAGTGGTCTACATTCTTATCTGGGTGAAAAGTATGTGGGTTGTATATATACATAAAAATCATGAAACTGTACACTTAAGATTCTCAGCTTGTACACTTTATTGTATGAATGCTACATTTCAACTTAGTTACACACAAACACAAACATGTACATGATGAGGTACCCTGGTAGGTAAAGAGTAAACTAGGTTATTTTAAAAACAACTAGCTTAGTGGTTCTTAAACCTATCTGTGTATAAGAAGTCACCTCACAGCTTGTTAAAAATACAGATTTTGGGTGGGTGTATCAGCTCTCGCCTGTAATCTCAGCACTTTGGGAGGCCGAGGCAGGCAGATCACTTGAGGTCAGAAGTTCCAGACCAGCCTGGCCAACACGGAAAAGCCCTATCTCTACTAAAAATTAGCCAGGTATGGTGGAAGGTCCCTATAATCCCAGTTACTCAGGAGGCTGAGGCAAGAGAATTACTTGCACCTGGGAGACAGAGGTTGCAGTGAGCCAAGATCATGCCACAGCACTCCAGCCTGGGTGACAGAGGGAGACTCCATCTCAAAAAAAAAAAAAAGTTTTAGGCTGTTTCTTTGACTGAATCAGAGCCTCTGAGAGTAGGGCCCAGGGATGAGGAGTACCTTAATTTTTCTTATAAATATGCACTCCAAAGTGATTACAACGTAATCACTCTAGCTGTCTACGTGTGGCATTTAGGAAGCAGACTTAGTCTAAATATGGACAGTGATGTGTGTTCAGAGACCCTTTCCATTGATCATGTCATTTGAATATTCATCCTATAGGGCAGTAAAAGCGATATCATTTCTTTTTTACAGATGAGGAGATTAAAGTTCAGTGAAATTAAGAGACTTATCTTTATCTCAGTGAGAGTAGAGCCAGGTCTCCTAGTCTGCATTTTGTTTTACTCTGCCATTGTAAATTATAAGCCCTGCCTCTCCTTGAAGACTTCTCCTGAGGATAGTTAAGTGCCTCCTGTGATCCCTAGGTCAGTTCACTCTCTGGCTACCCCTGGTGACAAATCTGCTTTTTAAAAAAATATTTATTTATTAATGAATGAGATCAATATGTTTATAAAACACACTAAAAACCAAAAGCTGGCAGGGCGCAGTGGCTCACACCTGTAATCCCAACACTTTGGGAAGCTGAGGTGGGTAGATCATGACGTCAGGAAATCAAGACCATCCTAGCCAACATAATGAAACTCCATCTCTACTAAAATACCAAAAATTAGGCAGGCATGGTGGTGCACACCTGTAGTCCCAGCTACTCAGGAAGCTGAGGCAGGAGAATTGCTTAAACCCTGGAGGTAGAGGTTGTAGTAAGCTGAGATCACACCACTGCACTTTAGCCTGGTGACAGAGTGAGACTCCATCTCAAAAAAACAAAAACAAAAACAAAACAACAAAACATCAAAAGCTACAAAAATAAATACAAAGGCATATAAAACACAAGCCCACATTTTTTATTTGCATAAAGAGACTTAAAATACCATTTCAAAAAATGAGTAAATATACCATAGAACAATTGCTCATAAATGTTTCTAAATGCTCATACTCAGGTTTTATACTTTTCTCATCTCAGACTGGTAACATGTTCAGTAGCTTTCCTTTGCTTCATTATTGGGGAATTCAGCCCTTTTTTAGGAACCTCTTTTCCCATGACTTCCAGCTGACAGGTTCAGGTTCTGTTTTCTGCAGCAGTTAGTCACAAGCTAATTGTTTTACATTATAACACTCCTGACACTTGAGGACAGTTGTCTCCTAGAGATCCAGCCAAACCTTCCCAGTTTCTTCTATTGACTTTCCTAAAATGGAATTCTCTTGTACTCTCCTTATCCTGGGCATTCTCATCTAAACAGACTCCAGTTCATTTATATTCTCCTAAACCAGCATCAGGAGTGGAACACAGAACTCTAAATGTGAAGGTGCATATTCCTTTTGAAAGTCCTCATCTCCTTCTCCCTCTAATCTTCACAATTTATTGGCCATTCTTGGTCTTGGGTCTATGAGGACAAATTTCCCTATGTCCTTTATCCCTTGAAGGGATAAAGCCTACAATCTGATAATTACCTAGGAGCTAAAATGTCTGAGTAACAGAGACCATGAGCCATTGAGTCAACAGATAATTGCAGCGAGAAAGGAGTAGCAGGTGGAATATGGCAATGGCCTGAAAATCCATGTTGAGGGACTGTCTTAAAGAAAGTGACTGACAATATGTCAGTCACTATAAGAAGCCCAGATTTCCTAAGTAGTGTTTTATGTCCCTCATAACTCTGTACATCACCTTTTCTGACCCTCATGCCCACCCTTTCCATCTCCAGCTTCTAAAACACTCCACTGTACTTGTGGGATCCCCAATCATTAGTAAAACCCACCTTCAACTTCACCCTTTCCTGGGAACATTCCCTTCACTTCTTGTTCTATTGGAAATCTTAGCACTTTGCTTCCTTTGTAGATCAACTGATGGTTGTTTTCCTTCTCATATTGTCAGTGCCAGCTACTCTGAAGATGGGGTGGTTGTCCTGTTCACTCCTCAGTGCCATCTCTGAATCATCTCCCAAATTCCTCTCTAAATACTGCCCCCCCAACTTAAAATCCCAGGCCATTGCCATAGTCCACCTGCTACTCCTTCCTTATTGCAATTGTCTTTCAACTGAATGGGTCATGGACTCTGTTACTTGGACACTTTAGTTCCTAGATATCTAATAGACTCTATTTCTAATGTCTTGGTGGCTCGGTTTCTTGTTTCTTAGGCCACACTCTTGCTGCACCCTACTTCACCCTCACTGAACCTTCATGCCTGAGACATTGCCATTGCTAATAACTGTACCCCCTCCATTCTCTCAGTGTCAAACGTCTCACACTATCACTACCACTTGCACACCTTCCTCCTCTCTCCCTCTGATACACCACCTGCAGTAGATCTTAAATCCCACTGAGAACTCCAAACAACTGATGTTATCACCTCTTTTTAGTCCCTCAAAGCCATATAAAATTGCCTTTCTCTTTTCCCATCTTAAATTCTGTGGTCAGCCATTATAGTCACATTTCTGCCAACAAACTCAACATTTTGTTCAAGTACTTGTGAAACTAAGTCATAGCCTTTGCTAAATCCAACTTTCTTTCTGCCCTATACTTGCTCACCTAGAGCTGAAAGTGGCTGGAAAAAAAATCATACAGCTGTGATTGTCTCACATTCCCTTACTGTCATCAACCTCAAGTGGGTCTTACCACTATATGGTACTTACATGTTCCACATCTATTTATTCTCCAATCTCCTAGAAAACTATTTTATATCTTTTAATATCTGCTCTACTTCTCCACATCTCCCTCCTCATCCTCACTCTCAGATGATGGCCCTGCTTTCTATTTCATAAAGAATATGGAAACATGCAGAAGAATACTCCTGCACTGTCACACTGCCACTTGTCCCGTTTAGTTCCAACCATGCCCTGTATTTGGCTTCTCTCCTATTAGGATCTCAGCACTGCCCATATTCCTAGCTAAGGGCAATTTCTCCATTTGTCCATTAGATTTCATCCCTTCCTCACTTTCTAAAGATATCAGTCCAGAAATTCTCTCACTCTCTCTCTCTTTTTTTTTAAAACTGGTATTTTCCCAACAACATGCAAGCACTTTTCCATTCCTAACACTATCTAGCCATTACCTCATTTCTTACCTTCCCTTTATAGCTTATCTCCTTGAAAGAGTTGACTAGTGCACTCTTCTATTTGCCTCTTTCACTCTCTCTTGAGCCCACTCTGATCAGTTTTGTCCCCATTACACCACTAAAACTGTTTCAGTTAAGGTCATGAATGATTCCTACATTTACAGATCTCATTTTAAATTTATTCTAATTTCTTATTTTACTTTTTCAGCACTAGATCATCAGCTTCTCTCTTACTTGAAATGTCTTCTCTCTTTGGCTTTCTACGTACCATAGAACTTAACTAAAAGGTATTTATAATAAATTCATTAAAAATTGAGTTCTTATTATTTGATGGAAAACATTCTCATTTGCAATCTTCTTCATCTCAGCAAATGCTCAGGCTAAAACTTGATATTCCTCTTGATTCCTCTGATAAACCTCCATCAGAAAAACTTCTTCCAGCAGATCAACCAGATCTGATAGATAAGGAAATTCTATTGGTATCTATTCAGAGTGTAACCAGATTTTGAGAACATCACATCGTTTTCACTGTTAGCATTTTGGTTTAAGCCACCATCATCTCTTACCTGGATGACTGACAATGTCTTCCAACCATTCTCCCTGGATCCCTTTCATACAGTGGCTATTCTTGCTGATTTGGTTAAATTTTGAATCAGATCATGTAATTCCTCTGCTTAAGCTGATGTCTCCCCTCTTTACTCAGAATGAGATCCAATGCTCCAATGGTGATTCACAAGGCCCTAGACAATTCACCTTTGATGACCTCTCTGACTGCATCACCTTCTGTTCCCAGTCCTGTTTTTGCTTCAGTCACACTACGCTCCTCACTTCCAGGCATTGCCTACTCAGAGCCTTTGCTTCAGATGTTCCCTCTCCCTAGAACTTTCATCTGAGATGAGCATGGCTTGCTCATGTCCATCCTTCATATCTTTTCTCAAATAGCCTTTCTCAATGAGGACTTCCTTACCCAACTTATCTAAAATTGTAACCCTTCCATTCCCAACATATATTCCTGTTTTTGCTTTCCTTTTCTTCTTATCATTTTTTCCTCTAGAAATTTTTTTCATTCCATATTTTTCCTTTCTACTAGTTGTGGGTTTTCTGAAGGTAGTATTTGGTGTGTGTTATGTTTACTACTATATTTCCAGCACATAGAACACTGCCTAGCACACAGTAGGAACTCAATAAACACTTACTGTGTAAATCAATGGTTAAGTGAATGCAGGGGGATGTTGGACTTTTACTTCTTATGATATGAATAGTTTATTCCATAAATACAAACTAAATATAGGTCAGCTTCTCTTATGTTTAAGTAATCACTTCCTACTCTTGATATATACCATGCTTATGATCAACTACAATTCCCAGATCTTTTTCATGGGAACTCCTACCAAACCAGGAGTTCCCTATTATGTATTCATAGAATTATTTTTAAATCACCACACATGGCCCTTTATAAACTTCATCTTATTTTAAGCTCAACAGTCCAAGTCTGCCAAGAGATAATTCTGGATGTTGATTTTGATATATCTTACATTATCTTCTAGCTTTGACAAATGTTTTGTTTGACTTTATTTTTATTTATTATAGTGATTAATCAGATATGACAAATGAAGAAAACCCTGCGGGATATCAGAAAAGAAGTTGAGATAGATTGCATTTTTCAAAAAATAGCTGCACCAATGAATGCTCTTTTATACTGTGATGCTATTACCCTTTATTGAAATATAGAGTCTAATTTTCCTTCCCTTTAACCTGAACAGATTCTTAAAACTTCATTAATCAATAAAGTAGGGTAGAAGCAACTCTTTGTGACTTCTGAAAGCTAAATTAGTGGTGACATTACCTTAAAAAATTACTGGTTTTTTCTTTCTTGGGACATGCACCTTGGGACCCTGAGTGTCAGGGTCTGGTTACACTCAGGGTCAGAAGTCTGGTTACACTAAGGCCAACATGCTGGAAAAATCACCTGGACAGACCATATAGAGATCAAAATTAAAGCCTGAGGAGCCTCAGATGTTCAAGCCCCTAGCTCTTTACATTTCTGAAGCCCTGGCACCAGAAATGTAAGTGATGAAGGCATCAAGATGACTCTAGCACTGCAACTTCATGAGAGACCCTGAGCCAGAACCACCTCACCGAGTTGATCCCGAATTTCTGACCCACAGAAACCATGGGAGATAAAAGAACAATGACTGTAGTTTTAAGCCACTCATTTTTTTAGATGATCTGCTACAGAGCGTTGGGTGACTATCACCTATTGTCATAGAATGAGCTGCCTGGTGATCAGGAAGTAAAAGAGAATGAGTGAGACTTTACACACTTTTTGTAGATTTTCTTTATACTTTATACACCTTTTATAGATTTTCATGCCCACGATATCTGACCCAATGTTTCATACTTTGATACATCTCATTGTCAATTCTTCCTTCTGTGGGAGAAATAAGTAACAAGGTGTAGGTATACAGCTGAAATAATGCTGTGGAGAATGGTAAACTGAGTTACGTCTTGGGGGCTACATATCAGAAACACTCAAGGTGTGGGAGAAAGCTAGTATCTCTGTGGGGAAAAACAGTGGATTTTCTTTAAGCATATGCTGAGTAGCAAGTCTTCAAAATGCCGACTCTTTGGGGTAAACGAAAATAATGGTTTCAGTGCATTAAAATAGAATGAAGATGACTAGAAAGCAAGCTTTGGGAGGTTGGCGCAAGAATGGAGATAGGCTTTGATTCACGATCTTGCTTTGACCGGACCCATTTATAGTTCAGTTGAAGAAACAATTGTTTTGCTTCATGATTTTGCTTTGACCAGACCCATTTGTAATTTATTTGAAGAAACAATTGTTTTGTATGGTATTGAAATCTCTGTTGATATAAGCTCCTTTTCTGCATTCACCAAGTTCTTTGTGCTCACCAACTTTGGGCTTGATTTGCCAATGGGAGGACACTTTTAAGCTCTAAGGCAGAATGTTATCTTTCTTTTTTTTTTATTGTCATGGTACTATATTCTCTTTTTAAAATGTATTTATTATACTTTAAGTTCTGGGGTACATGTGCAGATGGTGCAGGTTTGTTACATAGGTATACATGTGCTATGGTGGTGGCTTGCTGCATCCATCACCCCGTCATCTACATTAGGTATTACTGCTAATGCTATCCCTCCCCAGCCTCCACCCCCTGCTATCCCTCCCCAGCCCCCTCAATCCCTGACCAGCCCTGGAGTGTGATGTTCGCCTCTGTGTGTCCATGTGTTCTCATTGTTCAACACCCACTTATGAGTGAGAACATGCGGTATTTGGTTTTCTGTTCTTGTCAGTTTGCTGAGAATGATGGTTTCCAGCTTCCTCCATGTTCTTGTACCTTTTAATATCTTTCTTCCAAATTTACATTCTCACATTTGAGTAAAAAATAACAAAATTCAAACTCTTTCATTTACTCCACTAATGTCTAATATATTGCACTCTTTGGAGTGCCGACATTTTATATGGGATTTCAATTGATTTCTTCTTACCATGTCTTTTGATTTTAGGCAACTTGGGTTCATTTAAAGGCATAAACCCTATCTTGAGTTTTTCATTTAAGATACTGGCTTTATCTCTGTTCCTTTGCTCCTATCATTGTTATAATACCATTATTTTATGTTAATCACTTTACCAACTCAAACTGTAGATATTCTAAGTTTTTGCTCTTCAAGAATAAATGTAGTAATTTATTAATATCCTCTTTTCCCAACACATCTCCTTATGATTTCCTAAACCTATTTTAATTATAATGTCTGAAATTTCACCTGTTGAACATTTATTTCAGGAGTATATAGAATAAAGAAAGCCATCCACAACTGGGTTTAAATTGACTTACTCAGATTATTTTTTCATGAGCTATGAGGTGTTGTCTCCCTCTCATCTGTCTTTTTTCTATAGAGTCTGACCATGCAAAAAAATGCACACAGGATCTGTAGCCAAAAGAGAAGCCAATCACACTGTTGTTAATTTATGGAACTTAAGTTTTGGACAATTTTATCCCATATTTAAGTAATAGCTGAGCTGCTTTTAGTTCTGGGGCCAGTGGGTGTTGTCACCCATCTCTTACCCAGAATCTAAATGATATCGTTTGACAATTTTTACTTCTTCCTGCAATGAAGTGTTTCTGAAACTTCCCCTCCAGTGGGCTGCATGGACAAGGATGGTGCTTCCCTCTGGAAAGCAGGCCTAGGGCCCTTGCAGATATGCTCATAGCACAGTGTCAAAGTAGAATGAGCTTCCTGGTGATCAGGAAGTAAAAGAGAATGGGTGAGACTTTATACACGCCCTTTTATAGATTCTCATGACCACAATATCTGTTCAAATGTTTCATCCTTGGATATATCTGATTATCAACTCCTCCTTCTGTGGAAGAAATAAGTAACAGAGTGGAGAGAGGCCAGAAAGTCCTTTGTGGACCTTCCTTTTGAGTGGGAAAAATGGGAAGAAATTACCTTGGGGTGGGCCAGTATGGCTAAATGAGAACTGGAGCGTATCATCCTTCACTTGCACTATCTTCCTGAGGCTCTATTTCCTCTTATCCAATTATGTTTAACAGCTGGGTCAATAGTTGAGCTTGATTGTGACTAATATTTCAGGAAAAGTATATAAGGCCACCCCAAGACTTCCTGGTTTAAAATAACCATTCATTGTCTCTCTTGAATCTCAAGGTCAGTGGGGTGGTTCTACTGATCTTGGCTGGGATCACTCATGCATCTGCAGTCAACTGGTGGGTCAACTAGAGGCCAGCTGGTCAGAATGGCCTCAGATGGGATGAGGCTGCCTTCTTCCATACATATCTCAGCTGTCTCCATCAGATAGTGTGGGCACGTCTTCATGGTTACTGCCAGGGCAAGAAAGTCTCTGCATGCATCACATTTCTTCTTGTTTCATTGGCCAAAGCAAGTCACATAGCTAAGCCCAGATTCAAACTGAGAAGAAAATACGCAGTTATAGAACAGGGAGAATTCAGGGATCCTGTTAGTTGGGACTATGAATGCAGCCAGGAGAAGCAATGCATCAGCAGAGTCACGGTGTTACCTTCTTGATTCTGTTGCCACCCTCACAGAACTTTCTGTAATAATGGAAATGTTCTATATCTATGTTGCTCAATATGGTAGCCACTAGCTACTTGTGACAACTTAAACTTAACTTTAAATAACAGTGAGAAAATGAGTTTCTTAGTCACAATAGCTGCATTTTGTGTCTTAATAGCTAGTAGTATACGAATAACCATTTCTAATATTTTACCTTAAATCAGTGAGGTAAATTGTGAACCTGGAAGTCTCCATAGTAAGTTAAAATGGAACATTAATTTGCTATATTTGAGGCATTTTTGTGTCCTATTGAGAAGTGACTTAAATTGATTAGGTCATGCTCAGCCAGTTTATTCTTTTGGGGAAGGTTTAGCAGCTTACTGTAATGGAAAAGGTGATATATCTCCTCTCCACAGACCTGCTAAAAAAAAATTGCAATGAAACCAAGTTTCAGACCTTGCTCTGTCTTACCCGTAGACATTTATTAGCAAACAGGCTTTAGAGTCTGTTTGAGACATACCCTGCTCTGCAAGCTCAGTAAAGACCCTGCTTCTACTTTTCAGCATGCTTTTCAGCTTTATTGAGTTGTAATTCTGTATGTTCAAGGCATACAGTGTGATGTTTTGATATACATATATACTGTGAAATTATTGTACCAATCGACTAATTAACATAGCCATCACCTCACATAGTTACCTTTTGGTATGAATATGTGATGAGAATGCTTAAGATCTACTCTCTTAGCAAATATATTCTTAACTGTAGTCACTATGCTGTATATTATGTCTCCAGGCCTTATAGATCATGCAACTGAGCAGCATCTGCCTATTTTCCCCATCCCGAGACCCTAGTAACCACCCTTTTGCTCTTTGTTTCTATGAGTTCAGCTTGTTTAGATTACACATATGAGAATATGCTACATTTGACTTTCTGTGCCTGGCTTATTTTACTCAACAAAATGTCTTTCAGGTTTCAGGCTCAAATATGTTGTTACAAAAGACAGAATTTTTATTTTTTATTTTAGAGAGAGACACAAAGGTCTCATTATGTTGCCCAGGCTAGTCTAGACTCAAGCGATCCTCTTGCCTTAGCCTCACAAGTAGCTGAGACTATTGGCATGACACTGTATGTGGCTGCTTATTTTATGACAAAATTTATGTTTTCCAAAAGTCTGTTATATTTTTGTTTTGTTTAAAGTTGTCCTAGTAATTTTTAGTTTCAAAACACTAGAAGATGCAGCAAATGTAATTTTTGTTAATTAGAAATTTTACTCTTTTGTGGATGGTAATGCATGATCAATTTTTATAAAGATGTTAAGAAAAATTGGGAAAAGGTATATTTTTTGTTTACAGTTGATATATTTCCCTACAAATCCCAGGTTTTATTTTATATTATTTAAACTCTTTATGCATTTATTTATCTCTTGTGTTCCTCATCTATCGAGGGCTATAAAAATTAATGAAGACTTCTTCGTTGGTTGCAATTTTGTCCATTTCATCTTGAAGTTTTTAATTTATGCATTTGGCAAGCTGTGATTTTATGCATGCCATTTTATGACTGCCAAATTTACATTGTAAGTATATATTTTAACATTAAAACATGACATTGTAATTTGAATCATCTTTCATTCAGCAAGAATGTAAACTTTTGTAAATTACTATTAATATTATTTAGAAAGGGTATAGGATTGATATAATTTCTTAACACTTGCATACTTAAGACCTTATTTTTCTTCTGTCCAAGGAACAGTCATTTGACTGTATAGAAAATGACTGTATTACAATCCTTTTTTTGCATTTTTCTTGACTCTGCTTCATTATCTCCTGACATTTCTTTCCTTTCTTTTCTTTTATTTGAAGTAATTTGTGTTTTCTTACCATGTCATTGTTGGATTTTTTCTTCTGTGTTCTACTAATTCAAAAATGCATCCAGTAGTTGTCAAGTTGCAGTGTTTTTTCTTATTGTTTTTGTTTGGTTGTCTGTTGGAATATGTGAGCTTTTTTAACCAGCATACTTGAGTACTTTCTTGAACTTTTTTCTCTTTTTCAAAAGAGAAAAAGCTCATTAGATCATTATTGCCTTTGGTTCTGATTTTCCCTGTTCTGTCTCTCATCAAATATGCCTATAAGTCTTAAGTTAAATTTTCATTCCCTAACACTTTATACTGAATTTTATACTGCATTGTTTTTGTCTCTATCTTTTTCCTTTCAATTCTGGTAAAATCTCTCAGTTCTGACCTTCACAGACTCTGCCCCATCATGGACTAGATTTTCAGCAATGCTGCATCTGTTTTTTCTTAGCTCTAGTGAGGACTTTAATTGGATTTTACAACGTCAGTGTCCTTAAAACCCTCCCCTGTCTCCTCAGTCACCTTCATCTCAGCTCACTGTTTTGTACCTTGCCCTGAGGTTCTATATTCATCTTCATTATTTTTTCTTATGGCTTTCTGTCTGTTTTATATAGATGAAGACACCTCTTCTGTATCAATAGGACTCAGACGTTCAATCAACAGTGTTTGCTGAACATCTATTTTATGCTCAGGGGCACATTTATTAGGCACAGACATTATGCAAAATAATCACCCAAACAATTGTATACTGACAAAATCGTAGGGTAACCTGAGAGGATGTAACAGGAGTCCCACTTTAATCTGGTGGGTGAGGGAGGGACTCCTTGAGCAGCTACCATTTGAACTAAAACCTGAATAAAGAGCAGAATGAGCCAGTTAGAGAGGTGGGGGAGGTGCTTCTCAGCAAAGAATGCAGTATGTCTCAGAAAGCCAAAAATGCTGCCTCCTTCTGTGAATTCATCTCCAAGATTTCAGAATGAAATCATCTTTCCCTTAATCTCCACAGTTTTTTTGTTTTGTTTTGTTTTTAAAGGAGATTCTGTACTGCTATTTTCTGCTTAGGTTGAGAGGAGTTTTTCTCTGGGCCCTGGTCAGGATACAAGGCCTGTGAATCAGCCAGAGCTTGTCTGCCAACTTTGGTGACAATGGAAACCCTCTCCCATATCAAAGCCGAACTGAGTTAGTGCCAATGTGTGTAGCTTCCAGTGCAATCATGCTATTGAAGCATGTTCATCTAGTGTGACATTGCTGCACTGGACCATGTCTCCTGCTTTGCAAATTGCCTGATGTTCCTCTCTTACTAAAGAACACCCATGCACAGAAGAGCTGCCAACTTTCCTCACAGGGAGGGGGAGTTTAGATATCAAACTTCTATGAGTCAAGGTCAAACTGGTGGAAGGCATTTTCGTCTTCATCTTTCTCAGCCAATAGAGCTGCTTTGTCTCATGAATAATAACTTCATAGAGAGAACATTCTTTCCAAATTCTGAAACTGGATTACTCAGCACTGCTTGCTTTTGGGTGATGTGATCAGTTTGTTTTATTTTGGTTATTTTATCTTCTGTTCACTTACAAGTGTTATAGTGGTATATAAGGAGTTGTAACAAGATGCTATTTTAAACTAGAAGTCTTATAACTGAGAACATGTGGTATTTGATTTTCTGTTCCTACATTAGCTTGCTAAGGATAATGGCCTCCAGCTCCACTCATGTCCCTGCAAAGGACATGCTCTCACTCCTTTTTATGGCTGCAGAGTATTCCATGTTGTATATGTACTGCATTTCCTTTATCTAGTTTATCATTGATGGGCATTTAGGTTGACTCCATGCCTCTGCTATTGTAAACAGTGCTGCAATGAACATACACATGCATGTGTCTTTATTTATTTATTTATTTATTTTTATTCCATTTATTTTATTGCATTTTAGGTTTTGGGGTACATGTGAAGAACATGCAAGATTGTTGCATAGGTACACACGTGGCAGTGTGATTTGCTGCCTTCCTCCCCATCACCTACATTTGGCATCTCTCCCCTTGCTATCTCTCCCCAACTCCCCACCCCCCACCGTCCCTCCCCTATTCCCCCGCAACAGACCCCAGTGTGTAGTGCTCCCCTCCCTGTGTCCATGTGTTCTCATTGTTCAACACCTGCCTATGAGTGAGAACATGCGGTGTTTGATCTTCTGCTCTTCTGTCAGTTTGCTGAGAATGATGGTTTCCAGGTTCATCCATGTCCCTACAAAGGACACAAACTCATCGTTTTTGATGGCTGCATAATATTCCATGGTGTATATGTGCCACATTTTCCCTGTCCAGTCTATCATCAATGGGCGTTTGGGTTGGTTCCAGGTCTTTGCTATTGTAAACAGTGCTGCAATGAACATTCGTGTGCACGTGTCCTTAGAGTAGAAGGATTTATAATCCTTTGGATATATACCCAGTAATGGGATTGCTGGGTCAAATGGAATTTCTATTTCTAGGTCCTTGAGGTATCACCACACTGTCTTCCACAGTGGTTGAACTAATTTACACTCCCACCAACAGTATAAAAGTGTTCCTATTTCTCCACATCCTCTCCAGCATCTGTTGTCTCTAGATTTTTTAATGATCGCCATTCTAACTGGCATGAGATGGTATCTCAATGTAGTTTTGATTTGCATTTCTCTGATGACCAGTGATGATGAGCATTTTTTAATATGTTTGTTGGCCTCATGTATATCTTCTTTTGTAAAGTGTCTGTTCATGTCCTTTGCCCACTTTTGAATGGGCTTGTTAGTTTTTTTCTTGTAAATCTGTTTTAGTTCTTTGTAAATTCTGGATATCAGCCCTTTGTCAGATGGGTAAACTGCAAAAATTTTTTCCCATTCTGTTGGTTGCCGATTCACTCTAATGACTGTTTCTTTTGCTGTGCAGAAGCTGTGGAGTTTGATTAGGTCCCATTTGTCTATTTTGGCTTTTGTTGTCAATGCTTTTGGTGTTTTGGTCATGAAGTCCTTGCCTACACCTATGTCCTGAATGGTTTTGCCTAGATTTTTTTCCAGGGTTTTTATGATGTTAGGTCTTATGTTTAAGTCTTTAATCCATCTGGAGTTAATTTTACTGTAAGGTGTCAGGAAGGGGTCCAGTTTCTGCTTTCTGCACATGGCTAGCCAGTTTTCCCAACACCATTTATTGAACAGGGAATCCTTTCCCCATTGCTTGTTTTTGTCTGGTTTGTCAAAGATCAGATGGTTGTAGATAAGTTGTGTTGCCTCCGAGACCTCTGTTCTGTTTCATTGGTCTATGTCTCTGTTTTGGTACCAGTACCATGCTGTTTTGATTACTGTAGCCTTTTAGTATAGTTTGAAGTCTGGTAGTGTGATGCCTCCTGCTTTGTTCTTTTTGCTTAGAATTAACTTGGCTATATGGCCTTCTTTTGGTTCCATATGAAGTTTAAAGTGTTTTTTTTTTCCAGTTTTGTGAAGAAGGTCATTGGTAGCTTGATGGGGATAGCATTGAATCTGTAAATTACTTTGGGCAATATGGCCATTTTCATGATATTGATTCTTCCTAACCATGAACGTGGAATGTTTCTCTATCTGTTTGTGTCCTCTCTTATTTCGTTGAGCAGTGGCTTGTAGTTCTCCTTGAAGATGTCCTTTATGTTCCTTTTTAGTTGTATTCCTAGGTATTTTATTCTCTTTGTGGCAATTGTGAATGGCAGTTCATTCTTGATTTGGCTCTCTTTACTCCTGTTATTGGTGTATAGGAATGCATGTGATTTTTGCACATTGATTTTGTATCCTGAGACTTTGCTGAAGTTGCTTATCAGTTTCAGGAGATTTGGGGCTGAGACGATGGAGTCTACTAGATATACAATCATGTCGTCTGCAAATACAGACAATTTGACTTCCTCCTTTCCTATTTGAATACCCTTTATTTCTTTTTCTTGCCTGATTGCTCTGGCTAGAACTTCCAGTACTATATTGAATAGGAGTGGTGAGAGAGGGCATCCTTGTCTATTGCCAGATTTCAAGGGGAAAGCTTCCAGTTTTTGCCCATTCAGTATGATATTGGCTGTTGGTTTGTCATAAATAGCTTTTGTTATTTTGAGATACGTTCCGTCAATACCTAGCTTATTGAGGGTTTTTAGCATAAAGGGCTGTTGAATTTTGTCAAAGGCCTTCTCTGCATCAATTGAGATAATCATGTGGTTTTTGTCTTTGGTTCTGTTTATGTGGTGAATTACGTTTATAGACTTGCGTATGTTGAACCAGCCTTGCATCCCCGGGATGAAGCCTACTTGATCATGGTGGATAAGCTTTTTGATGTGCTGTTGCAATCGGCTTGCCAGTATTTTATTGAAGATTTTTGCGTCTATGTTCATCATGGATATTGTGCTTGAGTTTTCTTTTCTAGTTGATTCTTTGCCGGGTTTTGGTATCAGGATGATGTTGGTCTCATAAAATGATTTGGGAAGGATTCCCTCTTTTTGGATTATTTGGAATAGTTTCAGAAGGAATGGTACCAGCTCCTCTTTGTGTGTCTGGTAGCATTCAGCTGTGAACCCATCTGGACATGGGCTTTTTTTTGGGTGGTAAGCTCTTAATTGCTGCCTCAACTTCAGACCTTGTTATGGGTCTGTTCAGGGTTTCGGCTTCTTCCTCATTTAGGCTTGGGAGGAGGCAAGTGTCCAGGAATTTATCCTTTTTTTCCAGGTTTACTAGTTTATGTGCATAGAGTTGTTTGTAATAATCTCTGATTATGGTTTGAATTTCTGTGGAATCTGTGGTGATATCCCCTTTATCATTTTTTATTGCATCAATTTGGTTATTCTCTTTTCTTTTTTATTAATCTGGCTAGTGGTCTGTCTATTTTGTTGATCTTTTAAAAAAACCGGCTCCTGGATTTATTGATTTTTTTGAAGGGTTTTTTGTGTCTCTATCTCCTTCAGTTCTGCTCTGATCTTAGCTATTTCTTGTCTTCTGCTAGACTTTGAGTTTTTTTGATCTTGCTCCTCTATCTCTTTCAGTTTTGATGATAGGGTGTCAATTTTTGATCTCTCCTTGCTTCTCATGTGGGCACTTATTGCTATATATTTTCCTCTAGAGACTGCCTTAAATGTGTCCCAGAGATTCTGGTATGTTGTGTCTTCATTCTCGTTGGTTTCGAAGAACATCTTTATTTTTGCCTTCATTTCATTGTTTATCCAGTCAACATTCAAGAGCAAGTTGTTCAGTTTCCATGAAGCTGTGCGGTTCTGGGTTAGTTTTTGAATTCTGAGTTCTAACTTGATTGCACTGTGGTCTGAGAGACTGTCTGTTATGATTTCCGTTCTTTTGCATTTGCTGAGGAGTGATTTACTCCCAATTATGTGGTCAATTTTAGAGTAGGTGTGATGTGGTGCTGAGAAGAATGTATATTCTGTGGATTTGGGGTGGAGAGTTCTGTAGATGTCTATTAGGTTTGCTTGGTCCAGGTCTGAGTTCAAGTCCTGGATATCCTTGCTAATTTTCTGTCTGGTTGATCTGGCTAATATTGACAATGGGGTGTTAAAGTCTCCCACTATAATTGTGTGGGAGTCTAAGTCTCTTTGTAAGTCATTAAGACCTTGCCTTATGTATCTGGGTGCTCCTGCATTGGGTGCGTATATATTTAGGATCATTAGCTCTTCTTGTTGCATTGATCCTTTTACCATTATGTAATGTCCCTCTTTGTCTCTTATGATCTTTGTTGCTTTAAAGTCTAATTTATCAGAGATGAGAATTGCAACTCCTGCTTTTTTTTGCTCTCCATTTGCTTGGTAAATCTTCCTCCATCCCTTTATTTTGAGCCTTTGTGTATCCTTGCATGTGAAATGGGTTTCCTTAATACAGCACACCGATGGGTTTTGTCTTTTTATCCAATTTGCCAGTCTGTGTCTTTTGATTGGGGCATTTAGTCCATTTACATTTAGAGTTAATATTGCTATGTGTGAATTTCATACTGCCATTTTGGTGCTAGCTGGCTGTTCTGCCCATTAGTTAATGCAGATTCTTCATTGTGTTGATTCTCTTTACCATTTGGCATGGTTTTGGAGTGGCTGATACTGGTTGTTCCTTTATATGTGTAGAGCCTTTTTCAGGCACTCTTGTAAAGCAGGCCTGGTGGTGACGAAATCTCTGAGTACTTGCATGTTCCCAAAGGATTTTATTTTTCCTTCACTTATGAAGCTTAGTTTGGCTGGATAGGAGATTCTGGGTTGAAAGTTCTTTTCTTTAAGGATGTTGAATATTGGCCCCCACTCTCTTCTGGCTTCGCTTTGTGGTTAACCCGACCTTTCTCTCTGGCTGCCCTTAGTATTTTCTCCTTTATTTCAACCCTGGTGAATCTGACGATTATGTGCCTTGGGGTTGCTCTTTTTGAGGAATGTCTTTGTGGTGTTCTCTGTATTTCCTGGACTTGCATATTGGCCTGCCTTGCTGGGTTGGGGAAGTTTACCTGGATAATATCCTGAAGAGTATTTTCCAGCTTGGATTCATTCTCTTCGTTGCATTCAGATACATCTATCAAACATAGATTAGGTCTTTTCACATAGTCCCACATTTCTTGGAGACTTTGTTCGTTCCTTTTTACCCTTTTTTCTCTATTCTTGCCTTCCCGTTTTATTTCATTGAGTTGATCTTCGACCTCTGATATCCTTTCTTCTGCTTGGTCAATTCGGGTGTTGAAGCTTGTTCATGATTTGCGAAGTTCTCATGTTGTGTTTTTCAGCTCCATCAATTCACTTACATTCCTTTCTATTTTGTCCATTCTCGTTAGCATTTCGTCAAATCTTTTTTCAAGGTTCTTAGTTTCTTTGCATTGGGTTAGAACATGTTCTTTTAGTTCACAGAAGTTTCTTACTAACCACCTTGTGAAGTCTGATTCTGTCATTTCATCACACTCGTTCTCCATCCAACCTTGTTCCCCTGCTGGTGAAGAGTTGTGATTACTTGGAGGAGGAGAGGTGTTCTGGTTTTGGGTGTTTCATCCTTTTTGCACTGGTTTCTTCCTGTCTTTATGGATTTATCCACCTGTCGTCTTTGTAGTTGCTGGCTTTCAGATTGGGTGTCTGAGTGGATGTTCTCTTTGTTGGTGATAAGGTTATTTCTGTTTCTTTGTTTTCCTTCTAACAGTCTGGCCCCTCTGCTGTAGGTCTGCTGAGGTCCACTCCAGGCACTGCTTGCCTGGGGATCACCTGCAGCAGCTGCAGAACAGTAAAGGTTGCTACCAGTTTTCTTCTTCTGCTATATTAGTCCCAGAAGGATACCCACCAAGTGTCAGTCTGATCTCTCCTTTATGAGGTGGCTCTTTGGATATACAGGAGTCAGGGAGCTGCTTGAGGAGACAGTCTGTTCTTTATAGGAGCTCAAATGCTGAGCTGTGAGCTTCATTGTTCATTCAGAGCTGCTGCACAGTTACGTTTAGGTCTGCTGCAGCAGAACTCATAAACCACTTTTTGTTCCCAGGTGCTCTGTCCCAGGGATTTAGGGCTTTATGAGTTTCTGTTGTTGTGCTGCCTTCTTTTTTTTCCTTCAGAGCTGCCCTGCCCAGCAAGGAGGCAGCCTAGTCACTGTCTGCCTGTAGAGGCTTTGCTTAGCAGCTGTGGGCTCCGCCCAGCTGCTGAGTGAACTTCCCTGCAGTCCTGTTTATATGGGTGTAGTTAGAACTGCCTTGGCAATGGCGGCCCACCTCTGAATTGGCCAACTCTCTCTGTAATGGCGGGTTGCCTTGGCAGTGGCGGGCTGCTTCAGCATTGGCTGGCTACCTCCGTAGTATTGGAGTGCCTCGGTAATGGCCGGCGCCCCTCCCCAACAGAGCTGGACCATCCTGGGTTAAGCTGCGCTTGCTGTGAAACTCTCAATCCAGAGAGTTTCTGATTGCTGTTCTTTTGTCGGGGTGGGACCAGCTGAACCTGATCTCTTGGCTCCCTGCCTCAGAGCATTTTTTTTTTTTTTTTAAGCTGGTGTTCCAGTCGCCTGTAGAAGAGGCGCCAGGATCTGCGTGTTTTCCCATGCGGCGACTCACTGTGCTGGCTTAAACAGTGGCACTAAGATTCCTGGCACTTTTTTTTGCCCTGGAATCTACTGTCCTGTTTCCCTGTTCAGTCCCCTTTTTAAACAGATGAATGGGAAACTTCCTGTGGCTCCGATCGCCAGCCAAAAGGGCACCCAGACCAGTGTATTTTGTACGGAGAACTGCTGCACCGGGGTGCTGACAAAGCAGCCGCGCAGGGCAAAGCAGCCGCGCCAGCCAACACAGCCGTGCTAGTGACCCATGGGGCTCCTCCACCTGGGAATTTCCTAGTCTGTGGGCAATAATAATGCAGCGTCCACTCACCACCTGTGCTTTCACTGGGAGCTGCAATCCTGAGCTGTTCCTAAATGGCCATCTTGGATCGATCCTCGCATGTGTCTTTATAATAGAACAATGTGTACCCCTTTGGGTATACAGGAAAGTAATGGGATTGCTGGTCAACTAAATGATAAGACCACATGGACACATAGAAGGGAACACCACAAACTAGAACATATCAGAGGGTGGAAGGTAGGAGGAGGTAGAAGATCAGAAAAAATAACTGTTGAGTACTAGGCTTAATACCCAGGTGATGAAATAATCTGTACAACAAACCCCCATGTAACACATTTACCTATGTAACAAATCTGCACGTATACCCATCAACTTAAAATAAAATTTAAGCAAGTAGAATAGAAGTCTTTGTGTACATTTTTGCTCTGTGAAAGTTCTTGGAACTAGTTGATTTTAAAACCAGTCTTTTGTCAAGTTAAAATATCTTTTAACAGAAGAAAGGAAAAGCATGCATGAAGGTCGGGTCAGTACTTTTTATTAACTAGTTCTTTTATTGTCTAGTATGAACCTGTGGGGGTTTGGGTAATATAGAGAGTTGGGGAAGAGAGAACATTGATCTGTGTATGAGGATTCCAGCTCTGACATTAAACGTGACCTCCCTGGAGTCACGTTCCCTCCTTGCCTATGGAAGAACTCAGACAAGTCCGTCTTTTTCAAGTTGTTCTGTAATATCCTAAGTCCTTGCCATGCCAAGTGTACTCCTGACCAGCAGCATCATATCACTTGAGAGGTAGTGAGAAATCCAGATTTCAGGCCCCACTTTAGAGCTATTGAATCTGAACCTCAGTTTTTAACAAGACTCCAGTGACTCCTATGCTTGTTAAGTTTTGAGGAGCACTGATTCTGCATGAGTCTGTGATGCCAGAGGGCCCCTCATGGGAAAGCCAGGGGATATAGGAGAGGGAAAAAGCAGAGTGTTGGAAAAGGATCTTTCTTCACTGTACTCTCTCCAAACTGCTTCAAACAGGCAAACCTCTTTTTTGCCTTTCTTTTCTTTTTAATAGATTAGCAGTGCTCATATATTTCCTTTTGGGAAAAACAGGTCCTTCTGCAAATAAGAAAATTGTTTGGATAGGCTGTCATCAGTATTATTACAGCTCAAAACCTTCACAAATAGAATATCAAAGGCAAGAGGAAGGCAAATTTATTAAAGCTTAAGAGGAAAACAATTAATAAAATACCAAGCATACAGATTTGTTTTCTTGGAGCTCGTGTGTGATTAGATTGATGCAGGGCTGTTGGAAATTCAGGAAAGGTTACCTTGCTTTCTGCAGGAGGAAACAAACTGGTCCTATACGGGAAACAAACTGGTCCTATACTACTGCCAAGGCCCAGGAGAAGCCCGATGCCTGGATGCTCACAGAGCTCAGAGTAGGGGTGAGACAACTCCCCCGATAGTCCCAGCCTCTGAGCCATTTTTTAAAATTGTAATTTAGGTTCTGGGCTACATGTGGGGATCATGCAGGATTGTTGCATAGGTACATACATGACAAGGTGGTTTGCTGCCTTCATCCCCCCATTACCTATATCTGGTATTTCTCCCCTCACTATCCCTCCCCACCACCACAGTCCCTTCCCTTAACCTCACTTCTATTGACCACAGTGAGTGATGCTCCCCTCCCTGTGTCCACGTGTTCTAATTGTTCAACACCTGTCTATGAGTGATAACATATGGTGTTTGATTTTCTGTTCTTGTGTCAGACTCACTCTTTTGCTGATAATGATGGTTTTCTGATTCATCCATGTCCCTATGAAGGACATGAACTCATCGTTTTTTATGGCTGCATAGTATTCCATGGTGTATATGTACCACATTTTCTTTATCAAGTCTAACAATAATGACTTTTGGGTTGGCTCCAGGTCTTTGCTATTGTAAACAGTGCTGCAATGAACATACATGTGCATGTGTCTTTATAACAGAACACTTTATAATTCTTTGGTCATATAACCAGTAATGGAATTGCTGGATCAAATGGTATTTCTATTTTTACGTCTTTGAGGAATCACCACAGTCTTCCACAATGGCTGAACTAATTTACACTCCCACCAACAGTGTAAAAGTGTTCCTATTTCTCCACATCCTCTTCAGCAACTGTTGTCTCTAGATTTTTTAATGTTCACCATTCTAACTGGCATGAGATGGTATCTCAATGTGGTTTTGATTTACATTTCTCTAATGACCAGTAATGATGAGCATTTTTTCATGTGTTTCTTGGCCTCATTGATGTCTTCTTTTGTAAAGTGTCTGTTCATATCCTTAACCCACTTTTGAATGGGTTTGTTTGTTTTTTTTTTCTTGTAAATCTGTTTTAGTTCTTTGTAGATTCTGGATATTAGCCCCTTTAGCCATTCTGTTGGTTGCCAGTTCACTCTAATGATTCTTCCTTTTGCTGTACAGAAGCTCTGGAGTTTAATTAGATCCCATTTGTCTATATTGGCTTTTGTTGCCATTGCTTTTGGTGTTTTAGTCATGAAGTCCTTGCCTATGCATATGTCCTGAATGGTTTTGCTTAGGTTCTTCTAGGGTTTTTATGGTGCTAGGTTTTAGGTTTAGATCTTTAATCTATCTGGAATTAATTTTAGTGTAAGGTGTCAGGAAGGACACCAGCTTCTGCTTTCTGCACATTGCTAGCCAGTTTTCCCAACACCATTTATTAAACAGGGAATCCTTTCCCCATTGCTTGTTTTTGTCAGGTTTGTTAAAGATCAGATGATTGTAGATGTGTGGTGTTGCTTCTGAGGCCTCTGTTCTGTTCCATTGGTCTATATCTCTGTTTTGGTACCAGTACCATGCTGTTTTGATTACTGTGGCCTTGTAGTATAGTTCAAAGTCAGGCAGCATGATGCCTCTCTGGCTTTGTTCTTTTTGCTTAGGATTGTTTTGGCCATGTGGGCTCTCTTTTAGTTCCATATGAAGTTTGAAGTGTTTTTTTTTTTCCAGTTCTGTGAAGAAGGTCATTGGTAGCTTGATGGGGATAACATGGAATCTATAAATTGCTTTGGGCAGTATGGCCATTTTCACAATGTTGATTCTTCCCAACTATGAGCATGGGATGTTTGTCCATCTGTTTGCATCCCCTCTTATTTCATTAGGCTGTGGTTTGTAGTTCTCCTTGAAGAGGTTCTTTACATCCTTTGTGATTTTTGGCATAAAGCATAGAATAGTCAAATAACATATTATTTTTGCAATGGCAAGATTTATTTGTATACATTTGACAAGATGCATTATTAATTCCCGTTTGGCCAAAAAATGTTCATATGTTCACCTTCTATAATCTTCCCTTTTCTCAGCTATCACAATAATTCTGTATAATTATCGCCAATATAATGTCTTAAAGGGTGAAGTATTTTGTTTTGTTCTGTTTTTCTCACAAATATGCAGGTTGACTGAGTGACTGGTTGGCTTGGGCCAGGCTTGGCTGATCAGGGCTGGGCTTGCATCTGTGTCTGAGGTGTGCTGGCAGAATGATTGGGACTCACTGTTTTGCCTTGGCCTCCACTGAGATGACTGAGGTCTCCTCTTTGAGCCACCCACATCTCTCTACTAGGCTAACCTATATCTGTTATCACAAGAAATTGCAGAGAAGAAAGACAGAAAAGAGAAATGTAAACATGCTTTTCATGCCTTTACTTTCCTCCCATTTGCTAACTTCCACTGACTTGAAGAAGTCCCATGGGCACCACCAGAGTAGGAAGTGCTAGAAGGCCTCAAGGTATAGGGTGGGAATACATGGAGGGCATTCATTAAACAAACTTGATTGGATTTAAATCAATTAAATTAATTATCAAGCTGCTGCATATGATCTTAAAACAGGAATTGGCAGGAAACCCGCTTAAGAAATACTAAAAAGTTGAATGACTTAAAAATAAAGTCTCAGAACATGGCTACGTCAGACAGATGAAGTTTGTTACACTACAATAAGAAATAAGCACAGGTACAAAGCGAAGAGATTGATGACTTTTCAATAAACCAGTTAGATGTTAGATTAAAATAACATGAGGAAAGGCCTGTGGCAAATGTTCTATTTTTTCCTATTTCTGGTTTGGAAGATACCATGCCCTGTCTTGCAATATTAACTCACTACACAAAGGCAAGGTGTACTGCTGCCCAATTGATTTATGACCAATTCAACTTTACAGGGTACTAATGTGGTATTTATGTGTGACCAGCCATCTCTGCCAAGTTCTTCCATTCTCTACTTAGGTCTTCCTGTCATGCGCTGCCTTTAAAGTGCTTTTATGTAATCATTTAGTAAAGCCATGTGGATGACAATCACTGCAAGAAATGTTTATCTCCTAAATCTTAGATAGTCAGAAATAAGCTGTGTGTCTGACATGCCCCTTTATCTCAGAGAAAGCTTTGATGGAGACATCCAAACTTGATAGGAAAACAGACTGAAATCTGTGAGCTATCCTAAGCATGTCAGTAATAACCCAAATTAATTTGAGTATTGTTTTCCCTCCTATTGGAGACAGGAGCATGTTGGGTGGGAAGGTTAATGTAGTGCAGCCTTATCTCCTTTGGGCAATTCTGCCGACTTGGAATAGTTTTGTGTCTCTTCTCTAAAAATGAAATGTGCTTTGCCATATTGATAAGGAGAATGGTAAAGAGGTCAGTCCAGGGAGATGAGGATGCCTACCAATGCTCCCTGTGCTACCCAGGATTATTATGAATCTAGGAAGTGAGAGGCTGCAGTTAATTTTGGTTTAGTGATCTTATTTGGAGATAGGGTCTTTACAGAGGTTATAAAATTAAAGTGAGGACAATAGGGTGGGCTTTAATCCAATATGACTGATGTTCTTATAACAAAGGGGAAATTTGGACACAGAAATCGAAATGCATAGAGGGCAGGTGAGGGGAGTAGACACAGAGAGAAGACAGCCATCTGCAAGCCAAGGTGAGAAGCCTAGACAGATCTTTCCCTCACAGCCCTCCAAAGGAACCAACCCTGCTGACACCTCGATTTTAGACTTCTAGCCTCCACAATAGTCAGACAATAAATAATCAATTGCATAAGCCACCTAGTTTCAGGTACTTGGTTAATGGTAGCTCTAACAGACTCACAGCACAAACCCTAACACAGTGAAAAGATATTGTAATAATATATTATATTTAATCCATTTGATAATATATCAAAATTATTATTCCACATGAAATATTCCAATATAAAAATATTTTACATTCTTCCCTCAGTGTGGATTTGACTTTTACAGCCCATCTCAGTTTGGACTCACATCTCAAGTGCTCAGTAGCCATGTGTGGCTTGCTCCCCTTTGGAACAAGTCTAAGATGAGCTGAGTCAATGTGGGGAGGCCCTGCTCCCCACTCTCCCAAAAAGAATAAGTGCACGTCTACTGCCCCAGGAAACTGGGGAGCATCTGGGGACTTTCACTTCCTGTCTGAGAATACTACATTTTTTAAAAAAGCATTCCATGTTTTTACATTCATATGGCTTCTGTTTTAAAGGTTCATATATTTTGAAACCTGATAATAGGGTCCATTTCCTGCTTGGGGAAATTGACTGATTCAGTGTTATTACTTTCATTATACAAATGTAGACTTTACAAGCAATTTGCCATAGAAACTGAGAAAACACCTACCTCCTTCCAGCTAAAAATATATCAGTCTCCATATAAATATGCACAACCATATGATGAACAGTTTCTGGGGCACAGTGCTCCATTTCATTTCCCTTAAAGAAGTCAGTATGGTAGATCTTGAGTGCTATGTGTAGGCACGGATTCCACATCCACACACCTGCCTGAGACCTGTGGGCAGTGCCTTCATCCTTGGGTTGGTCCTTCACCTCTGACTCTTCTGTTTGTTGCATGGCACCAGAGAAAATGCAGAGAAAGAAGACATTTCTCATGTTGGTCAACTTTCTTTTTATAGCATAAAAGTAAACATCCACAAATAAATACGATTTATTTTGCCAAATACTTTTTCTAAGAAAAATAAGCACTGCCTGGAAAAGCTGGCAAAAACTGCTAATAAATGGTAGAGTTCTCCAGGTAGAGTCTAGTAGGGGAGAGAAAACAGAGTCCTGTAAACTGTGAGGGAAATGGGGGCATGAAAAGTGTGAGACTGTGTTGAGAAAGGCACTGAGGCTGGCATTGGTCTGGGTCCGGGAGGGCCTTCCTCTATCCATCTGCTTTTCCTCTTTTTCCTTATGACTCTGTCCTCTCTTTGATGTGACATCACCCATTCCCATGGATTCACTTGCCATATGTATTCCATTGATGGTTCCTAAGCCTCTCACTGGCCTGGACCAAACTCTGACTCTCCAGAACCTTCTCTTTGCCTACTGTCTATCCTCATTCCTGGTTTCTCCAGCATACCAAACTCCAGGTAGCAACAGCCTCAGCTTTTCCTAGGGAGCTTTTCCTGTTCTTGACTTTTCTCCCTGCATAATGCACACATTTATTACCTGAACGCCAAGGATCACACATGACTCCTTTCTCCTCCTCATTCTCCACCTCCAGTCAGCCCCTGAGCCCCATGCCTGCTGCTGCTTAAAAACCACTTGAATCTCTGCTTCTCTTCAGTCACCGGCACTGCACTGCCTGCCTCAGGCCAAGCCCCTGTCATTTCTTACCTGGACCATGCAGCAGCTTTCTCGTTGGAAGCTTCGTCCTGTGATCCTGTTTCTTCTGGTTTGTCCTTCAAGCTTCAGATGGAGGGATTTCCAAAAGAGGCAGATGTGATTATGTGCTTGCTGATTTTCATTCTTCTGTGCTTCCCCAGTTCCGTGATATTAAACTTTCCATGTTCCTGCATATTCTGGCAGCTTCCGGATTCTCCACTGACCCTATTTCCTTCCTCTCCCTGTTGGGTTCTACAGTGAATCTGCAGGTGAGGTGCCAAGTGAGAAGCCTGAGCCTCACCTGGAAAGTTGTTAGAAAGGCAAATGCAAGTGTCCTCCCATGACTTAGTTAATCTGAACCTCTGGGGCTGCAGTTAATATTTGTATTTTTTAACAAGACTTTCAGGGGGATCCTGGTACGTGGTCAAGTTTAAGAACTACTCTTGTTCAGGTGCAGTGACTCACACCTCTAATCCCAGCATTTTGGGAGGTTGAGGCAGGTGAATCATGAGGTCAAGAATGGAGACCATCCTGGCCAACATGGTGAAACCCCGTCACTACTAAAAATACAAAAATTAGCTGGGCGTGGTGGCATGTGCCTGTAGTCCCTGCTACTTGGGAGGCTGAGGCAGGAGAATCGCTTGAACCTGGGAGGTGGAGGTTGCAGGGAGCCAAGATTGCGCACCAGCCTGGCAACAGAGCAATACTCTGTCTCAAAATAAATAAATAAATAAATAAATAAATAAATAAATAAATAAAAACTGCTAGTGCCCATACTCAGCCATGTCAGGTAAAAGAACACATCAGAAATCAGGAAGGAGAGGCTTCATTAAAAGGAAGGTTATAAAGGTATGGGAAAAGACTATTAGAATAAGGGGAATGCTCTGACCACAAGATCTGCAAGCTTCTCAAGAGTTAGGCAAAAAATCATTTTTCTTTTATGGAGAGTGAGCAATGTTAGAAAGAGCCGAGTGTGGGGAAGTAGGATGGAAGGGTATTGGATGATGCCACAGTGGCGTCAGAAGTGGCCTCTTCTCGGTGGCTGCCGCAGAAGAAGGGCTGCATGCTTGCCTGGGCTGAGGAAGGGCCAAAGTACAGGAACCTGGGGAAAGGGGAGAAAATATTCGGGTTTGATTAATAGAAATTTTGTTACAACTGGTCAGTGAGGACAAACAGTTCAGCTAATAATTTAAAAGGCAACACGTAAGAATTTGGAGGCCTGTGTCTCTGCCTAGCCTTGTCATGGGTCATCCTTGAGTCTTCTCTATGTCCTATGGAGAACGGAAAGTTCTTTGTAGCAGAGTGTTCTAACATAAAAGACTAAGGGATTACTGAACCTTTGCTGTTGTCCAGGAGCATAGGGCTCAGGTAAAATGCAGCAGTGTCAGTCACTTGCACCTGCGGTGTCCCCTCTCCCCTGTGGCCCTTTACACTTGCTCTCCCTTCTGCCTGGAGCACTCCTGCCCAGTTCTCCACTTCTCGTATTCGTTACGTGCTCTTCTGGAAAGTTTGGGTCCTGGTGTCATTTAGAGTCTGCTCCTCCATGCCAGACTCTGCATATGTCATTTCCACTCTGAAGACCAATTAAACTTGTGAAAATGTTAAAAACAAGAACAGGTTTTGACTTATTTGCATGTTTTCAAATACCTTAGCAAATAGTTGAACAGATCTAGTGACCAGTTCCTGACACAGGGCTTTAAAGTAATAGAAGGAAACTACTTGATGGCTCCAAATTTTGTGGTGTTTGAATATCCATGACCAGTCACATATCTGTTATATGGCCTTCCTTGTTCCATTCAACTTTCTTTACATCCTGCAGCAATTTCCTCTATCACTTACTCTCTATACAGAGCCTGTTTGGGTTTGGATTCCTTCAGAAGCAGATCTTGATATTAAGATGTATGTGCAAGTAGTTTATTTAGGAAGTGACCCAAGGAGACACAGGTAGGGGAGTGGGGAGGTAAGGTGGGGAGAAAAGCAGAGAATAAAAGGTATGTCAATGTGGAACCAAATCCTGCTGGGGAAACTTCAGGAGACAGTGTACAACACAATTTGGAATTATCCCACCAGAAGGGATAATTGAGGGATGCTAGGATATTTGAGGGATTCTCCTGGGGACACGTGGGATTAATCCTCTGTTACCTCCAGCCTGCCCTGTACATAGTCAGAGAGAGTTGGGAGGTGGAAAAAGTCCTAGGGCATCTGGAAATCAAGCCATTGTTCTCTATGATAGTAAAGCTGATGGGATATCAGTGGGATACAAGAACACTGTTTTAGTTTTCCTCCCTTAAGTCAAGAGAGCAAAGAAGAGCTCTATGTCTAGTGGTCTCTGGGAGTTCCAAGTTTCAGCAATCATCAGTTCTGGCTTCAGAATAAAACCACCTAGGAAACTTAAAAAAAATACCATTGCCCAGACACCTCACGAAAAAACTAATACAAGTGACAAATAAGCATATTAAAGGACACTCAACATCATATGCTACCAAGGAATTGCAAATTAAAACAACAGACTGTTACTACATTTCTATTAGAATGGCTGAAGTTCAAAACACTGACCATAATAAATGCTGGTGAAGATGTGGAATAACAGGAACCCTCATTCATTGCTGGCGGGAAAGGAAAATGGTACAGCCACCTTGGAAGAGAGCCTGGCAGTTTCTTACAAACTAAACATAGTCTTACCATATGATCCAGAATAGTGCTTCTTGGTATTTACCCAAATGAGTTAAAAACATATGTCCACGCAAAAACCCCTGCACACAAATGTTTATAGCAGCTTTATCCATAATTGCCAAACGTGGAGGCCTGAATTGAAAATGTCCTTCGATAGTTGAATAGATGAACAAACATACAAATGTGCATCTATACAATAAAGCATTCAGCAATAAAAATAAATTAGTTATCAAACCATAGAAAGGTATGGAAGAAATGTAAGTGCATATTGCTAAGTGGAAAAAAAAAAAAAAAACTCAGAAAAGCCTACTATATGACATTCTGTAAAGGGCAAAAAGCTACAGGCATTGAAAAAATCAGAGATTTCTAGGAATTTGGAGGAAAGTGTGGTGAGATGAATAGGTGGAACTCATGGGGATTATCAGAGCAATGAAATTACTCTGTCTGATATTCAAATGGTAGATATATGACATTATGGGTTTGGCAAAATCCGTAGAACTGTATAACACAAACAGTAAATCTTAAGGTATGCTATGCACCTTAGCTAACAATAATGTATCAGTATTGGCTCACTTGTAACAAATGTACCATGCCAAGGCAAAATGAAAATAATACGGACAACTGTGTGAAGGTGGGGAGAGAGCATATGGAAACTATACTCTCTGGAAATTTTTCTGGAAATTTGCAACTGCTCGAAGAAATAAAGCCTAATTTTATATAGACTCATACTCCGTAAATTAAAATTTCCAGGAGTGAAAACCAAACACTAGTATCTTTTTCATGATCCCTGGGAAACCCCAACATGCAGCGAGAGTTCAGTTGCCCTGGGGGAAGGTACAGAAGAGCTGAATCTCTCCTAGTAGTCTTTGTGCAAAGGGCTTTCCCTTACAGGCAGTTGGTCTCAGTAGCATGCTGTTTAGGGAACAAGAGAATTTAAAAATTAGTGTAGAATCAGGAATTTTTAATTCTACGTAGTCCAAACATGCAAAACAGGTCACATACAGTTATGAATCATTAATATTTTAACCACTAATTAAAATTCATTCTTGTAATTTTGTTAAGGTAAAAAATGCAGCCTTTGCCGTTCCAGAGCGTTCTTCCAATCAGCATCACCTGGGGGCTTGTTAGCAATGTAGCTTCCTGGGCTCCTCTTCATGTTATGGAATCAGAAACTCCAGGGCATGAGGCCCGGAATCTAGGTGTTGTCAGCCTTTCCAAGTGAAACTTAAGTGCCAATTCATGAAAGTCACTGTTTTGAGCAGAGAAAGAAAGCGTAAAACAGTGGTTCTAAAATTTGGCTGCACAATAAAATGACCTGTGAAGTTTTAAAAATAGCAATGTTAAAAATATAGTGATATTTTAAAAAGATTGACACTTGGGTTCTACTTACCCAAATTGTGATTTAATTGGTGTGCAGTATGTTTTGGGCAGTGGGATTTTCAAAAGCTCCCAAGTAAGGGAGGCCACCTGGGAAACACTGGTGCAAAGACAATAACCAGCAAATTCCAGGCCTGCTCTCACCAACAGGTTGATCTCTAAAACGCACCTCCTTGAAACCCTCTCAGGAAACTTCTCCTCACCTGGAATATTTTCATCTCCTCCTGCCCTCATGCTCTCCAATTCATTTTTATTAATACTACTTTTTTGCCTCTGGTTCTTTTTCTCTTTCATGGTCTTAGGAAATGCAAAGTGCATCATCAGGAAAGTGTTAATAACACCCATTTATTTTGTGATTCTGCCCCAAAAGACTTTCCTGCAGCCCACTTATATGGTGCATATTACAGGAACTCACTCTTTAAAGAGATGTGAGTTTAAACCCTTTAAAGAGAGTTACTGTAATATGCACTAATGCTAATAACAAACATTTAAATGTTGCTAGAAACTTTTGCTAACTTTTAAGTTCATGGGTACAGGTGCAGGTTTGTTGCTTATGTCATGAAGGTTTGTTGTGTATATTATTTCATCACCCAGGTATTAAGCTTAGTACCCATCAGTTGTTTATCTTGGGGCTCTCCCTCCTCCCATCCTCCAAATGGCCCCAGTGTGTGTTGTTCCCCTCTATGTGTCCATGCTTACCTCCCACTTATAAGTGAGAACATGTGGTGTTTGGTTTTCAGTTCCTGTGTTAGTTTGCTAAGGATATTGACCTCCAGCTCCATCCATGTCCCTGAAAAGGACATGATCTCATTCCTTTTTATGACTACATAGTATTCCATGTTGTATATGTACCACATTTTCTTTATCCAATGTATCACTGATGGGCACATAGGTTGATTCCATGCCTTTGCTATTGTCAATAATGCTGTAATGAACATATAAATGCATGCATCTTTATAATAGAACAATTTATATTTCTTTGAATATATATTCAGTAATGGGATTACTGATCGACTAGTAGTTCTACCTCTAGGTCTCTGAGGAATTGCCACACTGTCTTCCACAATGGCTGAACTAATTTCTACTCCCACCAACAGTGTATAAGTGTTCATTTTTCTTTACAATCTCTCCAGCATGTGTTATTTGACTTTTTATTAACAGCCATTCTCCCTGGTGTGAGATGGTACCTCATTGTGGTTTTGATTTGCATCTCTCTAATGATCAGTGAAGTTGAGCTTTTTAAAATGTATATCCTCTTTTGTAAAGTGTCTGTTCATGTATTTTGCCTACTTTTTAATGGAGTTGTTTTTTTCTTGTAAATTTTTTAAGTTCCTTATACATTCTGGATATTAGACCTTTGTCAGATGTGTACACTGCAAAATTCTTCTCTCATTTTGTAATTTCATTTACACTTTCTTCCTCTGTTCAAAAGTTTGCTCTGTCGATAATTGTTTTTGCTGTGCAGAAGCTCTTTAGTCTAATTAGATCCCATTTGTCAATTCTTGCTTTTGTTGCAATTGCTTTTGGCATCTGCGTCATGAAATCTTTGCCCTTGCCTATGTCCTGAATGGCTTTGCCTAGGTGGTTTTCCACGGTTTTTATGGTTTGGGGTTTTACACTTAATCCTTTAATACATTTTGAGTTATTTTTTGTATGTGGTGTAAGGAGGAGGTCTAGTTTCAGTCTTCTGCATTTGGCTAGCCTGTTATCCTCACACCATTTGTTGAATAGAAAATCCTTTCCCCATTGCTTGTTTTTGTCAGGTTTGTTGAATATCATATAGCTGTAGGTGTGCAATCTTATTTTTGGGTTCTCTATTCTGTTCCATTTGGTCTATGTCTGTTCTTGTACAGTGCCATGATGTTTTGGTTACTGTAGCCGTGTAGTATACATTGAAGTCAGGTAGCATGATGTCTCCAGCTTTATTCTTTTTGTTTAGAATGGCCTTAGCTATTAGGGCTCTTTTTTTGGTTCCCTATCAATTTTAAAATGTTTTTTTTTTCCTAATCCTGTGAAGAATGTCAATGGTAGTTTAATGGGAATAGCATTGAATGAATCTATAAATTGCTTTGGGCAGTAAGGCCATTTTAGCAATGTTTATTCTACCTATCAATGAGGATGGAATGTTTTCCCATTTGTTTCTGTCATCTCTGATTTTTTTGAGCAGTGGTTTGTAGTTCTCCTTATAGAGATCTTTCACCTCCCTAGTTAGCTGTATTTGTGGATACTTTAATCTTTTTGTGGCAATTGTGAATGAGACTTCATTCCTGATTTGGCTCTCATCTTGATGTTGTTGGTGTATGGGAATGCTAGTGATTATTACACATTGATTTTGCATCCTGAGACTCTGCTAAAGTTGTTTAATCAGCTTAAAAAGCTTTTGAGCTCAGATGATGGGGTTATGTCATCTAGATATAGGATCATGTCATCTGCAGACAGAAATAGTTTGACTTTTTCTATTCCTATTTGAATGCTACTTATTTATTTTTCTTGCTTGGTTGCCCTAGACAGAACTTCCAGTACTATGGTGAATAGGAGTGGTGAGAGAGGGCATCCTTGTCTTGTGCCGATGTTCAAGAGGAATGCTTCCAGCTTTCGCCCATTCAGTATAACAACACTGTATTTTGTAAAAGCTGGAGCTGTTGTTATAAAATTTATACTCTCTTTTTTATCCTTCCAAAAATTGAAAGCATAGGGCCTTGGTGTTTTTTATTCAAGGAGAAAATCTTTACTAGGGATTTCAAAGAGGAAGATGATCAGGGAAGAATAATAGGACCCAGAATCTCTTAGGAGGCTGTCTTGGAAGGAAGAGTTGTTTTTGGAGAGATTGTGTGGTGGGGATGTATCTCTGAGTCAGATAAAAAAAATGAAGTTTTCTGTGTCTGACAGAGACCCAGGCTGGTTTTCATATGGAAGACAAAGGAATTGACCTTGGCGGCTAAAGTTGGCTGAAAATATGCATCATGGTCTTGAGAGCATTGGAGGGGAATTCTTTCATCAGGTCTGTTGTCAGTGGGGTAGGAGTGTCCCTGAGTATGTTAGTTCCCTATTGCTTGTAACAAATTGCCATAAATTTAGCAGGATAAAACAACACACAATTAATATCTCCCAGTGGTTTCTGTGGGTAGGGAGTCCATTATGGCTCAGTTGAGTGCTCTGCCCGGGGTCTCACCAGCTGCAATCAAGGTGTCAGCTAACAATAATGTATTAGTATTAGCTCTTTTGTAACAAATGTACCACAGTCAAAGCAAGATGTTATAATAGGGACAACTCTTCTTTCCAAACAACTCATCTGTCCAAGACAGCCTCCTAAGGGATTCTAGTTTCTACTATGATTCTTCCCTGATGATCTTCCTCTTTGGAACTCCTAGTAAAGTTTTTTTCCTTGAACACAAAACCCCAGTGCCCTATTTTTACCAAGTTTTGGAAGAAGGAGGGAAAAAGAGAAGAGAAATGTTCTAAGAACAGCTCCAGCTTTTAGAAAATATAGTGTTGTGTTCCGTTCTGGAGCTTGTGGTCTTCTAAGATCACCTGGTGTTTGGCAAAATACAGTTTCTCCTGGTTTTCTTGCTGCTGACAGGTGGGTCCACTCTTATCTCCCATGTGACACCTGCAGTTCTTTGCCACATGGTCCTTTCAAAATGTGACAGCTGACTTCTTCAAGGCCAGCGGAATGTAGCGCCCTTTTATGGGCTCTCACCCCATCAACATGGGCCCACCCTGGACAATCTTTCTTTACTCAAAATCAGCTTGCTTGGGATTTGAATTACCTCTGCCAAAATCACTTCACCTTTGCAGTATTCTAATGGCTAAAGGCAAGTTACAGATCTCAGCCACACTTAAGAGGAGGGGATTACACAAATGCAGGTCTACCAGCAGGTGGTAGTCACTGGGAGTTAGCCTAGGGTCTGTCCCTCACAACGAGGTAATGCAATTTACAGGCTACAAGTGACATGAGAATTAGGTCACAGGGGAGAGCTGGTAAAGTTGATGATCTAGTGGGCCAACGGCCTGGCCCTTTTCCTATTTCTTAGCCTCTAAAAGACCCACAATTCTGGCATGAGCCCAGCAACAGAGAGGGAGGGCCTCAGTAATGATAAACATTAACAAGAATCATTCAAAACACGACATAGGGTAAAAGTTGAAAGGCTGGATTATTCAGTGTCATACAGGAATAAAGGTTTCACCCAGGAATTAGTCAGTACATGTTGTTTAACTAATTGTTTGTTATGGATTAGAGGTCCCAGACTTAGTGAAGCTATTTTGTGTCTTGCAAAGCTTTGTTCAACGTACAAATACAAATTATTTCTACAGTGTTAACAGATCACTTCAATGGTTATGATTTATCACCCTGGTAGGCATTAACAGGTTTGGCATCTAACCCAGCAATATCCTAACCTGCCTTTATTAACTCACCTATAATAAAAACATGAATTACAATTCTTGAATTGTGAGACAGCAGCAAGAAAACCACAAGAAACTGAATTTTGCCAAATACCATGTGATCTTGGAAGAAGACTCAACACTCCAGAACAGAACAGAGCCCAGCTGACACCTTGATTGCAGCCTGTGAGGCCCTCAGCAGAGCACCTAACTGAGCCATAATGGACTCCCTGACCCACAGGAACAATTATAGGTGACTTCTTTATGAACTCACTATAATAGGTGAGTTAATAAAGGCAGGTTAGGGTAAGATTGCTGGGCAGAATTTAACACCATACTGTTTCTCTTAGTAATTAATGAGTTGAATAAATCTTTGACACATGTTCATTTTATATTTACCTGATAATCATTATTTTATTCTTTTGAAAATTATATTTTAACAATGGGAAGGAATTCTCCAATCAGGAAGGAGAATATTGTTTATTTGATTTTAAAAAATAAAGAAAAATAATTTTTTAAACCCAATGGTGTAGGGGTACAATTCGTCTCCTGCAAAATCCTCCCAAATTCTAAAAGAAAATAAATGTCTTTGCCATGGTCTTTTGAAGGAAGGAAAGAAATACATCTTCCGATAGCCACATAATCTTTTTTTCCCTGTGGACTTATAAAAGCCTCATCTGTAGTCTGCAGTTTAAGAGAATAACACTTAACAACCAGGTGTGGTAGTGACTGTAGCCCTGGCAAAACATTGAGACTCAAGTCAAAGGCTCATTGTGAGGGCAAAGCATGCAGGTTAGGGCCTCTGTCAAAAATGCTCTCCTGAAAATATCTCAGACTGAGAACTCACTGATATGACAGATTTCCAGCTAAATCTTTGAATTTTTTTCAAGTATGGTTTGACCTGGTTCTTGGCATATATAGTGTAATCCAATTAAATACAAATTTAATCTGTTAAATATATTTATAAATATGTGTGTGTATATATATATATATATATATAGCCTTCATTATGTATAGTTTATTTTATTCGTTATATATACATGCATACACAGACACGTGTGCGTATGCATGTGCGTATGCATGTGTTATGGTAATTTTGACTTCATGCTATTTTCATCCCTTACATTTACTTTAGAACATAATGCTTGGATAAGACATGCCACCACTGCATATGGTCTCAAGCCTGGCATTCGATGCCACTTCATAAATGCTTGGTCTGTGTTGCATAACATGTTTTCACAGAAGTTCGGGAAACAACTGAATCTTAAGCTGAGCCCTACTTGGACTTCTGAGTAGAAATTGTGGCACCCACCCAGAACCCCTTTATAGGGCTAATGCATGCATTGGTCAGCTACAATGGACGTCGCTTCTTAAGGGCACATAGATGTCCTCCATTCCTTTTCTTGAGAGAATCATCTTAATCAACAGAAGCTATCTTTCCCAGAAATACTTGGAGATGATTCCCCTTAACCCTCAGGGTTGGGGCAGCCTGAACCCAATGACTGACTGATATCAAGGTGCAGAGCTGGCGCCCTTTGATTCATAGAGTGGTCACTTGTTGGTGCCACTCTGGAGTTTTCTGTGGGCCAGGCTGAGACTGGAGTTTAGCTGACTTGGCTTTTTGGAGTTTAGCTGACATCCTTACTTGGCTCCTTCACTGTCCAATCCCACATCACTTGTTCTCCTTTTCCTGAGAGTGCTCCACCCACCAGTCACTTGCACAAGAATCCCCATCTCAGGATCTGCATTTTGGGAATGCAACATAAAACCTTCTGAGCTGAAAACCTTCTAAGCCAATTTTTCTACTGCAAGTAATCCCAGAACGTTGACAGTGTATCAAAGGTAGTATATCTCCTTTCCCAGTAATGATACTTCCTGTATTTAAGAGGGTAACAGTACGTTCCAGACTACATTTCTACCTCTTTAACTTTATTACATCAGTGAAGTAGAAAATTTTCTGGACATGAAAGCAGAGGGCTTTGTTTCTCAGCCAAGCTCTATGGCTGACCTGCCGTGTGGATGCCACAGGACCCTACACTGGCAGCTCATTTCACGATTGATGAAATGGGAATCATCCAGCTGTCTAGATTGCTTCACAGGTTACTGTGAGTAGCTAATACGAATGGATGGTGAATTGAAAAGTATTTTGAGAACTTCCAGGTATGTTTCTTAGGATAAAGTACTTCTGTTTGTAAGAGAAAAATAGTCGAATTGCAATTGACTTGAGTGAAAAAGGTGACTGTAAAAGCTCATCTGTCTATGAAATTCAGAGATTGAATCTGAGATCAGATTTAGGAGCTGTCATTAGTGGATTTTTTCCTTTATCTTCATCTTTGGTTAATTCTTACTTCTTTTTAGTTTTATTCTCAGGGACAGGGAAGTAAATGGCTTCAGTTAGCACATCTCCATCCCCAGCACACACTCAGGTCTCAGAATATCCTTAGAACTTATGACTTAGGGGAAAAGAGAACAATTTTCTGAGTAACTCTGGCAAAAATCATGGGAAAAACTCTCATGGGACAAGATTATATCTTATGCTCATCCCTGAACCAATCACTGTGGCCAGGGATGGTAATACATGAACTGGCCCAAAATTGGCTTACCTACTTATTCTGGGGTCATGGGATCTAGATCCACCATACCTTATGGAATAAACAGGAAGGCTGTGGAGTGAGGAAGTAATGATTCCGCCCCCCCCCAAAATAGATGCTAGATCAATAACCATATGTCCAGTATTGTACACATTTCAAGGTATAATAATTATTAAACAGATAATAGAAAATGTTTGTTGCTTTCAAGACCATAGATAACTAATTAGTTTTTGCGGTATATTACACTATTGTGATAATTCATATGATGGGTAAAGTTGTTAATATCTACACCAAGTTGCCCTAGACTCTTAAGCATTGTTAAATACTTGCAACTGTATTATTCTGAAGATTTTCTGTTTTTCTATTGTCCATTATTAAAGTTTTAATATGCTTTAAGTGTCCATTCCACCCAATCTATCATGGACCAAGATTCTAGACATGTTGAGATAGAACTTTGTTTAAATGAAAACATGTAGTTTTAAGGGAGACTCTGTCCTCTAAGAAAAATTCACAGATATTGGGACATCTCATTTTATTGCTTAGAGGATTTTTGTTCTCTGCTGATTTCTGATTTGTGACTTTTTGTCTCAAGGTGAAAAATAGTCCATTCTGCCTCAAAAGACAGCTCTATTAAGGAATCTGGATTGGATATCTAGAGTTTAGATTTTTTTTTTCACTAATGGGAGAACAGGCAATTGTGGCATGTGTTCTAACTTCAGAATGGTAAGACTTTGATTATATTTCTGAGTCTTCCACTTACTGGTTAATCAAG
This sequence comes from Sapajus apella, assembly GCF_009761245.1. Lineage (NCBI taxonomy): Eukaryota > Metazoa > Chordata > Mammalia > Primates > Cebidae > Sapajus > Sapajus apella. The sequence continues at coordinate 14,037,987 of NW_022436973.1, read as the reverse complement.
TTAGTTCAATCTTCATTATTAAAGCACTTTATTATAGGCACAGTTATAGATATTACAGATATAATAAAGGTTATGTAAATAACTTTTCAGTTATCTATTGCTGTAGAACCATTCACCTCAAAATTTATTGGCCTACAGCAACGATTATTTTATTTTCTCCTGATTATGTAATCTAGACTGGACTTGGCTATGTGGCTCTTCTGCTGGTGTCACTTGAAGTCTCCATGGGGCTGTTGTCATTTTGATGATAATCTGGGCCTGTTGGATCCAGGAGGGCTTCACTCACAGATATGGCACCTTAACTTAAGTTTCTCTTCACAGTCTCTCTTTTTTCATGTAGATTGATCATACAGTGACCTAGTCCAAGCTTTGTTATAGCACGGTAGTTGGTTCAAAGTGTGAGTACCTCAAGAAGAAAATGTCCATCTGCCATTCACATGACCAAGTCTCTGATCAGTGCTGGAGGGGAATGCACAGCAGTGGTCGTAGGAGGAGAGTTTCACTGGGTACTATCAACGTAATGGGCTACACTACAAGTGGTTCTAACTAAACTTGTGATTTTCAAAGTTTGTATCTTAATTTGTTTTCTGTTGCCTACAGCAGAATATATAAAACTGGGTAATTTATAAAAAAGAATTTATTTCTTGCAGTAATGGAAACTGAGAAGTACAAGGTTGAGGGACACATCCCATAAGATTTTTCTTGCTGGTGAGGATTCTCTGCAGAGTCCTGAAGTGGTGCAGGGCATCACATAGTGAGAGGGCTTACCATGCTAGCTCAGACCTCTCTTCCTCTTCTTATAAAGGCACCAGCCCCTTTCCCATGATAATCCATCAATCCTTTAGCCCATTAACCTTCTAATCTGTAAGTGGATTAATTCATTCATAAGGGCAGAGTCCTCATGACCCAGTTGCTTCTTAAAAGTCCTGCCTCTCAATACTTCCACATTGGGGATTAAATTTCAACATGAGTTTGGAATGGGAATAAATATTTAAACCATAATTGTGTTCTTTCACATCCCTAGACTTCCAAACAACACTTCAGAGTGAAGTAGATAAGCCTCAATTCAACAGTTAAAATTTCACTTAAAAGTATTAGACATTAGCAGTGAAGATTTCTATTGAGGAAAGTTCTCCACCACTAAGAGTAAATAGATTTTAAAATCATTGAACTATATGATATCTTTTAAGTAAAACATTTTATGATTATATGACTCAAGGAGTTCTTGGGCCACTTAGTTGTTCTGTCCTTGGATGATAACATATATTCTTATCTACTTTACTGGATATTTTCCAAATGGATGCAATAATGTTTCCACACTGCTTAGAAGTCCTCAACAGCAATGCTGAATACATCCATTGAATTTAAATTTACTTTCTGCATCACATCCTGCATGGGAAATACCGCCACTATTTAGAAGGTTAATATCTGTAATTATGAGCACTTACAAATTTAGAGGTCGGTGTTAACATTAAGGAAATCAGTACTGTGAACATATATTCATTTGAAATGTGCTGTCCCGTGTATGTGACCATGATATCACCATTCCCTGTGAATAGCACACACTCTATTTTATTTCTAAAATTGTAAGTATCTTTCAAGTAACTGTAGCAGCTATCTTATATTGAATCCTTATTATATGCCGGGCACTGTGCTAGTTAGGTGCTTCTCATATCTCCTCATTAATCCTTTCAAAACCTCTTCAAAGTTGGTGCTAGTATTATTCCCTCTGAATGAACAAGAAGAAAATGGAAGCTTAGTAACTGATCCAAATGCATGCAGCTAAGAAGGAAGCGCCAGAGCCGAAATGTGAATTCAGACTTTTCTGGCCACAAAACCAGTCGTCTTTCTCTCCACCATGTTTCAGTCCTCCCATACCTCACCCCATTCCTCTTGTGATCAAGGACATAAGCTAAGATGTGAGGCTCTGGCATATGGAAAAGGGATATACCTGTCAGCACAGGACTAGACACTGGCTAATGCCAACAGCGTGGGTGGGTGGGTTCTCAACTTTAGCTGCACATTGAAATAATCCTAGGAACATTTAAAACATCCTGATTCCTGGGTTCAACTTGTTGAATCCCTGATTGGAATTAGCGCTGGTGCAGCATAGGCATTGGAGTTTTGAAAAGCTTTCCAAGTAGCTAACAATGCAGCCACGACTGAGAAATGCTGACATAGAGGAACCACATTTAAGTGCCTCCAAGATGTAATGAGCTACTTGCCAGCATCTCCTGACTGTTTCATGTCATTGCATATAATGCTTCTATATTGAATGTTCTTACTTTTTCTTTGAGAGACTCCTAATCATGATTCAAAGCTCAGACCCAGGGAACAAAAAGGAAATAATCAAGGGGAGGTAAAATGTGTGCAAACATTCAGACCAACATTATAAAAATATCCAGGTTAACAATCACTACCTCCCAAAGTTTCTTAGCATGCTCCCTCAGTATCCTGACTGATTCTACCTAAAGCATTTCTACTTCTTAATTCTTAGGCTCTACACCTGCCTCAGCCCTTTTTAGTCCTCCCACTTTTGGAAGAGGTGTCCCAATCACTCCTGTTTCTGTGAGCCAACTGGGAGCTAACTGGGAAGAAAGAAATGATACCAGTATTCCGGCTTTACCTTTTCTTCATTTCCGCTGATCAGAGACAAGTGTTGTAAGGATGCAGAGTGAGCTGCAGGGCTGTTAAGCTGATAGAATCAGTGAGAGTCATATGTGGCTTTCCTTCATGGGAGGGTGAAATGTGTTTACTCATTTAGCTTAGCACAGTTTACTATCATCACTTTATCCTACACAATTACTTGGATTTGAGGGCATATGAAAAAGATCAGAAAAATGCTGAAAATGGAAAACACTATAGGGAAAATAACAACACTTAACATGCTTGAGATACATCTCAAGCAAGGCTATTGGACTAAAACTAAAATTCTCCCAAGCTCTTCTTCTTCCTTTTTTTTTTTTTTTTTTTGTTTTGAGATGGAGTTTTGCTCTTGTTACCCAGGCTGGAGTGCAATGGCGCAATCTCGGCTCACCACAACCTCTGCCTTCTGGGTTCAAGCAATTCTCCTGCCTCAGCCTCCCGAGTAGCGGGGACTACAGGCTGCACCACCATACCCAGTTAATTTTTGTATTTTTAGTAGAGATGGGGTTTCATCATGTTGACCAGGATGGTCTTGATCTCTTGACGTAGTGATCCACCCACCTCAGCCTCCCAAAGTGCTGGGATCATAGGCATGAGCCACTGCACCCGGCCAAGTTCTACATTGTTTATTAACACTTATTGTGGGCTGAGTACAGTAACACACCTGTAATCCCAGCACTTGGGGAGGCTGAGCCAGGTGGATCATTTGAATCCAGGAGTTTGACACCAGCTTGGGCAACACAGTGAGACCCCATCTCTACAAAAAAAAAAAAAAAAAAAGTAAAACTTAGGCAGGTGTGGTGTTGTGCATTTGTTGTCCCAGCTACTTGGGAGGCGAAAGTGGGAGGATCACTTGAGCCCAGGAGTTCAAGGATGCAGTGAGCTGTGATCAGGCTGCTGCACTCCAGCCTGGGTGACAGAGTGACACCTTGTCTCAGAAAAACAACAACAGCAAAAATACAAACCAAAAAACAGAAAACAAAAAACCAACCTATTGTATCTACTTTTTTAAAGATCTCTCAACTTTGCTTAAGTGACTGACACTTAAATATTCTCTAATTGTTTGGTTTACATTTATTTCACCTCACACAATAAATTACAAGATTCTTAAGAACTATATTTGTCACTGAATGATATCATCATTATCATAATCATCATCATTCTCACCTTATAGCTAACAGTGGTATAGAACTGACCATTTGCCAACTACTCTTCTAAGAACATTAAGCATATAGACTAACTTACATATTTCATGCTTCACAACGCCTCCATAAAAAAGTTACAGTGTCCCTGTTTTACATATTAGAAAACTGAAGCATAGAAATATTAATTGATTTCATTTTCTAATGTCACTCAGTTGATAAATGGGAAATGCTGTAATAACCCCAGAAATCTAATTCTGAGGTCTAGATTCTTAATCTCTGGATTAAGAATGTTAGATTAAGGTCTAGATTCTTAATCTCTAGATTAATATGTTACCATTTTCTGCCACATTCATAAAAGGAAAATAAGTTATAGTTATGAACAGGTAATATATGATTTCTCTTTATTTAATGTACTCAAGAATTATATGTCAGAGAGAGTCACTGCTAAGGTTTCAAAAAGATAGTCTAGAGAAAGCGCCTCCCTTAAATATGCATATGCAATCTGTACATCTGTAGATGAAAATGAAATGTCAATGGCGTAGACCGAAATGTTAGCAGTGGATATTTGGGATGGTGGGATTTTTGGGTGGCATTTCTTTTCTTTCTTAGTGTTGTTTTGAACTTTTAAAAATATTTACTACATTGAATATTATATATTTCTATATAGTATATATTGTACTTATTATACAGGACAGAGGCAGTTTGTGAGAGTGTCCTTTAAGGATAAACTGTATCCTTTCCCTAGAAGAACCAGAAACAAACCCTAGAAGAATCAGAAAACAGACATAGAAAGAAGAAATTGAAACAGAAAAGAAATTTTCTCATGTTCCCCTCCTTCTTCCATGGTAGCTTTATACTGGGAGCAGGCTGCAGCCCAGCTAGGAAAGCTGACCAACACTGAATCATGTTAGAGCTTTGACATTTACAAGGACTAGGCATTTCAATTACCATTCTGATTTAAACTTGTGGAGAACTTTTATCACATACTTGTGATGAGATAAATCATGGGGTCTGCTAAGCTTTTTATCAGGGCAAGAGAACAACCACAGAATAGACTTTAAAAGAATTTAAAAAAATAATAAAGTCAGTGTGAGGTGGCTCATACCTGTAATCTTAGCACTTTGAGAGGCCAAGGCAGGAGGATCGCTTCAGCCCTGGAGTTTGAGATAGGCCCTGGCAACATAGGGAGATCCTGTCTCTACAAAACGAAAATATTCATTAGCCAGGTGTGGTGGCATGTGCATGTAGTCCCAGCTACATGGAGACTGGTGTGGGAGGATCACTTGAACCCCGGAGGTTATGGCTGCAATGAGCCATGGGGATGCCACTGCAGTCCAGCTGCATAACTGAGTGAGACCATGTCTCAAAAAATAAACAAATAAAAATTTTACAAAGTAAAGTTAGTTTTAGGATTAATGCACTCCCACCAGGAGTCCTTCAATGTTTACCATTTGTTTGTATTTGTGTATGTGTGTGTTTGTATATATATATGTTTGTGTAGAAAGAGAGGCAGAGAGAGGAAAAGGAGAGAAAAAGATGAAAACAATGTTTTATAATTTTAAGATATTTTGTATAAGGTTTAATAAATGTTTTTCACCTTTGGGCTTTTTTAAAGAGCCTGCTAAAAGATTTTAGCTACTTTTCTACAATTTATGAATATAAAACTCACTGGCGTTTCTTCTGATTTTGACAAAATGTTGAGATAGACCTTAAGGGGGCTCAGGATTATGCAGTTACACATGTAAACATGTTATGGGGGAAGGAGAATACACTCGACTAGCTTTTCTATCACCAAAAAAAGGCTCTTCATGCTCGGGGTGACATTTCAACTTGGTCTTGAAGGATGAACAGAGAGGTAGCATAGCAGAGTGGTTACATGCAAGAACTTAAGAGTTAGAAAAGCCTAGATTCAAATTCAATGCTCAGTTCTCCTCCTCCTCCTTCTCGTCTTCCTTCTCTTCCTTTTTCTTCCTGTTCTTCTCCCTCTTCTCTCCTTCTCCTCCTCCTCCTCCTCCCCCTCCCCTTCCCCTTCACTTCCCCCTCCCTCTCCCCCTCCCTCTCCCTCTCTTCTCCTTCTCCTTCTTCTTCTTGAGACAGGGTCTCAATCTGTTACTCAGGCTATAATGCAGTGGTGAGATCCCAAGATCCTAGCTCACTACAGCCTCAAATTCCGAGTTCAAGCAATCCTTTTGTCTCAACTTCCCAAGTACCTGGGTTCACAGGTGCATACCACCATGCCCACCAGTTAAAAAAATTTTTTTTTGGAGAGACAGTGTCTCATTATGTTGCCCAGGCTGGTCCTGAGCTCCTGGGCTTGAGCAGTCCTCCTGCCTTGGCCTCCCAAAGTGCTGGGGTTAGAGGTGTGAGCCACCACATCTAGCCAATGTTCAGTTCTTATTAGTTGAGGGACCCAGGATGATCGTTCCAAGCTAAGTTGTGAAATAAGAATTATTATTTAATCACATTCCATTGTATATTTAATTTTATATTAATTTAACTAAACACAATCAGATAACATTGTATTACTGATTATAGATTTATAATAATAATGCTGGTGTCTCTCTCAGGATTTATGAGTATTATACAGTCTAATTCAATGACTATGCCAAGCATAAAGCCTATCTATTAGAGAGCATTCAAAAAATGGAAGCAGGCCAGGCACAGTGGATCATGCCTGTAATCCCAGGTATTTGGGATGCCGAGATGGGAAGATTACTTAAGCCCAGGGATTTGAGGTCAGTCTGAGTAAGGTAGTGAGACCCCATTTCTCCAATAAATATACAGTTAAAAACATTAACTGGGTATGTTGATGCCTGTAGTCCAAGCTACTCAGTAGGCTGAGGTAGGAGGATCACTTGAGCCTGGGAGGCTGAGGCTTCAGTGAGCCCTGGTTGCACCACTGTACTCCAGCCTGGGCAACAGAGTGAGATGTTGTCTCAAAAAAAAAAAAAAAAAAAAAAAAGGTGACAGCAGCTGCTACTGCCATCAGAAATTGGCTAGACCCTCAAATAGTGGGAGGACCTCCCAGGCAGAAGGAAGAATGCTTATAGGTGTGTTTAGAACATGCCAATTATGCTACAGATAACCCAAGAATGAAAAAGCTGCTTTAAGAATATCTGGTTATTTGGTAAATGGAAATGGAAACCTGTAGTGGAAATAGGAATGTCAGAACTGAAAGGAGACTGTGGCATCTTCATCTGGGTCCCTGCAGCCTCCTCTTTCGTTACATTTGCATCCCTCCAGCACTGGAATGACCCCCCTGACAGTACATTATAAAACTTTTGAAAGCAGGTCAGAGAAGGCAAAGGGAAATGGAATGACCACACTAACAAGTAATGTGTGGTCCCCACACAGCCTTTTACAAGGGAATTAATCTTTTATTAAGAGAGGAAATTATGCCCAAATGCTTCAGGGTCTTTTTGCTCATGATTACATGTGCCATGGGAAGTTCAAACTCCTCTTGAGAGTCTCCGTCAAAAGCAATCTTCTTCTAATGTCTCCTTTGGAAGCTGAAACTCTCCAGGGGTTAGTATCGTTTTTCTTTTTTGATTCTGTGTGGATGAGGAGTTTAAGCACAAAACATACTGCTGGCTGCTTACTAAATACCCCCTTTCTGTTCAGGCTGCTGAGAGAAATGCGAAGTTATGTGGGTGATGCTGTACACTGATGGGACAAGCTTAAAGAGAAATTTGGGAGTTGAAATACACTCATGATCCTTTCAGAAATCTGAGCTGTGTTTGTAGATCCAGAAAGAAAGTGTGCTTGAGCCTTTAGTGGAGATGCTAAGAAGGGAGATGCATTAAAAAATGTATCCAGCGGCCGGGGGCAGTGGCTCACGCCTGTAATCCCAGCACTTTGGGAGGCTGAGGTGGGCAGATCACCTGCGGTCAGGAGTTTGAGACCAGCTTGGCCAACGTGGTAAAACCCTGCTTCTACTAAAAATACAAAAATTAGCCAGGCGTGGTGCATGCCTGTAATCCCAGCTACTAGGGAGGCTGTGGCAGAAGAATCACTTGAACCCGAGGGGTGGCAGTTTGCAGTGAGCCAAGATTGTGCCACTGTACTCCAGCCTGGGCAAAAGAGCAAAACTCTGCCTCCAAAAAAAAAAAAAAAAAGTATCCAGCATGCCTGAGTTGAGGGCCTGTTATGTGCAAAGCACTACATGGGGCTTGGGTTCTGCCCTCAAAGTTCTCATAATCTGGTGGAGACGGAAAGGCTCCTACAGAAGAACTTCTAACAAAAGCCAGGATACTTTTCAGGACTGAGGCAGAGTGCTGAGTGAAGGCAGGGGTGAAGGCAGATGTGATTTCTCAGAAAATAACACAAGAGGTCCGGTGCACACAAGCAGGTCTGAAAGTGTGGGTGCAGGCATTGCATGAGGAGGGGGCGTGAGGAGCCTAGGGAGTCTGGTGAAGGAAGGAGGAAAGGGCCAGACAAGGATGGGCTGGTAAGAGAGTTCACTTCAGGTTTTGTGAATGCTGAGTACCTCTCTTGCAGGAGTGAAGAGCTCATAAACGGGAACAAAGCTTCTGGGCCTGCAGGGAATTCTAACAATAAAACCTGGAGAGAATTAAATGTTACCTAGAATGCCATTTTAGAAACGAAACATGGCACACATAGGAAGACAGGCTCTGTAGTGGTTGAAAGCAGAAAGTTGGGAGATAAATGGAAATGCAACACCTAGTGCTGTCATTTCTTAGCTGGCTGGCCTTGGGCATGTTCCTCAAACTCCCTTTCCAAAAAGGCTACGTGTCGCTTTCATGCAGGTGGCAAGATTTCAATGAGGTTGTTCCTGGAAGTATTTTGAACTATGGTTTTCTGGCTCATGGTAAATATGCAAAAGATTTGACTGTATTATTATTGCCTGGCCAGCTCCTCTTCTTGCGAGGTCCCTAAATAATAAAAACGTAGCTAATATGTAAGCCCTAAAAATAAAGTTTCAGATCTAATTTGCCACCCTGGACTTTTGGGAGACGTTTGAAAACTGCAGAAGGGAGAAATGGTGACTTCTATGGAATTAGGAAAAAGAGTCCCAAAAGCCAAGTGCACTCATTCGGATGGTATCTGAACAGAGGACTGCATGGAGACTCAAAGAGAAAAGAGTTTTGCTCAACAGCAATAACACTTTTCAATGGTGAGGATTAAAAAAGGAGAAGAAGAAGAAAGGAAGGGAGGAAGGAAAAGGGGTATATAAAGAGGAATGAAGGAAAAAAGGAGACCAATAAAGAAAGGGAGATGTTGAAGGAAGGCAGGGAGGGAAGGGGAAGAACAGAGAGTAGGGGGAGGATGAGGAAAGGGAGTCAGGTTAGGAGGAAGGAAAAAAAGAAGAGGGAAAGGAAGAAAAGAAGAAAGGAGAAAAAGCAGCACTGGTCTTTTAGGGGAATGAGATTTTGACAAATGATCCCATCTACACTTTCCCCCAGAAGTGTTCAAGCCGAGAATAAATGCTTATGAGGGATTCCCATATGAGTGGGTTCCTGCAGGACTTTTAAAAGGCACTTCTAGTCCATTTTTAAATGAAACTTTGGATTTTGAGTAATGCAGATGACAGGATAATGTGAATATGTAAAACAAACCCTTTGTTATTGTTTTCTTGCAGCAATGCTTTCAAATTCTAAAGAGCAAAACTGAAATTTTTTTCCAAAGTCATTATATGCATAAAATGTGAGCTATCATTACTGCATGTCCAAGGCAGCAGATACCTCGTTCTTTCCCTCAAATTTGTCTAAGTATGTGACATTTATGATCTAATTCCTCTGGGGTCCAGCCCTCATTAAACATTCGAAGTAGTTTCTTTATCCAAATTAGCAACCAAGTGACATTTTTTCACTTACAGCAACTTACTGCTGCAACATTTGCTCGTGAATACCATGAATACTTATTTTGTAGTGGAATTTAAGAAAAAAGGACCTTTGTCCTTACAAATCTAGAACTTTCTAAGAAAGCATATGTGACCAATGTCACCCTTGATTTTACAGAATTTGACTTTTCCCTGCCTTAAAGAGCAACTTTTACTTCTACCAAAGGTTCAGATCTTGCACATTCTATTAATTTGGCTGTTGAAATGTATTATTATTACACTTGGGACACTTAGTACACTGTTGTCTTGGACTGAACTTACGTTTGCCACCTTACTTCAACATTGACGACAACGTGCACTATGGATCTTCTTAAATGGTTTTATTTAGAAAAGCATAGCTCAGATCTCTACCAACCAGGGGTTTGAACACCTGCTGTGTCTAGATTCTGCTATTGACTACGCAGATCTGGGAATGCTTATAGGAATTGATGTTTACTGCCATTTTTATTTATCCGAGATTGTATTTTATTTATTTCTGGATACAATGGCTAAGGTTTGTGTAAGCTACCATCTCTTGTTTGTAGCAGCTCTATATTCTGAATAAAAAGCCTTTCCATAGGCATGGTTTATTCTATTAGCCATCAGGACATTTTCTCATATGTATGACTTTTTCTTTAAAAATATTATACAATGGGAAATCATAAATGTTGTATAACACTGATTTAAGGGTATTTATTCATGTAGGTAGAAAGCCAAGACATGACATAGAAGAGTTTTCTGTACAAAGGGACAGCATGTCTGAATTTTCATGTTATGAAAATTCATGAGGTGAAGAATTTCCAGGAGATGTTTATTTTAGAGAACTACATGGTGCCTAATTTCAGGCAAATCAAAAACAATGTTGTCATTTTATGGGCCTTGCAAATGGGCAAATGACCTTTCATAGGAGGAATAAACTTTAGTCATGCTAGTTTAAAGACAGAAGGTGCCATATCAGACAGACTCTTGGTTCATAAATCAAAGTTTGAGATTTTTTTTTTTCTGATCAGAGATTGCAGGAGAAGCTTATACATATTCTCAAGCTCAGTCTCCTTGCTTTTAGAGAAGAGAAAACTGAGGCTTAGAGAGCAGAAATGCTCAGGAAATGCTCTAGTGGAAGATGACAAACTGGAACCTTGGCTTCCTGAAACTTGGCTCAGTTACCTCAGCACACCTGATGTAGAAACTCCACTACAAGTTCAGTGTGCACCAGGACCCTCACAAGTTCAATCTGGATCAGCTGGGGTGGCCTCCCTGACCTGTAGAGTCAGGCAAGCTGGGACCTTGCATAAGGGCTAACCCCTGCCATTGAGGGAATGCTGCTCAGTTCTCACTTAGGCTGGGGGACCACACTGTATGAACTCTGGAGTGTTCTCTCTGGCCCTGATGCTGTGAGTGCCTAGCAGGGTGCTGGTAATACCATTAGTGTGTAATAAATATGTTTTAAATGGCTACATGCTTGCCCATCTTGCTGTACTCTTCTATAATAATGGTCTTAATAAATCAGTGCTCTTATTATATACTATGACCATATTAATCTTCACAATACCTCATTCTTTAGAGGGTCAAGTTCAAACTCCCATTATTCTGCTTGGAATAATATTACATTCCTTGGCCTTTTATCTATCTCAATTAAGGCAATCTTCTTAGCTCTATATGAAAATCTTGCCTCTTGTGTGAAACCTTCTTTGATTAGCCTAAATTTACCTCATCTTTCTCTGAAAGCACATTATGTACAGCCCACAATCAGGGCAGCCAGAGTATGCTGGGGAATTAACACCTTCAGGAGTCATCCTCATATCATTAGGGAATGGGAACCAGTGGCACAGTTCTGGGTTCATTCTTCAAAAAGTCACTGATGGCATTGAGTCCCATTTGCCCAAAGTGGCGACCTGCTATACAAGGGGTTTTACTAAATACAGTTCACAGTTTATTTTGAGTGAACCTTTTCCTCCTTTCGCATCTTGCTTTTCCTACACCCTCATTTTTGCTTCCAGGGGTCACCTCATAGATACACTGCTTGGAGCTTTCCGACAAAGCGACTGCCTTTGTTTCAAGGCTTGCATTTAAAGAAACTCAAAGTAAGATACCACATATTAAAATACTAGAAAACCATAAAGTGCCCAGTGTAGAGCAATGCACATTCTTTAAGCTAAAATTATACAGATTAAATAAGTGGATGAATGGAAACTAAGTAAAAAATATGCCCTATATCAAAATATGTTTGGGTTGTTTTTGTCTCCTCTGAGGCTGTCAGATGGTACGAAGTTCTGAATTCATGACTGATAATGTAGATGCATCAGAATTTATGTTTACTCTTAATATGCTCCCATTATAGACCTCTTTTTGCCCTGGCAACCCCTCCTTTCCTGGCTAGTGCACCCATTCCCCAGCTGCTGAGCTGGCAGTTAGAGAATTGCCCTCAGCCAAGCAGAGCAACTTAATTCAGGAGATCATGTCCACCCTCCAGAGGCAGCCAAAGACTGGCTGGTATGGGGTCACTAAAGGCTGTTCTCTTCACGTCTAAGGGGGTTCTGAAGTAAAAATTCATGATACAGAGCTCCTGTGGGATCAGGCTGAAGTTAGAATCTAGCTGATACCACATCAGCTCATCGCACATTGTTCAACTCCTTTCCCTGCCCTATGATGTTTTCCTCACCCCACTTTCCCTGACAGCCCTCTCTCAATATATCACATGGATCTGAATTCCTGTCTCAGTATTTGCTTGTAGAGAGCCTGATTTAGGGTACCTCCTGTTATGCATTGATCTTAACCTCCAGGGCCTTTCCTCCCAAGACCCTTTGACAACCTACTGCTATATTTCTTATATAATATGGCAATTCATTTCTTCAGATACATTGCAGAAATTTCCCCCATGTAACAAGGTAATACCTGCTGCTCCTTATTATCATTTCCATCTCTCCCTACGAAAAGACTAAGAATGATATTTGGCATCTCTTTGTAGAAGCAGCCAAATAAAGTGTAGACTCCATTCAGCACGTGGGTAAGAAAACCATAAAATTTCTTTGCAAAGCATAAATTAACTTTCTTGGAAGAAAAAAACATGCCTTTTCTGTTTCTTGCCATAGAAATTTTACTGACGCATCATGTACAATGATATTTAATATAGTTCAGCTAATAATTTACAAGAGGCCACTGTGAGGTTAGAATATTTTAACTGCCCTATTGCTTTTGCAATTGAAGGGAGCAGAACGGCTAGAAGACCAAAAACAACCTTTTAAATTCCCCAAGGCCTTGTTTAATGGAGTGTGTACAGTCAAATTTCAACACACCATGGCTAGATTATCTATGACAGTGTTTCTCAGACTTTAAAGTGCACGTGAGTCACCTGGGGATCTTGCTTAAATGCATATACTCTGATTCAGCCATTAGGGTAGTGGTTGAGAGTGTACATATCTTAAAAATCTCATAAGATGATGATGGCAACACAGATCTTACTCTAAGTAGCAAGATCTTATATTTTTGTAATTTTTTTTGTTCTTCTGTTACTATATGGATAATGCAATCTAAAAATAAGATTTAAAGTGGTCTTTGTTTGTTTTGCGTTGCTATAAAGAATACCTGAGGCTGGGTAATGTAATGGAAAAAAATTATTTGTCTAATGATTCTGATGGCTGGAAAGTTTGTGATTGGACATCTGTATCAGGCTGCTTCCACTAATGGTGGAAGGTGAAGGGTAGCCAGCGTGTGGTCCCCTTCCTTTGGTGAGAGAGGGTACAAGAAAGGGAGGAGAGGCTAGACTCATTTTAACAACTAGATCTAACCCAAACTCATAGAGTGAGAGCTCACTTATCCCCAAGGGATGGCATTCATCTGTTCCTGAGGGATCCACTCCCATGAACCAAATACCTCTCACTAGGCTCCACCTTCTAACACTAACATGGTGAGGATCAAATTTTAACCTGAGACAAACAAACCATATCAAACCATATCAAAAGTCTAACATTAAGGCCCTTCCTGACTGTGCAGCCTAAGCCAAACTGACCTCCTTGACCATGATGATAAGCGCTGACTCCAGGAACATATAATGGCCTTGCACACAATATGGAATAAAACCCTTGTTAGTGTTTAGTCAATTAATTTTCTAGAAGGAATTGGGCTGACATTAGATTTCTCCTAAACATACATTTTCACCCATATTTTAGAAAAGGCTATACCTTAAGTGATAGCACAAGAAAAATAAACACAGTCAATACCAAGACCAGGAGAAATCTGGTTGAAACCATAAAGTTCTGATGGTATCCTACCTTTTTTGTTCTTTGGAGCTACCACTTCATAACTGGAAATTTTACTTGGTTTTTCAATGCCTCACAAAGGTCCAGTCTTTATCTTCAGCATGAATTGTTTAAATTAAGACATATTTTTACCATAAATCAAGAATTGATTTTACTTCCAACTTTTACCTTAAGTTCAGGGGTACATGTGCAGGATGTGCAGGTGTGTTACATAACAAATGTGTATGATGGTGGTTTGCTGCACAGATTATTCCATCACCCAGGTTTTAAGCCCGACATTTATTGGCTATTTTTCTTGATCCTCTCCCTCCTACCACCCTCTGCTCTCTGACAGTCCCCAGTGTGTTGTTCCTCCAATGTGTCCATGTGTTCTCATCATTTAGCTCTCACTTAGTAAGGAAGAATATGTGGTATTTGGTTTTCTATTCCTGTGTTAGTTTGCTAAGGATAATGGCCTCTAGCTCCATCCATGTCCCTGCAAAGGACATGATCTCATTTCTTTTAATGGTTGCATAGTATTCCATGGTATATATGTACCACATTTTCTTTACCTTGTCTATCATTGATGGGCATTAGGTTGATCCCATGTCTTTGCTATTGTGAATAATGCTGCAATGAACATATGTGTGCATGTGTCTTTATAATAGAACAATTTGTATTTCTTTGGGTATATATAATAGGATTACTACATTAAATGGTATTTCTGCCTTTAGCTCTTCAGGGAGTCATCATACTGTCTTAAACAATGGTTGAACTAATTTACACTCTGACTAACAATGGAAAAGCATTTCTTTTTCTCCACAACCTTGCTCACGTTTTTTAAAAAAATTTAATAATAGCCATTCCACCTGGTGTGAGATGGTATCTCATTGTGGTTTTGTTTTGAATTTCTCTAATGATCAACGGTGTTAAGCATTTTTTCATATGATTGTTGGCCACATGTATGCCTTCTTTTGAGAAGTGTCTGTTTGTGTCCTTTGCTCACTTTTTAGCATGATTTTTTTCTTATCAATTTGTTTAAGTTCCTTATATATACTGGATATTAGACCTTTGTTGGATAGATAGATTGAAAAACTTTCCTCCCATTCTGTAGGTTGTCTGTTACTCTGTTGATAATTGTTTTTGCTGTGCAGAAGCTCTTATTTAATTAGATCCCATTTTCAATTTTCGCTCTGTTGCAATTGTTTTTGGCATCTGCATCATGAAATCTTGGCCCATGTATACGTCCTGACTGATATTGCCTAGGTTTTCTTCTATGGTTTTATAATTTTGGGTTTTACCTTTAAGTCTTTAACCTAATCTTGAGTTAATTTTTGTATATGGTGTCAGGAAGGGATCAATTTCAATCTTCTGCGTATGGCTAGCAAATTTTCTAAGAACCTTTCATTAAATAGGGAATCCTTTGCTGGATTTTGTTAGGTTTGTCAAAGACCAGTTGGTTGTAGGTGTGCAGTCCTATTTCTGGGTTCTCTATTTTGTTCAATTGGTCTATGTCTGTTCTCATACCAATTATTGTCTTGTACCATGCTGTTTTAGTTACTGTAGCCCTGTAGTATAGTTTGAAGTTAAGTAGTTTTACAGATGAGGGATTATCAATAATATTAACAGCTGATTTTTCATCAGAAATCACTGAAGGGGAAAGCAATAGATTAGTAGAATATACACACACACACACATATATATATATTTAATGCTGAATATCAGATGGCTTCACTGGTGATTTTTTCCAAAGTTTAAAGTAGAGTTAACAATAGTTTTTCACAAACTCCTCCAAATGCAAAAATTTTCAACAAAATACTAAGAAAGCAAATGTACCAAAGACAGGAGGCAGAGCAAGATAACCAAATAGGACCCTCAAGTGATCTTCCTCAACTAAGGAACACCGAAGTGAAACAGAGAAGAAAGCACAAAAGAAAGTTCTCCACACAAGAAAGCACCTTCATAAGAACAAAAAATCAGGTGAATTATCATGGTATCTTGTTTTAACATCATATTAAGAGAAGAAACATTGAAAAGGGTAGGAAAAACTGTCTTGAATTGTATGCATTATTCTTCCCACATCCCTAAGCAGCACTGTGTGGTGGAAGAGAAAAATCTGTGTGTTTGGGGCAAGAAGAGTACAATTATTGTAGGACTTTGCTTTGGAACTGAGTGCAGCTGAGTCCCAGCATAAAGCAACACAGGGCAGAATTCAGCTAGTGCCCTCAGAGGGAGCATTTAAATCATCCCTAATCAGAGGAAAATTGCCCATCCCAGAGGTTTGAACCTGAGTTCTGAGTAGCCCCACCACCATGGGTTAAAGGTTCTGGGATCCTAATCAAACTAGAAAGGCAGGCTAGGCCACAAGGACTATAATTCCCCGGCAAGTCCTGGTGCTGTGATGAGCTCAGAGTCAGTGGACTTGTGGTGCATGCAACCTAGTAAGATACCAGCTGGGGCTGCCAAGGAAGTGGGTTTTTGCCCCTCCCCCCAACTTTAGGTAGCACAACTCACAGCTCCAAGAGGAAAGGAAAAAGTAAAGATGACTTTGTCAGTTTGCCGAGAATGATGGTTCCCAGCTTCATCCATGTCCCTACAAAGGACATCAACTCATTCTTTTTTATGGCTGCATAATATTCCATGTTGTATATGTGCCACATTTTCTTTATCCAGTCTATCATTGATGGGCATTTGGGTTGGTTCCAAAGCACATGTACCCCAGAACTTATAGTATAATAATAAAAAAAGAGGACTTTGTCTTGCAACCTGGATACCAGCTCAGCCACAGTGAAATAAAGCACCAAGCAGAATCCTGAAGTCCCTATTCTAAGCTGTAACTCCTAGAGGGCATTTTCAGACACATCCTGGGCCAGAAGGAAATGAACTGCCCTGAAGGAAGGGACTTAGTCCTGGAAGAATTTACCACCTGCTGACTAAGGAGCCCTTGAGCCTTGAGTAATCATCAGTAGGAGCCGGGCAGCAGTTGCCACAGGCCTGAGGCAAGGCCCAGTACTATGCTGGCTTCAGGGGTGACCCAGTACATTCCCAGCTGTAGTGGCTATAGGAAAAAAGATTCCTTCTGCTTGAGGTAAAAAGAAAAGAGTAAAAAGAACTTTGTCTTGCAACTTGGGTGCCAGCTCATCCACAGTAAAATAAAGCATAAAGCAGAATCCTAAAGGTCCCCATTCCAGATAGGAACCTTTGCCTTAGGTTCTGGAGGGCATTTCTAGAGCTGCCTTGAACCTTGAATGGGTTTCAAAGAAGGAAAGGAGAGACAAAAGTAAACAATACCTTTGTTTTGCAACCTGGGTATCAGCTGAGCCCCAGTAAAACAAATCACCAAGCAGGTATATAAAGTCCCCAATCCTATGCCCTAGCTCTGGGATGGCATTCTAGACCCCCCATATGCCAGAAGAAAGCCTGCTGGACTGAAGGAAGACTCATTCATGATGGGCCTTGAATAAAAATCAACAATAGCCAGGCAGTACTTGCTGTGGGCTTTAAGTGAGATCCAGTACTGTGCGGGCTTCGTGTGTGACCCAGCACAGTTCCAGCAGTGGCAGCCATTGGAGCGTTTGCATCACCCAACTCTAGGCTGCTGAGCACAGAGATAAACACCATTTGTGGTGGTAATCCAGGGAAATCTCCCAGATCTCACCTAAGACCACCAAGGCAATACCTCTATGAGACTGCAAGAGTCAACAGTGTTTAGCATGCCTTCAAATATACATGCAGCTACAGTGAACAAAAACTTTATAGCACAACACTAAATTCCCTTTGAATACTTGAAAAGTCTTCTTAAGAAGGACAGGAGCAAAGAAGCCAGACAGTGAATATTAGAATAAATACCTAGCTCTTCAATGCTCAGACGTTGATAAAAATCCACAATCATCAAGATGATCCAGAAAAACATGACCTTGCCAAATAAACTAAAAAGAAAACAGAGACCAATTCCAGAGTGTCAGAGATATGTGACCTTTCAGATAATTAGAAATAGTTGTTTTGAGGAAGCTTAATTAAATCCAAGATAGCACAGAGAAGAACTTCAGAATCCTGTTGAAGAAATTTAACAAGGAGATTGAAATAATTAAAAAGAATCAGGCAGAAATTCTGAGGGTAAAAAATTTAATTGACAAACTGAAGAGTGCATCAGAGTCTTAACAGTAGAACTGATCAAGAAGAATAAAAGATCAGTAACCTTGAAGACAGGTTATTTGAAAATACACAAAGGAATCAACAGAAAAAAGAATAAAAAATAGTGAAGCATACCTACAAGATCTAAAAAATAGCCTCAAAAGGGCAAATCTAAGAATTATTGGAGGCTGACATAATGATGGGTAAAAAGTTTATTCCAAGGTATAATAACAAAAAACTTTCCAAACCTAGAGAAGATATCAATATTCAAGTACAGAAAGTTATATAACATCAAGCAGATTTAACCTAAATAAGACTGCCACAAACATTTAATAGTCAAACTCTTAAAGGTCAAAAATAAGAAGGGATCCTAAAAGCAGCAAAAGGAATAGCATAGCATATGAAGGAGTGCCAACACACCTGGCAGCAGACTTCTTAGTGGATCTTTACAGGCCAGGAAAGAGTGGCCTGATATATTTAAAGTGAAAGAGGGGGAAACTTTTATACTAGAATAATGTATCTAGTGAAAATATCCTTCAAACATGAAGGAGATATAAAGACTTTCCTAGACAAACAAAATCTGAAGGATTTTGTCAATACCAGACCTGTCATTCAAGGAATACTAAAGAGAGTTCTTCAATCTGAAAGAAAAAGATATTAACAAGCAATATTATATCATCTGAATATGCGAAACTGACTGGTAACAGTAAGTCTACAGCTAAATATAGAACATAATAACACTGAAATTCATATCTTGAGTAGAAAAACTAAAAGATGAACCTATCAAAAATAATAACTACAACAATTTTTTGAGGTACATACAGTATAATAAGATATGAATAGAAATGTTTAAAAAGTTAAGAAGTGGGAGAACCATGTTAAGGTGTAGAGTTTTTATTTCTTTGCTTGAGAGTTTGTTCATTTTTGCAATCAGAATTAAGTTGTTCTTCATTTAAATCATGGGTTATAATATGCTATTTGCAAGGCTCATGGTAACCTCAAATAAAAATCCTAAATTGTTACACAATTAATATAAGGCAAGAAATTAAAGTATAATAAAATTAAAATAAATATTTTGCCTGCAAAATAACTTTTACAAAAAGAAAGATAAGATGAAAGAAAGAAAGGGAGAGAAGAAGAATATAAAACAACCAGAAAACAACAAAATGGCAGGAGTAAGTTCTTACCAATAATAACATTAAATATAAATAAAATAAATTCTCCCATCAAAATACATAGTGGTTGAATGGATTAAAAAAAGGAAACAAGACTCACTGGTCTGTTGCCTACAATAAACACACTTCATCTATAAAGACACACATAGACTGAAAGTAAAGGGATGGAAAAAGATATTCCATGCAAAGAGAAACCAAAAGAGAGCACAAATAGCCATACTGATAGCAGATAAAATAGATTTCTATACAAAAACTAGAAGGTCAACAACGAAGGTCATTATATAATGATACAGGAATCAATTCAACAAGAGGATGTAACATTTATATGTGTATATGTATATGTATGTGTGTGTGTATGTATATATATATGTGTGTGTGTATATATATATATGTGTGTGTGTGTGTGAGTGTGTGTGTGTGTGTGTGTATGAACCCAACACTGGACCACACCCAGATATATAAAGCAAATTTTATTAAGCTAAAGAGAGAAGTAGACTCCAGTACAAAAATAGCGTGAGGCTTCAACACCCCACTTTCAGCACTGGACAGATCATCCAGACAAAAAAACCATCAAAGAAACATCCTGCTTTAGCTGCACTGTTGACCAAATGGACATAATAGATATTATCAGAACACTACATCCCCTGGTTGCAGAATACACATTCTTCTCCTCAACATATAGATCATTTTCAAGAATAGGCCATATGTTAGCCCACAAAACAAGATTTTAAAAATGAAAAAAAAAAGAAAAAGAAATTACATCAACTATCTTCTCTGACAGCAATGGAATAAAACTAGAAATCAATAAAAAGCAGAAACTTTGGAAACTATAGATGGAAATTAGACAATATGCTCCTGAATTACCAGTGGTCAATGAAGAAATTAAATAGGAAATTTAAAAATTCTTTGAAACAAAAGAAATGGAAACACAACATACCAAAATCTATGAGATATAGAAAAAACAGGACTAAGAAGAAAGTTTATAGCAATAAGCAATATCAAAAAAGTAAAAAATCTTCAATTAAACAACATAATGATAAATATTAAATAACTAGAAAAGAGCAAGCCAAATTCAATATTACTGAAAGAGAATAATAAATATATGCACAGAAATAAGTGAAATTGAAACAAAAAAATAAGAGGTCAATGAAACGAAAAGTGGGTTTCTTGAAGAGATAAACAAAATTGACAAACCTTTAGCTGGACTAAGAGAAAAAGAGAGACCAAAAGAAATAAAAGCAAAATTAGAGATGAAAAAGGAGATATTAGAACTGATACCACAGGAATTCAAAGGATAATAGAGACTACTGTGAGCAATTTTATCCCAATGAATTGGAAAAGCTAGAAGAAACAAATAATTTCCTAGACACATACAACCTACCCAATTTGAGTCACAAAGAAATCCTAAATCTAAATAAGCAGGGCACCCTATGGCTTCACTGTTGAATTCTACCAACTGTTTAAAGAACTAATTTCAATCCTACTCAAGTTATTCCACAAAATAAAGGAGGAAGGAATACTACCAAAGTACTTCTATGAGGCCAATATTACCCTGATGCCAAAATGAAACAAAGACAAAATTAAAAAACAAAAAAACAAAAACAAAAACAGGCCCATGTCTCTGATGAACCCTGATGCAAAAATCCTCAACAAAATACTAGCAACTTTAATTCAATAACACATTAAAAAGATCATTTATCATGACCAAGTGGGATTTATTCCAGGGATAAAACGATGATTCAATATAAGCAAATCACTCAACGTGATACATCACATCAACATAATAAAAGGCAAAAAACATGTAATCATTTCAATCGATGCTGAAAAAGCAGTTGATAAAATTCAACATCTCTTCATTATAAAAACCCTCAAACAACTGAGCATAGAAGAAACATACTTCAACAAAGCAATAGCCATATATGATAGACCCACAGCTAGTATCATACTAAATGGGAAAAAATAATGGAAAGCCTTTCCTCTAAGATTAAGAATCAAGACAAGAATGTCCACTTTCACCTCTGTTATCCCACGTATTACTGGATGTTCCAACTAGAGCAATCAATCAAGAGAAAGTAATAAGGGGCATCCAAATTAAAAAGGAAAAGATCAAATTATCCTCCTTTGCAGATAATATGGTCTCATATTGAGAACCCTAAAGACTCCATCAACAAACAATTAGAATGGATAAACAAATTTAGTAAAGTTGCAGGATACAAAATTAACATATCAACATACAAAAATCGGTAGCATTTCTATATGCCAACAACAAACAATATGAAAAAGAAATTAAGCAAGTGATCCCATTTATAATAGCTACAAATAAAACAAAAGACCAAATTTAGTCAAAGTAGATCTCTACAATGAAAATTATAAAACGCTGATGCAAGCAATTGAAGAAAATACAAAAAAATTTGAGAAATTATTCATGTTAATGGTTAGAAGAATCAACGTTGTATAAATGCCCATACTACTCAAAGCAATGTATAGATTCAATGCAATTCCTATTAAAATACCAATTAGATTCTTCACAGAAATAGAAAAAATAATCCTAGAATTTGTATGAAACCACAAAAGACCTAGACTAGCCAAAATCATCCTGAGGAAAAGAAATCATGTTACCTGACATCAAATTATGCTACAGCCCTATGGTAACCATAGCAGCATGTGTACTGGCAAACAAACAGATACATAGACCAATGGAACAAAATGAAGAATGCAGAATAGAGCTATACATCTACAGTTAACTCATTTGTGTCAAAGTTGCCAAGAACATACATTGGGGAAAAGACATTTTCTCTTCAGTAAATGGTGCTGAAGAAATGGAATATTCATATGTGGATGAATGAAACTAGACCCCTATCTGTCACCAGACACAAAAATCAAAATGGATTAAAGACTTAAATATGAGACATCGAACTACGAAATGACTAAAACAAAACATTGGGGAACTCTCCAGGGCATTGGTCTAGGGAAAAACTCCTTGAGTAACACCCCTAAAACACAGGCAACCAGATAAAAAATGGACAAATGAGATCAATCATAGCAAGTTAAAAAGCTTCTGCACTGTAAAAACAAACAAACAACAACAACAACAAAACCTACCAAAAAATCCAAAGAAAACCACAAAACAAAACCAAAAAACAATCAAGTGAAGAGACAACCAACAGAATGAGAGAAAATATTTGCAAATTATCCATCTGACAAGGTATTAAAAACCAGAATGTGTAAAGAGCTCACACAACTCAATAGAAAGAAAAAAATCTAATAACTCAATTTAAAAATGGGCAAAAGATGTAGATAGACATTTCTGAAGAGAAGATAGACTAATTGCAAAAAGGTATGTGAAAAGGTGCTCACCATCACTGATCATCAGAGAAATACAAATCAAAACTACAATGAGATCCTCTCATCCCAGTTAAAATGGCTTTTATCTAAAAGACAGGCAATAACAAATGCTGGTAAGGATGTGGAAAAATAGGAACCCTTGTACACGGTGGGTGGAAATGTAAATTAGTACAGCCAATATGGAGGTCCCTCAAAAAACTAAAAATAGAGCTGTTGTATGATGCAGAAACTGTACTTCTAGCTACATACTCAAAGGAAATCAGTATATGAAAGAGATATCTGCCCTCCCACACTTATTGTAGCACTATTCACAGTAGCTGAGATTTGGAGTCAACCTAAGTGTCCATCGACAGAGGAATGGATAAAAAAGTTGTGGGAGGCCGGGCACGGTGGCTCAAGCCTGTAATCCCAGCACTTTGGGAGGCCGAGGCAGGTGGATCACGAGGTCAAGAGATCAAGACCATCATGGTCAACATGGTGAAACCCCGTCTCTACTAAAACTACAAAAAATTAGCTGGGCATGGTGGTGCGTGCCTGTAGTCCCAGCTACTCAGGAGGCTGAGGCAGGAGAATTGCCTGAACCCAGGAGGCGGAGGTTGCAGTGAGCCAAGATCAGGCCATTGCACTCCAGCCTGGGTAACAAGAGCGAAACTCCGTCTCAAAAAAAAAAAAAAAAAAAAAAAAAAAAAAAAAAAAAAAGTTGTGGGAAACATACACAATGGAGTACTAATTCTGTCATTAAAAAAATGAGATCCTGTTATTTGCAACATGGGTAGAACTGGAGGATATTATGTTAAGTGAAGTAAGCCAGGCACAGAAAGACAAACATTGCATGTTGTCACTCATTTGTGGGAACTAAAAGTTAAATCAATTGAACTCATGGAGATAGAAAGGAAAATAATGGTTAACAGATGTTAGGAAGGGTAGTGGGGGAGAGAGAAGAGTGGGGATGGTTAATGAGTAGAAAAATATAGTTAGACACAATGAATAAGATGTAGTATTTGATATTACAAAAGAGTGACTATAGAGGGCAATAATTTGTAGTACATAAAGTTTGCACAATTAGAAAGTTTATAACACAGCGAGATGATGAATGCTTAGGATGATGGATATCCCATTACCCTGGTGTGATTATTACATATTGTATGCCTATATCAAAATATCTCATGTACCCCATAAATATATTTACTTAACTATATAAAGTAAAATATTCATTAAAATTTCCAAAAAATTTGCACATAACAATTAAAAATTAAAATAAAAAATACAAAGGAATCTACAAAAATGTATAAGAGCAAATAAAATTCAGCAAGGATTCAGGATATAAGACCAACAAGTTAAAAACCAATCAACTGTGAAAACAAGTTTATCTCCTTCATGGTTGTAAAGTACTTCAATAAATTGTATCTTAATAAAATTCGTGAATGGGAACATTTGAATGACCAGGACTCCCACCTATTAGGAATTATGGCCATCTCTATATGGGTTAAAAAGGTGAAAAAAATGCAGTGTCGCATCAGGGGATTTTGACTTTCAACAAACATCACAGAGTCTACCACACTTCACTCCCTGAACTGCCACTTGGAAACTTATCTCACTGAGGAAGAACGAAATCTAGTCATGTCTCTCTTCCTGGGCCTATGACAGAGCAATTGGGCAGGGCTAACCTGCTCACTTGAAGTTGAGCCTCTTGAAGGTAGAGCACTAAGTCACCAGTCTCAAAGTAGTCATTCTATAACATTTACTGAACACCTACTACTATGTGCTTTAGCACTATGATCATTTATTCAACCATCATAATAACAAAGAAACATGCTCCTTGAGAACAAGGACTTTACCTGGCCCCATCAACATTTTACTTCTAGTAGCTGGCATGATGCTTATAGTGGGCATACACTATATTAGTTGATTGACGAAATGACCTGTTAAAGTCTAGTCTTTCTTTGGAACAAAACTACATATCAGAATAAAATGCGTGAGAGAAAATCTGGCCTAATTTCTATCAAAATAGGTTATACACAAAATATATAGCAAGAAACTACTAGAGCACAGCCTTGTATCCTGGTATACCGACTGAGAACTACTATACCTAGGGTTGCCAAATATAGCAAATACAAATACAGAATGCCTAGTTATACTTGAATTTTAGATAAACACTGAACAATATTTCAACATAAGCATAATGCAATATTTGGAACACATTTATGCAAAAAAATTGTTTGTTGTTTTTCTAAAATTTGTTTAGCTGTGTATCTGGTATTTTGCCTGGCAACCCTAACCGTACTAGATCACGCCCCCTATCCAACACAATAGCAGGATCCAGTAGGTATTGGTTGAATGGATAAATGAATGGTTGAATGGATAAATGAATAAAGAAATGTTTGCTTACAATCTCTGATTCTCTTTTTTGGGCACAGTAGTCAGGCACATGTAAGCATGTGTCCTATTTTATATCATCTGCAATATCATCTTCTGCCCTTGGAATCAGAGCTTATCAGCGAGGGCCAAGAGGGCCACTTGGTTTGGGCTATACGTTCACAAAGGGTTTTTATTTTATGTTTTTCAAAATTATCTTTAGATTACATTACTTCTGGGGATGGCATTGGGGTATAGAAGTGAAGGAAAATGTCCATCAAACAACTTTAAAATTATCTGATTAATAGACCACACCACCAGCCTTGCATTAGCTTACTACTACCACTGTAAGCATTTACCATAAACTCTGTGGCTTGAAACATGACAAATATATTATCTTAAAGGTCTGACCGTCAGAAGTTTGAAAATGTGTCTTAGAAGGCTAAATCAAGGTGTTGGCTGGGCTGCGTCCCTTTTGAAGGCTCTAGAGAAAAATCCCTCCCTTGCATTGTCCAGCTTCTAAAGGCATGCATTCTTCTTCTAAGAGTGGCATTTCTCTAACCTCTGCTATCTTCACATCTCCTGTTCTGACTCTGAAACTCAGGACCCTTTTTATAAGGACCCTTTGTGATTATAATGGGCTCACTCAGGTAATCCACCATAATCTCCCCCTCTCAGATTCCTTAATTCAAATAATGCCTGCAAAGTCCCACTTATCATGTAAGGTAATGTATTTGCAGGTCCCAGCATTAAAAAAATGTACCTCTTTTGAGGACATTTTTTTTTGCCTACAACAAGCACTATAAGTTAATTGTAATATATTACATGGCACTCATAAGTGTTCACTGGTTAATTGTACACTTCAAAAACTTCAAACATTTTTATAATTTCTGTTCTTTTGTTATTTTTTAAAATATTTTTGGATCCTCCTTTGCCTTCTGAGAGGTCCTCCTTGAAGCAACATGATTTCTTATCTCAATTATGGAAGAATTGTGCAGTTCGTTACACCAGACCAGTGGTTCTCAATCTGGCTAACCATTAGAGTCAACTTTTATTTTTAAGTCACAATGTCAAGGCTGCACACCAAATTAATTAAATCAGTATCCCTGGGGAATGAATCCAGGATTCAGTATGTTTGAAAGCTACTGAAGTGATTCCAGTGGGTGTCTGAAACTGAAAGCCACTTCATTCACTTTAACCTTCCCTGCTTATTTAACCTGTTTTTCTCTTCATCTACTCCTTCCTTATCTCCTCTTCTGGCCCAATTTTCCTGCTGTCTGTAAGTTTATCTCTCTTCTTTATTGGAGTATATTATTTTAATTATATCATATTCAATAAGAAAAAATGTGTAGATGCTCTCAAAACAATCAAGATGGTATGGCTTGGTGTGTATAGACTGAGTTTTTCTGGGAACAAAATAATGCTTCACTTTACCAAGAAGCTTCATGTCTGCAAATTCTACACTTCTGTGATCCTCAGCTTTCTCCTCTGTTGTCCTCTTCTAATTTATAAACTTCACAATTCTAAATATAGAAAAAAGATCATGGTTTTATGGAAGGAGCTCTGGACCCCAATATCAGATTTCGATCTGATTTAGTTAAAGATAAACTGTTTGGCTTAGTTCTGCTTCCCCCAGAAGAAAAATCACAGGCAAGGATTTGTAGGTGGTTAATTTAGGAGATAACGCCAAGAAACACCAGGACATCAAAGCAGGTGATACAGGGTGGATCCTCAAGATTGGTGCCACTGTATACCACTGGAATTTAACCCTTTTGGTAACTCTGGAAGCCAGTATGGAATATGGACCTTAGAGATATCCTGCCAGAGGTGAGAAGGAGCTGAGAGTGGGAAACTGATTTTTTATTTTTGTCAGTCATTGGTTCATGACTACGCCTGAGAAACTTCATTCTCCAGCCCTTTCTGCCTGTTGTACATAAGGGCAGAGAAGTATGGTAACAAGAGAAGCCCTCAGGCAAATGAGATGTAAATGTTGACATTCGGATGCCAGGTCAATGTACACCACAGGGTTGAGGCCAAAGGGGATATAAGGAGATGCCAATGATGTTCTTCTTAAAAATGGCAGTAAATTATTTCTTCTTATAGATTTAACAAAGGCATTTGAGAAATAAATGAATTAACATTTCAGAAGCACATTGAGGACCCTTCCACAGTGCCTTTGGGGAAGTGACTGTAGGCAGAGGACTGAGATAAATGTATTCCCTCTGTTTAAAAGGCTCTTTAGGATTCTTTTAGACAACACATAAACAATTTCATCTCATTTGGGCACCATTTAGTTAGATTGTGTTTCAGACCACTAAGTGGCAACTTTTTCAAATATTGGGAGGTTAAGGCATTAGATTTTTGTACTGCAAGTAAATAAAAATACATATTACTTTTGGATATTGACAAATTATATTGCAGGTGTTAAGAAGAAAAGTTAATTGCTGGCATGCTGTGTATCTCCTGCTTAAGCCCAAAAGGAGAAAGATTGACAAAGTACTGATGTTTGTCCTTTTCATATCTATGCCAGGGCCTGCAGACATATAACAGGACCATGCAGACTTATTTTCTCCCTAGTGAGTAAAAAATACCACCATTGTTGTTCAGGCTTATCATGGGTATGTTCTCATAAGACTGTTGACTCTTTCTGTGTCATACTGTAAAGCCCTGAACAAGCTGTGTTGACCTCTTCTTTACCTATTCATTCCAGAACATTCCTGATGCTAAGGAATTTTTTAAGAGACAGGGTATTATTACTATGTTGCCCAGGCTGGCCTTGAACTCCTAGTTTCAAGTGATCCTCCCACCTCAGTTTCCCAAGTAGCTAAACAGCAGGTATGCACCACCCTACTCAGCTGGGATTTTCTGTTTTAAGGTTGGGTAAGTGATATAGACTTACCTCTAACTTTAATATCTCACTTAGAAGTTCTTCGCTATGGCAAAAGATAAATGTTTTCTCTTCACACCCATTATTCTTATCTCTTTTGATATCATTTAAGGGCTTCAGAGACTTCCTCATGGCATTAATAGAAAAGCAAAATAAATGAAGCTGATTCCACCTAGTGTCAGAAAGTTTCAAACTAGAACAACTTCATCTTGAATAGGGGCTGAGTAAAATGAGGCTGAAACCTGCTGGGCTGCATTTCCAGAAAGTTAGGCATTCTTAGTCACAAGAAGTTCATGGTTAAGGGAACAGGTTAATAATGTTTACTGAACAGACCCAGGACTTACTAGATCCATGACTTAACAGACGCAGGAAATGCCCTGATGTCCCAATAGCATAAGAACAAAAGCATTCTTAGTTTAAGAATAAGCTTCGCTTTAACAATAACAATACAGATTTTTGTGGTAGACAGTAGTTACACAAAGATTAACAATCCCTTGTCATGATCCTTTGTAGTAGAGCACATCTCTTCATGATTTTTGCTTTGTTATCTTGTATGTAAACGAGCATTGAACCTAAGGTGGATGTGTTCCTCCTCTTGCTTTCAGGAACATCCTGCTGTCTATGGAGTAGCCATTCTTGTATTCCTTTATTTTCTTAATAAACTTGCTTCCACTTTACTCTGGACTCACCTTGGATTCTTTTTTGCTCAAGATCCAAGAACCTTCCCTGGGATCTGAATTGGGACCAGTTTTCAGTAGCTCTAGTGCAGAGTAAAAGAAGTTCAGGAGTCTAGACTCAAACATGGAGATAGTGCAATGCAGGGGAGGATGTGCCCCAATATGAATGAATCTATGGCTTTAGACCAGGGATGTCCAATTTTTTGGCTCCCCTGGGTCTCAATGGAAGAAGAATTGTCTTGGGCCACACATAGAATACACTAACACCAATGATAGCTGATGAACTATTTTTTTTTTAAAGCTCCATGCATAAATCTCATAATGTTTGAGGAAAGTTTACGAAATTGTGTTAGGCCACATTCAAAGGTGTCTAGGCTGCATGTGGCCCATGGGCTGTGGGTTAGACAAGCTTGCCTTAGATTTTCTCTAAAACAGAAGCATATATTTGAAGTCATCAAAACCACCCACCTCCATTTGAGTTGCCAGATGACCCAAGCTTCATGAGTGATCCCAGACTAGACCAACATTAAACACAGTTCAGACTGTTTTTCCACTGAATCATGAGAACATAAAATGGTTATTGTCTTCAGTCACTGAGTCTGTGGTGGTTGATTATGCAGAAATAAATAACTAATATAATAAGTTAAACAACAACCAGTGATTGCTTAATAAGGGAAGACATTGACATTTCAAAAAAATTTGAAAGATTATTTAGCCCTGGTTAAAATATCTCAAGTTTTTTGTTGTAAACTCTTTGTTTCAGGTAGGCTCACTGTGCATCAGATATGTCTTGTAAACTCCCTTCTGCTGTGCCATTGCCTATGCAGGCCCTAAGCATGGGATGCCTTCTCTGCTCCTCTCAGCCTGCCTACAGAAAGCTGCTTTCCAAAATCAACCTCCTTCATAATGTTTGCCTTGCAAACATTATTATTAAGACCAGCCTGGTTCTCAATAATTTCTTCAGTCACTGAAACTGTATAACCATAATAAAATTCATTTATTTGGCACTGTATCAACCAATTAGAAAGCCTTATCTCCCATCTGGACTACAAGCTTCTTGAAGGAAATATTCCTGCACCTAGTATGGTATCTGTGACATGGCTCAACATGTGTGACAACCCACCCACTAAAGTAGGTGACTTTGTCTTTGCTAACTCTTCTCTAAGTTAACACAGGGCAGGAGGGGAAGCACCAAAAAATGATGAAAGTTTCTAAGTACTTGGATCTTAGCTCTTTAAATATGAAACTGTTGACTTTTTTATGACCCTTCACTTTCTAGTTCCAAATATATTTTACAAATATGGAAAAATACCAGAGGAGTGTTATCCTCAGAGTCATTGCTGAGTATTATTGCTGTGGATGTGGTTGTAGGAGTTAGAGTGGGGTTCACAAAGAAGGTGGCAGGGGTACTGCCCCACAGCAACAAAGTGAGAAAACACAGAAGTCTTTCAACACATTTGTGTTACCAAATTCCACGGAAGGACCCTCATCTCCACTTTCTTGTGTTTCTTTCTGTTCTTCCTCTTTACAACACACTTGGGAGGCAGATTGAACCTCTGGTTCTCATTACAGTCAATAAGGTCAACCCTACACAGAAGGATTTCCTTCTAATTTAGTGATCCTGTTTTTGAACTTCAAGAAGGTCAAGTTTTAGAGATATTACATTTCTGGTGGATGCGCATTTATTATTGATAATTTTAAATCTCGCTCCCTGAGGGAGAATGACTGGTAGCTATCAACAGGGACTATAAGAAGATCTAAGCAACACAAACATAAAAATGCAAAGGAAGTGTCAGCCCAAGCTTTTCTCTATGGAATATAATGTAAAACCCAGAAACATTTACAGTTGACCTAGGAGAGAATCTGAAAAAAAAGAATTTCCTTGGACTGTTTTAACCTAGAGGTTGAAATGGATGCCTCTTGAAATAAATACTAAAGGATCTCCTTTCATACTTTCTTGGTTTCAAGTTCAAGGGTTCAAAGGTAGTGTGCTTCTTCACTTTATTTTTAATTCATTTTAGAATTTGAGCCACCCAGAAGACACTTAGGTGCCAAATGACCTGGAATATAAGCATTTTGCTTCTGTGACCGAGATTTTAAAAGAAAATAATTAAGCACATGTCTCCTATTTCAAGGCTCTGCTTTGGCTAGACGTGTGAAGCAACTTGCTCAATTTCTTCAATACTAGTGACAATCATTATTATAAACAACCTGGCAAAAGCCATATTCTTACTTTGTACTTAAAAAAAAAAAGCTCCATGCATAAATCTCATAATGTTTTAGGAAAGTTTATGAAATTGTGTTAGGCCACATTCAAAGCTGTCTGGGCTGCATGTAGCCCATGGGCCTCAGGTTAGACAATCATGCTTTAGATTGTCTCTAAAACAGAAGCATGTATTTGAAATCATCAGAACCACTCACCCCATTTGAGCTGCCAGGTGACCCAAGCTACAGAGGTGACCCCAGACTAGACCAACAGAAGAATTGCTTAGTTAAACACACTGCTAAGTGTTTTTAAAACAAAATTTATAATTAAAATAGCTCAGCAATATTGATATTATTCTTAATTTACAAGTACAGATGAGAGCCTTAACTAGTAACTTATTAGCACTGAAGTAGACAGATCAGTTTATTTGTTCTGAGGTAGGACCAACTGTGGGTATAATTTATACTCTAGAGCTTTCTTTGGGGACAAGCTGAGATTGGAATTCACCTAAACATTCATTCTCCTTTTTTTATTTGGTTCTTTCCTTTCTATTAGCTTCCTTCACTATTCCTGAGAGCAATTCCTTAATAAATCCTTTGCATATGAATCTTCATCTCTGGGGTAGCTAACTTAAGACACGAGTCCAGGAGGATGTTCTTATTTATTGTAAGACTAAGGAAAGGTCGATGATACAACTTGTTTAAAATCACAAGTTAGTAAAGATGGGAACCCATGTTTGAACTCAGGTCTGGCTCCTTGCCAAAATCATATTGTAAAACTCAGATTACACTTTCTTTCTTAAACTGAAGAGGACACAGCAACTACGGTATAACTCAACAGATAACTTCATAGTGTTATGGCTCTGATCATGCCCACCTCACCCTCAGCCTCCTCTAACTCAAGAACAACTATCTCTTCACAGATGTCGAGGATATTGAGGACAGGAAGCAAACCTCCCTCCCCTGTTAGTCCATTGATGGAGCTTGAGAAGTTTTGTTTTTCTCAGTTTTTACCTCTCAATTTGATAAAATGCTTTAGTCACTGTCACAATTTGAGAAGGGAGGGATATGGACTAAAGGCAGATACAAAAGGACAACTAGATCTTCTAGGAAAATGTAGACTATGAAATAAAGCCCTTTGTTCTGTGAACTCTGGACTTTGTATGTTGGGGGTGTGGAGCTTTGCGGCTGCTTATACTCATCCCACTGACTCAATCTGTTCTGCAAAACATCTGCAATTGCCTGACTATGACCTGACCTAAAACTCGACCTAACTTCGCACCAAAGCAATTTTTTTCCTCCAATACCTGCCTCAATGCAATTATTTCCAAGCTGTGCAGGAAGCAGTCTTATCACTTTTACCATTTAATCATAAAACTATTTGAATTTTTCATATGAGTGGACTACACATGCATGTTATTTGTATGGAGGTAGCTCCTATAAGCTTTAATCATTAGACAAATATTGGTATATTATTGTTTATCTTGTTGACTCATTATACAATTTAAAGATATACAACATATGCACAAGATAAACAATAAAAGTATTTATTTTAGCTAGAGTTGCCTAGAAAAAGTCAGAGACCAAGATTGCGAGAGGTGTGCAAGAGGGTGAAGACAAAGGAAAGAGAGGCAGGGAAGGGCAGAAGCTTAGCCCCATGTGATGTTTCTGGACAGGTTTGATAAAGTTGTTGCCCATGGAGCAGTCCATGAAAGGAAATACGATGAGGACATTTATTTATTTACTTGTCTGATCCCTCCTGTGTCCTGTTTTCTACTGGTCAAAGATAATCTTCTAGTGGATTGACTCCTAGTCATGTCTAGTTTAGAATCATCTAATATTTAGCAGCTTTTCTTAGAAAGACAGATGTTGGATTCCTCATTATGGCATTTACATTAGTCAGATGCTATAGGATGAACCAGAAACTCAGCTGTGTGGTTAGCCTGACATTCCTGCAGGAAGCAATTGGTGGCCCAACTGCACAGGTGCAGTCAGTGTTGGTCATTGCCCAGTACCTAAGAGCATAGGACTGAGAATCTGGAGAGGTTGGAACCACTCTTTATTGGACCTTCTGCCACCAGGAGAACAAGCATGAAGAAGCCAGCTGAGAGAGATGACATGGAGCACAGATGAACCATCCCAGCTGAGACTATCCTTGACCAATGTTATGGTTTGAATGTTTGTGTCTCCCCCAAATTCGCCTTTTGAAATCCTAACACTCAATGTGATAGTTTTAGGAGGTAAGGCCTTTGGGAGGTGATTAAGCCATGAGAGTAGGAGCCTCACAAATGAGATTAGTGCCCTCATATATGAGACCCCAAAAACTCCCTGTCCCTTCCACCATGTGAGGACACAGTAGAAAATTTGCTGCCTGCAATGGGAAAAGGTCCCTCACAAGAAACTGACCACGCTGGAATGCTGATCTCAGACCCAGCCTGCAGAACTAAGAGAAATAAATTTCCATGGTTTTAAGACACTCAGTTAATGGTATTTTGTTATGGCAGCCTGAATAACAATCAGCCAGATCTGACTTACCAACCAACTCACTTAAGATAGATAAACAAACTAGTCAGAGTCAGTCAAGACCAGGTCAGATGTGTAGACCTCCCAGGCAATCCACAGAGTCATAAACAAGAATGCATATTTATTATTGTAAGGCACAGAGGTTTTGTACATGTTTTTAAGTAGCATTATTGTGGCCATAGATTACCAATCAAAAGCTTAACAACAATCCTACAGGGTAGACATGACGTTTTTGTTTAAATGTCAACTGATATGGAAGCAGGAGAGGCTAAACGATTTGGTCAAGATCTCACATTACACGTTTGAATGGAACCCAGGGATATCTAATTCCGTGGTTTTAATTACTATAATTTATAACTTAATTTTCCTTAGATTCCTTGTTGACTAGTGGCTTTTAGTGGATAATTTGATCATGTTGTCTTCCTCCTAAGGTACTGTATCTTGTTTAAATTTTATGTTTTCAGAGCCTGGAGTTTTGTAATTAAGTAAATATTAAGGATATGGAACATAAAGTGGAGAGAAAAATATCAGAAAGAGCAACAGATACAAGACACTAAAGGAAATACAGTAAAGTACATATTTTTACCCTAAAGGGTAGAAGACAGGTGAGGCTTGGGGTGGAGGGATATGCACAGTGAGCCCATAAGGGGATTGCTGGTTTCCTAGGAGGCTTGGACATGATGCATACATAGATCTTTGTGGTTCAGGATTTTATATCTTATTTCTAGAAAAACTGAATCTCTGATTTGCTTTGCCTATCGTTTGAAAGATATAATCATAGATGAATTGGATAGATGTGGCTTATGGAATCGGTTTCATGCATTCATTTAAAGCCATACCCTATAAACTACTGCTGCCAGAGTGAAGACTTGGTACCTATATTCAATCAAGGGTTCTCTGCCCTATTTATCCAGCTGGATTTGAAAACCAAAGCAAACTATATGTAAGGGTGAGATCAGTCAGAAAGCCTGGACTTTTTGAGGCACCAGAGTTTATACATCTGCCCCATCAGTGTGATAGGGAGAGATAGGCCTTATTCCTATTAGTGTTAATGGAACCAATCATATGAATCTACCACAAATCAACGTGTATCCTCTCATATTTTGATATCTTAATGCATAAAATTACATCTCTAGGGAAAGGCTTGCCTCCTTTTAAGTGCTCTAAATTCCCTTTAATACTAATGGAACAAAGACACATACACCCACTGATGCTCAGAAAAGTGGGCAAAATATAGGGGATGATTAGGTTTTAGGAGTGCCATAAGAGATTCATGGAAGCTGCAGTGATTGTCTAAAATGATCCATCTTTCTAGGCTTATTTAAGCGGTTTCATTATACAGAGCCAATTTTTTTTTCTCAGAATCATCAACAGATAATTGGCCACATTCTGCTATCCAGGAGGAAGCAGCTGCGTCAATATATGTTTGTGAACAACCTAATATGCTTAGGGACCTTGGGTGTATTTCTAAAAAAGAGTGGAAAGGTTTCTGGAAGAACCCCAGCTTTTCCCAGGAGAGAACACAGAGGTAGGTTAGCCCAGAGGAAGGTGGAGAAGCAGAGTGTGGGGGCTTCTTTTAGCAGGATTTCTCCAGGGAGTGGGAAGAACTGACACAATCTCTGCAGGATGCTCTGTGCTGGAGAGGTGCAGTGTGAGCTGGGAAACTGCCCATTATTCCTCTGCCTGCACTTTCTTTTAAAAGATTCTGTTTTAGGTTATAGGACATGCAAGATAAGCAATGCTGGCCCTACCCTTTCACTTTGTAGAGAGGATAGCTGATGTGGGTTCTTGTATGGTCTGAGGTTATTAAGGGTATAAAATTATACAACTTAGAGATAAGGCTGTGTGAGCAGAATACAAATGGACATGAAAATAAGCCAACCTTTATTTGACTTCTCAACAAGTTTGGCTGGTTTTTCTCCTATTGAATTAGAAATATCTCCTTTTAGTGATCTTCTATAGCTTAAAAAAGAGGCTTGTCTTTTTTAGAAGATCGCGAAAAGGACACATTTCTAA
The DNA here is from genome assembly GCF_009761245.1 of Sapajus apella. Classification (NCBI taxonomy): domain Eukaryota; kingdom Metazoa; phylum Chordata; class Mammalia; order Primates; family Cebidae; genus Sapajus; species Sapajus apella. The sequence goes on along the minus strand of NW_022436973.1, from coordinate 14,002,805 downwards.
TTCAATAGGATTAGATGAATTAGGTGGATCAGCCACACCTGTAGGCAGCCTCAGATCAACACTCGAAGGTGGGATTAGAGAGGTGCTGGGAGGGACTCATAAGTTATTTAAATCCAGGGACCATAGTGTCTGAAATTCTTATCAGAATTAGTTTTTGGCTGAAGCCTTACTCTTTTTGTGTGTTTTAAATGTAGAACAAAATAATGTTGTGAGAGAAAAAATATCATTACATCCTGCTATTAATACCTTTGAGAGAATAATTTCATGAGAAAGTACCTGGACATAATTCAGAGGACAAGGATGCTTCAAGGGGAAGGAGAAAGTAAAGAGAAGAAACAAAAGATGGAAAGAAATCAAGATGGGCTTTGCCTACAATCTCTTTACAGACTTTGAAAGGATGGAAAGAATAAATGTATTATGGAGCTGGGTGCAGACTATAGAAGGAATGCTTACTATACACAGTCTTCCTTACCTTTTTAAGGGTGAGTGTTAGATCTAAACCGATATTCTGATGGAGGCTAAAGACCTTCTTGTCAAAGAAAATGTGTACACACACACACACACACACACACACACACACACACACACACATGCATACATGGTTTCAGGGAATTTGGGGTGTTTACCAGTCCCCTGATGTCCATTCATAGACCCTCACTTCAGGGAAACAGCCTAACATGCAGAAGAGCTCAAGGTCAGAACCTCTAAGATAGCGAGGGATATTAGATTATAAAGAACAATGGTCTTGGGTCTCTCATTATTCTTTTCACTTCCAGATGTAGAACTTTCTTAATCACTTCTTATAGGACCACTCAAGTTGTGATGAATTTCTTCAGGTTTTGTTTGTTGGGGAAATGCTTAATTTATCCTTAATTTATAAATAATAACCTTGCTGGGTATAGTACCCCTCATTGACAGTTTCCTTTTTCTTTCAGCACTTTAAATATATCATCTCATTGTCTGCGGACCTATAAAGCTTTTTCTGAGAAATCAAAAGTTAGTTTGATGGGGGTTCACTCAGTAATAGCTAGATGCTTTTCTCTTGTTTTTGGAATTCTGCGTTAGCCTTTGACTTTTGACTGGTTGACTATGATGGGCCATAGAGAAGATTTTTTGAATTGTATCTATTTAGAGATCTCTGAGCTTTCCTACATCTAGATGTCTAAATTTCTTGATAGATTTGGGAAGATTTTAGCAATTATTTTGTTAAATAGGTTTTTTGATCCTTTTTGGTTTTTTCTGCACTTTCCAGGACACCAAATAGTGAATATTTGGTCTTTTTATGGTGTCCTATATGTAATGTAGGCTTTGTTCATTTTTAATTACTTTTTATTTATTTTTGTCTGATTGCATTTTTGAAAAGAGCTATCTTCAAGTTCTGAAATTTTTTCTTCTGCTTGGTCTAGTCTACTGTTGAGGTTCTCACATGAACTTTTCATTTTATTGAATGAATTCTTCAATTCCAGTTTTTCTGTTTAGTTCTTTTACATAGCTCTGGTAAATTTCTCATTTATATCTTGAATTGTTTTTCTGATTTCTTTGTATTGTTTGTCTGTGTTCTCTTGTATCTCACTGAGATTCTTTAATGTAATTATTATAATTTTTTTCTGGAATTTCCCGTTTCTTTTCATTAGCATCTCTTGTTGAAGAATTTGTGTTTTTAGGGAGGTGTTGTAATTCCCTGCCTTTTCATGTTTTATGTGCTCTTACTTTGATATCTGTACATATGGTATAACAGCCACTTCTTCCAAATTTTTGTTTCTGCTTTCATATATTACATTTTTTTCCCTGAAGATGTCTCTATGGTGTTGTTTCTTTAGGCCACTTTGGCTTTGATTCTGAGTACCTGAGTACTGTAGTCTCCATACAATTTATTTTGCTGTAAATAGTATTAGTGGTATCTGTGTTTTCCTTAGTGGCTTAGAGTATAGTTGCTAATAGAGGCTGTAGTGAAGTTTTATTTGGGATGGGGATGCCATATGGGCCAGTTCTTGCACCCCAGCGGTGGAAGCAGTGGGCTAAGTATGCCTGTCTTTGGGCCTTCAAGCAGCATATGCTGACATCAACGTTAGTGGGTCCTGAAAGGCCAAACCTCTGGCCTTCAGGCAGCCTGTTCTGGTGTTGGCAATAGCAGTCGATGGCTAGGGTTTGGGTGGATCCTCGGCTGCTGGGAAACAATGTCAGTAGCAGTGGAAGGAAAACCCTCTGGCTCCCAAGCAGTTTATGCTAATATTGATGGTATCTGCAATGGGCTGGGCAGGCCAGTTCCCAGGTCTCAGTGGGAGGTGTATGTGCCTTGGTAGGAGGAAGTTCTTCAAGTGTAAGCAAATACAGATTCCTTAGTCAAATATACTTGATTTGATGTGGGTGCCAGCTATGGGAGAAGTGACAGCTTAAATAGACCCATCCTCTGGCCCCTGACAGGAGTGCTCAGGGATAAACCAGTGGTGAATGGAGCAATGCAATCTCTAGGATGCCAAATTGTATGCTTTGGCACTGGAGAGGTAAAATTGGAATGAGTGGGCCTGTCTCAGGCACCCTCTGCACCCAGAGCTGTGCATGGGGGCACTGGTTGTGGTGGGCAGGGGTAGGGTGATCCCCGCCACCTCAGCAGAGTGCTCAGTGGGGATGGCGGTGACTGTACTGTGGCTTTGCTATTGGGGAGGGCAGGGTTGCTTTCAGTGGCAGCAGCTGTAGGCTGGTGGCTGGGGACCACACACTTTGGCTGTGGGTATGGGGGTCTGTCTTCAGGATGCTTCTAAATGCTCAGCAGCCCCTCTGTTGAAGGTGTGGGTCATTGCCAATAGTTCATGCTTCAGCTTTGGTGGCAGCAGCTAGCAGTGGTGGTGGCTGTGGGTGGGGGATATCATTGGGAGTTCAGGGATATGGAGATGCAGGTGCTGTTGGGCCCCAGGGCGAGATGCCATCTGAGGCAGGCTGGGCTCCCAAAATGGTGCTGTGCTATAACGACTTAGGACTTGGTGTGTGTGGTGGACCTACTGTGAGCTTCCTCTATGAGCAATGCTGTCTCACAGTCTCCAGGAAGCTCACTTAGTCTCAGGGCCTGTGGAGGTCAACTGGCTCTCCAGTGGCTAAGACTGCAGAATCCCTGATGGAAACATGGATCACTGGGTATCTCCTCCTTATCCATTTTCTGCATTGGGAAGCCTCTCTGGGATCCAAGCCAGCTTGTGATGAGCAGGCTGCCTCACTCCCCTCTCTTTATTGGCCTTAAGTGTTTTCTGTTGTTTCTCTGTTGAATTCCAGTGTTCTTTCCTAGATAATCTATTCAGAGTGTGATTACCTACTTGCTAACTTGGTTCTACTTTGTGGAAGAAGCAAGTATCACATGCCTCTACTCAGGCATCTTGAAGCCCCTTTCTGGAAAGGACATTCTTGAGGCTCATGGAAATACTAAAATTTGTTGATACAAGTTGCAGTGATACTTGTTGAAAATGTTACATAAATAAATAGCTGTGGGAAAGAATGAGTTTTAAGTTGGTAGACCTATGTAGTCGTGCACAGAATGATTTTGCAAATGATTCAAGCCTTCTATCCTATCCCTTTCTTGCACGTGCATGCACCGCACACGTGCGCGCGCACACACACACACACACACACATTCAGACATCTTGCATAGGTGTGTGGTAATATATATTGGAATCACTTAAGCAGGAAAGAATTAATAGATTCTTAGCAGCATTTCACCATTGAGACACCAACTACTCCTCTATGCTAAGCTGCCTCTTAATTGCTGTGGTTTCCTAACAAAAGCCTACCATGCTGGAATAGTGCTGTATTCCAGAATATCATTCCTGTTCCTAAAACTTTTACCAGGAAATAACACACCTCAGTATTATATCTATAGGAGCAGGAATTGCAGATAACTATTTTTAAAGCTTTTGAAAGACAAAATGCAAGTATTGAACTTCATGGGATTCAGAAATTAAGACAACTCTTTCATATGGAGTATAGTGATTACTTTTAATAACTGTTAATTGTTACACATTCGGAAAAGTTCTTCAAATGGAAACAAATGCTGATCCTTCAATCAAATATGTGCATCCTTGAGCTTGCAAGACACAGATGCTCATGCCCTCAATTACTGAAAGATAAATTTGCCTTGTTTTAGCTCCACATTTTCCAAAGAAAAAAGAAAATTTCCTTGGTAAACATGAGTAAGTCACACAGAATTGCATCTTACTTGCTTTATTTATTTATTTTTTATTTTACAAGTCATTATTTGAAGTTCAATGGAGATGGTTAAAGTAAGTCTTGAATTAGTTATATTTGTAGTTAAACCAGATGAATCTTCCTTTGTAACATTAAAGCATTGTTTCCAGTGGCACCCACAGGTCCACTTTAAAGCCCTGTTACAACTGAGTCCCATCATTCCAGCCTGACCATTTGCTTGAAGTGATAGAGAGGGGTACAACTGAGATGAGACCCCTGTCCACAAATTCATTATTCTTAACGGTGTTTACAAATGGCTGTGTCTGACAGTCCACTTTGTAAATGACTGCTGTAGAGCTGATTGTTCCTGTGGCTGTGAAAAGTGAAATGAGGGGTCCTTGACTATATCTAATTTGTGGAGGTATTGAATGATTTCCCTGTGAAAGTTTCCTCATTCAATATGAGCTCTTCACCAAGGACACTTAATCACATCTCAGGAAGAAACAGGGACATCCTTTAGGTTACACTTAGTTATCTGGCATGCATCATCCTCATTTATCCTCTTTTCAGCATCACTCCAAACTCCTGGTTGCTAAACGTAATGTTATCCAGTGCTCACAGGCAAGAAATTTCCAGATGCAATTCTAGAAGATAGGCTGGCTAAGAAAACAAGGTACTAATTTTCTTAAATTCCAAGACACTTTTTGTAAGAAAGACAATTAAGAAAAAATGGTTAGAAAATTAAGTTGACCATATTTTATCTTATTAGTCACTCTCTCCTTGCTTGGCTTCAGATGTGGAAAACTGACAGATGATGCACAGTAAGCCAGACGATTTGATTAGTAGGTAGATATGGATTATGAATACTTAGAGGTGGGTTATAAATATCTGATGATTATAACATAAAGTGATCTGCTAGCCTTCATCAAATCTGCTTCAGGCACCATCTTTTAATTTTGCTTTTCGTAAACAGTAGTTGAGAGTGCAGGAGAAGATGCTAATGAAAGGTCTATAATACTATAAACCTGGTATTACCAATTACAAATAGACCCGGCCATAGATGAAAGTCTCCAGAGTGTGGCAAATATGATTGAAGCGTGTTATACTAAACAGGGCTACATGTGTATATATAATGAAGTACCTCCTGTAAATCACACTGTTTTTGGTTAGTGAAAGTTGATTGCTCGATGGCTTACATCCTTTTATGCATTTTGTGACTATGCTCAGATCCTGTGCTATAAGCCAGTGGTAAGAAGACATGTATGTTCAAGCTAATGCACTTATGTTGTCCCCATGTCAAAATGCCACACTTCTGATATTTTTCCTGTGGTGTTCTCTCTAGTAAATGATTGGATTGGAAGGTGGTCTGGGTCATGGAGAAGACATTGAACAATCATCTTCAGCGTACAAACTAAATGGCATTTCAGAAAATCAGGCATTAAAAATGGAAACTTGCAAATGGAACTGTTTCAGGAACAAGACTGCAGCAGAAACATCTAAGCTGATAAATTGTCATCTGTCTTTATTTCTTGCTGCAATTGTCCCACTGAATACCCTCCTTGTGAACTTTCTGTTTTGATCTAGTGAGAAGAAACTATATTTGAATTGTATCTAAAGTAGGAACTATTAGGTTCTAAATGAGATTCTGAGGGGTTGTATTAGTTCATTCTTACACTGCTATAAAGAACTGCCCAAAACCAGGTAATTTATAAAGGAAAGAAGTTTAATTGACCCACTGTTCCACAGGGCTGGGGCAGCCTCAGGATACTTTCAACTGTGGCAGAAGGGAAAGCAAACACATCCTTCTTCACATGGTTGACAAGAAGTACCACACAAAGGAAGAAAAGCACCTTATGAAACCATTAGATCTCATAAGAACTCACTCACTATCATGAGAACAGCATGGGAGTAATCACCCCCATGATTCAATTACCTGCCACTAGGACCCTCCCACTACATGTGGGGATTATAGGAACTATAATTCAGGGTGAGATTTGGGTGGGGACACAGCCAAACCATATCATTCTACCCCTGGCCCCTTTCAAATCCTATGCAATCATTCCTTTCTAACAGTTCCCCCAAAGTCTTAATTCATTCCAGCTTTAGCCCAAAAGTCCAAGTCCAAAGTCTCATCTGAGACAAGGCAAGTCCCTTCCATCTATGAGCCTGTAAAATAAAAAGCAAGTAGTTACTTCCTAGATACAATGGGGGTACAGGCACTGAATAAACACAACAATTTTGAATTGGAGTAATTGGCCAAAACAAAGGAGCTACAGGCTCCATGCCAGTTCAAAATCCAATAGGGTAGTCATTAAAACATAAAGTTTCAAAACCATCTCCTTTGACTTCGTGTCTCACATCCAGGTCATGCTGATGCAAGAGGTAGTTTCCCATGACCTTGGGCAGCACTGACCCTGTGGCTTTGCAGAATACCTCCCCGCTCCCAGCTGCTTTCATGAGCTGGCATTGAATGTGGCTTTTCCAGGAGCACGGTGCAAGCTGTCACTGGATCTGAGGTCTGGAGGATAGTGCCATTTTTCTCACAACACCACTAGGCAGTGTCCCAGTAGAGACTGCAGGGGCCTGCACCTCACATTTCCCTCTGCACTGCTCTAGCAGAGGTTCTCCGGGAGGGCTGTGCCTCTGCAGCAAACTTTTGTCTAGACATCCTCTGAAATCTAAATGGAGGTTCCCAAACCTCGATTCTTGACTTCTGTACACCCACAGGCTCAATACCATGTGCAAGCTGCCAAGGCTCAGGTCTTGCACCCTCTGAAGCAACAGCTTGAGCTCTACATTGGCCCCTTTGAGCCATGGCTAGGATACAGAGTACACCAATTCCCAAGGCTTCACAAAGCAGCAAGCCCTGGGGTTGGCCCAGGAAACCATTTTTTTCCTTCTAGGCCTACGGACTTGAGAGGGGCTGCTGCAAAGGTCTCTGACATGCCCTGGAGACATTTTTTCCATTGCCTTGGTGACTAACATTCGGCTTCTTGTTACCAATGTAAATTTCCGCAGTAGGCTTGAATTTCTCCTCAGAAAATGTGTTTTTTATTTTCTATCTCATTGTCAGGCTACAAACTTTAAAAAACTTTTATGCTCTGCTTCCTCTTGAACATTTTGCCACTTAGAAATTTCCTCAACCAGATATCCTAAATCATCTCTCTCAACTTGAAAGTTCCACAGATCTCTAGGGCAGGGGCAAAATGCCACCAGTCTCTTGGTAAGCATAGCAAGAATCACCTTTATTCCAGTTCCCAACAAGTTCCTCATCTCCATCTGAGACCATCTCAGTCTGGACTTGGTTGTTCATGTCACAATCAGCATTTTGGTCAAAGCCATTCAACAAGTCTCTAGGAAGTTCCAAACTTTCCCACATTTTTCTGTCTTTTTCTGAGCACTCCAAACTGTTCCAACCTCTGCCTGTTACCTAGTTCTAAAGTTGCTTCCATATTTCTGGGTATCTTTATAGCAATGCCTCACTACCCTGTACCAATTTACTGTATTAATCCATTCCCACACTGCCCAAAGCTAGGCAATGTATAAAGAGGTTTAATTTACTCACAGTTCTACAGGGCTGGGGAGGCCTCAGGAAACTTGCAATAATGGTGGAAAGGGAAGCAAACATGTCCTTCTTCACATGGTGGCAGAAGGAAAAGCGCTGAGCAAAGGGGCAAAATCCCCTTATAAAACCATCAGATCTCATGACAATTCACTCACTATCATGAGAACAGCCTGAGGGTAACCGCCTCCATGATTCAATAACCTGACACTGGGTCCCTCCAGTGACACATGGGGATTATGGGAATTGTAAGTCAAGATGAGATTTGGATGGGGAAACAGCCAAACCATATCTGGGATTCACCTATGAGTAAAGTTCACTTTACTTATGGGATCAATGCATGCTACTCAAGCACGTTTTTCTTTTAGGCTCTACTTTGTCTAGTCATTATTGTAGCACGAATTAAGGTTATTATATTTTAAGACCTTGTAAATCTTGCTTAGCATTTATTAGTCAAGGTAGGTAGATTAAACTGTGAAAGCAAATTATCCTGAGATTTTAGTGTGTGAACATAGCAAATGTCTACCTTTTGCTTATGTGATGTTCACTGGTTGTCAAGGCCACCCCCACCCCCCTAGGCAATGGTCCTCTGTACAGCAACTTGTTATTCCAGATCAATAGGATGCTGTAACTATTAGCTGGACCACTGGAAACAAGTGGACTCCTATTCAATCAAGGGAGGGAAGAAAAACTGGAGAAACGTGTGTGGGCTTTTCACGGCTTAGCTTGATGTTGTACACATTTCCATCCACTGGCAAGAACTAGGCAAAAGTCTCCACCACAGCAAAGGGGCAGGGGTGTTCAGTCTTCTTAAGTTTCTGCAATCAGATTTGGGTGAGTACTAGGAGTGACTGTAATGAAATTTATAATCTCAAGTTAACGTTGTAACTCAAACTAGAAAAATATCTAGCTTTCAGCTTTTAATTCTGCCACCTTTTATCATAATCCCTTGGTGCTACCTTGCCACAAAAGAAAAAGAACTGCACTTCCTTTTGTTTGTGATAAACAGGAGGGCACAATGGCTGGTGTTTCCAGGTCATGATTTATTGGTTCAGCTGGAGCCACTGCAATGCTGCATTCTTCTAGGACACTCAGCAACACAGCAGGCCTTTTAAAGAATCCCAACTGGCTCCCACGCTGAATAGAAAAGAAGGGAAAAGTATCATCCGAGCTAGCTTTGGCTGAAATGAAAATCTGCTCGAACCAAAAATAGAACTCTCATGGGGATTGTCTTTAAAAAAGAACGGCAGGGCTCAGTAGTTCTATGTGACATATGTTGAATCATTTAAAGTTTTTTCCCTCCACATAGTTTAGTCAGAAACTAAATGGCTTTGATACAGTAAAAAATAATGAACTTTAACTCAAAAAGACATTTCAGAAATTTCATACCAGGGCAGCCAAGGTATTTGTCAGCCCAGGCTATTTTCCTTTATCCCCTCTTGCTCCTGGAATGTAAGTTTCTAAAACTCTATTGAATGACAATCCTGTAATATCTTACTCTATTATCGTCCCCCATCTCTCTTGACACATGCAGTTATCCTCTCTGGAAATGCATATCTAACATTTTCTATCTGTTCTTCCTATCTATAGGACGCTCAAGGTCCTTTTTCAAAGCTCTCAGCTCCCCAAAGCTTTCTGTGAAGGTGCTTTATGTTGTGAAATTATCACTTTGTAAAATGCTGTCCTTTTCTCCAGGAGCTCCTCTATGTGGCTGAGAACTTAATCACATGCTAGTTTATGCAATACATATTGGAATTATGTCAGTCATGTCCTCCCAGAGATCTCAAATGGCCCTGATACACCTTTTCTCTATTGAACTCAATAACACCAAGTTGACGTTGCAGATTGGGGTCTCAGTAGTTATTTGTTGGTTGATTGTGCCCCACTTTCTGACTTTTCTGAGTAATGTGACTTTTCTGAGACATGTGGAGTCTCATGAGTAGAACTGATTAGTACATGAATGTGGAGTATACATGAATGTGGAGACATGTGGAGTGTACGTGAATATACTCTTTGGCCATCCCTGATGATGTAGTCTCATCTATCCACTTCCAAATGACTGCTGGGGCTGAGTCCCTATTGGAGCCAAGGGGTATGCCATTATTGTGCTGTTCCTGCCCCCGATGGTGCTGAGACCCCATTGCATTGCTGTCTCTGGAACATTAGAGAAGTCTGTAGATGGGATTATCATTCTTAATTCTTCACTCACTGCTAAAATATATATTTCTGTGCTCATTTACCATATGATTTTCCGTCACAATAGAGCAGGCAGAGTATGTACATACCCTCATCCTGTCCATTTTGGGCTCATGTTGCTTCCTTTGGCCAATGGAGCATTAGCATATGTATCCTGTGTAGGGGCCTTATGATTATAGTTTGTCCTCTTTTGTTCTATTCTCTGCCTTAAGAAGTACCTACCTTTAGGGTTTATTTGGCCTCAAAATGATGAAAACACATGGAGCAGACTTGACTGTGGTCAGCAACTAAGAATCCATCATAGCCCACCTGAACCAGGTAAGCCCAGTGAATATTAGCCAAACCATAGCTAATTTTTAGCATACATTAAGAAAAATCAGCATTTGAGGAAAAACACTGGGATTTGGGGGTAAGGCAATTGTTAACACAAAATTATCACAGTGTAAATCTTATAACTAGATTCCACGGTGTGACATCCGGGATAGGGAGACCTCAAAGACAAACTGATCATAAAAGAGTAATTGCTGATCTGGAGGAAGAAGTAGGGAAAATACTGGAAGAAACCAGATTGTTCTTGCTGGAAAGACATTGTGCAATGAAAGAACACGGCCCAGATGGATGACTAGGTGGGGTGGCTACCCTTTGGCACTGACACTTCTAGTGACAGTCTTCCATATTTGCAGAAATTCTCTTTTCTGTCACACTGGCGAATTGTGCTGCCTTTCAGACCTCAAGATTCTCATATGGTATAAAGATATGCAGTACAGTGTGAGGGTTAAGAGAATAAGCTCAAGAGCCCAGCTGTCTGAGTTTTAGTCTTGGCTCTGCCACTTGACTTTCTGACCTTGGCAAGTTATCTAACCTTGTCACATCTCGGTTTTCTTACCTGGAAAATGGGGCTTGTAACAGAAACTACCTCATAAAATCATTGTGAGGAATATATGTTTTAATATCCATAAGTACTTAGAATGGGGTCAGGAACTTAGTAAGTTCTCAGTAAGTCACAGCTGTTGAGAACTATCATTAACATATCAGTAAGTCATAGATAGTTATTACAATCATTATTGTCTAACCAAAATTTAGGGCACAGAGGCCCATAGCAGTCTGCTGGGTATCCTGTAAGAAATTCAGATGAATATAAACATGGCCATTACCCTAAAGAAAGGTATAATTTAAAAATCTGTTGATTTTTGTATGCTATGACTTTACTGAATTTTTAAATTAGTTCTGATAGGGGTGTATGTGTCTCTGTGTCTCTGCGTGTGTATGTGTGTGTGATCTGTAGAGATTTTTACGTATAAGATAATGGCTTCTATGAACAGATATAACTTTACTTCTTGTTATATTTAGATATCTTTTTTTTTTTGCCAAATTGCTGTGGGTAGGATTTTGGGTATTTTGCTGACTAGAAGTGATAACCATGGGCATTCTTGTCTTGTTCCTGATCTTTGAATTTTTCACCATTGAGGATGACATGAATTGTGGGCTTTTCATTTTTGGTTATTATTAAGATAAGGCATTTTCCTTCTATTTCTAGTTTGTTGAGAGTTTTTAACCATGAAATTGTGTTATATTTTGTTAAATGCTTCCCTACATCTATTAAGATTATCATGTGTCTTTAATCCTTTATTCTGTAATGTGGTGTATCTCATTAATTGATTTCCATTTGTTGAAACATCCTTGCATTCCATGGATAAGTCTCATTGTGGTGTGGTGTGTGATGTTTTTAATGTGCTACTAGATTTGGTTTGCTAGTATTTTGGTGAGAATCTTTGTGTCCATATTCAACAGAGATATGGCCTTTAGTTTTCTTTTATTATGGAGTGTTTTTTTTTTTTTCTGAATTTGGTAAAAGGAAACTGTTGGCCTCATGAAATGAATTTGAAAGTATTCCCTTTTTTTCAATTTTTTGAAGAATTTGAGAATAATTGGCATTAATTCATCTTTAAGTGTTTGGTAGAATTCACCAGTGAAGTCATCTGGTCCTGGGCATTTTTTCCATGGGTGTAAATAACTTTTGATATGAAAATATATTTAAAAAGCTGTGGAAAGAGCATAATGAACACCCAGATTTATCTATTGCTAGCATTCTGTTTGTTTATAAACACGTATACATAAATGTAACTTTTGTAAACCATTATGGAGTGGGTTGCATACCTCATGGCTCTTTACTTTCGGATTCTTAAGTATGTATTTCCTAAGGAAAAGAATGTTTTCTCAAATAACCCTAGTCACTTGTAGATTTTAGGACTTTTATAGGATGATTTCCTTCCAGTATATGATTCAGTCTAGGATTATGTATTTCATTTAATTGGCATGTCTCTTTAGTTTACCTTAATCTGGAACTATTCTTCAGCCTTTGTTTTCAGTTATAACAACATTTTAAAATCGAACCCTTAGTTTTTAATGAAATATGCCTCATTTGGGGATTTCTTAGAGTTCCTCAGTACTAGATTGAGATTGTACATTCTCATCTAAAATATTGCATGGGGGATACAATGCCTTTGTCAAGATATCACATTCAGAGGCATACAGTGTCCAACTGCCCTCATTAGTGACATAGATTTTGATCATACAGTCAGTGTTGTCCAAGTTATTACCCATCAAAAGGTTATTCAATTTCTGCACAGTATGGTTAGGATGTTTCCTTTTCAATTAATAAAACAGCCTGTCAAAGATACCTAAGGTCTTGCAACTATCTGCCTTCTTATCAAATTTTTTTCATTAATTTAGCATCCTTTCATGATCCTTGCCTGATCCAATATTTGCTATAATGATTGAAAAATAATGATTTTTTTCAACTCTAGCTCATCAGCTGTATCTACTGATGTCACCAATCAGCATTTTATTTAAGCAAGAACCCTCCTTCTCTCCTGTTTATTTATTGATTTGTCTAGCTATTTTTGGTACAGAGTCATGACTTATCATCCTTAAATACTTTGGTGCCCATATTGTCCTCTACGTGGCTGGTAAGAGCTCCTTCAACGTAGCTTCCATGTCCTTGGTCCTTCTGGCATAACTGTGTGTGTGTGTCTGTGTGTGTGTGTGTCTGTGTGTGTGCATGCATGTGTGTGCACACACATATACTTTCTTTTTTCTTTTGAGGTTTCTTTTCCTTCTAGTATAACAAACAACCCTGGACAGACTATTTCTTTGGCCTTGTGACAGAAACTCACAAACTCATGAAGTGGTCAACTTCAGAACTACTGCCTTCATTAATTCTTTGTTGTAAGCAACTAAACTATGACGTCAACCCTTACTGAAAGTTGCTTATCAGCCACACAGCTTATCTCGTAAGTCCTTTCCCTTAGAAATGGCCTTCGTTGGTTCAGAATTTCAGTCCCAAAGCCTGACCATTCTTATTCAGTGCTCATTCTGTGTCTGCACTCAGGTGTTTCCTGTAATTTGAGATTGATAGATGGTTTAGCAAAATGTTACCAGGCAAAGAAGATTGTGAGTCACAAATTCACACAAGAATATATATTCACCATGGTGCTCTGTGGGATAAAGAAAATCTGGGGTTACAAATGGAAGATGTTACAGAGAGCTCACACTGCTCGTGGAAGCCTTCCTGCTATCTCTAAGATCTTTTTCCAAGATGCCCCCTCTAGTGATCCTGTTAGAGATGGGAGTTGAGCAATGTCTCTTTCAGTTCATCCACGGAGGAGAAAACAAAGGAGAATTAAAAACTTGACAAGTCACCTAAATATTCATTCTTTGAAATACCCTAAGATACAGTTATCTAAGATTAACATCAAAAACCATATATGGTGAGCACTGTTGGTGCCTTACCCAGATCCCCTGTACCAGGACAGTATGTCCATACTTGGCTGCTATGAATGTTGGCAGTGAAAAGGTCACAACTGCTCCCTTCTGTAGAGAATTCTTCTAAGCTAATGGGAGCCTCCATACCCAGGAGGCTAAGCTCATCTCTCACTTGGCCTCAGGGCAACATAGAGCCCGGAGTACTGAATGCTGATCCCTTTACCTTAAATGGGCCCACCTCTGGTGCAATTCATGCTCCATGGATCCCCATGGGAACAGGCTTAGCCTAGACTTCAGAGGAGCCCAGTCTTGGTTAGCTAGTTCCCTTCTCCCATCTGCTTCCCTCCCTCCCTTTAGATCTCCCAATTGCACTCTCAAAACTTTATGTGTAATGGGCCTGAAGTTCCTGTCTGAGGCCCTGCATCTAAGGAATCCGACTTAAGACTAGATATGTCAGAATAATCTGGGAAACATTTTAAAGATATAAATAATCTCATATGTAAGTGATTTCTAAAATAAGCAGAAATGCATATCTTTGAAATGAATCATTTGGAAAAAAGGAAAAATAATATTTTAAACCGCCCTGAAATGTACTAGTACTAATATTCTTTTAAAAGCATCACCATCTCCCAGTTGTATTAGTTGGAAGTCCCAAAGCCATCTTTGACTTTTTTCCCTTTGACCTGCCTTCCACCAGATGCAAACTTTGACTGTAGAATGGCTCACTTCTGCAGCCCACTTAACACTCCCAGTCAAGAACAGCATGACCTCTCCCTGACATGTCCTCCTTGCCGATATTTCTCCTCCTGTCTTCCCCTCCTGTATTCCCTACCACATCTATCATGCAGGTCACGCTTTGCAGCCAGTAAAACCCACGCTGGTATCAGCTGGTCCTTCTAGCTTCCTCCTGGATCTGCTGACCTGCCTTGAACTATTTGCTCTCTCTATATTAAGAATAAACTCCAACAGTGTTCGGCATAGTCTTACCTTTCTTGTCTTTGAACTTGCTTTCCCTCCACTCAAGATGTTTCCTCTCCACCTTCTCTGCCTTTTGAAATCCTATGAACATTCAGTTCAAATGCTTGTGTCTCCATGAAGCCTTCCAAGATTCCCTGAATAAAAATCAGTTTCTTTTTCTCACATATTTCCTCAGGCTTTCATTTCTCTAGCAAGGCTCTTTCCATATTCTACTTGTAATTTTATCGCCAGTGAATGCATCTCACTTCTGCACTGTGCCGTAAATGCTTGAGGAAAATAATTGTATCTTATTCCTTTCTATTTCCATTTCTTCAGTTCACCTTCCCCCCTTCTGACCTTTTAAGCTTGGATGGCTTGCCTATATCCTGCATGGTTCTTAGAAATTAAGGGCAGAAAACAATATCTGTCCTAGATCATGCCTCAAATCCTTCCTTATTGACATGTCACACCCTGCTTCTTGCTTTTCTGTCTTTATGCTCACTCTTGCTTTTTCTGCTTCTTGCCTATTTTAATTTAGTGACAATTAGTATTTGTCCTTTTGAACTTTTGTATTTGGTTTATAGTTTGGCCCTGGACTTAACCCATTTTGTTGTCTTCTGAAGCCTTGGGTGAGAGTTACTTTCCCAAAGTACATACTTATCAAGGATTCATACATATGTGTATTCTAGAGCCATGGGAACAATCAGGGAACACTCAGCCCTGTTTGCTTTCAACATGCACTAAGACTATCAATATAATTTCATTTCAAGCATCCTTTGAGGAAATCAGAAAAGTGACAGCTTATCTACTCTTAGCTCTTCTGCAGCTCTCCATCCAAGGTAAGGCAACCACCTTTAGGCTCTCTCTTGAGTTTCTCTGGTCAGTTGTCTGGCCAGGAGAAACAGGCTCCAGCCCATCATTCTACTATCCCTCTCCCTCTGTCCCATAGTTGCCATCAGTCTTCCTACTATGTACATGAGAAGACAGTTCCATCCTATTAAACACTGGTGCTATTGAGAACTCTGTGGTTGCAGATGACAGAATATGTAGTTCATGTGGTATCAACAAACAGGGAACTTATTTGTTCTTATAATTGAAACTTCCAGGGTGGGGCTGACCTTAAGTACTGTAAGACTAAGCTGTAGTAACAGCATTTTCAGGAATCTGTGTATTTTCATCCCTTGACAGTAAGAAATTTTTCTCCATATAAGATTTGATCTTGGCTGGGAGCAGTGGCTCATGCCTGTAATCCCTGCACTTTGGGAGGTGGGTAGATCGTTTGAGATCAGGAGTTCGAGACCAGCCTGTCCAACGTAGCAAAAGCCCGTCTATACTAAAATTACCAAAATGAGCCAGGTATGGTGGTATGTGCCTGTAATTCTGATTACTCGGGAGGCTGAGGCAGGAGAATGGCTTAAACCCAGGAGGCAAAAGTTGCAGTGAGCCAAGATCACGTCATTGCTCTCCAGCCTGGGCAACAGAGCAAGATTCTGCATTAAAAAAAAATATTTAATCTCAGGAGGGCTATTCCACACAGTAGTGATTTGGCCTCCAACAGATCGGGATTTAGATTGCATTAGCTTGGCCACTCTGGAGAAAAGAGAGTTCCATCCTTACAAATTTGGGCCTGAATCATCAGACTCTTTGAGGTCCTAGACCCAAATTCTTGAACCCAATCACCTTGGCTGGGGAAGTAGAATATTCTGATTGCACTGGTCTGAGTCCCAGGTCATCTCTGGAGCTCAGAGATGAGGTTGATTTCACTCAAACCATATAGACTGACATTGGGGAAGATTGTTCTTCAAAAGAAAAGTAAATATGAGCTCCAGAAGAAAGGGAGGGGGATATGGGTATCTCAAATGATATACATCTACTGTATTCCTTTTCATCTGTACTTCCCCATGAGATAAGCAGCTAAGAGGGGCCTAAAGATCAAATAATTTCTTATAGGTAAAGTCATTGGACAGGGCCAAGGCTCAATAAGACCTTCTAATAAATGGAAAGGTTAAACCAATTGATATTTACAACTTCTTTTATATACAAATTACACATTTCCCAATGGGCTAGAATAGTTCATTTATTTTAGTCAGATGGAAATCTGTGTCTCTCTATTTTTTTTTCTCTATTCCCTCTTCTAATCATTTAAACACGTCGTCTGAATTTTCTTTCCTCAAGGATTTTTACAAGACTGAAAGAAGTTTCTTGAAATGTAGAGCCTTTACTCCTCTTTGTAAAATCTGAAGGGAACATTTCTAAGTGTCCTGGAAAGGGTGGAGAGAGATGAACAAGTCTAAGGGAGAAGCCAGAGACCAGAACACTTTTTCAGCCTGGCAAGCTGCTGAACAGCTTGGAACATATTCAGCATTCTTGATCATGGAAATAGAAGAAAACTAATGTTTGAGGCGTGCCTATGTTGTATCGTATCCATTACTTAGTCTTCCCCCCCCTTTTTTTTCCCATTTATTTTATTGCATTTTAGGTTTTGGGGTACATGTGAAGAACATGCAAAATTGTTGCATAGGTACACACGTGGCAGTGTGATTTGCTGCCTTCCACCCCGTCACCTACATCTGGCATTTCTCCCCTTGCTATCTCTCCCCAGCTCCCCACCCACCACCGTCCCTCCCCTATTTCCCCCCAACTGACCCCAGTGTGTAGTGCTCCCCTCCCTGTGTCCATGTGTTCTCATTGTTCAACACCCGCCTATGAGTGAGAACATGCGGTGTTTGATCTTCTGCTCTTCTGTCAGTTTGCTGAGAATGATGGTTTCCAGGTTCATCCATGTCCCTACAAAGGACCCAAACTCATCGTTTTTGATGGCTGCATAATATTCCATAGTGTATATGTGCCACATTTTCCCTATCAAGTCTATCGTCGGTGGGCATTTGGGTTGGATCCAAGTCTTTGCTATTGTAAACAGTGCTGCAATGAACATTCGTGTGCACGTGTCCTTATAGTAGAACGATTTGTAATCCTTTGGATATATACCCAGTAATGGGATTGCTGGGTCAAATGGAATTTCTATTTCTAGGTCCTTGAGGTATCACCACACTGTCTTCCACAATGGTTGAACTAATTTACACTCCCACCAACAGTGCAAAAGTGTTCGTATTTCTCCACATTCTTTCCAGCATCTGTTGTCTCCAGATTTTTTAATGATCGCCATTCTAACTGGCGGGAGATGGTATCTCAATGTAGTTTTGATTTGCATTTCTCTGATGACCAGTGATGATGAGCATTTTTTCATATGTTTGTTGGCCTCATGTATGTCTTCTTTTGTAAAGTGTCTGTTCATATCCTTTGCCCAATTTTGAATGGGCTTGTTAGTTTTTTTCTTGTAAATCTGTTTTAGTTCTTTGTAAATTCTGGATATCAGCCCTTTGTCAGATGGGTAACCTGCAAAAAGTTTTTCCCATTCTGTTGGTTGTCGATTCACTCTAATGACTGTTTCTTTTGCTGTGCAGAAGCTGTGGAGTTTGATTAGGTCCCATTTGTCTATTTTGGCTTTTGTTGTCAATGCTTTTGGTGTTTTGGTCATGAAGTCCTTGCCTACACCTATGTCCTGAATGGTTTTATCTAGATTTTCTTCTAGGGTTTTTATGGTGTTAGGTCTTATGTTTAAGTCTTTAATCCATCTGGAGTTAATTTTAGTGTAAGGTGTCAGGAAGGGGTCCAGTTTCTGCTTTCTGCACATGGCTAGCCAGCTTTCCCAGCACCATTTATTGAACAGGGAATACTTTCCCCATTGCTTGTTTTTGTCTGGTTTGTCAAAGATCAGATGGTTGTAGATATGTTGTGTTGCCTCCGAGACCTCTGTTCTGTTCCATTGGTCTATATCTCTGATTTGGTACCAGTACCATGCTGTTTTGATTACTGTAGCCCTGTAGTATAGTTTGAAGTCTGGTAATGTGATGCCTCCCGCTTTGTTCTTTTTGCTTAGAATTGACTTGGCTATGCTGGCTCTCTTTTGGTTCCATACGAAGTTTAAGGTGGTTTTTTCCAGTTCTGCGAAGAAGGTCATTGGCAGCTTGATGGGGATAGCATTGAATCTGTAAATTACTTTGGGTAGTATGGCCATTTTGACGATATTGATTCTTCCTAACCATGAACATGGAATGTTTCTCCATCTGTTTGTGTCCTCTCTTATTTCGTTGAGCAGTGGCTTGTAGTTCTCCTTGAAGAGGTCCTTTACGTTCCTTGTTAGTTGTATTCCTAGGTATTGTATTCTCTTTGTGGCAATTGTGAACGGAAGTTTGTTCTTGATTTGGCTCTCTTTAAGTCTGTTATTGGTGTATAGGAATGCATGTGATTTTTGCACATTGATTTTGTATCCTGAGACTTTGCTGAACTTGCTCATCAGTTTCAGGAGGTTTGGGGCTGAGACAATGGGGTCTTCTAGATATACAATCATGTCATCTGCAAATAGAGACAATTTGACTTCCTCCTTTCCTATTTGAATGCCCTTTATTTCTTTTTCTTGCCTGATTGCTCTGGCTAGAACTTCTAATATTTATTGAATAGCAGTGGTGAGAGAGGGCATCCTTGTCTGGTGCCACATTTCAAGGGGAATGCTTCCAGTTTTTGCCCATTCAGTATGATATTGGCTGTTGGTTTGTCATAAATAGCTTTTGTTATTTTGAGATACGTTCAGTCAATACCTAGCTTATTGAGGGTTTTTAGCATAAAGGGCTGTTGAATTTTGTCAAAGGCCTTCTCTGCATCAATTGAGATAATCATGTGGTTTTTGTCATTGCTTCTGTTTATGTGGTGAATTACGTTTATAGACTTGCATATGTTGAACCAGCCTTGCATCCCTGGGATGAAGCCTACTTGATCATGGTGGATAAGCTTTTTGATGTGCTGTTGCAATCGGCTTGTCAGAATTTTATTGAAGATTTTTGCATCTATGTTCATCATGGATATTGGCCTGAAGTTTTCTTTTCTTGTTGAGTCTCTGCCGGGTTTTGGAATCAGGATGATGTTGGTCTCATAAAATGATTTGGGAAGAATTCCCTCTTTTTGTATTGTTTGGAATAGTTTCGGAAGAAATGGTACCAGCTCCTCTTTGTATGTCTGGTAGAATTCGGCTGTGAACCCATCTGGACCTGGGCTTTTTTTGGGTGGTAAGCTCTTAATTGCTGCCTCAACTTCAGACCTTGTTATGGGTCTGTTCACGGTTTCGGCTTCTTCCTCGTTTAGGCTTGGGAGGAGGCAAGTGTCCAGGAATTTATCCATTTCTTCCAGGCTTCTTAGTTTATGTGCATAGAGTTGTTTGTAATAATCTCTGATGTTCGTTTGAATTTCTGTGGAATCTGTGGTGATATCCCCTTTATCGTTTTTTATTGCATCAATTTGGCTATTCTCTCTTTTCTTTTTTATTAATCTGGCTAGTGGTCTGTCTATTTTGTTGATCTTTTCAAAAAACCGGCTCCTGGATTTATTGATTTTTTGAAGGGTTTTTTGTGTCTCTATCTCCTTCAGTTCTGCTCTGATCTTAGCTATTTCTTGTCTTCTGCTAGACTTTGAGTTTTTTTGATCTTGCTCCTCTAGCTCTTTCAGTTTTGATGATAGGGTGTCAATTTTTGATCTCTCCTTGCTTCTCATATGGGCACTTATTGCTATATATTTTCCTCTAGAGACTGCTTTAAATGTGTCCCAGAGATTCTGGTATGTTGTGTCTTCATTCTCATTGGTTTCGAAGAACATCTTTATTTCTCTCATCATTTCATTGTTTATCCAGTCAACATTCAAGAGCAAGTTGTTCAGTTTCCATGAAGCTGTGCGTTTCTGAGTTAGTTTTTGAATTCTGAGTTCTAACTTGATTGCACTGTGGTCTGAGAGACTGTCTGTTATGATTTCCATTCTTTTGCATTTGCTGAGGAGTGATTTATTCCCAATTATGTGGTCAATTTTAGAGTAGGTGTGATGTGGTGCTGAGAAGAATGTATATTCTGTGGATTTCGGGTGGAGAGTTCTGTAAATGTCTATTAGGTTTGCTTGGTCCAGGTCTGAGTTCAAGTCCTGGATATCCTTGTTAATTTTCTGTCTGGTTGATCTGTCTAATATTGACAATGGGGTGTTAAAGTCTCCCACTATTATTGTGTGGGAGTCTAAGTCTCTTTGTAAGTCATTAAGAACTTGCCTTATGTATCTGGGTGCTCCTGTATTGGGTGCGTATATATTTAGGATCATTAGCTCTTCTTGTTGCATTGATCCTTTTACCATTATGTAATGTCCCTCTTTGTCTCTTATGATCTTTGTTGCTTTAAAGTCTAATTTATCAGAGATGAGAATTGCAACTCCTGCTTTTTTTTGCTCTCCATTTGCTTGGTAAATCTTCCTCCATCCCTTTATTTTGAGCCTTTGTGTATCCTTGCATGTGAGATGGGTTTCCTGGATACAGCACACCGATGGGTTTTGGCTTTTTATCCAATTTGCCAGTCTGTGTCTTTTGATTGGGGCATTTAGTCCATTTACATTTAGGGTTAATATTGTTATGTGCAAATTTGATACTGCCATTTTGGTGCTAGCTGGGTGTTTTGCCCTTTAGTTGAGCTGGTACTTGTTGTTCCTTTATATGGAGCCTCTTTCAGGAGCTCTTGTAGAGCTGGCCTGGTGGTGACGAAATCTCTGAGTACTTACATGTTCCCAAAGGATTTTATTTTTTCTTCACTTATGAAGCTTAGTTTGGCTGGATAGGAGATTCTGGGTTGAAAGTTCTTTTCTTTAAGGATGTTGAATATTGGCCCCCACTCTCTTCTGGGTTGTAGGGTTTCTGCTGAGAGATCTGCTGTGAGTCTGATGGGCTTCCATTTGTGGGTAACCCTACCTTTCTCTCTGGCTGCCCTTAGTATTTTCTCCTTCATTTCAACCCTAGTGAATCTGACGATTATGCGCCTTGGGGTTGCTTTTCTTGACGAATATCTTTGTGGTGTTCTCTGTATTTCCTGGACTTGAATGTTTGCCTGCCTTGCTAGGTTGGGGAAGTTTTCCTGGATAATGTCCTGAAGAGTATTTTCCAGCTTGGATTCATTCTCTTCCTCACATTCAGGTACGCCTATCAAACGTAGATTAGGTCTTTTCACATAGTCCTACATTTCTTGGAGATTTTGTTCATTCCTTTTTACCCTTTTTTCTCCAGTGTTGCCTTCCCATTTGATTTCATTGAGTTGATCTTCGACCTCTGATATACTTTCTTCTGCTTGGTCAATTCAGCTGTTGATACTTGTACATGCTTCACGAAGTTCTCGTGTTGTGTTTTTCAGCTCCATCAATTCACTTATATTCCTTTCTGTTTTGTCCGTTCTCGTTAGCATTTCATCAAATCTTTTTTCAAGGTTCTTAGTTTCTTTGCCTTTGGTTAGAACATGTTCTTTAAGTTCACAGAAGTTTCTTACTACCCATCTTCTGAAGTCTGATTCTGTCATTTCATCACACTCGTTCTCCCTCCAACCTTGTTCCCTTGCTGGTGAGGAGTTGTGATCCCTTGGAGGAGGAGAAGTGTTCTGGTTTCAGGTGTTTTCATCATTTTTGCGCTGGCTTCTTCCCATCTTTAAGGATTTATCCACCTGTCGACTTTGTAGTTGCTGGCTTTCAGATTGGGTCTCAAATCTTTCAGATTGACGTTCTGTTTGTTGATGATGAGGTTATTTCTGTTTCTTGGTTTTCCTTCTAACAGTCTGGCCCCTCTGCTGTAGGTCTGCTGAGGTTCACTCCAGGCCCTGCTTGCCTGGGGTTCACCTGCAGCAGCTGCTGAACAGTAAGGGTTGTTACCAGTTTTCTTCTTCTGCTATCTTTGTCCCAGAAGGATGCCCGCCTACTGTCAATCCGATCTCTCCTTTATGAGGTGTCTCTTTGGATATATAGGGGTCAGGGAGCTGCTTGTGGAGACGGTCTCTTCTTTATAGGTGCGCAAATGGTGAGCTGTGAGCTCTGTTGTTCATTCAGAGCTGCTGGGCAGGTACGTTTAGGTCTGCTGCAGCAGAACTCATAAACTGCTTTTTGTTCCTAGGTGCTGTGTCCCAGGGATTTAGGGCTTTATTTATGAGTTTCTGTTATGCTGCTGACTTCTTTTTTTTTGCCTTCAGACCTGCCCTGCCCAGCAAGGAGGCAGCCTAGTCACTGTCTGCCTGTAGAGGCTTTGCTGAGCTGCTGTGGGCTCCGCCCAGCAGCCGAGTGAACTTCCTTGCAGTCCTGTTTATATGGGTGTAGTTAGAACTGCTTTGGCGATGGTGGCCCGCCTCTGTTGAGGCAGAGTCTCTCTGCTGTGATGGGTTGCCTTGGCAATAGTGGGCTGCCTCAGCATTGGCCGACTACCTCTGTTGTGGCGGGCTGCCTCGGTAATGGCGGATGCCCCTCCCCCGCAGAGCTGGACCGTCCCAGGTTCAGCTGCGCTTGCTGTGAAACTCTCAATTCAGAGTTTCTGATTGCTGTTCTTTTGTGGGGGTGGGACCAGCTGAGCCTGATTGCCTGGCTCCCTGCCTCAGAGCCTTTTTTAAGTTAGTATTCCAGTCGCCTGTTGAAGAGGCGCCGGGGTCTGTTTGTTTTCCCCTGCGGCCACTCACTGCGCTGGCTTAAACAGCGGCACTGAGGTTTGTGGCGCTTTTTTTTTTTTTTTTTTTGCCCTGGAATCTACTGTCCTGGTTCCCTGCTCAGTCCCCTTTTTAAACAGACGAATGGGCGACTTCCCGTGGCTCCAATCTCCAGCCAAAATGGCACCCAGACCAGTGTATTTTGTGTGGAGAACTGCTGCTCTGGGTCACCGACAAAGCAGCCGCGTGGGGCAAAGCACCGGCTCTGGCCGAAACAGCTGCGCTGGTGACCTGTGGAGTTCCTCCGCCTGGGAATTTCCTAGTCTATGGGCAATAAAAGTGCGGCGTCCACTCACCCTCTGTGCTTTCACTGGGAGCTGCAATCCTGAGCTGTTCCTAAACGGCCATCTTGGATCGAGAAAACCTACTTAGTCTTTTATGTGTAAAATTTGATTATTCAATTTATTCATCAGAACAAATCTTCAGGAAAAATGGTCTCAAAGCCATTTTTACAGGCAAGGAGCTAACTGTAGACTTAGGCAGTTTGAGGCACACAGATTTGACCAAGTAGGATTTGACTCTAGGCATGTTGGAATCTTGTACCTGTAGCCTTTCTGTTGCTACACTATGGGTTAGTCCAAGAAAAGGTCATTTACCCATGGTTTTCCATGTTTCCAGTAAAAAGAGAAGCGGAAGTCACAAAGAACCAACAAGTTGGTCTACACATAGATTTTATAACCAATTAGAGGGAGGCTGTCACCCAGTGTATGAACCTGGCTCACCCAACTTCAAGCTGTTATCTTTTACCAGTGTTTTGTAGGTGCACAGGTTCACATTGGGGTTCATACCTTTAGTTTTGTTTCCTCCCTATGAGCTCAGGATTCATGGAAAATAATGGGGTCCATGGTCAGGAGACCAAAAAGATCAGAGTGAGAAACTTTGAAATGTCCCAGTTTTCTTTAATTGCACCCACACAGACCTTTGGTTATTGGTTGAAAAATGTCTATGAAATTTTCTCTTTCCAGTTTAATTGCTTTTTTTTTTTTTCCCTGAGATGGAGTCTTGCTCTGTCACCCAGGCTGGAACGCAGTGGTGCAATCTTGGCTCACTGGAACCTTCGCCTCCCAGATTCAAGCAATTCTCCTGCCTCAGCCTCCCGAGTAGCTGGGCTAATTTTTGTATTTTTAGTAGAGAAGGGGTTACACCATGTTGGCCATGGTTTGTCTCGAACTCCTGACCTCATGATCCACCTGCCTCGACCTCCCAAAGTGCTGGGATTACAGGCGTGAGCCACTGTGCTGGCCTAACTACTTTTAAAACTGCTTTCTATGTTGTCTGAATTTACTCCTGAGTGATTCTTTCTAAGTGGAAGTGTCTTATAAGTTTCAAAACACTAAGAAAATGTTAGCTGTGTCAGTAATTGATATTTAAAGGCAGAAAAAAAAATCATTTTGGCTGTCCCTCTCTTCTTAAATTTGAGAAGCTCTGAACTCTGGCATCTAATTATTCTCATAATTATAGCTAGAGAGAAGGAGAATTAAAAAATTCAAGCAATTACATGTACAAGGGCAAAAGTTGTTATTACGTTAAAATGCATAGTCCATTGTCATTTTACTTAAGACAGTTATAAAGGAAAGTATCTGAGGTACAGGAAGTGGGGGCAAGCCCTATATAGTAAAATGTTGACCTCAAAAAAC
Organism: Sapajus apella; assembly: GCF_009761245.1. NCBI lineage: Eukaryota > Metazoa > Chordata > Mammalia > Primates > Cebidae > Sapajus > Sapajus apella. Next base: position 13,977,924 of record NW_022436973.1, on the reverse strand, counting down.
CATGAATGCATTTTTAATTTTTCTGTCCCAAATAGACATCTTAGATAAAAGTATTATGTGTGAGACATGAGGTAATCTTGTAGCTTTACAGAAAGACAAAAATTTTTCTCTACTAAACGTTTCTAGATTTTTGAGTATTCATTTATTATACACCTGTATCTTAGGTACATTTATTACAAGCCTAAAAAATACCTTTTCATTCCACAAATGCCATTAAGACTAGAATTTCTCATTAGAACCAGCCAAATTGAGGATAGGATTAAAACAAGTAGAATCTTAATAGCAATTGGTAATTTTTTTAAAAAAGTACACACATTCTTCATTGAAAGTAAACTACCTCTCCCACTCTTACTGTAGATAATGTTCTGTTTATTGATTTGCTTATTTCTTTACCCACACGTTACTGCATCTATGCTTTAATTGTTTTTTTTAGCTTTTTGTTTTTAAACAATTGCACGTTCACAGGAAGTTGCAAAGAAATCAAAGGGAGGCCCTGTGAACATTTTACCCATCCTCCTCTAATGTAAAAATCTTGTGTAACTACGGGACTGTTATCAAAATCAGGAAATCAATATTGGCACAACACGCAAAGCTTATTCAGATTTCACCAGTTGCACATGTAATAGTGTGTGTATGTGTGTGTATGTATGGGTGTGTGTGTATCTGTATGCAATTTTATCCCAAGTGTAACTATGTAACCACCATCATCATCGAAATACAACAAAACTTTTATCAACATGAGGCTCCCTCATGCTGCTTCTTTACAGTCATGCCCACCTTCTCACATGGCTAACACTTCTTAACCATTAACATATTCACTATCATCTATGTCATTTCAGGAATGCTATATAAATAGAATGGTGCAGTATATATTTCTTTCATACTGGTAATTTTCATTCAGCATAATTTCCTTGAGGTTTATCCAAGTTGTTTTGTGTATTAATCGCATTCCTTTTAATTGCTAGTGGTATTCTGTGGAATGAATGTACCACAGTTTGTTTAACCATTTGCTCCTAAATGTAGAAATTTATTTAGCAATTTCTATGTATATATTTTAGTTGAGTGGCTTATTAACATTAGGCATAAGCTGTCTGGTTATGATACAGGGTCTGAGCACCAGGAGTGTTGGCTTTAATTAAAGAGAGATTAAGAATGAGGCAGCCATCTAGGTAACTTCCTGCTAGAAGGTGTGGCCATGGAATTCTTCCTGCGTCTTGAAGACGCTGCTAAGAAGAGTGAAATCAGAACCAGGTCCCAGATTTGAGACATCAAATTTAAACCTCAGTCCCCCAATTTATAGAATGGCAATAGACTTCCATACTTTTCCAACTTAGAGATCTTGAGAAAATGTAGATTCTAACTCAGAAGGCCTGAAAGGGCCTGAGATTTTGCCATTCTATCAAACTTCTAGGTGATACTGATGCTGCTGGTCCACAGAGTTCTCTTTGAGACAAGATAATAGCTGAGATTCCCCTATCGCTTAAAATTCTTTTCCTGGCTTTCTTTAGACAGGATTAGAGGCTGAGCAATCAAAGTGCTGAAGATAGAAGATTGCCTGGCAGGAATTCAGAGACTCAAGATATGCTATTGAGAGAACTGAGAGGCCAGAGTAACAGCCAGTCCTGCCTCTTTGTGGGCTCACCTGGGATTAACATTTGGGAACTGTGCATCACTTCTCCAGGACCAGAGCTTAAGCCCTTGTGAGCAGCCATCGCAGAGAGCATATCTGGTGGGACTTGGTGAGTCTCTCCATTACCCAGCTCTTAAATACCCTAAATCTCCTAAATGAACCCCTGGGAGCCCACTTAAGAAGACTTACTAGGAATACGAAGGACAATTAGCAGTGAGTAATGGACTAGGCTGCTCTGTAGGCTCAGTGATGTGGAGGCTTGGGTCAATGATGCTGAGCCATTGACAGCACTGCATGTGTGTAACATGGGCAATGGGAGCATTTTCCTCTTATTTCATTTTGCCTTCCATAAGGGTTATTGCTGAGTTTAAAATGAGGAAACTAAGGCCAGTATAAGAAAATTAAATGCCAATTTATTTAGCTCCCGGGCAAGGTTCCATGGTCCCGGGGAAAGGGGCCAGGGAAGTCGTGCCTGACTTCCCGAGGCATGGGGTTTTCTAGCGAGTGAGGGTGTCTTGATTGGTTATAAGGGAACAGGAAGTGGATGGGGCAAGCTGCTATTGGGAGGTAGGTGGGATTTCCGGTGAGTGGGCCACCCAGGGGGAGTGGGACCTGGACAGGGCAAAATGCTATTGGGCAGGTTTTGACGGGGCTTTTTTTAAATTTTGGTGTGGTTTTCCAACAGCGGGCTAGGTGCCAAGTGCAGAGTTTAGTGTTGAGTGCAGATTATGGTTGGAGTGCAGAAGTGGGTGTTGGGGAAGCCACGTGGCGGAGCTAGATGCTGAATGCAGGGCTTGATGTGGAGGGCAGGTGCGGAGAGGGATGGGCGTGTCCAAGCTCCTGGTGAGGCAACCGGCCTTACATTCCGACCCTTTTGATGATATAGTAAGCCGCTTCTTTCTGGCTACTTCCTGCTGAGTAGGGGCAGATTACAGGGGATCAGTTGGCTGGTGCCTTTGTTGGGAGTCGGACATAGGGGTGAAGCAGCAACTGGTTTACAGCTACCCTGGACATTTCCCTTATGCAGGCCTATAAAAACCTGAGGAAAAAAGGGGCTAGCATTAACAGAAGACAAACTACAATAATGGGAATGATAACAGGGGTTAGCCAGGTAAGCATGCGGGATTGCCACCAGTTGAGAGGCGAGACTGATGTGTTCTGCTTCTTGCGGAGGCCCTCTTGGAGGCGGTAGAGAGTGTTGACATTTTCTTCCACAAGGCCTGTTTCATTAATGTAATAGCAGCACTGCTCCTGCAGAAACAGACAGGTACCTCCTTTTTCTGCCATTAGCAGGTCTAGGGCCTGTCAGTTTTGGAGAGTTACCTGGGCCAGCAACGTGATTTGTCACTGGAGGGAGGACAGAGAGGCGGCTGACACCTCAATGGCCACACGGAGCTTGTCTTCTAGTTGGGCGGCTGAAGTGACACTGTAGCCCAGGTCACCACTCCCTATTCCAGCTGCTGCTAGAGAGGAAGCTAAGGAGAGGCCAACCACTATTGGGAGGAAGACTGCTCGTTTGCTCTGGTGATTAGGGGACGGTGTGATGAGGGATAGGAACTCAGCTTGCCCATATACTTCTAGCTGCAGGAACAAAGTGACAGGCACACAAGGGAAGGGAAAGGAGGCATTAATAACTTTGGTTAGGGTCCCATTACACCAAAAGTATCCTCCTGGAGGCATGTAAAGGGAAGATTTCACTTTTGCTATGGCATTGCAGCTGGAGCTGTTGGCCGTCCCATAACAGAGAGAGAGATTTTGAGAGTGTACTTTGAACAAGGGGATGCCCGTTAAGGTGGTGCTAGGTATAATCTTCATAGACTTTACCGGACACTCCTGTATCCCAATGGCTGTGCCAGGGGTCATGGATGTTGAGAGCTAAGGAACCATTGCTGAAGCGAGTGAGCATGCGATTGGGACGGCTTGGAGGCTGTGGCTTGTGAATAACACAAGAGCTATATGGGCACCCCCCGTAGGTGGTGTTCCACCAATGACAGTGGTTTTTGGTTTGGTCATATAGAAAACACAGCCTGTGCTGAAAGCGAAACCCATGATGGCGACCGAGTACAGCGCTTTTACCGTGTGGGATGAGGATGGAGACAGTAGAATGACAGCCGCCTGTCTGGCAGTTTGCCTGTGCAAGATAATGGGTCCTGGTGGTGGGGCCCTCAGTCCAGGATTCCTGGGCTGCAAAGATCCTGGTTTGAGCTCTTGGAGGAGAACGCTGTTGCCTGGTTGGAGAGGCATCTCTGGGTGGGGGTTTTCTGATCCTGGAACAACAGGGAGGGTGCAGTCTGCGTGTTTCCTAAGCAGGTGGCGGAGAAGAGAGAGGAAGAGAAGGTAGGAAGCCAATGGGGATGGTTTTACAGGGAGGTTGTGAGAAACCAGGAAAGGCTGGCCATACAGAAATTCAAAGGGGCTAAGGCCCGTTGGCCCCCGTGGGGTGGCCTGAACCCGGGCCAGTGCAAGAGGTAGGAGTGTGGACCAAGAGGGTTTTATCTCAATGGTAAGTTTGGCCAAATGGTCTTTAAGGATGCCATGAGCCCATTCAACTTTACCTGGCAACTGAGGGTGGTAGGGGATGTGTAGTTTCCAGGAGATGTTGAGAGACCTGGTGACCAGCTGGACCACTTAGGCTGTAAATGCTGGACTGTTGTCTGACTGGATGGTTGCAGGCACGCCGAAACGAGGGATGATTTCTTGACCTAAGAGGGAGGCCACTGTGTCCGAGGTTTCCCTGGAGGTGGGAAAGGCTTCAATCCATGCAGAAAAGGTATCTACAAAGGTCAGGAAGTAGTGGACTTTCTTGTGAGTGGGCATATGAGTAAAATCAATTTGTCAGTCTTGGGCTGGCAGGTTGCCATGCATTTGGTGGGTAGGAAGCTGTGGCCTTAAGCCTCCCTGAGACGAGACCTTAGAGCAAGTAACACATGCCTTATGTACCTGGTCAATCGTCTGTTGTAGACCTGGTGAGAAAAAGAGGGGCTGTGCAAAGTGGTGCAATGCCTTAGGTCCTATATGTAAGGATTGGTGGATTTCAGTAATAATTTTAGGGGCCTGTTCCCATGGAAGGGCAATCCTGTCATTTAAGAAGATCCAGCCCTGATCAGACTTGGTTCCTCCTTTTGATATAAGGGTCTGTTTTTCTGATGGCAAGTAGACCGGTGGTATGGCCATCGTGAGAAAAAGGACCAGAGTTGGGGTTAATGTGGTATTGGTTAAAGATTTTGCTGCTGCATCTGCCCTCGCATTGCCCCTGGAAATGGCATCCTGCTGGGCCTGGTGCCCCCCGACAGTAAATGACAGCAACTTCTCTGGGCAGTGACAGGACCTGCAGGAGATTAGAGATTTGGGTAGCACTGATTATGGGGGACCCCTTTGTGGTAAGGAATTCCCGCTCTTTTCAGAGGGCAGAGTGGCAGTGGTTAATCAGAAAAGCATATTTTGAGTCAGTATAGATATTTGCTTGCTTTCCCTGTGGTAGTGTAAGAGCTCGGGTTAGGGCAATGAGCTCTGCCTTTTGTGATGTGGTTAATGAGTAGTTCCTGGGCTATCAGGTGGGTGATGACAGGCTTCAGGCCTTGATGGTGGGATTTTGAGATGGGGAACTAAGGACGTGAGGGAAAGTGGGTAGGATTTTGGAAGTATTTTAACTGGCGTGTGGTGTCTGGCCACTACAGGCTTAGAGGTATCCCATACCAAGGGATTAACTACATCAGGAGGAATAGGGGGTTGAGGTGAGGGGTTAAGACAGGGCGTGGTGTCGGTTAGGACGGGCAGTAGGAGGTGGGCGGGTGATGGGTTGAGTGTGGGGGGCCAGTGAGTTGGAGAGTGGTCCCCACAGTCTGGAGAATATCTCATCCTAAAAGGGGGACTGGGCATGAGGGTACAATTAAAAAGGAGTGGGAAAAGGGGTATCCCTCGGGGACACAGGCTAAAGGATGAGTTTGATTAGAACAGGAAGGCTTTCCATTAATTCCTATGACTGAAACCTGGGAAGGTATGCTAGGTCCTGAGTAGGAAGGCAATACAGAATAGGTAGCCCCCATGTCCACTTAAGAAGGAAATGGACTTACCCACTACCTGCAGCATTACCCTGGGCTCGGCGAGGGTGATGGAGGTCCTCGAGTCCACGCCTTGTCAGTCGTCCAGCATGCCAAGAAGTTCCAGTGATGGGACCACCTCCTGTGGACTGGCCTGTCCTCCGCACAGAGGCATGGGGGATGAGCCTGTAGTCTGGGATGGGCAATCACCATACCAATGTCCAAGCTGCTTGTGGTCTGGGCAGGGCTTGGTAGGTGGTTGGGGACATAGACACTGAAGTGCCCAGTGTCCTTCCTGACTGCACTTGAAACAGCGCCCAGGTGGAGTACCCACGGAGTTCTTGGCAGGCTTCGATGGACCCCCCCACCAGGCGCCTGGTGGGCTGCTGGCCTCAGGGCTGCCATAAGAGCTTGGGTTTGGAGGCTCACCTTTTGCTACAGACAGGCCTGGCAGGTGGCCTCAGCCTTTTCCTCTCAGCCACTAAAAACTTTAAATGGTGGTGTGTGCCTGTAATCCCAGCTACTCAGGAGACCGAGGCAGGAGAATTGCCTGAACCCAGGAGGCGGAGGTTGCAGTGAGCCGAGATCACGCCATTGCATTCCAGCCTAGGTAACAAGAGTGAAACTCCGTCTCAAAAAAAAAAAAAAAAAAAAAAAACTTTAAATGCCATGTTTACCAGGTCTCGTATGGGAGTTTGGGGGCCCTCCTCAGCCTTTTTAAGTTTCTTTCTAATATCAGCTGCTGACTGAGAGATGAAATGGGTGGCTAGAACTGTAGCCCCCACTAAAGAGGCTGGATCCAGCCGGGTATGGAGGATCCTAGCATTAGTTAGTTGATGAGAAAGGCATCGGGGTTTTCAGTAGGGCCCTGAGTTATTTCCCTTAATTTATCATAATTAACTACCTTTTGGGCTGTGCTTTGCATGTCTGCTAGGAGGCACCGTAGCGTTTGGTTTTGGCAGCAGTGGCCAGTTTGATAATTCCAATTAGGGTCGGCCTCGGGGACTGCTGCTGCACCTACTGGCATCTGATTGTGAGATGCACTTGATCAGCATGCGCCTGGGCCACTGTAAGGATGCGGTCTCGCTCATCTGGGGTGAGGGTGGAGGATAGGATTACATATGTGTCATGCCAGGTTAGGTTATATGCCTGGGTAAGATAGTGGAACTCTTTGGTGTAGGCAGTCGGGTTAGTGTAGAAAGACTCCAGGCACTTCTCCATAGCTGATAGGTCAGAGAGAGAAAATGGAACATGCACTCGTACAATTCCCTCGGCCCCGGCTACCTCACGCAAAGGACAGAGGAGTGGGGGGTTGTGAGAGTGGGTGTGAGCACTGACAGGGGAAGTTATATTAGGGCTATGGGGAGGAGAGGGAGAAGAGGGAGGAAGGAGTTGAGGCCCCGCATAAGGAGGAGGGTTGGTAAAGTGGGCAGGGAAGGACAGGTCTTCTGGGTTTTTGGAGAGCACGGAGCTGGGTGGAACTGAGGGCAAAGGCGGGGTTTTGGCCAACAGGACCTGGGCGGAGGAACAAGAGGAGCAGAGGGGGGGGGTCAGGAGCGCAGATACCAAAAGGCCTGGACACAGGGGACCTCCGACCACTTGCCGTTCCTTTGGCAAAAGTTATCTAGATCTGTCAGGACATTGAAGTCGAGTGTGCCCTCTGGAGGCCACTTAGACTGGTTGTCCAGAGAGTACTGTGGCCAGGCCACAGTGGAGAGGAAGAGCAGCCTTTTCTTTTTTATGGAAAGGCCCAGTTTAGGTAAATTTTGGACTAGACATCCCAACGGCTACTTGGGCCTACGCGGGGCTCCTGATTACCCATAGTTCATTCTCTGTCACAGGGTAGCTGGGGGTGAGGAAGGGTTATAAAAAGGTATTATATCCAACACAGATAGAAATACTCCTGTCCCAGAGCGGGTGGCTGAGAGAACCTACAGGCTACAATGATTATAATAAGAAAGAAAATAGAACGACACAGTGCTAGGGCTATTTGACACATGACAGAGTTAGAGGAAGTGAGGCCTCAGTAGTAGAAGAGGAGGAGAAGGAAAGAGAACAGTGTTACTTTTAGGGGCATAAATTCAGTAAAGGTTCCCTGCAGCCAGTGGTCTGTTACCCACTGTAGAATATTTCTTACTTCAAGGGAAGCAGGCCTAACCCACCGCATATCAACTAACAAGAGTCTAACAAAACTGGCGAATTTACAATAAAGACAGAACCACATATAGGATTGACGGACAAAGGATGGGTGCCCCCCAGATGGGAGACCAGTCTGATGCCTTCCCAGCCACGTCCCCGAAGGGATGTTTCAGGGCGTCTTGGCTAAGGTGTACCTGTATAACCCCCGGGCCTATTCACCTCAGAACTTTCAGTCCTGAGGTGAATCACTGTTATGCCTTATGACATCCCCGTGGAACCACGGGTTGAGGCCCACACAAGGCCCGTAGCCATTAGGCTGTGGGACTACACATAAACTCACTCACTCACTTGTGCCGGGTGTAGGAAGAGAAACTGAAAGTACAGTTATTTAATTAATGGGAGTTTATATGCCAAAGGGCTGATCTGAGATAGAAGTTTTAGTAACGTAAGCCGGGGATTTGGTCCTGATGTTAGGCAGGGCCAGGGTCTGCAAACAGGGCTTCTGAATACCCAAACCTTGGCCGCTGTTGCGGAGATGATCGGAAGGCATCCTGGACTGCACTACCAAACACCGGAGAGGGTTCAGGAAGATGGGGACGTCTCCCTCAGATTCCTGACCCCTGGAAAGCCCCTTACGGGGAGAAGACAAGAGTGTAGGGATGTCTCCTCTACACTCAGGTCCTTGGGACGAGGCCAGGGCCTGGCCCATGGCAGGACGGGAAGGAGTCCCTGACGCGGCCGTGATTAGGAGCAGGGAGTCCACGAGGCAAGCAGCGGGAGAGGCTGTGGGCAACAGAAGTCTTACCTTGTGGCGGAGTGGTTCCCTGGTCTGGCTTCGGGTGGAGGAGTCAGTTTCCCCTAGGAGGGGTCTTACAACTCCTCCTGGGTTTCGGCACCAAATGTAAAGGTTATTGCCGAGTTTAAAATGAGGAAACTGAGGCCAGTGTAAGAAAATTAAATGCCAATTTATTTAGCTCCCGGGTGAGGTTCCATGGTCCCGGGGAAAAGGGCCAGGGAAGTCACGCCTGACTTCACGAGGCATGGGGTTTTCTAGCGAGTGAGGGTGTCTTGATTGGTTATGAGGGAACAAGTCATGGAAGGGGCAAGCTGCTATTGGTAGGTAGGCGGAATTTCCGGTGAGCGGGCCGCCCAGGGGGAGTGGGACCTAGACGGGGCAAAATGCTATTGAGCAGGTTTTGGTGGGGCTTCTTTTAAATTTTGGCAGGGTTTTCCAATGGCGGGCTAGGTGCTGAGTGCAGAGTTTAGTGTTGAGTGCAGATGATGGTCGGAGTGCAGAAGTGGGCATTGGGGAAGCCATGTGGCGGAGCTAGATGCTGAGTGCAGGGCTTGATGTGGAGGGCAGGCACGGAGAGGGATGGGCATGTCTGAGCTCCTGGCGAGGCAACCGGCCTTACACCTTCATGTGAGAAAGTGGTTAGATTTATTCTAGATCCTTTCAACAGAGCTTAAATAATTTGTCCCAATAGGATGGAAATTTGAATCAAAGTTAAGAATAGTTTTGACAATTGTTGCTGACTGTCAACATTTCATGTTGACTCGTGAAGTCATGTCATTCTGGTGTAAGGCAGAAAGAGAGAGGATGCTTTATGGGATCTATACAATGATCAAGTGGGAAGATGGTCAGCCAGTTCTTTCTGTGAGGAGCCAGGCAGTAAATATTTTAGGCATTCAGGCCATGCGGTCTCTGTCACAATTACTCAGCTTTGCTGTTGTAGTACAAATGCAGCCTCATAGAGAATAGGCTAATGAATATGCACGGCTATGTTCCAATAAAACATTATTTATGGACATGGAAATTTGAATTTTATAACTTTCATGTGTCATGAAATAGCTTAACAAAACAACAAAAGATGAAGACTATTTAAAAATATGAAAACAGGGGAGAATATCCAAGATGGCTGATTAGACACAACTCCAGCGTACAACACCCAGTGAGAGAGACACAGAAACTCAGAGATCTCCTAGCTCCAACCGAGGTACCAGGTGCATTTTCAACGGGTCTGGTCTGAGGCTGAGCAAAGCCCACTCAGAACAGACTGAGGTGGGAAGGGGTGCTGTTTCACCCAGAAAGTGCATCTGACCGGCGAGTCAGAGGCTCCACCTCTGGCGCTCCAGTCCAGATACAGCACTTCCTGCAAGGCCTCAGCAATACACAGAACAGGGGATCTTTGCCAGTCAAGCGCCGGGAATTACAAGTGAAGTGCGGAGTTGAATAAGAGTCTGCAGACTGAGCTATCCCCCCCCGCCCCCCCCGCCTGGAGACAGAGGGAGCTGTAAGCAGGAGCAGCTGGGCAGTCCCTACCCCATGACCAGAGAGAAAGGAAGCTGAAAGTGGGAGACTGCCAGGGGCGGCTGGGCTGGTCCCTAAGCTCCCCTACGAACCCCAGAGGGCTGAACCTCTGACTCTAGTGGGTTGGCAGCCAGTGCCACAGTCTGAGATGAACCCTGAATGATCCAGCCCAGTGGAGGAAGGGCACAACCCACCACTACAGGGGTGGGACTGGGCTACATGTTTTAACAAAAAACACAGGAAGCCTAGGTAGCAACGGGATGGCATTCTTGACAACCCAGCAGCACCTACAGGTCAGTGGAAGAGGCAGGCCTAATCTCCCAGCATAAACAAAAAAGACACAGTAAGCTTCCCTGGAAAGCTGAAGGAGTCCCCAGAAACCCAGTAGTGCCCCTACAGGCAGACAAGCAACCTCATCAAGCAGCTCCCTGATACCCCAGCCAGATAAATCCACGAAGATGGGGAAAAAACAGTGCAAAAAAGAGGAAACTGGATAAAAAGTCAGAACTCATCGGTGTGCTGTATTCAAGAAACCCTCTCACATACAAAGACACATATAGACTCAAAATAAAGGGATGGAAGAAGATTTTCCAAGCAAATGGAGAACAAAAAAAAGCAGGGATAGCAATCCTATTCTCTGATAAAATGGACTTCAAACCAACAACGATCAAAAGAGACAAAGAAGGACATTACATAATGGTAAAAGGATCAATCCAACAGGAAGAGCTAACTAGCCTAAATATATAGTGCTCCCCCAACACAGGAACACCCAGATACATAAAGCAAGTTCTTAACAAGCTAAAATGAGATTTAGACTCCCACACAATAATAGTGGGAAACTTCAATACTCCACTGTCAATATTAGACAGATCAACGAGACAGAAAATTAACAAGGATATCCAGGACTTGAATGCAGAGCTGGACCAAGTGGATCTAATAGACATATACAGAACGCTCCACCCCAAATCCACAGAATATACATTTTTCTCAGCACCACATTGTACTTGCTCTGAAACTGACCACATCATTGGAAGCAAATCACTCCTCAGCAAATGCAAAAGAACAGAAATCATAACAAATAGCCTATCAGACCACAGTGCAATCAGACAAGATCAAGAAACACACTCAAACCCGCACAACCATTTGGAAACTGAACAACTTGCTTCTGAGTGTTGACTGCATAAACAAAGGAATGAAGGCAGAAATAAAGATGTTCTTCAAAACCAACCAGAATGAAGACACAACTTACCAGAATCTCTGGGACACCTTTAAAGCAGTGTTGACAGGAAAATTTATAGCAATAAATGCCCACCAGAGAAGAGAGGAAAGATCTAAAATTGACATCCTATCATCAAAATTGAAAGAACTAGAGGAGCAAGACCAAGAAAACTCAAAAGCTATCAGAAGGCAAGAAAGAACTAAGATCAGAGCAGAACTGAAGGAGATAGAGACACAAATGACCCTTCAAAAAATCAATAAATCCAGGAGATGGTTTTTTGAAAAGATCGACAAAATAGACCACTAGCCAGATTAATAAAAAAGAAAAGGGAGAAGAATCAAATAGGTGCAATAAAGGGGATATCACCGCTGATCCCACAGAAATACAAACTACCATCAGAGATTACTACAAACAGCTCTACTCACATAAACCAGTAAACCAGGAAGAAATGGATAAATTCCTAGACACTTGTACTCTACCAAAACTAAACCAGGAGGAAGGTGAAACCCTGAATAGACCAATAACAAGGGCTGAAGTAGAGGCAGCAATCAATAACCTACCAACCAAAAAAAGTCCAGGTCCAGATGGGTTCACAGCCAAATTCTATCAGACGTACAAAGAGGAGCTGGTTCCATTCCGTCTGAAACTGTATCAAACAATACAAAAAGAGGGAATCCTCCCTAACTCATTTTATGAGACCGACATCATCCTGATACCAGAACCAGGCAGACACTCAACTAAAAAAGAAAACTTCAGGCCAATATCCATGATGAACATAATTGCAAAATCTTCAATAAAATACTGGCAAACAGATTACAACAGCACATAAGAAGCTTATCCATCACGACCAGGTAGGCTTCATCCTGGGAATGCAAGGCTGGTTCAACATATGCAAATCCATAAATGTAATCCATCACATAAACGGAGCCAAAGACAAAAACTACATGATTATCTCAATAGATGCAGAGAAGGCCTTCAATAAAATTCAACAGCCCTTCATGCTAAAAACTCTCAATAAACTGGGTATTGATGGAACGTATCATAAAATGATAAAAGCTACATATGACAAACCTACAGCCAATATCATACTGAATGGGCAGAAGCTGGAAGCATTCCCTTTGAAAACAGGCACTAGACAAGGATGCCCTCACTCACCACTCCTATTCAACATAGTATTGGAAGTTCTAGACAGAGCAATCAGGCAAGAAAAAGAAATAAAGTGTGTTTGATTAGGAAAGGAGGAAGTCAAACTGTCTCTATTTGCAGATGACATGATTATATATCTACAAGACCCCATTGTTTCAGCCCAAAATCTTCTCAAACTGATAAGCAACTTCAGCAAAGTCTCAGGATACAAAATCAATGTGCAAAAATCACAAGCATTCCTATATACCAATAACAGACAAATAAAGCCAAATCAAGAGCAAACTACCATGCACAATTGCTACAAAGAGAATAAAATACCTAGGAATACAGCTAACAAAGGATATAAAGGACCTCTTCAAGGAGAACTACAAACCACTGCTCAACGAAATAAGAGAGGACACAAACAGATGGAGAAACATTCCATGCTCATGGTTAGGAAGAATCAATATCATGAAAATGGTCATACTGCCCAAAGTAATCTATAGATTCAATGCTATTCCCATCAAGCTGCCACTGACCCTCTTCACAGAACTGGAAAAAACTACTTTAAACTTCATATGGAATCACAAAAGACCCCACATAGCCAAGACAATCCTAAGCAGAAAGAACAAAGCCGGAGGCATCACACTGCCAGACTTCAAACTATACTACAAGGTTACAGTAATCAAAACAGCATGGTACTGGTGCCTAAAGAAAGACATAGACCAATGGAACAGAACAGAGATCCCAGAAGAAACACCACACATCTACAACCATCTGATCTTTGATAAACCCGGCAAAAACAAGCAATGGGGAAAGGACTCCATGTTTAATAAATGGTGTTGGGAAAACTGGCTAGCCATGTGCAGAAAGCAGAAACTGGACCCCTTCCTGACACCTCACACTAAAATTAAGTCCAGATGGATCAAAGATTTAAACATAAAACCTAACACCATAAAAACAATAGAAGAAAATGTAGGCAAAACCATCCAGGACAAAGGCATAGGCAAGGACTTCATGACTAAAACACCAAAAGCAATGGCAATAAAAGCCAGGATAGAAAAATGGGACCTAATTAAACTCCAGAGCTTCGGTACAGCAAAAGAAACCATCATTAGACTGAATCGGCAACCAACAGAATGGGAAAAAATTTTGTAATCTACCCAATCTGACAAAGGGCTAATATCCAGAATCTACAAAGAACTAAAACAGATATACAAGAAAAAAACAACTCCATTCAAAAGTGGACGAAGGATATGAACAGACTTTTCAAAAGAGGACATATATGAGGCCAGCAAACATGAAAAAATGCTCATCATCACTGGTCATTCTCACTAGAGAAATGCAAATCAAAACCACATTGAGATATCATCTCATGCCAGTTAGAATAGCGATCATTAAAAAATCTGGAGACAACAGATGCTGGAGAGGCTGTGGAGAAATAGGAACACTCTTACACAGTTGATGGGAGTTTAAATTAGTTCAACCATTGTGGAAGACAGTGTGGCAATTTTTCAAGGATCTAGAAATAGAAATTCCATTTGACCCAGCAATCCCACTATGGGGTATATACCCAAAGAACTATAAATCGTTCTACTATAAAGACACATGCACATGTATGTTCATTGCAGCCCTGTGTACAATAGCAAAGACCTGGAACCAACTAAAATGCCCATCAATGATAGACTGGACAAAGAAAATGTGGTACATATACACCATGGAATATTACACAGTCATAAAAAACGATGAATTTGTGTCCTTTGTAGGGACTTGGATGAATCTGGAAACCATCATTCTCAGCAAACTGACACAAGAACAGTAAGCCAATCACTGTATGTTCTCACTCATAGGTGGGTGATAAACAACGAGAACACATGGACTCAGGGAGAGGAGCATCACACACTGGGGACAGTTGGGGGGCGGTAGGGGAGAGACAATGGGGGGTGAGGAGGGAGGAGAGGGTGGGGAAGGATAACATGGAGAGAATTGCCAGATATAGTATGCACCTAAAGTAAGATAAGTACATTAAAAAATAAAAATAAAAATTAAAATTAACAAAAAAAGGAACAAAAATAAAATAGTTAATAGCTCATAAGCCATTCAAAAATGTGTGGTGGGCCACTGTCAGCCTGTGGTTCTCAGTTTGCCAGCCTTTGGCCTAGATAAACTTCAAGATATCAGGAGTCTAGGGGTGTGAGGATTCTGCCTTTGCCTGGAATCCTCTGAGAAGTGGCTTCCTCCAGCTAAGAAAGAAGGACTCACCTTCCTCAGGTAAATCCTGCTGAAATGTATTTCAGAGAGAGATGGATGTTTCACTGAATCTTACCAGGCTAGAAGATCCAATGGTGTTAGCTGCTTGCTGTGGGAACTAGGATCTGGGCTGCCCAAGGTTTGTCTTTCTCAGACTCCAAGCAACAGATTCAGCCCAGGTTCCATCTCCTCTGCCCCAGAGGGTTTTCCTTCTTTTATCCGGCTTCCTCTGTGGAGCAAGCTGATGTGCCAGTAAACAACACCCCTTCAGAATAATCCCTGGCTTTGTTAAGACTTTCTGAGGTTGAACTTTGTGGTGCTTTCAGTTATTGGGACTGGCCGTTAATGCTTTCTGTGGTTTTTGGAGGAGCATCTTAAAGCAACAACCCTGCTCATTTTGCTGCAGACATCAATATGCGCCCCTATCTGATAATCAATATTAGGGGTTACTGCAGACATAAACGTTCCCTGGGCGGATAATTAAAGTGAATCTGTTCCCAACTGAATGCTGTCTTTTGTCTTAACTTGCCACTGCCTTTATCTCATCAGTGAAGTTTCTTAGGTCAGAACAAGGGGGCAGAAAATGGTTTGATCTCTGTTTATAGCAGAAGAAATGAAAAAAGTGAGGGGTTGAGAAATTTGTGTAAGGTCACTGAGCAAGTCCCTGACTGAGCCAGAATGAACATGCACAAGTATAAAATTCTCAAGCTCAGTCAGTCCTGCTGCTATATATATAATCTCTCTTCAGAAATACATTTCCATGTCTTAGAATTAAATGGCTGCATTTTCAGGTCGAGAACTTGTATTTCATGAACAAGATGGGCTGGGGATTATAAAATGCTAACCAGGAAAAAATATGGCTGGCTTCACAGAGAATTGATAATTGGTTGGTAGCAAATAACTTGCTACTGTAGGTGAATAATGCATCAAGAATAGTACTAACAGAAAAAGACCAAATTTATGTATACTATGCTGGAAAGACAGTATTTGGAATTTAAAAGGGCTTCAGTTCAATTTCATTCAACCAATTGAGCTTCTCAAGAATTGAAGCAGACTTTGCATGTACTGGATTATAGTAGCCATTCAAGGCTTAAGAGCCAATCTTTATAAGAAAGTTAAAATATCTAATTGCTCAATTAATTCTAACAAAATCAGGAAAAGGAATTACAAAATGAAATATTAATATAATTAATACATAATATTACATGAAATACATTTTGAAAATGCTTAAATGCTTAACATTATGAACTAAATGTTTGCGTCCCCCAAAATTCATATGTTGAGGTCTTAGTTCTCAATAAAATTGTATTAGGAGGTGGGGACTTTGGATGATAATTAGGTCATTCTAAAAACTATTCCCTTTCAGGAATGGGATTGGTGCCTTTATCAGAAGCCAGAGAGCTAGCTAGCTGTCTTACCTCCATGTGAGGATTCAACAAGAAGTTGTCAGTGTGCAGTCTAGAAGGCCTTCACCAGATCTCAGACGCGAGCCTCCAGAACTATGAGAAATAAATTCAAATAAAACCCAATTTCTTTTGTTTATACTGGTCGATGACATTTTATTATAGCAGCCTGAATAGACCAACGTATAAGTAACAGAAAAAAGCCCATGAAATACAATTTATAGGAGAAACACAATGGTCAAAAAAAATTGAGCTTAAAAGAGATCTCCCAACTAAAATGAAAAATCACTTTATGGGATTAAATTAGCAATGATTTTTTAAAAAAACACATGATTCATTAAAACCACAATAAGATAGCAGAATATACACATATCAAAATAGCTACAATAAAAAATAGTGACAGCATCAAATGCTAACGAGCAAGGATGAGGAGAAACTAGATTTCTCATAAATTGTTGTGAGAATGTGAAATGGTACAGCCACTGTGGAAAACAGTTTGGCAGTTTCTTATAAAAATAAATCTGTAACTGCCATGTGACCCAGAAATTACACTCTTGGACATTTAATCCAGAGAAATGAAAATGATGTTGACACAAAAACAGGAATACAAATGTTCATGGTAGTTCTATTTATTACAGCCCCAAACTACAAACAACCCTGATGTGTTTCAGAAAGGGGATGGTTGAATAAACTGTGGTACATTATTACCATGCATTATTACTCAGCAATACAAAAGAACAGCCATACTGATGTGCCACAGGCTGGATAAATCTTCAAAGAATTATGCTCCATGAAGGAAGGAAGCACTCAAACTTGCATACTGTATGATTCCCTTTATAGAACATTCTTAAAATGACAAAATTATAGAAATAAATAATTAGTCGTTGGCTGAAATTAAGGATGAGCTGGGGACAGGAGGAAAGTGAGTGTAGCTATAGGAAGGCAACATTAGGAATCTTTGTGGTGATGGTAATATTTTGTATCTCCATTGTATTAGGGTCAATATCATGGTTTTAATATTATACCCAAATTTTTCAAGATGTTACCAGTGCAATACATAGGTTCAAATGAACAGGGAACTTATCTGTATTAATTCTAAAAACTATGTGAAACTACAATGATCTCAAAATAAGTTTAATTTTTAAAAATTATGATTCTT
This sequence comes from Sapajus apella, assembly GCF_009761245.1. NCBI lineage: Eukaryota > Metazoa > Chordata > Mammalia > Primates > Cebidae > Sapajus > Sapajus apella. The sequence continues at coordinate 13,960,648 of NW_022436973.1, read as the reverse complement.
AGAAAAGATATAGTGAAATCCGCTTCTTGCTTACATATTGGGTGTCCCATTTTCAAATATGGGAAATGTTTTAAAAATATTTTGAGAATATAATGGCCTGAAATATTTCCTATGCCTGCCTTAAAAGAGCTGATTTTAAGGAGTTAATTGAACCTGTTTGTAAAGATTTATGTGCAAATACATTCAATGTTGCATTATTTACAACAGCAAAAATTTTCAAACGCACGCAATATTGAACAGTTAAGGAATATTTAAAGGCTCGATAGTACATACATGTCATGAACTCTAAAGGAGAAATGAAACATGTTTTTGTAAGAGACATAGTAGGCAAGTTAGATAAGACTCAAGGTAAGATAGAAAAGCAGTAAGAGAGGCAGTAGTGCCCTACAGAGGAGTTAAACATGGGCACTGTCTCTTCAATTCATGGGGTTAAGACCTGATAGCACTGATTATGTGCTGACCTTGGGCTGGTTATTTAACATCTCTGTGCACAATTTTCCTCTTTGTAAAATAAAAATAATGAGGTTGTTACAAGGATCACCTGGTGCTAACGATGGAAAGCACTTCCACTGGCACTCCATAGCGGCTGATACTTTTTATATTTTGGGTCATTTAAAAAAAATTCCCTACCTTTAGTATATATTATTAGTTTTATAATTTAAAAATATGAGAAGGAAACAGAATCATCGTGGAATAAAGACAGGCAAAAAAATGTTAATTCTAGTTCATGATGATGATGACAAACTGGGCAGGACCTTATTTTCACTGCAGTGTTTCCCAAATGGTTCGTGATATGGGTTGAGTGCACTTACAAATTAATCCTTTATTCATCAGGGAATCTATGGTTTTCTGTACATCACATCTAGGTATCTTTCAAATGTCCCCATGCTGCATAATTGCAGTCTGCTTTCTCTCCCACGCTGTAACTATCTTTACATTCACATTGGGCCCTGTTGACCTTAGCTGCCTTCATTCTCTCAACTACACTGTCCCTCACTTCCCATACTATTCCTGTTTGTCCACAGTTACCCTTGATGCTGCTGTCTAACTTTTAAACCTCATTTTTTTCATGAAACTTTCCTGCCAATAATTCCACCATGCCCTCCCTGGTTTCTCGTTTCAAAATTCCTTCTGCATTCGGTATCAACCCAGATGATTTAGCACTTTATGGTTACCACGTAGAATGCTATTTTATGATGTTGTTTTTCTGCACAATGCTACAATCTTATAGCCTTAACTAAAATTTAAGCCTTTGTGGTCAAGGCTGTTTTTATACTTCTTTTGTGCTACACAGAAAAGGTCACTGTTGAATGAAAGACGAGCCAAGTCTAGGCTGCCTGTGCTGGCTTAGCCCGCGAGACTGAAGAGATGTGCTTCATCATGAACTTTGTTATTTGAGGGAAGATCTTACAAATGAAAGGAAGTGGCTGTTCTCTTTTCAGAAGTATCATGTGGCAGAAAGTAACATTAGGCAAGACATCCTAAGACCTGAACTGTGAGACTTTAAACATTCTTACAAAGAGCAGCTGGGAAAACCAGGTCTCTGGAGATATTGAATAACATAGTATCTGTATCTGAGGAGTTAGCAGCCCTGTCAGGAAGATGGGAATGAAATAAAATATTCTCCTACAAAACATTTATAAAGCACACATGATGCCTTATTTATATGTGATCTTATACAAACCTAATACATAAACAATAAAAGGAATATTTTGTCCAATTAAATACATTTTCTTATTTTAACTCTTTAAAAATACCATTAATGATATCGAGACTATTCTGATAAAAATCAAAGAGCTAAAGTTGAGATTATAGATGCCTGTTACATTCCAATATCTTGCTTTCTGATTTATTTCTGTATGTTGTTTTGAGCTGCTAAATCATTAAAAGTTTGATGCAATACATTTCATAATTCCTAATTATCACAAAATCATGGGCACTGTTGCTTTGTTTTTAAAGAACTTGTCTTGCAATCTGAAGATATTTTTTGTTTAAATTTGAAAACTTGAGAACTAAGATATTTTGGTTTCCTCATCAAACCCCTACACTCTTCAGGAGCCACTTACATCAATTTCTCTGTAGCTCTTTTTTTTTTAATGAAAAAGTTTAAAAGGATTCAGAGTTGCTTTAACAAACACCACATATTCATCACTAAAAATTTAGAAGTAGTGATATTTTGGCCTTCTTGTTTCAGATTTATTTATATATCTATAGACATGGTATTGCAGATATTTAAAGCCTTTTGTTCAGCTCCAACTCCAAAAGAAACCACTGTTAGGAAATTTCTTTTTATTCTCTAAGCTATCAATATTATATTCTAAGAAAATGTATGTCTATGTAACATGTAGAACTATATTAGACAATTCTCAAGCTTTAGTAAAGATTAGAATTTACTGCAAGCCTTGTTAAAGCAGATCTCTGGGCCCTACTTCAAGAGATTCTGATTCAGTAGGTCTGAGCCTGGCCCCTAAATTTCCTTTTTTTTTTTTTTTTTTGAACAGAAAACAGAATTTATCTACATCAGGACACAGGCATACAAAAGGCACAGTCATCATGAGAAACATGAAGATGACAAAGAGGGAGAAGAAAAACAAAAGAAAATCAGACCCTCAAGTCTGGAAAGAAACAAAAGAAAAGAAAATAAGGAAAGATCCAAGAGCCCAAGAGAAAAAGGGAGAAAAATACATGAATCACTGCCTGAGAAAAAAGGAAGAAAAGAATATTCACCTACTCAGAGAGGAGAGGAAAAACATGGAAAAACACGCCATGAGTTAAGGAATAAGAAGAGAAACAAGACTGACAATAGTAGATTAGAAGACAATGAAGAGGAACGAAGCATAAGTCCCTATAGAAGAGAAGAGAAAAGGAAGAAGAATTTGATTATGAAAATACAGGAAGAATGATTGAAAAATGGAGAGAAACAGGAGATACTGCCACATATCACACAATTCAGAATGAAGTGTATGATGTAAATGATAACCAAATAGAAAAACACAATAAACTAAAGCCAGCAAGTACATCTTATGATTAATCATCATCTCAAGAAGAAAGGTCTGGATACGCAGATTCGAATCAGAAACAATCTTTAGCGGCCAGAACCAGTAGGCGCCAGGGATCCAGCGTTAGCCAGGAGAGTGACAGCGAGGGACACTCAGAATCTGACACTGAGAGACGGTCTGGGTCTGGTTCCAGAGACCATCATGGGTCCGCTCGGGAGCAGTCGAGAGATGGCTCCAGGCACCGCGGGTCCCATCACGGAGACAGAGCCGGTCACGGGTACTCGGCAGACAGCTCCAGAGGGTCAGGCGCTCGTCACGCAGACACTTCTTCTCATGGACGGGCTGCGTCTTCCCAGGAGCAGGCAGCATCAAGTCCAGGAGGAAGACACGGATCCCGCCACGAGCACTCAGCAGACAGCTCTGGACACTCAGGCACCGGCCGTGGACAATCCTCATCGGCAGTCGGCCACCATGGACACTCGACTGCTCGTGGTGGGATCCCTGCCTTCCTCCTCTGCTTGACCCCGGCTGTCCACCAGTGGTGTCCTGACCCTCATGGGATGCTGAGTGCCTGGAGCCTTCTCGTGCATGCTCGTGGCGGGATCCTTGTCTTCCTCCAGTGCCGGGCCCGGAGTGTCCGTGGGCGGACTCGGACTGTTCATGAGTGGTCACCTGGTACAGGAAAGGGCCTGAACGTCCAGACCTTTCCCCTGACCGGCCGCGTGCGGACTCATGGTGGCTCCGCTGACTGTGCCCAGCCTGTCTGTGGCCTGACACTGACTGTGAGTCTGAGTCTTCTGAATGCGCCTGGCTGTCACTGGCCTGACTACCACTAAATTTACATTTCTAACAAGTTTCCAGGAAATGCTCATGTCCCTTGTCCAGGCACCAGATTTAGAGTACCACTTATATATATGTTATTTCTTACTTTTAAAAATACTGTATGTATAATTTATCATTTTAAGAAAAGAACCCTATGCATAATTTATCACTTATTTTAAATTCAAAATTATGTTCTCATGCTCTATCCATATGAAAAAAATCTATAGCTCATTTACATTAATTACTATAGAACAATTACACATCCATTTCTTCATTGTTGGTTACTCATGTTATCCAAATTGTTGCTACTATAAACAAGGCTGCAATGAAAATACTTTTGTACATGTCTCCTAGGGTACATGCATCATGAAACAAAGTTGTTAAATATTAGGGATAAGCACTTTCACATTTTTTAAGATATTGTCAGATGAGTCTTTTGGCAATAGTTCCCATTTCCTCGTCCACTTATGATTTATAAAGATTCTCAGTTTCCTTCTTACTGGCCTTCAGTTATGTCATGCTTTTCTTTTTGCATAATTTCTGGAAGTTATTGACTGTCCATTAATGTCTTAACTTGCATTTCCTAAATTTTTTGGACTTTTTAAATGTTTATTATGTACATTTTAAATTATGTAAATTACATGTTCAAATATTTTGTAATCTTTTTATAATTGATTTTAAATGAATTATTTCTGTATCTTCTTTGCGAATACTTAGACACATAAGTACTGTGAATATTTTGCTATTCTGAAAGGCCAATATAAAAAAACTAATTTTTAAAAAGATAAAAAACATAAATATGTATGTCACAAAATAACATATGAATAGCTAATAAGAACATGAAAAGGTGTTCATTATTATTAGTCATCAGGGAAATTCTAGTTAAAACCACATTGAAATATTACTATCCCAAAATAATTAAAAAGACCTAAAATTAAATAAGAATTAATATCAAGTTTGGGAATGAATTAAGAGTCATGGAACCTCTCATCTACTGTTAATCAGATTGCAAATTGATAAAACTACTTTGGAAAATTATTTGATAGTTTTTAATAAGGTTAAACATGCACCTACTCTATGACCCAGCAATTCTACTCCTAAGTATGCCCAAGAAAAAAATGAGGGCAAGGGTCTACCTAGGCCACATACACTAGTATTACCAACAGTATGATTCATAATAGCTCCAAACTAGAAACAACCCCGATATGCATCAGTGGGGGATGAATAAATACATTGTTAATCTTATAATGAAATACAGTTAATAATAGAAGAATAGGCCCCTACTGACAAGTATTTACATAAACTCAAAAACATTATGATGCATGAAAGAAGCCAGGTACAAAAGAACATATGATTCCTTTTACAAATAGTTTAAGCATCGTCAGAGTAGTGGCTATACTAGGGTCTAGGGGCTTCTGACTGAGGAGGGGCCTGAGGGAACCTTAAGGGATGCTGAAAATAATTCTGTATCTCAACCTGGATGGTGCTAGCAGGTTGCATACATAGGTAAAAGTCTTGTAACTGTACACTTAAGATTTGTGCATTTTACTAAATGTAAATTATTTCTCAATAAAATAAAATTTTAAAAGTAAATTAGAATATCCAAAGCTCTCATTTTATTAAAATGTGAATTGTAGGGGAAGGGAATTTATTTTATTTATAAGGGAAAATAAATGCTAACTTGCTTTCATGTAATACAGAAATGTGTGCTTGATAATGACTGCTGGCATTTTGAAGATAATAGCTATAGGAATTAGAAAGCATATTTTAATGTCAAAAGGAAGCAAGAAGTAAAAGTTCGAAAAGCAAAGTAAAATAAATGGAAAACGTAAGGAAAGGTGAATGGAACAAAATCAGTACTTCAGTTGTTATCTTGGGTGAGAAGAGGCTGAATACTATGAAAGTCAGAAATGAGTACATTTGTTGACAAAATACAGCCTTACGTTAGTCACGAGATATAAAAAAAATGGGAACAGAATATTGCAAGTAAATATAAACAAATAAAAGGTGAAAGAGACAGTGTGTAATGTTCAAAAGACACAATGTATGCAGAAAACACTGACCCCCCACACTTACATTTACTAAAAAACAAAGCAGATTACATATATAATGCATACGTGTTTATATGTGTATGGATATATATGTGTAAATATATGTTTATGTTTTATGTAATCTGGCTTTCAATTTGCATATATTTTCATGTATGAAAGAATATATGCACACTTTTTAAGTACATGAAAATATATAAAAATTGAAAAGAAATAACATTAAATAAAGGTATAAGTTTATATCATTGTCTTTTGAATTTTTGACAATATTAATGTTTTAATTTTACTAAATGAAGCAGAAATGATTATTTTTAGGATTACTGTTTAAATATCACATTGTTACTTGATAAGAATAGCTACAGGATTATTTTGCAAAAATGACTACAAGATTATTTTACAAAAATTCTATAACTGAGCTATGACAACAATTGTATTATTGTCACAATAATAATTGATGGTCTTCCTTACCTTTCTTCTTCTATATGTCATATGTCTTTTTCTTCTGACTCTTTTAACATTTTCTTTTTATCATCAATTTTGAGTGTTTTGATTATAATATATTTTGATGTTTACTTCTTGGGTTATTTGAGCTATTCAGATCTACAGATTTTCATCAAATTTGGAAAATTTTCAGTCATATGGCTTAAATAATTCTTTTTCTGGCTCTCCCTTTCTCATCTCTTTGGCCACCTCCCTCTCACACACGCATAGATATAATGTTCCACAGCTTACTGATGCTGTTATTGTTGCTGTTATTTTCTTTTTCCCTGTTTCATTTTGCATCATTTCCTTTGCTATGTATTCAAGTTTGCTAATTTTTCCTTCTGTGTCTAATCTCCTGTTGATTGTAACATTGTAATGTTATTTTCAGACATTATAATTTTCATCTTTAGTTGTTTCTTCACACACATACACTTGTCAGTATGCAGCCAAACTCAAGTGGAACTGTCTGCTTCTCTCTCAAATTCTTTCTGTACTCAGCTTTCTTCTGTCTGGTCCTCTGTCCTATAAACTCTAACTACACTGGTCTCCAAAGACTCTTATCTACCTTCTCAACTCAGGAAACCTACTGGCCTCATGCTGTGCTGTCCTTCCCTGTACCATGGACTGGAAGATCCCCGGACAGCTGGGATAATCATAGGACTAACCTTGGCTGTTTTCTCTCTCTTGGAGATTACTGTCCTTTATTGCCCAACATTCAATTTCTTGAATTATGCTTTACATATTTTGACTATTTTTTAATTGATTCAGGTGACAGCATAAATCTGGTCCTTATTATTCTATCTTGGTCAGAATTAAAAGTCCAAATCATTTAGGTTTTTTTGTTTTTGTTTTTGTTTTTTGAGCTAGGCAGGTTTTGGAAATATGACCACATTATGTGAGATGCTAAAACATCATGGAAAACTTACCATTGGAGTAAATCATTGTATACTACAAATATATAATGCTACCATTTGTGTCTATGATATAAAATATGTAAATAATATTTATATTGAGTATATAATGTGTGTAAATAAATATTTAAACACACACACACACAGACATGTGTTTTGGAGAATAGCTGAAATAAATGCCCCAAATTCCTTACCCACTCTATTCCTTTGCAATGTGACTTTGCAGCTCCTTCCATCAGGAGGTAGAGTCTGTTTCCCCACCGCCTGAATCGGAGCTAGGGTTTTCATTTGCTTGGCTAATAAAATATGGCAAAACATGACCATTTCTACACTTAAACCTCAAGAGGACTTACAGGATCCTGCTCTCTTTAGGAACTGTGAACAAGAGTTTGATGGGAGATCAGAAAGCACGTGGAGCAGAAAGCAGTAACCCCAGCTGAGACCTTCTTAGTGCAGTGAATCCCCAGCTGGACCCCCTCACTGAATATAGATGCTTAAATGACCCCTGGGAATATCAGACAACTCCAGCAATTGGTCAGAAAATTATGAGACAATTGATATATTTTTCAAACAACTGTGTTTTGGAGTGTTTCATTATGCCTGCAATACTGTATTAAATAGTCTTATAAATGTGCTAGACCCCAAACATTAGCCATCATTAAGTATGTCTGTCCAGAAAATACATGTAGCATGGCCACTCTAATTCCTTGGATTAAATTCTAAATCTTTAACACAGTGGTTAAGTGTCACCACCTCGAGTAAAATATTTTTAATGTAAAAATGACATTAGTAACATAAATTAATGTTCTTTTAAAGTAATATGTAGAAATTTTGAGCATGATTTACGATCATGCATGCTATAGGTGCAGTTTGCTTAAAAACAAATTGGACATATGAGGATATTGAGAGTTAAAAATTTACTTAAACACTATTCTCATTTTTCATGGAGATTCATCATTAAATTCCTGCCTTTCAAGTGCAGTTTCTTTGCTTTTAAAAAAATACATTCAGTTTTTGTTATAAATATTTCATTTTAAGAAGACATAAAATTCAATTTGCACAAATTGCTTGAAACCTATTTGTTAAAAACCTGCAGTCATTCAAGGGCAAAATTGGGAAACTTTTGGCAAAACTGTGAAATCATCTGGCTGATGGTGCATGCTGGATTGTGCACTGGAGTCCTGCCAATGTGAAAGACTTCAACCACGGGAAGTCTTTCCAAGGAGAATGACCTTGGAAACAACAGAGAGTGAACCTTGTTTGCACACCTGGTGGGTTTTCTGCAAAAAGGTTGGTTCATCAAATGTTTCACTGAACAGAACACTTGGAGGTGGGATTTGGGTTTTTGAGGGGAACAGAAAGCTATGCCTGATCAATTTATTTAGTCCTTTTAGAAGACAATAAGGCAAGAAATAATATGTTAAAAAGAGGGTAGTTACAAGGTTCATGCATATGTAACATTCATTGAGATTTAAGATTCACGGACTTTACTATGTGTATGTTATTCCCAAAACCTATTTTTAATAACAGGGAGAGTCCAAGCAACTATTGTGTGTTGATGCTGGAAAGGGATTTGAGTGTTCACAAGAATAACTATCAGATTTTTACCTTTCAAAAAGCAGTCATTTAAGAAAATAATTGCAAACAAACATTAGGATCACAATTAGTTAGGCGACTAAAATGAAGGAAGGTTCTTTAAAAGTTGAAGAACATAGGCCAGATGCAGTGGCTCCTGAGTGTAATCTCAGCACTTTGGGAGGACAAAGTGGGAGGATTGATTGAGGCCAGGACTTTGAGACCAGCCTGGGCAACATAAGAGATCCTGTTTCAACCCAAAATTTAAAAATTAGCTGGGTGTGGTGGCACACGACTGTAGTCCCAACTACTCAAGAGGCTAAGGTGGGAGGATCACCTGAACCCAGGAGTTTAAAACCAGCCTAGGCAACATAGCGGGGGACTCATAGCTACATATTTTCTTTTTAAATTAGCCAGCTGTCGTGACACACAACTGTAGTCTCAGCTACTCTAGAGGCTAAGGCAAGAGATCACCTGAGCCCAGGATTCGAGGCTGCAGCAAGCCATGACTGTACCACTGTACCACTCCAGCCTAGGCAACTGAGCGAGCACCTGTTTCTCTCTCTCAAAAAAAAAAAAAAAAAAAAAAGTGGAAAGACATGGTATAACTAACAAATGGAAGAATTAATAATGTATGTATTAAATGATAACATTCTAACTTGTTATCTTTATACCAGTAAGTATACAACAGCTGATATTATGAATAAATTCATTCTCACAGGAAATCATTAAGAAGAATTTGAGATTCAAGGATTACTGTGTAATGTCTAAGCTTGACAATATAGGAGACAGTTATATTCAACTAAACTCCACTACTGTTACGATCTGAGGAGGTCAATAGCAAGGGCCAGCAAACTATGCCCCACAGGCCAAATTTGGGATGTTGCCTGTTTTTTAAAAAATCTTTATTGTAGCACAGCTACCCTCCATTAATTTAGTATTGTCTTTGGCTGCTGTCACATTGCAAGAGCCATGCTGAGTAGTTGCAACAGGGACCACATAACCAGGAAAACTTAAAATATTTACTTTCTGGTACTTTATCAAAAAAGTTTGCTGACCCTGGTCTATAAGAAGTAGTATTCATAATTACTACCCTCTGGAGTTCTTATTGTACATACATAGTAAAACACAGAGATTATGTTCATTTATGATTTATGCACCTATGTGGGGGGAAGCAGGATTACAAACATCTTGTACGTATCTCTTACGCCAGTTCTGCTCTCTTAGGAGTTTAAGAAAATGTAGGTTAGAGAAGGTAAATAACCACTAACTTTCCAAGCCCACATGACTAACTGGCTAAATCTAAACTTGAACCCACATCTATCTCATTCCAGCCTCTCTTCAGTCCACCATAGAGTTTCAAATTCAGATTTGCAATGCATAAAACCAGAGACCCAGAGTGGGGTAAGCATAGATATCTAGTTTTAGTGCTAATTCCAGGTCATATGCAACAAAGTGGTAACAGATAGGACTATTAAACCAATATTTGGGGAAATACAGCAAAGGTGAGCACTTCTCTGAGTCTCTTATCAAAGTCCTTTGGGTTGGGCTTCTCTAAAGGGAATTGATTAATCATCCTTAGTCAATCATCCTGGTAATCAATTATCCACATAAAACCACATACTTTCTCTTTACTCTGTGTATAAAATCCATAATAAAATCAAAGTCTCTTTTAATCATAAATTTATGAAAAGATTAATCCATGCCTGTGCCTTTTGTTTTTTTCTTATTTTTTCTGCATACAAATTGATAGTTTTGTTTTGTGTAACATTAATTTCTCCAGTTTTTGCTTCCTCTGAAGTAAGGTAAGGGTAGCCTGACTGATATTGGCAAGCATGAAATTGTAGAAAGAAAGAGATAAGAGTACAGTTTCATTTTTTAAAAAATGCCAATCCTAGGCCCTTTGAAGGATGATGGAAGGGCAAACAGAGCTTTAGAAGTCTCTCCAGGCCTTCTGCTCTCTCACAGAAGTTGCGTTTGATTTCTCTGTAGGTATCTAACAGAACATCAACAAAATGCTGGTGTCTCAGTGCATGGTCCTTACACATAATCCAGGATGAGGACCTGTTAACATTGTCTATACAAAACCTTATTTTATTTTCTAGATAAAGGAAATAACATCTAAGTTGCTTTTCCTATTTGAAACACTCTGATGACCTGAGCTGTAGCCACACCAATTCAAAGTCTTATTGAATAATTTAAGCTCACAGGAAACAGCCCAGATCCTTATCCAGAGTGTGTTGGACTCTGTCCCTGGAACAGATGTGGTTAATTTTGTGAAAAGAATAAAGCTTTGAGGAGGAAGACTAATTAAGAAGAAAATAAAGATTAATTTCCTAGGACTCTTGTAAAAAATTACCATAACCTCTTGGCTTTGAACCATAGACATTTTTCTCCCATAGTTCTGAAGACCAGGAGTCTGAAATCAAGGTGTCTGCAGGAATATGTTTACCCCATAATATGTTTCTCCTCTCAAGAGGAGAGTCTGTTCCTTGACTCTTCCAGCCTCTGTTGATGTTTTTGGCTTGAGGCTAAATCACCCCAACCTCTGTTTATGTTTGTCATTTTTCCCTCTCTTCTGAATATTTTATCCTCTGTGAGTCTGTCTCAAACTTCTTCTGACTCTCTCATAAGGATAAATATGATCACATTTTAGGTCCACCCAGAAAATACAGGATAAACACTTCCTCTAAAAATCCTCAACATAATCACACCTTCTGCCATGAAAGGTAATGCTTACTCTCTTGACATATAACATAATACTCAGCAGTTCTGGGGATTAGCATGTGGACATATCTTTTAAAAAAATTTTTTTACTTTTATTTTTTTGAGACAGTTTTGCTCTTTCGCCCAGACTAGAGTGAAGTGGCACGATCTTGGCTCACTGCAAACTTTGCCTTCCAGTTTCAATCGAGTCTCCTCCCTCAACCTCCTGAGTAGCTGGGATTACAGGTGCCTGCCACCATGCCTGGCTAATTTTTGTATTTTCAGTAGAATAGTTTCACCATATTGATCAGGCTGGTCTTGAACTCCTGACCTCATGATCCGCCCACCTTGGCTTCCCAAAGTGCTGGGCTTAGAGCTGTGAGCCACTGTGCCCAGCCTGGACGTGAACATATCTCTTTTGAGGCCCCCATTCAGATTTTAAAGAAGAGTGTATGAGAATCTTCCCCTCTCTAAAAATCTAAATTTGGCTCTGACTCTAGAACTTGGAGAAGCCTGAGTTCTGGTAGGTGTGGATTATAATAAACTTGTGGCTGGGCATCTGAGATTTCAGATGGAGGCGTGCTTGCCTTGTTGGTGTTACATAGTCTCTTTGTTGTGCTCTTCTCCCACTATCTTCAAATTTCAGGAAAGCCTCCTTTGAGGTTATAGCCTGGCCTCTGGGTGTTCTGAGGACTCAGGATAGGACCTGTGCTTGCGCTCGCGCCAAAGAGAGGTAGAAAACGCTGTGTCTCAGACTTTTAGAGGTAACATCAACTGATGAATGTGGCTGATAGCCAAGTACGAGGGTTATTCTATGAATAGTTATGGGGAAAGAGAAAACCGCTGGATGGAAAAGTGAGGAGGGCCAGGTGTAGAAACATGAAGTGATTGAGTGCCCTTGATGCAGTGTCATGGGGGACTGTGTAAGGCAGTTGGGAAACATTTTGAGATGAAAGTGGAGAGTAGTCACCTGCAAACAGCAGCTCATCAGGCTGGTGGATTCAGGTTACGATAATCCCCATGCCTTCCTCATAAGCCACTGTGTCATGGTTCCTAAAGTAAATGTAATATTGCTATTTGGGTAAAGTCGTGATTTCCTATAAAAGAGAAATTTTATTTTTGGTTCACTGCAACTAAAATATGTTGAATATATCCAAGTATTAATACAATTACTAGAGGATGAAGGTTTATAATTTGAAATAATGTAGCTTAATTTTTCACTTATCTGTGTGATTTCATGTGTTACTTGATGAACTGTACACATTCTATTTTCTTTGCAGAAAAATAAAGCCACTCTAATTTCATAGTAAAGAGCGGTAGTCCTGGAGAACATGGGCAAATCATGCTGGCTATTAATCCAGACCCACTGCAAGGCTGTCAAATGCAAAAATTGAATGGTAATGATACAGGGAAATTGAAACAGAAAGAAGCCAAACTCCTTTTGTAAAATTCAAGAAAGATGAAAAGGCAATTTGAATACAGAATTGACCCTGGTGAATAATTTGGCAAGATGTATTGGCTTTCTCTAGGCATGGAGTTTACAGGCAGATTAAATTCAACAGGCAAGAAATGGACAGGAAGTGGATTCAAAGCAAGAAACAATGGGGTCTTTTTAAAAAATGTCACCATGATGTTATTTTTTTAAGTTTATATGTCTTAATGAAATAAATAGTAATGCAAGTTGGCAATAGAATATGTCAATATTTTCCATCTTCAAAAATGTCACCAGCAGTTAGGAAATTATGTCAGCCACAGATCTCATGGACACTATATATCTGTCTTTATCCCTATCTCTATCTCTACATATGGACACTATATGGGTACTATATATGTGTGTGTGTGTGTGTGTGCATGTGTGTATATATATATATATATATACACACATACATACATGAACACTATACACACACACACACATATATAATCTGGGAATATATATATATATCTGGAGAGAGTAACGAGAGTAATGATGGGGAGGCACATTACATATTCTGGATGTTGAGAAATATCCTTCCATATCCACCCCTGGTAGAGTTCATGCACATATTTTAACACATTCAGGGAGAGTAATTCAGAATAACAAGAAAAGACTGGATAAAAACGGTGACATTTATCAATCAATATTATGTGCCAGGTATGTGCTCAGGACTATCAATTATGATATTTAATTTACTCTTCATAATATTAGTAAATAGGGATAATTATTGCACATTTTTATTGAAGACATAAGAAGAAATATTAAAACCTTTAACGTAGAAAACCAGTAAGAATACAATCATAATTTCAATGTGAGTCTTTCTAACTTCATAGGTTTTTAAAAATAGCATGATATGACCTGTAAAACCAACACAACATTTACTACTTGAATAAAAGTAAGATTTTAATTAAAAATGGTGGCTTTTAACAAATATTCTTAAAGTGCCCCCTGAAAATTTCTCAAGGTGGTAGACATGTGAAGACTTCTTACTTAAAACTTGTATCATATGTATAAATATGAAGATTACATGCATACTCATAATTTTTAATAGAGAACTTAAAGTAGATCGAGCAATATTGAGACAAAATAAAAATATAAAATCTGAGAAAAGAAATATTTTTAAGCAATTATGTTTCTATGTTATTTTCTTATGTACTACTGTATTATATATTTGTTTTATTTATAATTTATATTAAATTTTTAAAATTTGTATATTTTATTATAATCATATAATTTGTTTTATTATAAATGAGATTGAATATTCTAATTATTTTTTAAAACCTTGACTTAACACTTGTAAAAGGGCTTCAGCACATAGCTTTATTCATATAAATAATTTAAAAAATAATCTTGAAACTATATTGTACATTAAGTAAACAAGTCATATGTATATATTTCAATGAATTACTACAAAGTGAATCTACCTAGACCAAAGCAAAGAATTTCCACATTCCATAAGCTACTATTCTGATCCCAACCGTAACTCCCCAAATAAAATATTTTCGATAGTGCCTTTAACTTTTACATAAAGAGGATCATACTATATGTTCTCTCTGTTTTGTTTGTTTGATTCATTGAAATTGTTACAAATAATGGTAGTTCATTCATTTTCATTGCTAGACAGTTCTGGATATATGAACATAACTCAAATTATTTCTACATTTTAATATTGTTAGGCGTTTGGCTTGTTTCAAGTTTGGAGATATTACAAGTAATGCTGCTATAACCATTACCCAGGCTTGAGTGCAGTGGTGCAATCATGACTCACTGAAGCCCCTACCCCCTGAGCTCAGGTGATCCTCCCATCTCAGCTTTCCAGATAGCTGGGACTACAGGTGCACACTGCCATACCTGGCTAATTTTTTGTAGAGACAGAATTTCGCCATGTTGCCAGGCTGGTCTCAAACTCTAGACTCAAGTGATCCACCCACCACAGCCTCCCAAAGTGTTGGGATTACAGGTGTGAGCCACCACACGCAGACATATGTCTGTATATCTGTTGAGTACATACCCAGGAATGTAATTGCTGGGTTATATGGTAAATATATGCTTAATTGTGTAAGAAACTGCCAAACACTTTCCAAAGTGGGTGTACCGTTTTTCACTTCCACTAACAATGTATGACAGATCTATTTTCTCCATATATCTATCAACATTTGACATTGTCACTCAAAGAATTTTAGGCAATCTTGTGTATGTGTAATTATAGGTATCTCAATATTGTTTTAATTTGTATTTCCGCATAACTAATGATGTTATGCACTTTTTCATATGCTGAATGGCCCTTTGGATAGTCTTCTTTTGTGAAAAAACAATCAGGAATTGTGTTCATTTTTCCATTCGATTATTTGCTTTTTGCTTCATAAGAATATTTCTATTCTCTGAAGAAATGGCCTTTGTGTATACAAGATATTTGATTTGCAGATGTCTTTACTACTCTTCTGCTTGCCTTTTTGTTATCTTAATTGTGTGTTCTGATGAATAAAAGTTTCTAATTTTAATTAATTCATATTTATTCATCTATTTCTTTATGGTTGGTGCTTTTTGTTAGAAGCATCTGTTTAAAATGTCTGGTTTATTTTGTTGTTGTTGTTAAAAAGCGCCTTGACTTCCTACCCCAGTCAGATCAAGGCGTTCTCCTGCATTATGTCCTAGAAACTTTATTGTTTTACCCTTTATGTTTTGTTCTATGATCAAGATCAGCCTGGAATTGATTTTCTATAGATGATGGTAAGGGAAAATTTGTATTTTTCCATATGGATATTAAATTGACCAAACACCAGTAATTGTAAAAAAAAAAAAAAAAAAAAATTGTTTACTTACTAGTCTACAATGTCACCTTTGTCATAAATCAACTGCTGTCATGCATGAGTCTGTTTTTGAACTCTATATTCTGTTTCATTGATCTATTTATGTGCTCTTCAGACAATCCTACTCTGATTTACTTACTGAGGTTTAATCTTGATAACAAATAGTGTAAGTCTTCATACCCAGAAGGCTGGTCTTTTAAATTACTTTCTTTTTATCCCTAATCACTCTCTCCTCTTCACATATATACAAGAAAATGTGGCAATCCCTAAAGGGACTTCACTGGACCTTTAGATAAATTTGACGAGTATTAACATCTTAATATATGTTGAGTTCAATATAAGGAAATAGTAGATCTCTCCATTTTAAGAGTATTTTAGGGCGGGCGTGGTGGCTCACACCTGTAATCCCAGCACTTTGGGAGGCCGAGGCAGGCTGATCACGAGGTCAAGAGATCGAGACCATCCTGGCCAACATGGTGAAAACCTGTCTCTACTGAAAAATACAAAAATTAGCTGGGCGTGGTGGCAGACGCCTGTAGTCCCAGCTGCTCAGGACACTGAGGCAGGAGAATCACTTAAACCCAGGAGGTGGAAGTTGCAGTGAGCCAAGATCGTGCCACTGTATTCCAGCCTGGTGACAGAGCGAGACTTCATCTCAAAAAAACAAAGTTTTCTATGTTGAAATTTTTTAAATCTTTCATTAGGTTTTTAATAGGTGCTTTTCTTTTTGAAGCAGTGTCATGGTCTGGTGCACCTGATTTTATAGACAAGTTTGAGGCGGTGGTGTCTGATTTACATAGGTCCCATAGATTGGTTGTGATGTTTACATAGCATGAGGTGTGATGTTTACATAGCAGGAGAAGGCTGTCCACCCCACCCTAATCTAGTTATGCAAATAGGCTTTCCACTTGGCCAGTGCCAGGTTGTCTGCTCCTTACTGTACACGTGGCTGGCCAGGAGAAGGGAACATAGAGCTGCCATTTTGAACATGTCTAGTCCCAGATAGCCTTTTCTATTGGCACAGCTGCTGGCATTCATGCGTGCAAGCTTCCAGCTTGCTTGTCTATGTCTGCAGCTTGACTTTACAGGCTGCTCTTTGTTAGAAAAGAAAATGATTTGGGGGCTGCTTATCGAGGACTTTCTTACCCTCACAATCTGCCTAAATAATTTCTTCTTAATTCCTGTATCATTTTAACTGTTTAAGTTACAGTGTTTATGAGGGCTTTGGTAAAATACCTGTGTTTTTGGATTAAAAGCAACAACAAAAAATATGCTTCGGGAATAAAAACTTAAACATACTAAAGGTGTGAATGGTATTCACATCGATTGTATGATCACTTCCCTCATGGGGAGGAAGCTAACTTGGCAGGAATTTTGCAGGATATTCAATGCCTAAGTGAAAGTTATCAATTATGAGTAATCATTTTCTAATTATTTCTTGACTGAATATAGGACTGAAATTACTCTCTAAATTTACCTAGCATTCAGTGACCTTGTTATATCCACTTTTTAATACAAATAATCTATAAATTACTTTGGATTTTCTACATATACAACACTTTCATCTGCAAATGACAATTTTATTTCTTCTTTCCAATTATTTCACCTTTTTTATTTTATTCTTTCTTACTGCATTGACTAGGTCTCAGTGCAATGATGATTGGAAGTTACTACGGCTGCTCTCTTGGTTTCATTCTAAATATCAAAGACAATGCTTGTTTAAAAACTCTTGATCAAGGCCGGGCGCGGTGGCTGAAGCCTGTAATCTCAGCACTTTGGGAGGCCGAGGCGGGTAGATCACGAGGTCAAGAGATCGAGACCATCCTGGTCAACATGGTGAAACCCCGTCTCTACTAAAAATACAAAACATTATCTGGGCATGATGGCACGTGCCTGTAATCCCAGCTACTCAGGAGGCTGAGGCAGGAGAATTGCCTGAACCCAGGAGGCGGAGGTTGTGGTGAGCCGAGATAGCGCCATTGCACTCCAGCCTGGGTAACATGAGTGAAACTCCATCTCAAAACAAAACAAAACAAAAAAACAAAAAAAAAAAACTCTTGATCAAATTAAAGAAGGTTCCCTTCTCATCCTAGTTGGTTATGAGTTTTGTTGCTTTGCTGTTATTTTTAGAGACAGTCTTTCTCTATTGCCCAGGCTGTAGTGCAATAGCACTATAAGAGCTCACTGCAGGCTTGAACTTTGGGCCTCAAGTGATCCTCCTATCTCAGCATCCCATGTGGCTGGGATGACAGGCATGTGCCACCATTCCTGGCTAATTTTTTTTAAATGTTTTATAGAGATGGGATTTTGCTATGTTGCCCACACTGGTCTCGAACTCCTGGCCTCAAGAGATCCTCCCTCCTCCATCTCTCCAAGTGCTGGGATTACAGGCATGAGCCACTGTGACCAGCATCTATGAGTTTTTATTGTGAATACTGAGTTTTATTAAATGCTCTCTTAGCATCTTTTGAGATGAACTAGTCTTTATTCTTTGCGGCGAATCATATTGAGCTTTGAATTTATACTACTCATGCATTCTTAGAGCCACCTCTGTTTTGTCAAGCTGTCCCTTTATTCTAACACTGTATTGATGGACTTTGATTATTATTTTGCTTTGGTTTGCATCAACGTTCCTGAGAAAAATTGACCTATAATTTTCCTCTTTTTAAACATCCTCCTTCGGTTTTAGTATCAAGGTTATGCTGGCTGTATAAAAAGAGGCCCAGTGAGTTTACTCTCTATTATCTTGAATTACTTTTGTATGATCACACTTGTTTTTTTTTCTTAAACATTTGATAGAAATCACAAGTGAAGCAATTTGAAATCTAAAGTTTTTTGTTTTTTGATTCTGGTGTGTGCGTATGTGAAAAGACTCATAGATAGCTTTTAGATAATTATCATCATCATTAAGTTTTCTATTTTTCTATTGTATCAGATTTGGTAGGATTTATTTTTTCAGGAGTTTATCCATTGTATCTTTTTTTTTTTTGCCAGAAAGCTTTTCATAATATTCTCCGAATATTCATTCTCATTCACTGCCCATGGTTTTCACTATGCATGTGGTGCTTTATGCCTCTTTGTTTCTTGACTTGAACCTCGCCAGTGGTTTAAGCAATTTCATCAGTTTTCCCAAAAAGGCAACTTTTGGTAGATTTGCTTTTCATTTCCTTAATTTTGTCCCCAGCCTTTATTATCTTCTTCCTTCTATTTTTTGACTTAATCTGCTACTGTTTTCTAACTTACGGAGATGAAGACCTGATCATTAGTTTTCAGTATTTTCTTCTCTTTTGTAGACATGTGGCTACAAAGTTCCCTGTAGTCGTCGACTGAGTTATATTCCATATATTTTGATTTTTTTCATTTTCATTATCATTCATTTCAAACTACTTTGTATTTTCATTTACCCATAGGTAATTTAAAAGTATAGTAATTTTCACACACACACACATTTTCTTTTTTTTTTGATTATTGATTTTGAGCTGAATTCTCTGACTAAAATGCATACTATGTACAATTTCAGTCCTGTGAATTAAATTTGTTTAGACTTGTCAAGAATATCGTCAATTTTGGTAAATGTTTTATATACATTTAAAAATAACATTAATTAAGGTGGTATTAGGAACAATATTATAAACATGCCAATTAGGTCAGATTTATTATTCATATCATTTACTTTTGCTATAGCCTTCCTAAATTTGTCTACTTATTTAATTATGTACTGACAGAATTGTAATAAAATCTTCTGCAATTAGAGGTCTATTTCATTTACTTCTATTACATTGTGTATTAATCTATTTTTATCATTTCTATTATATTGTGTTTTATATATTTGGAAGCTGTATTATTAGGTATCATGTAATAATACCGCATTCAATGAATCTCATTCATTACAAAGTTTTTTGAATATAATGCTTTGACTTTTTCAGAGAATATAATTCATAAATCAGTGTAACCAGAAACATATGAAACGGCAACATGTCACATTATAATGAATGTTTACAACTAAATAGAGAAACCAAAGTCAGCCTATCTGAACCTCAGTCTCCCACTTTTTCCTCATGAGCTAAATGAGCATCTGATCCACTCATCTGCACCAAGATCTGGACCAAAACAAAACTTCAGTTTCCATTGGTATTTTCATTGAGAAATTAGTATTTAGAATTTTATATTTTCTTGTTTAAAATAATTTTTATCATTATACAAAGGATCTCTCTCATTTTAACCTTGATTGCTGTCTTTTTGACTCATTTCAATTCTTCTAGACTTCTTTTGTTTAATATTTGCCTTACACCTTTTTCCCACATCTTAAATACCTTTTGTTATATCACTGCTCTAAAAATGTACTATTCATTGTCAAAGATGGTATATCCACTGGAAGTCAAAGACACCTCTTTGAGATTACTCATTCTCTGGGTATCTTTTATATATCTATACATGTTAATAAGCATCTATTTGTTTTCCTCTTGATAATCTGTTTTTTTGCTACAGAGTTTCTTTTGCAACCAAGAACCTATGAGGATTGAGCTAACAATAACCTAGCATGGTTTCTGTGCCCCTCTCTCATCAGCTGGCTCTGGCTTTTCATATCTCCTTTTTTTCTATGCTCTGTGTTGATTTAGCATATCTCATTTAAGTCACGTGTTTAATATTAACTTTTAGGTCAGTATGATACATGGACAATGGTAGATAGGAAAATCAATTCTGCAGCAGACAATAAGAAGTGCCTTATTGGCTGGGTGCAGTGGCTCACACCTGTAATCCCAGCACTTAGGGAGGCTGAGGCGGGCAGATCACTTGAGGTAGGGAGTTGGAGACCAGCCTGATCAATATGGAGAAACCCTGTCTCTACTAAAAATACAAAATTAGCCGGGTGTGGTGGCGCATGCCTGTAATCCCAGCTACTAGGAAGGCTGAGGCAGGAGAATCACTTGAACCCAGGTGGCGGATGTTGTGGTGAGCTGAGATTGTGCCATTGCACTCCAGCCTGGACAACAAGAGTGAAACTCCATCTAAAAAACAAAAACAAACGAACAAAAAAGGTGCCCTGTCAACTGCAGTGATCATTTGATCTACAACTCTTCTTTGCAAAAGGGTATAAAAAAAGACTAAACCTGATCCATAACTTCAAAATGTCTTTTTAATTTCAACGTTTAATTATAAATTAGAAAATATTGCATACAAATCTCAAATGCCAGCTTTTTTTGAAAGTTCAGAAATCCTGGCAGCAGTAAAATAACATTCTTACACAGAAACAATGGCTGTGCTTAACAATGCTGGTTTCTTCCTTTTTAGATTGGGTCTGGGATCTGCACCATTACTCTGACCCAATTTTCTTTTATAAAGTTGTCCTGAATGCTTTTCACTTTGTGATCCTTGAAAAAAATCTGACAGTAAACTCATTGCTTTGAGAGAAAGTACTTTATCTTATTTACCTTTAAATCACAACATGCTGCAGAATGTTTGGATCACATTTGGTGACTAAAGTGATGTCAGTGAAATAGTTAAAGCTTTAAAAAATACCAGTATTTACACCTATCCCTTGATTGTTAGTAAAAAAGTAGATTTATTTTAATTAATGCCCGAAATCCACAGATGCCACAAACACCTCAATTTATCCAATAATTTCTTCTTAAATCAAACTTTCAAAAAATAATTAGAGGTGCTAACAAGTAGCAAATCTTACTGTGAATGGAATTGGCTTTCTTTTGTTTAGTGGAAGAAGATAATTAGCAGGAAATGGCCAACAGATGATGAGCAGAAAGAGGAAGGTAGGGCACAATGGATTGCTCACAAGAAACCAAAGACCTCAGATCCCCAAGAATTGATTTCACTGCAAATCCCAATAATTGCTAGAAAGAGCTTCCTGGGACAAGCAGTTAAAGCAGGTCACACATATTAAAAGACATGCTTTGTTTAGTAATATTGGAAGAATTGAGAATAATACCGATTTATACGAGTAAGCACCTTGATAATCAATGAAGAACATCTTACATTTTAATTTAAGGCTTTAAGTCTTTGAATTTGTTATTTCATGGAGCCTCAGTCCCACAACTCAGCTAGACACAAACAAGACATCTTTGCCAAAAAGTTTAACTTTCACTTTCTTTGTTGGATGAATCAGAAAGCAAATGCTCCTTCAGAACAGTCTGACCTCAGAAGGCTCTGGAACATCTGGAATCTGGGAAGGACTAACAGGATTTATATGTGCTGATAGGAAAGGACCACTCAGCACCTAGTGATAACACCATATTCAATCAAGGGAAATTAAATTCTAACAGGATTAAAGGAGTCAGCAGTTAATACATAGGAGTATGATTTCCCCAAGCCGACATGCACGTTGAAAGCCCATCTTCTATGGGAGAAACTGCTAAGAACATGACACAATGCATTAAGGTAGAAGGCAGCTTAAAATATATTCAGAAATTCTAGCTTTTCATTCTGCTACAGCAACACAGATCACCTCTGAATTGCCTCGTATTTATTGCCCTGTTTTCTAACAGCAAATGCAAAAACATGCATCAATATAGCACTACGGAACCAACCTAAATAAACTAAAATTATATAGGATATCTATATACAATGACTGTCTCACACACACACACACACACACACACCACACACACACACACACACACACACACACACACTAAAAATAATAAATGTCCCCAAATATAAAATATAGAAATCCTGAATACATTTTATTATTTCAAATCAAGGCTCTTTAGTACTTTGTTACTGTGCCTCAGAAATCTAGCCGTTCCCAATCCATGTTTCTGTACTTCTTAATTTGCAATTTTGATAAAATTCAAAGGAGATGCCTATGGCTTATGCAAATCAAGGAGCAACACTTCCCTAACAGCAGTTACAAGGGAGCTGTCTTTTTCCCAAAATCACTGTCTATCCCTGAGAAGAAATATAACATTCCTTTATAAGTACTGCCACTTATCAGCTTGCTTCCTGCCATAGTGCAATGTTAGACAAAGAAGTCTGCTTCTCCTTGGTTGCTCCTTTCTCTTTGTTAAAACTGATTCCAAGAAATTAGAAGCTCCAGGTATTCAAAAAGCAAGCAAAGACTGGTGAGAGGCCTGGGCCAAAGGGCAGGCTTGTCCTTGAGAGAGGTCATACCTCGTCAGCTGAAGCTTGTCTTTGCTTGGGGACAGCAGTTCCCTGTCCACCCTCTCTCTAAGAGACTTATTGTTATGCTCATACCCACATTTCTCAGGGAAAGACACTGGCCTCTGTGGAGATTGATTTAATTAATGGCCCCAATACTTGAGCCCTGCCGGTATTGTCACCCTCTTCCCTGTAGCATTCTAGTGCCTGCTTAGTCTGACTTTAAGCCCAATTGTGCCATTTCTTTTGGCCTATGAGGTGTCAGCAAGCATGATGCAAGGAGAGGCTGGAAGAATGCTACATATTGGGGTTGTTCACCTTGCTCTCTCCATAATGTCTATGTGAAGATGTCCAGGCTAGCCTGCCAGAGGATGAAAGACATGTAGAAGACAGTCCAGTCAGCCCAGAGAGATGATCTTAAATCAGCCAATAGCCAATGACAATCATGTGATAAGCCCAACTGAAATCAGTTACCTCTTTTACAATCTACAAGCAGGAAACCTTTATTCTCTTTCAATAATCTTTTAATTTTCTCCAAGGGCCTAATCCTTCAGAACCATAACTATGGCTTGAACAATCTTCCTAATAAGAAAACAATATACCCTTGTGTGTTGGGTGCATCTCTCAAAGTTTCTAGTTACACCACCTAAGCACTTTCTTTGCTAAATTGCTAAATGCCATAAAATCATGTGGTTCAGTAATTAGATATTTATCTTGCTTAGATAAATCCCTAATATGTCATATTGTTTAAAAGCGTTATAAGATTTGAGCCATTTTTGTTTCCATTTGGAAAATTTTTATTCATAAAAATTGAGATGATCCAAAAAACACTTCTTTGACTTTTAGGACTGTGTCCACACATGTTACTTTAAAAGAACCAGGGTGACTACTGCTTTCTTTGAAAGCTGCTAATTCATCTTTATGATAATAATCAATTGTGTGACAGAATCCAATCCGTTAATTTTATAAGCTAACATCCTCTGTGCTTTCGCTTATATTAAATTTTAAAAAGTCATAGGTGAAAGTTTAAAAATTCATTGATGATTTTAAATTATTGAATTACACTCAGATTGTATTAAAACAAATCAATTTTAATGCTTTTTATAGGAGGTACACCCACAACATGAAAGCATGGAACATTTGAATCTAAAGATATAAGAAAAATTATACATGGCAAATTTTAACTAAAATTAGTCTGGTATAAAATATATTTAAATGAATCAAAAAGACAAAAATACGAAGCCAGGGGCTGAAGTGATCTTTGTATAGTTATGAAAAACTTAAAACAGACAAATAATAATATTCTAATTTCTCATGCACCTAATAAAATGCCTCTAGAAAAATATGTTTCTGAAAGATTGAAGACTTTATTGTAAAATGCAAACAAATATTTAGAACAGTATTTTCATACCTTTGGAGAATGAAAACTCTTAAATATGTCACAATGTGCTAAAAAGCAAAAAAAAAAAAAAAAAAGATGGATAATTTTGACTAAATGAAAATTAAGAACTTATGGTTATCAAAGATAACATAAGGGAAATGAAAAGACACAAAGTGGAAGAAGGTATTTCCAACCTATGTCACGTCTAGTCCATTAATCAAAGGATAACCCAATAAATTATATTTACAAAATATATTATAGGCTGTAGTGAAAATGAATGGGGTTTAGGTCTTGCAACAAGTGAATAAATTTAAACATAAGAATAGGATTGAGTCAAAAAAGCGAATAGAACAAATACTGTGTATGGTATATATCCTTTTAATAAACTCAAAACTAAACAATTTATTGTTTAGAACTGTCTATAACTAAGAGACTAATTATGAAATATCGAGAAATGATAAAAATAAAATTTAGAACCACGTTTGCTCCAAGGATTGAGGGAAGAAGAAGGAACAGAGATAAAGGAGACAGAGACAGAGAAGACAGACTTAACAAGCACTAACTTTTGATATTATGGATAATACTTTTGGCTCATATTTTTATCCTAGCTGCTTCCATAAAATGATAAGGAAGGCTAAGTTGGATTAGATGTTTTCTTGGCATTTACTATTCTAAATGTATTTTCCATCTTGAAGTTACTGTGTGTGAAGCCAGGAGCAATTACTTTTTGAGAGGATATACTGTCACCACCTTTCAAGGTGTCATTGTCCTGCATTTCATCAGAACTACTTGAGCCAGCTAGAACTTTACATGCCAAGCATTACAAAATAAATAGAGAATTGGATTTTTTTTCCATCTGTAAAGCAAGAAAATGCACATTTGAATTCTGACTAAAGGGACACACATCTTTTTTCAGAAAAGCACAGATTGCAAGGTTTTGGTGTTGGCACAAACACCCATTTTGATAAGTCTTTTCCTTCTTATAAATTATTGGCTTTATTTTCTAAAACATCTACCTTTCTAACTAAAGTTTCTCTTAAACAGAAACAATGGCTTAATCATTTTCCAAAGGACTTTTTTCTTCATAGTAGTATTGAATGTAAAATGCAAGCAAATATTTAGAGCAATATCTTCTTTAATACCTATTAAATACCTGAAGCTTGACTTAATAGGTCTTCAGAGGATACATTGCACCCATGAGAACAATCAATATAGACTGGTGGCTTCTCAGCCAGGTGTTTTTTGAGTGTGTGGGTGCCTGAGTGGTACCATACAAAGCAGCTTTGATTCATTTGCCCACCGAGAATTCTTGTGGCATTTTGGATAATTCATTTGTTTAGAGATGTTTCCTTTCTACCCCACTTCACCTTGACCCAAGTGTTGGCTTTAAGGCTATTTTAGGACATATGACACTAAAAAGAGTCTTAACTGCCCCTGAGAATGCGACACTCCCAGTGAGCCTCAAATTGAAAACAGGCTTGAATGCATCAGCCATTTTTCATAAGTATTTAATAGCTTCAAGGAAATGACAGTTCCATGTCCCATGTGGGTTTCAGTTAGAGTGTAAAGCTCACAACTGAATACACGGGAGACAATTGTTGAACCATTCATTATGCAAACTCTTGTGAATGTTAAGGATACACAACTGGCCTATTTTACACACGTACACATACAATACTACCCCATCTCTTAATCTATTTAAACTATGTTCCTAGATTTTAAATTCCTCAGGCCTTAGGGAAATAAAACCAAGGCCATAGCTATATAATTGCAAAGATCCAACTGTGTCGTATTAACCCAGCCATTTCATGAACTAATTCAGGGGCAATAGGTCCACAAAGCTTCAGTGTATTTAAGACTTATAATTAAATTTCAAAAATGAATGCTCATCTTGACTGTTTAAGAATTTATGGGCCGGGCCTATAATAAATTTATGGGCTAGGCCTATAAAGAATTTATGGGCTCACGCCTATAATCCCAGAACTTTGGGAGGCTGAGGTAGGTGGATCACTAGGTCAAGAGATCGAGACCATCCTGGTCAATATGGTGAAACCCTGTCTCTACTAAAAGTACAAAAATTAGCTGGGCATGGTGACGCAGCCTGTAGTCCCCGCTACTCAGGAGGCTGAGGCAGGAGAAATGCTTGAACCCAGGAGGCGGAGGTTGCGGTGAGCCGAGATCGCACCACTGCAGTCAAGCCTGGGTTAATAAGAGCGAAACTCCGTCTCAAAAAAAAAAAAAAAAAAAAAAAAAAAAGAATTTATGAAGTGTGTGGCTATCATTCAGAATCTTACAGACGGACTCTGCTTCTTAAATCTAGCCTTTTCTTTTTATTATGAAGCCAGTTTGTATTTTAAAATATGGCATTTCTTCCGAAAAAGACATTCCAGCTTAAAACTCAACAAACCCTGACAGAACATGTGAGAAAGTTTCATAATTTTTTTTTAATTTTCATGAAAAATAAAAAGCTAAAAATACAGGCAATTTCTATCAATGCTTTTAAAATACCCACCAGAGAACATTGTTTCTAAGTCTGGAGAAAGGAAGAGATAAGAGACTATCCTAGTCCAGTTCTTCTGTGAAATTGATTAAACACAAAGGGAGCATTTAGTGGGATATCCCGTTGTGAAAAAATGGGGAGGGACCTGGGAAATGGTGGGAGAGCTGCCGGACTGCAGTGTGCATCAAATCATAAGAGAAAGCTGGAATAAAGGAAGGTGGGACAAATACATTAGACCACTTTGCAGTCTAAGGAAGTTTCCGCAAGGCCATTCAGTGTTCTTGAGCTAGTCCGTCATCAGACGAGCCCTATGTCTCCCAGACTGGACCCACCTTAGCATGATCCATAATGTGCTCAGTCATTGGCTAAGAACAGCTTGGGGGAGGTGTGGCCCCAGTGGAAATTTAATGATGACTTATAGAGCTCAGTGACAAGAGCTCTGGAATTTCAACTTAAATGTCTTCACATACTATAAACAAAACACAGAATAATTGGATGATATTTAAAGAAGATGGTTTTCTTATGAGTCGGCTTGCTACTATAAAATACTGCATAACAAACAACCCCCAAATCTCAGTTGAATCCAAAAACAATTATTTATTTCTTGTTCATGGATCTCCCAGTGTCTTGGCTAAGCTCAGGCTTGTGTCATTTTCATATGTGTATTATTCTAGGACCCAAGCTGAAGAGGAAAAGGCTACATAGGACATGTACTTCTCCTGGCAGATGAAAACAAAATGAAAAAGAACAAAGCAAAGAACAGAAACACATTTAAAACTTTTGCTCACATCACATGTGGTCACACTCCATTACCAAAGTAAGTCACATAGTCCAGCCAAAAGTCAACGGAGCAAAGGAGTGTAGTCTACCTGCTGGGCTAGGAAACTCTGCACAGCCAAGTGGTAAAGGGTATGGTTGTATAGGTCTAGTATGTTGAGGGAGTACAGGAGTGAAAACAATCTATTTTAAACTAATATTGCTTTCTTGGTAGAATAAACAGCATGCAATAGTAAAAAGTGGTAGTAGAACACACATACATACATGCACACACACACACACACCCTTGTGAATGGACATATAGATAAGCTAGAAGAATGTAAATACACCTATCTCATGTGGTGGCACATACCTAAATCTTGGATATAAACAAACCAGAAAGGATGCAAAGTTTTTTCTGTTTTTCTTCGGCAATTTAGAATAGAAGAAGACAGAAATAGTCTATGAAAAAGCATGACTTATACTAGTAATGGATGCAGAAAATCTTAGTGCAAGTGAGAATACTGCATATATAGATCCACAAAATTGAGAAGTTTTAACAGCAATGTTTCACACCAAAGTGACTGGCCCTTTTTGATGCACAGTTTTAAAGCCCATGAGACTGGCCACTTCCATCCTGGTGGCATGGACCCAATATAGGAATTTTTAAAAAATGGAGTAAGTAAAACAAAAAATTTCTTAAAGCAGCTGCCCCAAATCACCTTTAAATATCAGCCCACTGAGGCAGCTAAAAACTCACCAAAAAATAAAAATTAACAATGCAAATATTTTGAGTCTTTGTTGAAAAAATTGAGGGTGGGGAATCAGATATTAATTAGGTAAAAAGGGAAGAGGTTAAGCAAAGTCTGTTTTACTATGTGGAAGCAAATACAAGACTCCGTGGAATAATCTCTGGTATAAGTCAATAGGAATAAACAACATGGTAACCAAGAAGGAAAAAAAGTGATGGCCCTCAATTTATCCACCATCTCACATACACACAAACTCACACAAGGAAACAATGTAGCACACACACAATAAGATAAAGAATGGATCCTGAAGAAAAACCTACCCCAGGAAACAAAAGAAAACTTAAGTGATCACAATAACAGGCAAACAGAGCCAGCAGAACTAAGAAAAAAATACTGAAGGAAAAAAACCTGAGTGAGACCCTTAAAATATGTTAAAAATAATCACATAGAGGATAGGCTTGATAAAAATCACCAAGATGCAGAAGAAAAGGACATAAATATTTAAATAATTTGAGATAAATTTAATGATATAAAAATAAAACAGATACAAAGGCTATACTATAGAAGAAGCAGAAATCTCCTGAGATGAAAGAAGAATAAAAACCCAGAATCTTTTAAATGTTTTCAAGGGCTTGTTCTATTTCATAAAAAATGAACAGAGAATCACCAATAATGAGATATATGTTATTAAATTTACTAAACTTCAAGCATTCAGAAGAGACAAACAGATTAACTTTTGTATAATTTGAAATTCTTTTATAGCTCTTGGATGTTCTCTTAAGTTTTTTCAACTTTTTATTTCCTCTTTATATTTCAGTTTGAGAAGCTTCTATTGACATATCTTCAAATGCATTGATTCTTTCCTTGGCAAAGTTGAGTCTATGGATGAGCTCTTTGGAAACACTCTTCTTCCCCCTCCCCTGCTACTTCAAGAAGGTGGATTAGAGGCCTTTAGGATTCCTCAGTCACTTGGAAATAGCAAAATAGTACATAAACTCTGAGCTTTAATACAAGAAGAAAAAGGGGTGTCTATCAGAATAGCAAAGGACACACCATATCCTGGGGAAGATAAGGTGGGCAAACAGCCCCATGAGGCATCTGGCAGGTAAAAGTGAATGAAACCTTGGTGTGTGAGAGAGGCAGATAACCCCCCTTGGTGACTCACTTTTCCACTGCAGATCCATGCAACCCAGGCCAAGGGAGAGCACATTATTCCTCTCAAGTCCCTGCAGCTACCTTGGAGGGAGGCTTGGAGACACTGAGAGGGAAAGACTAGGGAAAAGCTGCAATCATTTTCCCAGACCTGGGATGGTGATAGGGATGCCATTTTTAATCCAGGCTCATACAAAGTCATTCTTTGACAATCTAGCAACATGTCCTCACAGGCATTTTAGTGTCTGGTCAGAGGTTGGAACACCTGCTCTGGAGTAGTATAGAGCCTCCACGGACAGAATTGAGCAGTAAGGTTGGAAAGTACTTTAGCAGTAGGCGCTAGAATCGTGCTTTTCCCCGTTGCAGGTCTGGAGTGGGAGGAGAGTTGCTGTAGCTGCGGTTTCTTTTGGGCAATGAGACCTTTACACAAGGCCAGCTTGGCAACCTCAAACCAGTCTACACGTGTCATTATGAGGTGCTCCAGCCTGCTCCCCAGAGACTGTGTTGTAGTGGGGCCCTCTCTGCTCCATGTCCAGGTAGATTTCCAGGCATTCCAAGCACTTGTTCACCTTGATCAGCTGCCTGAGCCACCCCACCCTTCTTGTAAAGAGATTGTGGTGCAGTGGGGCTCTTTCTGTTCTATACCCAGGCAGACTTCTACGCACTTGGAGAACTCACTCTCCTGGATTGGAGAATTAGGCCACTCACCCTTCCACACGCAGGGAAATCGGGGAAAATGAGGTTTCTCAGCTTCATGTTTAGGCACACCTCTGGGCACTTGGTGGCTGCCCACTGAACTTGTCATTGGAGCTAGTGCTTGTGCCTGACATTGTGGGACCTGTAGATGGGCCTGCTTGATCTGGCCCCACCCATCTTGCCCTCATTCTCTAGGGCTGTGCATTCCACAGTGGTCTGAGCTCCCAGAGAGTTTTAATCAGTAAGGATCAGGTATATACCCAGCCACATTGGCTGTAGCTAGCTCTTACCAACAAGAGCCACCTACTGGCTTGGAGAATTAATGACACAACACTCTAGGATATCTGCCAACACAAGTACATAGCACTGGAGAAAGAGTTAAACTTCCTGACCATTGTTACCCTGACTCTATAGGAGGCAGTGAGCCTGCTCACATGCCCAGTATGTAACTACTATAACCAGCATTTGAATAAACCATTATGCAAAGGCTACCTATAACTAAGGAATTTATACAGACACTTTGACACTGAAAACACCCAGACCCAGAGCTCTAACTCTCAGCACAGTCCACCCTTAAGGGAGAGAAAAGAGCAGCCCACCAAAGCCTACTTTGAGTAAAAGTCAATGTGGGCATGGCACCATCATAGCTCAGGAACAGATACAGAGAAGAGGTCATCTCATCCCCCATTCCTCCCTCCTCAGTGCACTGTTACAGATTCAGTAGCAGCTCTTCCCATCAGGGCTTGGCAGCATGGGCTGAAAGAGAACCAATAATAAGGCTTCTATAGTGGTTCCACCACCAATGAAAGAAAATATATACTTGGGGAAAATGCATTTCATACTTCTTTATTTCCTCTGCTTCTGCACCTACTTGTCAGCTCTTACTCTTAACTACTGAACTGCAACTTGAATTGTAGCACCAAACAAAATTACATTGCTACTCCAAGCAAGATGGGAGAAAGCCACTATGTGAAACTGCCTGCAGCCAAGGAGCCCATACGGACCACTGTGGAACCCTGAAAACACCCAGAAACTAAGCCAATCAATCATATTTGATATACACCACAGTTATATCTACAAGGCAAAAAAGAGGAAAAAATCAAGAAGGCTCATCCAAACAAAAGCAGAAAAAAAAAAGAGAGGAAACATGAGCTCTCTCAAATGAGAAGGAATCAGTGCAAGAACTCTGGCAATTCAAAAAATCAGAGTGTTTTTATTACAGCCAAAAGATTCCACTAGCTCCCAAGAAATGGGTCTTAACCAGAATGAAATGTCTGAAATAGCAGATATAGAAATCAGAATTTGAATGACAAAGAAACTCAAAGAGATGGAAGAGGAAGTTCAAATCTAACACACACACACACACAGACACACACACACACACACACACACACACACAAACCCAGATAAATAAGTACTGAAGGACAACACAGTCATTAATAAAAAATCAAGCATAACTTCTAGAATTAAAAAACTATCTACAAGAATTTCAAAATACAGTTGGAAGCCTTAAATATGATTAGACCAAGTAGAAGAAAGAATTTCAGTGCTTGAAGACTGGTCCTACAAATTAACCAAGTTGGAAGAAATTTTTTAAAATGTAAAAAATAAAGCCCTCACAAAATATGAGATTATGTAAAGGGAACAAATATATGCCTCATTGGCATTCTTGACATAGAAGAAGAGAAAGTAAGTCACTTGGAAAATATATGTGAGGATATGACTTAGAAAAATGTTCCCATTCTTGCTAGAGAGGTTCACATGATATAAGAAAATCCAGAGACCTCCTGCAAGATACTCTACAAGACGACTATTATCAAGTCATGTAGTCATCAGACCACCCAAGGCCAGTGCAAAAGAAAAAATCTTAAAGGCAGCTAGAGAGAAGGGTCATATTACCTATAAAAGAAAACCCATCAAACTAACAACAGACTTCTCAGCAGAAACTTTACAAGTCAGAAAAGATTGGAGAACCATTTTTAGCATTCTGAAATAAAGATATGTCAGCCAAGAATTCTATGTCTTACCAAAGCAAGCTCCTTAAACAAAGGAGAAATAAAGTCTTTCCCAGACAAGCAATGCCTAAGAAAACTTGTCACCACCAGGCTGGCCCTACAAAAGATGATTAAGGGAGTTCTAAACACGGAAATGAAAGAATGATGCTTTCTACTACAAAAGCACACATATACACATAGCCAAGAGACCCTATAAAGCAACTACACAACTGAGACAGAAAAGCACCTAGCTAACAACATTATGACAGAAAAATCATCTGACATATCAACAGTAACCTTAAACAAATCACTAACTCATTATATGAAATCAGTGTCATCCTGATACCAAAATTCGGCAAATGTACAACAACAACAACAAAAAACTATAGGTCTATAACCCTGATATAGATTTTAAAATCCTCAACAAAATACCAGCAAACTGAATAAAGTTAATTCACAGTGATCAAGTGGGCTTCATTCCTGGAATGCAAGAATGGTTCAACATATGCCAATTAATAAATGTGATTCACCACATAAACATAATTAAAAGCAAACACTATATGATCACTTTTATAGATACAGAAGTAGCATTTGATAAAATCCAACATCTCTTCATGATGAAAACCTTCAAGTAACTTGACATCAAAAGGATAAACTTCAAAATAATAAGAGCCAACTATGAGAAATCCAGCATCAACATCATCCAAAATGGGGAAAAGCTGGAAGCACTCCTTTAAGAACTGAAACAAGACAGAGATGTTCACTCTCACCACTCCTGTTTAACAAAGTGCTAGTAATTCAAGCCAGAGCTATCTGCAACAGAAAGAAGTAAAAGCACATGAATGTTCATTGCAGCACTGTTTACAATAGCAAAGACGTGGAACCAACCCAAATGCCCATCGATGATAGACTGAATAGGGAAAATGTGGCACATATACACTATGGAATATTATGCAGCCATCAAAAACGATGAGTTTGGGTCCTTTGTAGGGACATGGATGAATCTGGAAACCATCATTCTCAGCAAATTGACAGAAGAGCAGATCAAACACCGCATGTTCTCACTCATAGGCGGGTGTTGAACAATGAGAACACATGGACACAGGGAGGGGAGCACTACACACTGGGGTCAGTTGGGGGGAAATAGGGGAGGGACGGTGGGGGGTGGGGAGCTGGGGAGAGATAGCAAGGGGAGAAATGCCAGATGTAGGTGATGGGGAGGAAGGCAGCAAATCACACTGCCACGTGTGTACCTATGCAACAATTTTACATGTTCTTCACATGTACCCCAAAACCTAAAATGCAATAAAATAAATAAATGGGAAAAAAAACAAATAGGAAAAGAATAAGTCAATTTATCTCTCTTTGCTGCTGATATAATTCTATGCCTTGAGAATCCTAAAGATTCCACCAAAAGACTCTTTACCTGATACACAATTTCAGCAAAGTCTCAGGATACGAAATAAACATACAAAAATTAATAGCATTCTATATACCAATAAGATTCAAGCTGAGGATTAAATGAAGAGTAGAGTTCCATTTATAATAGCCACATAAAAAATAAAATGCCTAGGAATATACCTAGTCAAGGAGGTTAAAGATCTCTGTGAGGAAAATTACAAAACTGTTAAAACAAACTATACGTGATATAACAAATAGAAAAGCTTCCATGCTCTTTGATTGGAAGAATAAACATTGTTCAAAACAATGCTCAAAGCAATCTACAAATTCACCTCTGTTTCTATCAAATTATCATATTCATATTCATAATTATGTGCATATTCATATTGCACATAATTAGAAAATACTATTCTAAACTTCATATGGAATCAGAAAAAGTTCCTGAGCAGCTGAGGCAATGCTAAGCAAAAAGAAGAAAGCTAGAGATATTACATTATTGCTTCACACTGTATCTTAAGGCTATAGTAACCAAAACAGCATGGTATTGGCACAAAAATAGATATAGACCAATGGAAGAGAATAGAGACCCTTGAAAGAAGCCACACATCTACAACCAATCTTCAACAAAGTCAATAAAAATAAACTACAGGAAAAGGACACCCTATTCAACAAATGGTGCTAAGAAAGTTGGCTAACCAATATGCAGAAGAATGAAACTGGACTGCTACCTTTCACTAATACAAAATTTAGCTCAAAATTAACTCAAAATGTATTAAACACTCAAATGTCAGATGACAAATTATAAAAATTCTAGTAGAAATCCTAGGAAATATTCTAGATATTGGCATAGGCAAAGAATTTAGGATGAAGACTCCAAAAGCAAATGCAACAATTTTTGTTTTAAAATAGGCAAATGGGACTTAATATAACCAAAGAGTGACTGCACAAAGAAACTCTCCAAAAGAGAAATCAGACAACCTACAGAATGAGATAAAATATTCACAAACTATGCACCCATCCAAAGACTAAAGAATCTATAAGGAACTTAAGTGCATCAACAAGAAAAAAAAACTCCATCAACAAGTGGGCAAAGACATGAAGAGACATTTCTCAAAAGAAGACATACAAGTGACCAGCAAACATGAAAAAATGCTCAACATCATTAACATCAGAGAAGAGCAAATTAAAACCACAATAAAATACCATCTTACACTAGTCAGAATGGTAACTGTATTTAACTTTGTGAGAAACAGCCAAACTATTTTCCAGAGTGGCTATACATTTTATAGTACATTTTACTGTACCATTTTATTAGCAATGTATTGTTACTAGCATCATACAGGAAATCCAGTAGTTCTACATCTTTGCCAGCACTTGGTATTAACAATATATTTTTGAAATAATTAGTCATTCTAATAAGTTTGTTTTGGTATCTTATTATAGTCTTAAATTTCACTACAGGCTAGTGGTGTTCAACATCTTTTCATTGTATGTCTGTCATTCCTATAGCCTGTGTGGTAAAATGTTCAAACTTTTACCCTTTTTGTAGTCAAACTGTTTTTTTTTCCCTTAGTGTTGAGTTAAAAAATTATTTATATATTCTGGATTCAAGTCTTTTGTCAAGTAATTAAAAAATAATTTATCTGAATCTATGCCTTGTCTTTTTGTCATCTTAACAGTGATTTTTGCGAAGCAAAGTGTTTGAATTTTGATGAAGTTTAACTTAGTGATATTTTTAATAGATCATGCTTTGGGTGACAGATATGAGAACTCATTATCTAATTTTTAAAATAGATTAAAACTAGTAAGGAATAAATTTTAAAACAAAGATTATAATGAAAAGGTTTTTTGAGACAAGAATGAACATATAATATGAATGTATGTTTGTATACTATATAAATACATATAATGATCATGTATGTATACAAATATACATCCATATATTTACATGTAGCCAAAAAATATATTTGGTAAATAAATCATGAGCAAATGAAAATATTCAATACCCCATGAAATTCAGACAATTGCCAGACTATATGCCTAGCTTTATAATCATAAATTTGGAAACTTGAGGGCAATAAATGGTTTTCTAAGAAAATTTAAACTACTAAATGTCTAAATAATACAATAATCATTTGGAAAATGTAGTAATTAAACATAATTTTCCTTTCCTGCTGAAAAGGAAAACAATACATGAGTCATTATTAAGATCTCAAAAAACCGTAAATTTATGTATTGTATATGATTCTAAAATGAAAAATGAGAACAAAATTTTATATTAACTAAAAATAATGCAGTTATTATTGAACCCAAATCATGGCAAAGTAACAAAATGAAGAAATAAATGATTAATCAATTTAAATTATACTTAACAAAATGTGAAATGAAGACAGAATGTCAATTACAGTGATCAAATGAAGTTAATACTAAAATGCAAAAAATTTAAATTTTCAGAAATCTAAGAGATTTACTAATTTGACTAATATGTCAAATAAAAAACTAGAAAATTACAATTTCCATAAGTATATAATACAATTCAAAAATATATCAAAGGCATATAATAGCTTTAATAGTGTAGTATTATAATATTTATTAAAATATAGTTTTTATATATGTGGAACTATGCTACATATATATATATTTATACCACACACTGGTAACTAGCATTATGATTGATATTAAAACATGATGCACATTTCCATTTAAAGAGAAACAAAGCACATTTGTAACAATCACTATTATTTATAATTATTCTGAAAATATGGAAGATATAAATACTGGAAGTAGAAAGGAAATAATTATTGTTATTTGCAAATAATGTGATTACATATTCAGGAAATTTAAAGAAAAGCAAGAACAATTAAAAGTAGTGAAAGAATTAAGTAATGGGGCCAATCACACAATATTCAAATATAATTTTCTGATATAATAATATCCCCTCATATAATACAGAAAATGATTACATTCACAGTAACAATACTATAAATACTAATATTAATATTTCATGAATATAAAATGCTAGAGAACAAGTATCACAATAAGTGGACAGATATTGCATAAAATATATAAAACTATATAAAAACTTGGAAGAAAACTTGACTAATTGCAGAAAAATGTCTTATATGGCTAATTGACATACTATTGGAAAAAAGACAATTTTTCTCAAATTAACCAATACATTCAATTTACATGGAAAATTCCAATATCACTTTGTTTTTATTTCTTTTTAAGAATTGATAAAAATAGTTTTAATAACCTGAAAAAGTAAATATGCAAAAGTGGCTAGAAAAAAGTTGACAAGAAAGAAAGCATAAAGAATTTGGTTTACCTAATATTAAAATATATTGAGTGAATCACAGAAAATGATAGAACCTCCCTTCATAAAGAGGACAATAACAATTATAAACATATATTCCCCTAACAATGGAGTCCCCAAGTATATAAAGCAAACTGACAGAATTGAAGGAGAAATAGAGAGTTCTACAATAATAGTTGATAACTAGTATTATGATTAATATTAAAACATAATTAATATTAAAACAACAACGTACTGTTAACCAATAAGTTAAAAAAGAAATTATCAGAAATCTTAGAAAATTACTTTGAGGCAATGAAAACAAAAATACTACACACTATTGGATATAGCAAAAGCCGTGCTAAGAAAGAAATTTATAGCTGTAAACACATACATTAAAAAATATAGATCTCAGATAAACAAACTAACTTCAATACCTCACTTTCAATAATGGATCTAGACTGAAGATTAGTAAAGAATTTGAATACTCCAACAACACCATGAACCAGCTACACCTAACAAACATGAAAAACACTCTCCCTAACAATTGCAGAAAATACTTCTTCTCAAGTGCACATGGAACGTTCTCTAGGATAGACACTATGTTAGGCCATAAAACAAGTCTTAATAAATTTTAAAAGACTATAATCATAAAAATTTTTATTATCTGAGAACCATGGAATGAAGCTAAAAGGAAGAGAAGGAAAAATAGATAATTTGCAAATATGTAGAAATTAAACAACATACTCAAACAATGGGTTGAGAAATAAATTATTAGGTTATTAGAAAAATACTTTGAGACAATGAAAACAAAAATACAACACATTATTGGATGTAGTGAAAACTGTGCTGAGAGAAATTTATGGCTGTAAGCACCTACATTAAAAAATATAGATCTC
The DNA here is from genome assembly GCF_009761245.1 of Sapajus apella. Taxonomy (NCBI): domain Eukaryota; kingdom Metazoa; phylum Chordata; class Mammalia; order Primates; family Cebidae; genus Sapajus; species Sapajus apella. The sequence goes on along the minus strand of NW_022436973.1, from coordinate 13,922,878 downwards.
AGATAAACAACCTAACTTCAAACTTTAAGAAACTAGAAAATGTAATCCAACCTAAAACCACCAGCAGGAAAAAAAAAAAAAAAACAAAAAAAAAAAAACAAAGATTAAAGATAAATTAAATAGAGAACAGGAAACAATAGAGAAAATTAACAAAAATTAAAATTGTCTTTTTGAAAGGTTAGCAAAACTGACAAACTTTTTAGCTAGACTGACGAAGAGAAAAGACTCAATAAACTCAGAAGTGGAAGTGGGGACATTGCTGTCGATATTATAGAAATTAAAAGATTAAAAGAGAGTAGTATGAACAACTGTACACCAACAGGTTAGATAGCCTAGATAAATGGAACATAATTCTAGAAATGCATAAGCTAGCAGCAACAAGTTTAAAAACAAATAAATTGTATATCATAAAAATTAAAGCTTTTGTGTAGTAAAGGACATTATGAATACAGTGAAAGGCAAATCTACAGAACAGAAAATAATATTTCCATATTATCTATCTGGCTTTGTTTAGTATTCAGACAATATACATAACTGTTACAACTCAACAACGAAAAACCTGAAACAATTAAAAAATGAGCAATGGACTTGAACAGATATTTCTCTAATGAAAATACACAAATAACCTGCAAGTATGTGAAAAGATATTTAACTTATTTAGTCATTGAGAAAATGAAAATGAAAATCATGAAATACCACATCACACCCACTAGTAATCAATAATAATAATAATGGAAAATAACAAGTGTTGGAATGTGGGTGCATGAAAACCATTATACATTACTGGTGGGAATATATAATGGTACAATTGCTGTAGAAAGTTTAGTGGCTTCTCAAAAAGTTAAGCATAGAACCACCACACTTTCCAGAAATGTACTTCTAACTATATACCTAAGAGAAATGAAACGCAGGCCCACATAGAAATTAGAACATTAAAATGAATGTGTATAGTAGCATTATTCATAATAGCCCAAAATTACAAACGACCCAAGCGTCCATTAATGCATGAATGGATTAACAAATTATGGCATATACATACAAGAAATATTATTCAGCCATAAAAATAAATTAATTTTTTTTTTTTTTTTGAGATGGAATTTCACCTCTGTTGCCTAGGCTGGAGTGCAGTGGTGCGATTTCCGCTCACTGCAACATTTGACTCCCGGGTTCAAAGGATTCTCTGGCCCCAGCCTTCTGAGTAGCTGGGACTACAGGCGTGTGCCACCACACCAAGCTAATTGTTTGTATTTTTAGTACAGACGGGTTTCACCGTGTTAGCCAGGATGGTCTTGATTTCCTGATCTCCTGATCCGCCTGCTTTGGCCTCCCAAAGTGCCGGGATTACAGACATGAGCCACTGCGCCCGGCCATAAATTAAATTGCTTATACCTGCTACAACTTGTCTAGACTTCAAAAACATTATGCCAAGTGAAAGTTTAAAGGCAGACACAAAATGTAACATATTGCACAATTTCTTTTAAATGATACACCCACCATAGGCAAACCCATCATTACAGAAAGCAGACAGAGGTTGCCAGGTCTGGGGAGAGGAACTGGATGGAGTCTGATTGCAAAATAAGATTGTAAATTATTTGGTGTTGAGATCAGTGGCACAATCTAGCTTTGTGTTTCTCCCCCAGTTATGAGTGCCATAAGTGAATTAAAACTAAGACCTCATAAACTTCCTGAAATGAATTGAACTAAGGCCAAATTGGGCCACAGGAACCTTGTACAAAACTACCATCAGCCTTTAACTTATATAAACTTTAATATACCTTTGGGGATTATATTACTTAATTACTATGTTAAGTTTAAATAAACAACTTAAAACTGCTGATTTGCTTCATTTCTAACTTAAGTCAGTAAAACAAGCATATAGGGAATACCTGCTTTGTAGTAGGCAAAGCACCTAGGGCCTGGGAAGATGAGGGAACATAGGCTGGGAATGCAACCAAGCTTAATGCATGGGTAGCTCTTTCATCTCTTTGCACTACAGACCCTGTTCTACCTGCTTCTCTCACTTCCTTACTAGTTGCTTCTGAAAGCACGATCTCAATAAATTATGTGTGCATGAATACTCATTTCAGGCTCTGCTTCTACTTATGCCATTTCAAGTCCCTGTACACATGTGTATCCCTAAACTTCTTTGGTCTCCTTTGTGTAACTATGAGCATTGCAGTGGCATTCACTGAACAGGTGCATTGTTCTCTGAGGAGCACAGCTGGGGATGTGTGAGGGATGAAGGCACACATTGCTTCCTGCAGCTGCTGTTGACGCAGGAGGAGAGGTTATGTAGATATGGCAAATCAAGTCAAGGCTCAGAAAGCTTAATGGTCTTTTTCTGCGTTGCAACTGTGGTAAATAGTGGGGGTGAGATTAAAATGTAGGGATGTTTCAATGCTCATTCCTAGCCTCATTCTACTGTACCATACTGCACCTCACTGCATGCTTCAATTACAGGTAATTAGAACTGACCTACGGAATACTGTAGGCTTAAAACCAGCCCCCAGCAGGTGTTTTCTTTAGTACAGGACTCTGAAAAAACATGTGATTCTTTTTAAATGCAAGGTGGCTTGATGATCCTATTTGCTCTGACACTCACACATCCCTGATTTGTCTCTTGCCTCTTCTCCAAAATTCACACCCCAAATCTTCACTCCATCCATGTAAATACTTGAGCAATTGCAGATGGCTGTCCTTTAAAATACTGAATCACAATGTACACCCAGATTAAACAATATAGGGCAGAGTTCAGTTCAGGCACCTCTTCTCCTTGTATCAATAGCAACTATAGGAAGCAACTTCTGCCTTCATTCCTCACACATCCCCAGCTGTTCTTCTCAGAGAACAATGCACCTGTTCAATGAGTGCCCTTGCAATGTTCCTTGTTACACAAGAAGAATCCTGGCACAAGAGGCTGTCTATGCTTCATTCCAGAATATGGGAAGAGATTAATTTTCAGTTTGGCTATTTTGCCAGATACTTCACAGAGATCCTCAGCTCTAGCCACAAATTCCAGCATGCAGTACTTCACAAGTTGCAAGAAAAGCCAAGTAGAACCATAACTACCTTGGCGGTCCCTTGAACAAAGACTGAATATAATGATATGAATTGGCTGTACTCACCACAGTAAACTCTTTTTCTCGTTTGCAAGCACTTCTTCTCTCAAGCAAAATGACATTCACTTTCAAAGTAGTGCCCCTGAAATAATTCATAAAGGGAAAAGGTTGAGTTAAAGATAGACCATTGTCAGCAAGGTATACTTTCTCTTTATTTAAATGGAGAAAACAAGAAACAAATCAACTCCATTCTGAGTCCTCCAGAGCAGCCCAAATGCACCTATAGTGTTGATTGGAAAAGTTTCTTTTAAAACAAGGGGCAAAAAGATGCATTTCCATTTTTGTCATCTAAAGCTCACAGATTACTATTTTATTTTTATCATTGACTAAGACTCGCTTCTATTTGTCCAGGGTCTTGGGAGTAGTGTATCGTGGCCATGCCAAGCCTGCTCTTACCTCAGAGTGTTTCCAAGAGTTGTTCCTTCTGACTGCAATGCTCTTCCCTCCAGGCTTATTTCAGCAGAGTCAATTTTCTTACCCCCTTCACACCTGTGTTCAAATTTTATTTGCTCAATGAAGGCTACCCCCTTTCTATTGAATTCTGCCTCTGCTTTCCTCTGGCATTTAATTAGTCTTCATCAAGCTCTACTGTGGACCTTCCTTGCCATTCACTGTTTTCCAATATGCTCTTTAGATTATTTATCTTGCTTGTTGTTGATGATCTGTTTCTCTCCATTAGCATGTAAGTTCCTAAAAGACAAGCTCCCTGTTCTATTTTTTCCATGTAGTACATGTGAGTATGTGCTGCTCTGACACCCCCTTGCCTCCCCCTATATCTTTATGGCTAAAGCACTCATTCCCCAGCTCCTGGGAATGATGGAAGCTGACAGTTCAAGAGATTCTCTCTCGGATCTGCTCTCTGTATGAGAGCTTCATTTTGCCCAATGTCATGCTCTTCCCCAAAACATCCCATGTTCAGTGACTTCTGGATGCAAAAGTACAAAGGCTCAAATCTGTTACCTCCCTTTGGAACAACTCTGAACGTCATCCAAGTTCCACAGCTCTGTGGCAGGGGAGCTTAGGCCTTTGCTGCAACTGCTCCATGGACCAGCTTCTCTCAATCTTATTTCCCTTCCTTCCACAGGTGTCAATCCTAAGAACATGACCCCCCCCCCCCAAACTTCCTGCTCCTCTAACATTTATTTCATTCAATTTCCCAAGCATCTACAAGAGTATCTGGCAGGACACAGCTGCCTAATAAATACTGAATGTGTGAATGAATGTAAATACAAAAACAACCTATTCATGCAAAGCCTCGGTGTTGGCCGGGCGTGGTGACTCACCTGTAATCCCAGAACTTTTGGAGGCCAAGCTGGGGGAATCACAAGGTCAGAAGTTCAAGACCAGCCTGACCAGCATGGTGAAACCTCGTCTCTCCTAAATATATAAAAATTAGCTGGGCGTGGTGGCGCATGCGTGTAATCCCAGCTACTCAGGAGGCTGAGGCAGGAGAATTGCTTGAACCTGGGAGGAGGAGGTTGCAATGAGCTGAGATCATACCACTGCACTCCAGCCTGGGCAACAGAGCGAGACTCCATCTAAAAAAAGGGCAAAAAACAAAACAACAACAACAAAAACTCAGTGTTGACAACCAACATAACTATGCATACCTACTTACAGGTCAGATAGGAATTTTCCGGTGAGGCATTTTTCCATTTTTCCACTTAACAATATTTATTAAGCATCTCATGCATCTGGTGAAGATATACCAGTGAATGAAAGAGACAAAAATCTCTTCTTCATGAATCTAAGATTCTCACAGTGGAGTCACAAAATATGCAAACAAAAACCATATATAATGGGATATCAGTTAGTGAAAAGAGCCCTGAGGAGAAATAAAGCAAGAGGGGAGATGGCATAGAATGACGTGGTGAGAATGAGTGATGCTTGAAAGTGGGGAGTCAGGTAGGCCCTTCTGAAAACTTGGCATTTTATTATAAGTGTGATGGGATGACATTGAAAGGTTTTGAGCAGGGAGGGGGCATGAATAGGCTTATGTTTTTAAAGGAATCCAGTTCTCTAACTGCTTCTGCCAATTTGGGACATGTACCAACATCCTGCCAAGTTTCTCCACAGCATGCACAGTAGTTGCTCAGTGAAACTCACAGGGCAATGTCCCTTGGTGCCACTCTTCAGCACTTTCGACTGTCACAGAGACCTTAAATACATTGGATTCGGAGTCACTTTTGGATCAACCAACATATTTCTAGAGCCCACCATGTGTCAGGGACAGGCCTTATTTAATCCTCATAATCTTTAAAAGTCGACATTATGATCTCCTTTTGCAGATGAGCACACTGACATTCACAGAAGCTGAATGACTTACCCAGTTTGCACAGCTATGTGACAGAGATGATATTGAATCATGTCCTCATTATATATCTTATACTTTTTTTAAACTTTTTTTTTTTAGACAGAGCCTCACTCTGTCACCCAGGCTGGAATGCAGTGGTGCGATCTCGGCTCACCGCAACCCCTGCCTCCCAGGTTCAAGCAATTCTCCTGCCTTAGCCTCCTGAGCAGCTGGGATTACAGGTGCCTGCCATGACGCCCAGCTCATTTTTGAATTTTTAGTAGAGACGAGGTTTCACCATGTAGGCCCGGCTGGTCTTGAACTCTTGACCTCAAATGATCTGCCCGTCTCAGCCTCCCAAAGTGCTGAGATTACAGGTGTGAGCCACCATGCCCGGCCATATGTTACACTTTTTATACAAAACCTGCCACATGTATTTGCTCTCCTCTTTTACAGTCTGAGATGGGGTAGAAGGTAGTAAGAGAAATGAGCACTCATTGTGTGCAGTGTTAAGAAACTTAGATACAGCATTTGAATTGGCCCCCAAACAACTTTATGAGTAGGTATTATGGTCCCCATTTTATAGATGAAGGCATTGAGATATAAAATCGTGTATTCAATGTGTGGTATATTGACGGGCATCATCAGTACCACCTGGGAGCTTGTTAAAAATGAAGAATCTGGAGTCTCAACCTATAAAACAGAAATGATAACAGCTTTTTTATACATTAGTGCTTTCACTTTTCATTGTATCACTGGACAAGAAATTTATGTTCTCTTTCCAAATGCAGATTCTAATTCAGATCTACTAACATTTTATCAGCCAAAGCAGGTCGCCCAGCCAAGCCCAACATCAATGCCTGTATATCTTCTCTGCCCACTGAAAAAGAGAGAGATGAGAATAGTTGTTAATGCTAAAAACAAACTGTCACAGAGGTTATTAATTAATTGTGGTTATTTTTCTTTAACCAGCTTTCTTAATATATCATAAAGGTCTTTGTAACTGTTCTGTATTCTACCAAATTTAACAGTTTATCAAAGTATCATTTTTTTAAAACAGGTGCAATGCCATCTCTGGAAGAAATTCTGACAAGTACAATTTTCTATATCTTCTGTCCCCAGACAGGCCTTAGCATAAAATGGCACCTCAGACAGCTGCCTGGATGGACCACCCATGAATCCAACTCTGTTCCTATTCTAAGGGAAGATTAAAGGCTCTTGGCCAATAGATTCATGATTGTGCATTAAATCAGTTGGACTCCTAGCCACCCTTTCTTTCTATAAGGTGTGTTAAATTTTAGAAAATGTATTGAACTATAAACTAGCCCCAGTCAAGAAAGTGAATATTACCAGAATAATGAAAACCCTCCTCTCAATCTCTCTTCCTGTCACTATGCCCTAAACAGTATCACTACCTGTGCTCTGGTTAACACAGATTGTTTTTGCCTTTTTTTGTGCTTTAGACAAAAGGAGACACATACTATGTGCTCTTGTCTTACTTCTTTCACTTAACATGCTTGTGAGATTCATCTGTATTTTTGCATATAGTTGTAGATTATTACTTCTCATTTAGCATTAATTTATCTGTATGTTTATGTAAATATGGACAATTTGGAAACTTGTACTTGTTTTTAGCCACTAGGAACAGTACTGCTATGAATATTCTACATCTTTTGTTGAACTTACGGACACATTTCCTCTGGGTATACACCTATGAGTAGACTTGCTGGGTATAGGATTTGTATATGTTCAGTGTTAGTAGATTCTTCCAGCTTGTTTTAAGAGTCTATGTTTAAGTTTAATAAGTGGGTGACGTAGACTTAGTCATAGGTACATGTGGCTACACTTTGCTTATAATTTAGTGATTTTCCACTTAAAACTGAACAAGTCTATCTCTGGGCCTAAGCTATTCTTTAGGTGCAAATTAGGCAGTTTTGAAAGCTGCACTAACTTCTTCAGCTCCCTGGGGTTCTATCCAGTGAATTACTCATAGATTGGTAAGAGATGAAGGTCCTTGCCAACAACATTATCATGCACGGAGAAAGTTCCTAACACACAATCGCCCAGTATTCCTCAGATAATTTATAATGTGTCTGGAAAATTGCTATTCTTTCAGGGTCCCAGTGATGCTGCAGAGAGGGCCAAGCCTTGTTCAAGGGCTGTGCTAATGACATGAGGCCGGGGGATGAGGGGCACTGTCTCCTTCCTGATGTTTGCATGCACTCCTCTTGGTCAAGGGAGATAATCTTAGGCATTAGAACACGGAGGAAAACAGAACCTTTGGAGGAAGGAGACAGATAAAGAGAAAGAACGCTCTGCTTCTATCTAAAAGCCCTATTTCACCGTTCCTTATGGCTCCAAGATAAAGTACCTGCCCACCCTGAGAGTCAGATTCTTTTTTGCTCAGTGTCTCTCATTGGTTACAAATGATAAATTTATCCAAGAGAATCTAGAATAGAGAGAGAACAAATATTGAGTTGAGGGGGGCAGTCACCCTTCAAAGGGCATTATCTGTCAGAAGGAGTTTACCAATAGAAAGAAAAGACAAGGTGTGCAGAGGAAAACCTCATCACAGCACCTTATATCAGGTTGAGTTTGTATGCTTTTTCTGCTGTTCGTTTTTGTTTCCATGTGAGTACAAAAGCCATTCAGAGAGCTTCCTTCACAGAGTGTCCACTGTGTAAAGAAGATGTAGAAAATTTACAGGAAACAAGATGTAAATAAAATACAAATTATGAAGTCGAGTGATGCGTAAGAATATAAGAAAGCGAGTGTTTTCGACCTTGCAAATTATTTCAACAGAGAGGTAGCAAATTTGGCATTGAAATAGCCCAAAGGCATAGCTATATCTTATATGTTTAAATAAACATTTAATTATGGCTTTTAATACAGCTGTTTGATTACGTATGGAAAATGGACCCTCTAGGAGCAGTGGTCAGGGCTCCAGAAGGAATTAGTTGCACGCTTAAGTGGGGAAATTGAGGACAGTTAAAGGAACATGTTTACAAAGTTGCAGGCATGATGAAGAGAAACAAACAAGGAATTATGAAGCCTTTGGAGCCAGCAGTGGTGAGGGGCTCTTTATCACCCCTAGGATAGAACAGGCTAGGGGAGGAAATAAAGACCAGCACCCAGGAGCTTTTGCTGGAGGTAAAGAATCTCAGCCAATTTGCAGTAACCCGGCACGGGGGAAACAAATGGCACATTCCTCCCTCCCTCCAATCTCCCATTGGATGAATCCACCTGAAAACCAGGAGGCTTGGGGCCCATTGATTCAGCCAGTGAGGATCTTCCTTGACCTCAGGTGAAAGAGAGATCGGCAAGAGGAGATCCATCCTACGAATAGTTACATTTCTCAACAAATCAAAGTTCTTCATGTAGATCATGTTTTTAAAAAAGCATACCAATTTCACTGTTATTATTTAATGTTCATTAAGCACTTCTGGCTCATTAAGCATTCATTAATTAGGGTCTAATTCTGTATGCTTCTTTTCGCAGCTATAAAAATCAGCAGGTTTATTTTTTTTTCAGCTGCTTTTATCTGGCTAAAATTTTCTTTTTCAACAAATGGTAGAGGGTTATGTAAAAACTCTGAAAAAATATCAACAATCTGCTTCAAAAGGTGAACACAAAATTTACTGAAGCATCTATAATTATATTAGGATTTTACAGAGAAGACATCATCTTTTAGCTCCATAACTATATTTAGAGGCTAAAATACCTGGTTACATACTGTTTAGTCTCCACTATTGATTTTGAAATTCATGCAACTATTTATTCTCCTGCTCACTGGAAAAGATTGCTTACCATAGCAACCCCTGCATTAGCATTCAGCTTCTTGGTTACAGAGTACCTTCCTAAGGAGGAGGTACCTCACTGTGCAAAGTGAACCTAAATTTTTATTAAATATAATTTTAAGGGAGAAGGCAGTTGTATATAAACTCATAACAAAGAGAGCAACCTAAACTGGAAACTAGCAATTGTTGAAGGCTTTTTTTGCAATTATTTAATCTGTGTGTCTTTCCTGACTCTGGTAATTCTGCTTCTTTTGCACATTTGTAAGCCAAGATGCATGGGAAATAAAATATTATGCGAAACCCACATCCCACATAAGAAGCTTGCTGTTCTCTGTGGGAAGTTTTAACTTAAGTCAGCTTCACCTTAGAATTATTTTTCTTTCTTTCTTTCTTTGATGAAGGCAGATTCTTGGTTCTGCCACTCAAATTTTCAAAGTGAAAACATTTGGTCTGATTTTCCAATGTATTTCCTTGATGTTGATCAAGTGTCTGAAACATTAGTGACTGTTTTCACCTTGTACAGTGAAGTGAGATAGCATTTTAATTATGGAAGAGAAAAACTGACTTGTGCTCAAAAGCTCAAAGCTTTTGTGATGGAGCTCAGAGATTGAGGCCGGGAAGTCATGATTTGTGCATCAATGATCAGATCATCTGAGCTGTTTGCAGAGATGTAAAAAATGGCTTCCCCTACCCTTCTAGATTCTTTGGTTGGGTTGCAAATTAAATCAACATAAGGCAAAGTCACAGGAGAAAAAAAAATACATATATAGGCACCAGAGTCCCAGAAAATATGAGACTCAAAGATTGGTTAGATGATTGAAGCTTATATAGTTTCCTGAGCTACAGAAAAAAAATTAGTGCTTAGGGCTACTTGGGGGTGATGCCCACACAAAAGAGGATGATAAGAAAAAAATGTATGATGAGTAGAGGTGGTCTCGTTATGCAGATAAAATTTCTCAGGTAATGAAAGTTGTCCAGGAGAAACTCTAAGATAATGGGTAATTTTCTAGTCTCCCCTCTTGTGATTTGAGTTCATCTTTGTTGGTTGATAAGATTACAGGGGCAGGGATTCTTGACAATTGAGTCTCTTTTGAAGAATCTCTTCCTTAGGCAGATGCAGGAAGTTCAGAAAAGCCCTTATTTGCATTTCCTGTTCCCCAAATGCACTTGGTATATTGCTGTTCTCCAAATGCCTATTGGTATGTTGAAATAGTCAGCAAACCAAAGCCACAGATTTTGGGGTGGCATCCTGAACGTCCTCACCTTTGTGGAGTTCCACTGATTAAAAAAAAGCTAGTTTTGGCCAGGCCTGGTGGCTCAGGGCTGTAATCCCAGCACTTTGGGAGGCCAAGGTGAGTAACTCACTTGAGGTCAGGAGTTTGAGACCTGAACAACATGGTGAAACTCATCTCTACTAAAAACACAAAAATTAACTGGGTGTGGTGGCAGGCCCTTGCAGGCTGAGGCAGGAGAATCGCTTGAGCCTGGGAAGTGGAGGTTGCACTGAGTCAAGACAGTGCCACTGCATTCCAGCTTGGGCAACAAAAGCAAGACTCTTTCAAAAAAAAAAAGAAAAGCAAGATTATACTGAAAATTATCTGATGCACTGTTTCAGCTGTAGAAAAGTTTTTACCCCACAGAGACAATTGCTGAACAGAAAATATAAAATAAATTCTGGGGCTCAGTTACCTCAGGGGATCTGTAAGATGACTGTAGTTGAGAGAGAGAAGTCAGATGTTTTATCTAGGGAATCATATTGGAGAAAGAGGGGCTGAAGAATGGGATTGAAGTTCGTGTCCAGGTAGAAGCTCTTTCTCCTGTATGCTTTATGTCCAGAGCCTGCCTGGACCTCACAAAGCAGGCTAGAGGCTTGAGTGAGAACACCATTCCTGACTGAATCCAGAGCAATATGCTGGGTTTCTCATATATGTTCTTATCCTGGACGCTTTTCCCCAAGGATATGTCCTGGGCTTTTCCTTCAAATTAAATCGTCCTCTTTCATCCTTGATCAAATGTGAGAATCTGGGCCCTTGACAGATATATGCCTTTTTTTTTTTTTTTTTTTTTTTGAGATGTAGCCTAACAAGGAGGGACCTCATCTTCTGAGTCACTGATGAGCACTGACTGAGAATCGTCAAGGTTCACTCAGATGAACGAGATAGGAAGGGAAATCCACTCACAAGTGGATCCAGGCCTCCTGCAGTTACCAGGGGCGTGTGGTATCAAACTAAAGAATGAGCAATTTATGAGTGACTGAAATATTAGCATTGTCAATATTATTTTTAGTTGTTATCATCATTATACAGTTTTTACTAGCTTCTTTAGGCCAATGGTATTCAAACTTTAGTGTATATCGTCGTTGCTTGGAGAGCTAGTAATTCTGGAGATTCAGGAGCTCCATTTCCAGTGATTTGGTCTTGAGCAAAACCTGGGAATTTGCAACAAGCTCTTGGGTGATGCCATTGTGATGATTGGGAACCACAGTTTGAGGAGCACTAAGGCATTCATCTGTTGACTAGTGGTTGGGACCAGGAGTCTGTTTTAAAAAGCGTCCAGGTGATAACCAATTCTCACTAAAGTTTGAGAAGAGCTGTTTTAAACCACGGGTTCTCAGACTTAGCTAAACATTGGACCCACCTGAGCAGTTGCTTAAAGAATGCCAATGCCTGAGTCTCACCAGACTGATTCTGATGAAATTGGAGTGGGAAACGGCCTGACATGGGGATTATTTGAAGCTCCCAAAATCATTGTAATGGGCAGCCAAGGTTGAAAACCGTTTCTTAGACCATACCTTGATTCCTGAATTGCAAGACTACACTATCTGCAATTTGTACTTCCCAGTATGTCACTATGGTAGAAAAAGAGATGGGTAAAATTCTAGCATCTGAAAGGAAATAAGCTTTGCCAGCCTTGCGTGAATTTGATCCCAGCTTATCTTACACATTGTACAGACTGTGAGTAATGAGGGGCTCAATTCGAAAGAGCTGGGAGTGAGTCAGGCAGAAGAGGTAGAAATTTGGGCAAAAGAGCAAGTTCTATAAATCTGTAGAAGTGAAACCCATTTAGTTACCTCCAAAGGGCCAAATGTGCTATTTAAAATGCTCCAATAGAGCATTGAATTTCACAGCTGTCTGTAGCTTTGAGGCCAAATTCTCATTCCCTAAAGTTAGAAAACAGAACTAGGAGCAGTACCAAAAACCCACACATACTACTGAGATATTAATTAAGCCCCAAAGACTTCAAGGACCCCTGTCTGGTCTACCTAAATGCACTATTCTTTGCCAACGGATGCAAACAGATTTCTCTTGACCTTCCCCATACTTGACCCAGATCTCTAAGTCTAAATATTATTACCATTAAAAGATGTCACATTTTAAATTCCAGATAATAGATTCCTCAAAAATGAACCCACATATTTTTATTTCCCAAAAATCTTGAATTGTTTTCTGTTTATATTAAAGTCTCTTATAGGAATGTATTAAACAACAACAAAACCCAACAAAACAAAACAAAAACTAAGCTCGATTCCTGTTTGGAAATCCACTAAACATTTTAGGCACAAAATATAGGTATTTTGCCAAGTCAGAGCACTGGATGGAGAGTCAGAAACACAGGATCCTTGTCCTGGTTTTGTACCTTACTTTGTGACTTTGAGAAAGTTGTTTAACTCATCTGAGCCTCATTTTCATATGTGTCAAATGGCAATGATGTCTCATTTTTTTTTTTTTTTTTTTACTTTAATGTAAAAGAATCTTGGTAGAACATGGAAATCTGAAGACGTCTTTGTGATTGTAATCTATTGCAAATCTATTGTGTTTGGTTGTAAACTTTCAACTGAAACACTGAGTGGATTGTTGCCTTTGAAATGACAAAGCCTTAGTGCTGCCCTCTCTTCCTTTCTTTCCTGCTGTATAATGGCTGTTCTTTTTAATTGATATAATTTAAGAGACTGGAAAAAGTCAACCATATTCTCCAGCTAATTCCTCTTAAGGTGACAGAAGAAACTATTTTTCCTATGATCTGCTTTCAAATCACTCTCACCTGCTGTAAATGTCCTCTTTACACAGAGTTATCAGTTGAAGATTTCTCCTTCAGCGGGTCTATACTTAGCCACCCTTTTGAAATGAGGTGCCATTTACCTTATTGGTTCTAGGAAAATGCAGGCTATTTTAAGGCCCATTTTTGCTTCTTTCTATTGGAATGGAAGGGGAGGAGGGGCAGGGACAGCTTCTCTAATTTGCTGGTGAACTGAAAAATACTACAAAGACCCTTGTTCAGTCTTCCTGAGTAGATTTGCCTTTGCCAAAGGATACAAATACATTTATTTTAACTTTGCCAGCCGTTGTATCAATGTCTAATTTGGGACCATATTAAAAAAATTGTCAAAACTTAAGTCATTGAAGGAACAGATTCAGCCAAAGCTGGCATTGGCATTGATGATAGACATTGATAGTGACTGGATTAGTTTTAAGTGGTTGCATGGAAGGAGTTACCCATATTACCTAAGAAAGTACCAAAGAGAAGAAAACAAAGCAGGAAGAAGATAGAGTTCTGGAATTCAAGAAATCTGGTCTTGAGTTTTGATCATCAATTAACCAGCTATGAGTATTTGGAACAATTTCTCAATAGCTTAATGTGTAAAATGGACCTAGGCCAATGCTGCTTGAACTTTACTATGTATTTAAATTATCTGGGAAAAAATGTAGACAAAGCTGGCCTGTGGGTGAAGTCTGAGATCCTGCACTGGTAACATCTTTTTGGTGATGCAGATGCTGCAAGTCAGAGGACCACCCTCTAAGTAGTCTCCCCATTGGATAATTCTTCCCATGCTACCTTCCAGATCTAGAATAGATAACTAAGTAAGTTAATAGCACTCTTAAACTGTTCTGATGGGCTCTATTAGGTAAGATGCTGAAGTCCAAATTTTACAAATTAGCATGTGAATGTGAAATGGTACCCAAGTGGATTCTTTACAATTTTACACCCACTGCAGGAAAAAATGTCAATCACAGAAGTAAGATCTGTTGGAGAAATGGTCCTTCTGGTTATTTTTCCAAATTATTATTTGTTGCTTATTGGATACCTCCTAATCCCACTTTAAAATTACGCAGAATAAGCCTATAATGAGGTTTCTCATTTTGTCTAGCAAGCCACAGAATTATGCTTTTTAAGTTTTTCTTAAATGTATGGTATATAAACAATTGGTTATGTTACTAATAATTTTTTAAATTGTCAGCCTAGTAATTTTCTTTTAAACAGTTTGTATTGTAGCATAAATTACTGATTTTCATCCTAAGACTGAATCTACATTCCACCTAGTTACACAGACTATTAATGTATATTTGCATGGTACTGATGAGAAACTCTCCATTGAAATCATAACCAGAATTAATGTAGACAAATCAAAAAGCCTTTTTAGTTTGTCTGATGTGTGTGGGTTGGTTTGTACACCCCAAAACACACTTATAACATTAATAAACATGATGGTTAAAATATAAGTATGAATATAAATTTCGCTTTCTGCTGTTTTATGTTTAGCTGGGTAGATTTTATGAGGTTTCAGAGCATTCAGGTTTTCACTCAGAAATGTAGTTACTTGAGACAGGATGCAGCTTACTGGCAGTAACAGCCAGAACAAGCTGCCCAGCTCTCCTTCTGAGGAAGTCATTTTCAGATTTCATTTCCCAAAGACTAAACCAGCAGCAAAGTCAAAGATGTGGCCTCCTTGCAGTGTACGCTTAGGCCACTCTCACTTTGATGAAATAGAAAGAGGTGAACAGGGCAGCTGTGCTTCTATTTCACATAAGAAAACAAGAAAGTAGAGGAGAGAATTTTATTTACAGTGAACATCAATGCCTCCTGTTAAGTGTCAAAAAAGTTTCTTCATAGAATATGAATCTTTTGAAGATATTTAAAAAAAAACAACTTTACTTCTTCCTCACCGGACAAAATAGAAAATATTCTTAGGGTTCTTGTCTCAAGTACTATGTTATAATAATTCTACTAAAATTCAAGCTCACATGAATTTCTATATGGTGCCGAATTAATAATAAAAGCAATGAATTTGGCATCAGAATATACTGAATTGAAACCTGACTTTGAACCAGTCAGGGTTCTCTGAGACTCAATATTTTTTTCTTTTCTTTCTTTTTTTTTTTTTTTTTGAGACAGAGTTTCGCTCTTGTTACCCAGGCTGGAGTGCAATGGCGCGATCTTGGCTCACTGTAACCTCCGCCTCCTGGGTTTAAGCAATTCTCCTGCCTCAGCCTCCCAAGTAGCTGGGTCTACAGGCATGCACCACCATGCCCAGCTAATTTTTGTATTTTTAGTAGAGACGGGGTTTCACCATGTTGACCAGGATGGTCTCAGTCTCTTGACCTCGTGATCCACCCACCTTGGCCTCCCAAAGTGCTGGGATTATAGGCGTGAGCCACCGCACCCAACCTGTTTTTTTCTTCAAAATATTGGTTTCAGTATTCACTAAGGTCCTATCTGTCCTGAAGTTCTTTGATCAGTTTTTCAATGATATTTCAGTGTTACCGTGTTTATTTGTAAATTTCGAAATATGCTTACTGCTCTTCTTCACATATGTTGTTTTTTGTATTAAACATTTTTCATAACTTGGCTATTCCTTTGATAAAAGTCCAGCATATAGTTTCCTGTTTGATATTAGGGTCTCAGAACTGAATAAAACTGTTGTGGTCCAGGATGCAGAAGAGGGCTCCAGGGGAGTAGACAGATGGGCGAAGGTAATGTGTGCGTACTCTTTCTAGCTGGTGTCTTGGTGAGTTTGTCTTGTTAGGAAGCTTTGCTCTTGGGTGGAGTTTCAAATTGGCCATGGATAATTGTTTTCTAAGAGCCATTTTTACATGGTTAGCCATTGGCTCAGAGAGGTGCTCAATGAGGAAATGAAGTCAGTGGTATGTTGGGGCTGGCTCAGCTCATGCACCTCTACTCAACCCCATATTCAGTGACTTCATATCTGTAGCTTGAAATAGGTTACAATGGGAATATTTACATCTTGGAATTAGCAAATGCTACAAATCAGGATCTTTATTGTAGTCAGTTGTTAACAATTTACAAATATTACAACTGGGTATCCTACAATAAACACACACATTCAGAATTTGTAAGTGTCTTTTCATCAAGTCAAAGAATGGGACTAGAACTTCCTTCTCCCAAATGTCCATATTTTATGATTTATTCCCCAATCTAGGATGTCTACTCAGTTAATTTTTTTAAGTCTGAAAAAATGTATATTATTTTTTATAATTATTAAAGGATTACATATTCATAATACATTAAAATGAATTATAAATGGAAGATACAAAATAATTATCCATAATTGCATAATTTAAATTATTACTATTAGTAATATTATAGTAGTATATTACTATCAGTATAATTTTTCCTATAAGCAATCCTATGAAAATTGAACACAGGTAATTTGCTTAACCATTCTTCTGTGACTTAGGTTTCTTCCCAATTCGCTATTATAAATAATACTGTGTTGAGCAACTTGACACAACTTAAATAGAATAGAAAGACTGTAAAGTGGAAATACAGAATGTTTGCTAGAGTCCTGGACCCCTTGAATTGTTGATAAGGTAGGTGAGAAGATGGCATGAACAGTTTAATCATGGCCAAGAAACATTCAGCTGTCCATAGAGTAGTTTGGAGAACCTGATTTATGGAAGTCCTCTAAATACCAACTGAATGGTGTATGTGGGTGTGTTGTGATGTTCTGCCAGGTGGTTTTGAAAAGAGCTTTCCAAGGTTTAAATCAACCCTATCATCAGAATCAGGGTAAATGCCAGCTATTTTTTTCATACCCTAATTCTGGACCTGATTGGGAACACCTGTTAGGAATATTTGTCGTTTGATGCATGTTGAGTCAAGCAACATGGTCACAAAGAGTTTGGTGACAGCAAAGGTAGAGCCTTGTGTTGGTGGGTGAGGCAAAAAGTTTCTGTGAAGCCTTGTTTGCCAAATCTACCTCCAGATTGCTGGGCCGGCATGTTCCTGAACCTACCGCCCAGGCAGCAATGCAAGCCAGCTAATCTGGTGCACTGTGTTCCCTCATAGCTGTGCTTTGAATGGATTTGTGTATTTCTCCACTGTTCACCCAAGTGAAGGTTCTGTATCTGAATGCATTGGTTCTGAATTTATTAAATTCTTCATTTAATTTGATTTACCAGACATTTAATGTACAAGTGTCCACTGAAAGGTAGGCTGCTGTGGCTGCCTAGAATGTTGAGGAAGACACTGCCCACATTTTTTGAGACTGGCAGTCTAATAGAGGAGATAAGAGGTATTAAAGTGCTCAGAGTAGAAGGTACACGGGATGGAGCTATCATAAGAATTACCACTAAGATACGAGAACAGAGGAGAAAAAGAGATAAATCTGAGTGAGGAGATGTGAAACGATGCCTTCATCAGATAGTGGCATGGGTAATTTTTCAACTTGTGAACATAGAATAAAGAAATGCTAGGAAGAGGGAGCTTCATGAGCAAACAGGAAGCTAAGGAAGCAATTGCTCAATCCTAAGATCTGTTTTTCACTTACACACTTCTGACACCAAATGTGTGGGTTTTCCACACCAAGCAATTCTCTTGCAGATACCAAATGTTTTCTACAATTTTATTTAATTCTGAGCCTAATTACCTGGAGTTAGTACAGATCCCACATGTTAAGGTTTCAGTCCCACAAGATTGCCCTCCTGCTTTTGACCAATTGTAAATAGTGGGTCCTTAGGTTACCACACTTCTAACTTGGCTACAGGCTGTGGGTTCCCACAATCCTCTTCTCAGGCTTTATAATTTGCTACAACAGCTCACAGAATTTAGGGCAACATGTATGTTTGCCAGTATATTATAAACAATATTAAAAAGCGTTGCCAGGTGACAAGGTATACAGGGTGGGGAAGGGTTCCTCAATCCAGAGTCCTTGTGGAGCTGGGGTGCACCCCCTCCCAGCACACCAATCCAGAAGCTCATCAATTCTTATTATTAAACAATTTTCATAGACTTTAGTCTCCAGCTCCCCCATCCTTCCCAGAGGTTGGCAGGTGGAGATAAAAGTTTCATTCTTCTAATCGCTTGGCCTTTCTGGTGGCCATTTCCATCCTGAGACTGCCTAGGGTACCAGCCATAAGTCACTTCATTAGCATAAACTCAGGTGTGATCAAAAGGAGCTCCATATGAATAATAATAAACATTTCTATCATTCAGCAAATTCTCAGGGTTTTAAGAGTTCTGTGCCAAGATCAAGGAACAAGGACTAAATACATTTCTTTTTTGGTGGGGGAGATGGAGTCTCGCTCTGTTGCCAGGCTGGAGTACAGTGACACGATCTTGGCTTACTGCAACCTCCACCTCCCAGGTTCAAATGATTCTCCTGCCTCAGCCTCCTGAGTAGCTGGGACTACAGGTTCTTGCCACCATGCCCAGCTAATTTTTGTATTTTTAGTAGAGATGGGGTTTCACCATGTTGGCCAGGATGTTCTCAATCTCTTGATCTTGTGCTCCACCTGCCTTGGGCTCCCAAAGTGCTGGGATTAAAGCACTGCACCCGGCCAACTAAATATATTTCTTATGACGTCACATTTACAATGTCATGATGCTTCTTGATAAAGGGCTTTCGCATATGTTATCACAGTTAAGGTTGAAGTAGAAAACATGCTGAATTGGCTGCGCTTAGGTTTGAGGGACAGAGGTGGGGCTGTGTCTGGGACAGTTCGTGATTGCAACACCACAGAAAATATGCTAATTTGGATTCTCTCAAGAGCAGATCTCAAGATAAAGATTTTAAATAATGTATTTGGGAAATAATCCCAGGAAATAGTGTGAGGGAACTGGTGAGTGAAGCAGGGAATGGAAGAAAGTCAACCAAAGAAACTCCAGTTAGCAGATTACCCCTAGGGCTAGGACAAGGGTCAGGTGAGGGAAGCTCACCCAGGTTGCTGAATTTATGGGAGTGCCAAACACTGAGTACTCAATATAAACAATATTATAATATACTATTTTAAACCATCAAAATTAACACAAAAAATCCATGATAAACACATTATTAAAATTTTAAGTAATACAGGATCTGACAATACTGTGTTGGGCCATATAGGGGCCTGAGGAAAAAGACAATGATTTGTAAGAATTACCTTTTTTTTGCATTGTTTAAATAGGGAATTTTTTCCAGAACATGTAAGTAACTGAAAAAGAAATTATAAAATTGAAAAGTAAAATATTAAAACTCACATCATTATTTTAAATTTAAACATTATATTTATATTGAAAACATTTAATTATACTTTTACTTTATTGGTTTCCATGGACGCAAACGTGAGTAATATTTTTATTAAAACCATTAGCCCTTTAAAAATACATAAAAACAAGTACACAGAAGCATATATATTTCCTTTTGCCTCAGGCTTCATTATGGCGTTACTACTGTGGGCTTAAACTGCTAGGGATCCTCTGAGAATTCTCCTACTGAGAAGGTAGGAAACTTAGGCATTTATCCACCAACTCCTGCCCCTCATTATTTAGGGTTCTTTCTGTGGGTGTTGACTCTGGCACTCCCCACCATGCCCCCAGTGGGGAGGCCAAGACCTGTTGGAAAGGTACTATCATTGTCTGCTGTTGCGGGCTTGATGAGCATGCAAGAATCATAGGCTTTTGCAATGCAGTGCTGAGGAAGCTGCAAGGGTTTTGGAGAAGGTGTGTGATGATAATCAGAACTCTACTTTAGAAATATTTTTGTAGAGCCAGACACAATGAATCACCCCTGTAATCCCAGCAACTTGGGAAGCAGAGGTGAGAGAATCACTCAAGGCAGGAGTTTGAGACTAGCCTGGGCAATATTGTGAGATCCTTTCTTATCAAAAAAATAAATAACTTAAAAAATATTTTAATCAACTCACTATGTACAGTGGGTTGGGGAATGAGAGAAGCTGAAAGTAGGAAGGCTGATTTAGAAGCAACTGCAATGCCTCCTTGGGAGAAAATGTATGCCTGAGCTAGGAGTATTATCTATACAGCCAGAAAGAAAAGGGAAGGGGAAAAAACAGCGCAGGACTTGAGTCACTGTGTTCTGGCCACCAAATGAATGTATTAGGCCAAAAGAAAGGAGGATGTATAGATGAGGTTGCTGTTCCTATTCAGTGACTCAGATAATGGTGGTTCTGTTTTTAGAGAAGAGTGCTTGAGAGAAATGGCAAATTTGGTGAGAGAGAGGTTTGCAGTGCAGTTGGGGAAGAGAATTTCAGGTTGGAGTCACATGTCCATGAAGACAAAAGATGATTTGGAGAGCCAGGAAATTACAGAACTCTTTTTGCCTAAGCTGATATTCATGGTATAACAGTTGTGGAATATTTACAGTTTTGAAGGAGTTTGGCCCCCCACCTACCCATCTCGCAACCCCAAGTCAACGGGAAGCCATGGGGTTTTGTGGAATAAAGTGCTGTGGTTTCCATATCTAAGAGTCAACTATTGGACACCATGAGAAATGGTAGCAGAGGCAGAGTGAAAGTGGAGATTAGATTGGAGGCTGCTGCAGGAGTCCCAGTGAAAAAGGACAGTGGTTTGGACACTTTATGGGTGTTTGCCATTTCACACTGGCCACCGGCCTTTTAAAATATTTACAATATTGTGCTCATGAGACATCCAAGTGGGGAGATCTTTTAGACATTTGAAACCGCTTGTTTTAGTTCAAGAGAACATTGGTGCAAAACACAAAATTTGGGGAAAATGGTGTAATTTGTACACCATTATCTACAGGCAGTGGTTACAGATGTGATTCAGGAAGTAGAGAAGAAAATATAGCACAGAACCTCAGAGAAGACTATTATGAGTTGAATTGTGTTCCCCTCAAAGTATGTCCAAGTTCTAACCTCCAATACCTCCGAATGCAATCTCATCTGGCAATAAGATCACTGAAGATGTAACTAGTTAAGATGCAGTCATTCTGGAGTGGGATGGGCCCTTTATCGAGTGGACACTGGTGTCATTATAAGAAGAGGAAATGTGGACATAGCACAGACCCATGAAAAGATAATATCATGTAGCAACAGAAGCAGAGTTGGAAGTGATGCAGCTTCCAGTCAAGGAACATTGGGAGATCGAACATACCGGCAGAAGCCAGGAATAGGCAAGAAAGGATGCTCCCCAGAGTCTCAGAGGGAGCAGCACTGCTGACACCCTGATTTCAGACTTCTGGCCTCCGCAACTATGAGAGAAATAAATGTCCGTTGTTTTCAGCCACTCTGTGGTGCTTGGTTATGGCAGCTCAATGAAACTAATACAAAGATCTAATTTTAGAGGTGAGAGAAAATGTAAACAAATGAGATCAAGAAGGACTGGTGAGAAATACAGAAAAAGAAGCTGGAATGTATAATACTGCAACCACAAAAATTAAGTGTTTTAAGAAAAAGGTGTTGGGGAGAGTAAATGTACGTGAGCAGTGAAGGAGAAGAACTGAGCCAAGGCTCTGTTCATTGACCATCTTAGCAAGGGTGGGAGAGGCATGGAACCCGGAGGATGGACAGAGAGGAAAAGGCAAGACTGTGGAGCCCAGGGGCAGAATCTCTGTAGAGACATTTGGAGGAAGAGACAAAACAAGAAGAGATGGAGCAAAGATACAATAAGGAGACAATTGAAGGCGCAAGGCTTTATTTATTTTATTTTATTTTCTTCTCTCTGTGTCTTTTTTAAGGATAAGAGAGGCTTACACTTATTAGCTCAAGGAAAGTTTGTAGTTAGGCCAGAAATGAAAAAATAGAAGCGATGAAGGGTGTGGACTTCTAAACAAAGCAGGATGAGATAGGATCAACACTAAGGATGTGAACCAGTTTGGAGATAAGGAAACAGTGATGGATAGAAATGCTGGCCTGGATTACAGCTTTGCCACAATCCTTCACCAGTTGTCTCAGCTCAAGCCAGTTAGCTGTACAGATTAAATGAGACAATGCAGTGTCAAGTTTACCACATTTCCTAAAACATACTAAATAATTAATTTATATACAATATATAATATACATGTACATATATATGAAATATTATTATATATTATATATATTGACTATACTGTAGTAGGAATATTGACATCATGGGACATATTGTATTGTACATACATATGTATTATATATACGTATATGTATATATTATTATGTATATATTATATATAAATTTATATATACTATATATATTTATTATGTATTTTGAAATATATATTATTCAAATACATATTATGTATACTATATGAACTATTTAAAAATATTTAACATATATATTGTATATTATATAATATGTATATCATATATATTATGTGTAGATATGTGTATATTATGTATATTATGTATGGATGTAATATATAATATATGCACATTATAGATGATATACAAAATATCTAATATGTTCTATATTTTGAAATATTTTGTATATTATATATAACATGCATATTATATATTTGAATAATATATATTTCAAAACTGAGCTTGGCCAATAGACAGTATTCAGTAAAATTACATTTCCTTCGTACTCTCATCCCTTTCTGCTGAGACAAGATGGAGGAATTTGGTATATTCATAGATAAATTCTGAAGTAAAGGAAGAAATTAGAGGGGAAAATAGTTAGATGACTTATCTTTGGTCGAGAAGTAATTCATGAGCTTTGTCCTTGAAAAACTGGTGAAGAATCAGATGAACAGAAAAGATTCAGGACAAACACTGAGTGGAACGAAATGGGGAAAAATAAAATGACTGTGGAGCAACCTTAAGAATCCTTGGAAGCAGAATAAGACACATTTGTGGATTGTATGGGTTAAACTGACTTTTTCCACTGTATGGGAAGCCCCTAAGATGAACCCCAATGATATTCACTGCCTGCCTGGTATCCACATCCTTGTGTAATTTCCAACTCTGATGTGTGGGCTGAACTTACTGACTCACATCCAACAGAATATGGAGCAAGGGATGGAATATCACTTCTAATGTTAGGTCATAAAAGACCATGACTTCTGTCTTGGGTGCTCCCGTTCTCACTCTTTTGTCATTTACCCTCCAAGGAAGCCAGCTGTCTGTCATGAGGCAGCCCTGTGTGTCAGGTCTCCATATGCAAGCTTGGAGCCTGAAAGTCTGCAGTCCTGCTTGCCTTGGCTGAAGTCCCCCACCCCGCTACTTGCATTCTCCATTGTCCCTGATCACCCAGCAGAGCTTCCCACAAGCCCCTCACCCAATCCTGCCATCTTAACTAACTGTTCTTATGATAATGTAAATACCTCTCACCCAACCCTGCCATTGTAACTGAACTTGTATACTCCTTGCCCCTACCCCCGCCACTGTAAATGAACTTACTCTGCAACACTCCCACCCCCCAAAAAACCACCCAAACCTATAAAACCAGTCCTATCCCACTGCTCTTTGCTAATGCCCTTTTCGGCCTGAGCCCACCTGCACCCAGGTGAATAAACAGCCATGCTGCTCACCCAAAGCCTGTTTGGAAGGTCCCTTCATTCAAAGCACGCGCTTTTCAACACTGTGGAGTGCATGTGCGGTGAAGGACTCCAGCCCTCAGGTGGGACTATAGACCCCAGGGTGGATTGACTGCAACCTTGTGAGAGACTTCGAGCCAGGAGCATGTGGCTAAATAAGCTGCTCAGATTCCTGAACCACGAAAACTATGAGACAATGTTTGTTGTTTTAAGCTGCTAGGTTTTGGGTAACTTGTTACTCATCACTAGATAACTATAATAATATACTCATTATCCACCAACAAGCTGAAACAGAGGCATCTTACAAAGAAGTTTTCCTGGGGTTGGGGATCAGGTAGCTGGGGCAGAGATAAGACAATTTTTCCAGGGTCTTTCAGAAGTTCAGTGCCCTTTCCTATAAAATGCACCAACTTCTTTCTGGGGAAAGGACATTTATGAAGTTCAAGGGCATTAGCTCCCCCTGAACTTGTGAAGAGTTGTAACTGTCAGCTTTTACCCCATTTGAAATCGTCAGTGTCTCGTTGCCTGCTGAGTGTGATCATCTCAGAAGCCCCAAGGCTGCCATCCATATTTAAGATAGCTCACTATTCATCCACCAGCAGGAGCTACTTCTACCCAGATGTGCCTTGTAGCTGGAGTGTTCACAGATACCTATTTGTCTAATTCATTAGTGACTGTAATGTAAGAATATTCTGGAAATGACACATTGGG
Organism: Sapajus apella; assembly: GCF_009761245.1. Lineage (NCBI taxonomy): Eukaryota > Metazoa > Chordata > Mammalia > Primates > Cebidae > Sapajus > Sapajus apella. Next base: position 13,898,473 of record NW_022436973.1, on the reverse strand, counting down.
GTTAAGTGGAGAGTTCATTTGAAGGTCAGTTCACAGTTTATATCTTAGAGGGATGGCCTCCCCTTAGGCTGGAAACCATAAGCATGTGTGCATTTTGCGCTTCAGGATTCCTGGAGATTGTGGAATGTGACTGTCATAAACCAGATTAATATGTAGGCAAGGTGGCATATTTTGATAACTAATTCATTTCTCATGGGGTTTGATTTACCACTGTCTTGGACTGAGGGTAGAAGTCTGTCCTGCTAGTTGTTCCAAAGACATAATCCTCTCCTATCTTTATCCTTAGGACTACCCATCATTTAGGGTCTTCTAGGTGTCTTGAAATGCAGCAAAGAGAATTTTCGACATGGAGTAAGTTGACTACTGACTTAGCAGTTTCAGAGGTCATTTGGAAATCCAACTACTGTTGAAAGTTGTTCCTTAATAGATGACAACAGGCAGAACAACTAACATCTCCACTGGAGGAAACACAGTGCTTGCTGATATGCACTGGGCTGTTATATTCATAGCTGGGGCCTTATATTCATAACTCCAGGGGCCATGAGATGGAGCCCACCAGAGTGGATGCTGCTCTCCAAATCCTGCCTCCATACTTTCCCATGTCTTTTCTCCATGCTCTCCTTTTAAACTTCTACTGTCCATATTTTTTCTTATACTCTGGGAAGTTTTTCCTATTTAATGAGAAGGGAAGACTTTCTTATAAAGCTACGACCTCTGTTCCAGGTTTTTGGAAAAATAAAAAATAATAAGAATTAACTTTTAAAAAATTTATGTTTTTGCTATATCATCTCTTCCCTATTGTATCAAATATACAATTCGTAAGATGACCGGACAGAGGAAAGTGCAAGGAATCATCTAAAAAAATGGCTTAATGCTCCAAATATATTATCTTTGTATTATCCACATATGCATAAATACATTTATAGAATCTAGCAGCTATTTATGATGCAGCCATTTCTATAAACAGTAATTTATAAATAATTGATGTGGTTTTGGGTCCTTAAAGTGATTAAGCTCTACAGCTTAGCATCCTGGGACAGCCATTAAAGTCAGAGCATCACAATTCTGCACCTGTAGTGCCTAGGGTGCCCCTGGGAGTTGCTCAGGCTATAATAACAATAATTGCAGCTATTTATTGAGCACTGATGTTGTGAAAGACCCTGTGCTAAGGACTGAATGCTTTTTATCCATTTTCAATATTCCATACATAACTCTACAAAGTATTATTTTTTTCCATGTTACCAGTGATAAATCTAAAGCTCAGAGAGGTTAAGTAATTTGTTCAAGGTCTCCTGGGTAAAAATTGGCAGAGCTGATACACAGACCCAAGTCTGTCTGATTCCAGAGACCATGGCCTTTCTGCTCTACCATTGGATTGGCTTGTATTTTCCCCATGAGGCCAGGACATGTGTACAGGCAATTTATTTGTGAGGTAATCCTAGAGATTAGGAGAGAGGAACAAGAAAGAGTGAGGAAAGGAGGAAGAGCCAATATGAGAAGCATTTTGTTGGGGTCACTGCCACGGACAACTTGGATCTAATCTTTTCTAGAACTTTCTAAACAGCTTACAGAGTCTTCCATTTGAGAACCAACAGAGAGAAATCATTATGCCCCCATATTTGAGAGCTGTCTCTGGAGGTCCTAGAAGCCCTGCACTTCCAGGAAGTCCATTCATGCCTGATGAGCGGACTGTGTCGCTTTTGAAGCATCAGGGAGGCCCCATGATAGAAAGACTCACAAGAGACAACCAAGATGAGACACAGTGGGCACAGAGGAAGTCTGTGCCTATAAGGACCTGCCTGTGGCACCCACACCTGGGATTGGAGTGAGGCTAAGACCATGTGAGCTGGGGCACAAAGGGCCTTTGATATAGTCACACCTCCCTAGATTCAGCTGTTTCAGGCCACACTGACCATGTGAAGTCATGTGAAGCCTTCTGCTGCATTGACACCCCAGTGAAAAACCACCCCCCACCCCACAAATCAAGTCTTCAAGGATTTTCTTTCTTATTGAAAATAGCAGATACACCAAGGAGATCCTGAGTTTGTTGCTGAAATAGGTACTGTTTTCTAATGGAAAATAGGAAGCTAGAAGAACTTGGTTAAAATATTCTCCTATTCAAGATATAAATAACTTGATGATTAGTATCATGTTGCCATGAGACAAGGTAAGCAAAGGCACAGCTTTGAGTCAAGAACTCAGAAGGGGCTGAGATTCCATTCCAGTTGCAAACAAATGAGCAGGTATGCTATAGTTTCATGGAGGAAGGCAGAAAAAAGGAGACTCCTGTTGCAGAGACAAAGGACTTTCTTACTTAGGGCACACCGAGCAGCATGAATATTCACTTATTTTTGTTAGTTCTGCTTACCCTCAAGTCCAACAGGGTCTATGCATATGGGCCCAAATGGATGCCTATACAGGTAACAGGTTGCATTACAGAAGGGAGGGGAGACCTTGAGCTGAAGGAATCTGAAGCTTGTATATTGGCAGGCAAGCTCTCCCTTTGCTCAGAGGAAGACATTATCTTTATTACCCTGGATAATAAAAATGCCTGCCCTTTCCTCTAGAAGGAGATACTATGCCTGTCTTCAAAGGATGTAAGCAAACCTTCCCTTGACTTCAGAGGGAGACACTATCTTTGTCTTCCAAGGCTGCTAAGTATACAAATATCATTGAAAAGATAACTTGAAACAAAAAGCAGATCATGCCTCACTCATAAGATGCGGAGAAATGCAAGAGACCTATAAATAATTTCCTTTAATGCTTTATAGTCTAGGAGCAACAGAATCGACTTCTGGTTGACCAGTACATAGATATTTTACTGCCTTCGCGATGCATAGGGGCACATTTTCTGATTTTGGAGGGACAGAGGATGAAAAGATAGGCCTAAAATACCTGGATTTGTAGCATCTTTGAATGGAGAGACAGAGAGAGAAAGAAAGAGGATAGTAGGATGATGAGGGTGGAAAAATAGAGAAATAAGGAGAGAGAGACAAATTGTATGGCATATTCAGAAGAGGAGATGGAGATATAGAAAGCTTGGGTTTGTGGATAGATGGATGGGCAGATGAAGAAACAGAGAAAGATAAACGCATCCATGGATGGATATATAAATGCATTATAGATAGATTCATTATATGAATAGAGAGATTGAATGAATGAGAGAAAGAAAGAAAATGAAAGATTAACACACAAAAATACCAAGGAGGCAGACAGTAATCCATAGGGGCTGAGACAGAGTTAGAGAAAGACACAGCGATAGAGCAAACAGAGGAAGACAGAGACACAGAGACACATGGAGATACAAAGAAAGGTGAGAAAGAATAGGATTGGATGGACAGAGAGAGTTGATGAGTGAAAGAAGGGAGATAAATGGATAGATGGATGGATATATAGATCCAAGATAATTAAAGAGAGAGAAGAGGTAATATAATAAGAAGGTTATGAGTCTGGGCTCTATATTCAGATCTGGTGATTGGGTTCTGTCACCATCTAACTGCATGGCTTTCGGCAAGTTCCTTTCTTCATCTGTCAAATGGGAATGATAATGATAATGCTGGCCTCAGAGGGTCAATTTAAGTCTGAAATAAAAAAATCCTCATAAATGCTTAGGAAGTTGGCAGGTACATGATAATGATATTAAATAGAAAGATAACTTGTTACATCAGCTGAGACACCGCTTCCTATAAATCTTATAGGCTTTAACATTTTCAGCACTCACATTAAATTTTTGCTTCCCATTGGAGCTATGGCTGAATCTGGCAGATGTGTCAAACCCTGATAAAGCCAACACTGGCATCCAACACTCAAATAGCAATTTTATGCAAAGGGATCTTCTCATTATGTTATCCTTCTGCAATCCATAATTATTGCTTCTGAATGAATCTGAGGGTTTCTTCGTTTCTGTGAAATGAGGTCACACTACTTATACAGTAAATTAAAGGCAAATTGAGCAGATGATATGCATAAAATAAGAAACATGCAGTTTTTAGGGCTATTGACACAGTGCTAAATGAGTTGGTTTCCAATCCAAACCAAGTATTTATATAATTTGTTTCAGCATCCCAACATTCAGATGGAAACCCACACTCTTTACAGACTTGTTACTCTTTTACTCTTTATAGAGTTAGCATTTATGATGAGGAATTACTTCTTGAGTCCTATGATTACAGTTTCATATCCAAGCACAGAATGTTTTACCGTTCATTCTTGCTAAAGAGAAAAAAAAGATATTCTTGCCTAAGTGCCTAAGTTATTTTGGTATTTCACATTATGGTGAAGCATTGCCAAACAAAGTGACATGAAAAGCACAACGTAAAATGTTTGGCTATATCACAATGCATTAAATAATCTTTTTCTGAGCTGCTTCTTTAATTGTTCTTCATACATCTAAACATTTACATTTCAAAGGATGGTTATTATAATTTCTAGGACACACTAATAACTAATTCAATTAGTTACTCACTTTTAATGAGGGTGAAATGAATAAAAATTATACTGATTTAGAAAAAAACGTGTTTTTTTAAACACTTATTTGCCTCTCTCATCTCTTAATCCTCATTGGCCTTATGAGTAAACAATCACACAGATGGTGCAATTTGAAGAGCAAGATCATAATGCATATGAAGGAGCTTCACAAAGCATTCCTGTCCTTTTTCTATTAAATATCTCTTTTGTCATGAATTTTTACCATTAGATTGTCTTTAATTTGGTTTAAATGGCCTTTCCTATATAAACCCTTATTTTTTCTTTTTAGAGACAGAGAGTCTTGCAACTCTGCTCACCCAGGCTGAGCATAGTGGTACAATCATAGCTCACCACAACCTGGAACTCCTGGGCTCAAGCGATTGTCCCGCCTAAGCCTCCTGAGTCGCCAGGACTACAGACATGCACTACCATGCCCGGCAATTTTTTTGTGTGTGTGGGGCAGGAGGGGGTGGGTAGAGATGAGCTCTCATTATGTTTCCCAGATTGATCTTTAACTCCTGGCCTCAAGCCATTCTCCCACTTCAGCCTCCCAGCATGTTGAGATTACAGGTGTGAACCACTACACCTAGCCTTTTGTGAGATGTAAACACATGTAAATAGGAAAGTTTCAGGTATGCTTGAGGCAAATTCACTTTATTGAGATCATTTTCCTTTCTAAGCATTCAGATTTAACAAACATTTTTTTGAACCTGACTTTAGTGTTGGTCTTGGTGGAGTGACATAGCAGAGAAAGGAGGCTTGTCACTCATTCATTCATTGATTTGCCAATAGTTCATTGAATTCTTACTATGTGTTAGACACTGTGCTATGCTACTCAGTATATTATATATACTTTTTCCTCATGGGACATATAGTTTATTGAGTGATTAATATGTAAATAATCACATAATATCTAGAGATTGCAGTGACTTCAATGAAGGAGAACTGCAAGAAGTACAATGGTCTGAAAAGATTCTTTAAGATGTGAAAGTCACCAAATGTCAACTTTGCTAGGGCCATGATGCTCAACAAGACAGCAAGCTCGTATTTAAAGGATCAAATGTTCTGAACAAGAAGTAGGAACCTTTGCAGAGAGGAGAAAAACAGCAGCTTGATGGTCTACTGAGCAAAGTATTAAAAGCAAAGTTTGCCTGGAAAGTAAGATTAAATTTATTGTTTTCTCTGGCCCAGAGGGTTGCTTTCTTATTTCTTTTCAAATAAGAAACCAGAGTCAGAGTTATTTCATGATTTATCTAATGTTACACATCTAATATGTGGCTGTATCTAGACTTTGACCCAAGTTTCTTTAGCCCCAGAACATGCTAGAAATGTCCTGTCTCAAAAACAAAGATATAAGAACAGCACTGCCCTAACACTTGAAATTACTGAAGGTGATGGTAAACATATGTCTGATTTGTGTATAGATTTGCAGAGAAAAGGTATATGTTGGGTTATGTTACAGTAACAAACCAACCTCAAATTTCAGTGGTTTAAAGCATGAATAATTTGTTTCCCATGCAGGTTATTTCTCTACTGCAGGTCAGTGGGAGGTTCTGCTCATTACTGCTATACATGGAGCAGCCACCATTGCAAACATTGCTTCTCATCATGCCAAAGGGAAATATAAAGCTTTAGAATGTCTTGCAACTAAATTCTCCAGCCTGGAAGTGACACAGTGCTGCTTCAGCTCATAACTTATTGATTAGAACTAGTCATAAAGCCCTATTCTTTCTGCTGGAAGATGCAAAGACAGAGTATTTGGCAGAAACTAACCACAGATACCAGGATTTAGACTTCTTTTGTCCTGTCATTTATCCACCAATTATTTATTGGGCACTTGTTAGGTGAATATAGTAGTGTATTAGTCTGCTATTAATGTGTAATTATCACAGAATCTCAGTGACCTACAACAATAAGCATTATTTTTCTTCTGTTCATGTGTCTAGTGCCTTGGGTCTGTCTGATCTAGATTGGGCTCAGCTGAGCAGGATTGCAAGCTATAAACTGTTTAGGTTGTATGGCTCTATAGCATATAGCCCATATTCTCCTGGTACCAGTGGCTGCATGGGGCATGTGATTTTCATGGCAATGGCAACAGTATAAGAAGGGTAGTGTAGACATATAATGCTCCTTTAAACCCAAGGCTTGGAACTTTTATGCCATCACACCTGCCTACATTCCATTGTTCAAAGCAAGCCCAACAGCAAGGGTGGGTAGAGAAGTGTAATCCACCTCTCTTAGGACAAACTGCAAAGCCTGTGACAAAGCACAGAAATTCAGAAAAAGGCATTATTTCAATCAATACAAGCATAAATCAGACTGAAATTCTTAATTTTGTGTAGCTTATATTCTTTAGAAAAATTATTGATAAGGAAAATATATAAAATTTTAAGTGACTATGACTGCTAAAGAGAAGAAAATAAAGCAAGGGACTGGATATGGTGGCTCTCACTTGTAATCCTGGCACTTTGGGAGGCTGAGGCAGGAGAATCCCTTGAGTCCAAGAGTTCAAGATGAGCCTGAGCAACATAGGGAGACCCTGTCTTAAAAAAAAAAAGTTAAAAAAAGAAAAAAAAAATTAAGGAAACAGGTTAAGAGAAATAATCATGGAAATAGTGGTTGAAATTTTAGGCCAGGAAAGAAGACCTTGCAAAACAAAATGACAATTCAGTACATTGATTAAAGAAAGTGAGAGAGACATCATGTACATATCTGAGGAAACCAGGAAGAAGCAACTGCAAAGGCTGATGGATGTTGGGGGTCTATATGGCATGCTTGCAGAGCAGAAAGAGGGTGAGTCAAGTGAGTGAGGAACAGCAAATGAGAGATGAGCTCATATTGTTTGAGGTCAGTGAGATATTTTGTCTTGTAACTCTGAATGAGGTGAAGGTTCACTGGGATATTTCCAGAAAAAGAATGATATGATCTACTTATACCTTTTATTAGACCAATCTGGCTAGCCTTTGGGAAATGGACTATTGTCAGAGAAGAAAAAGAGACCAGCTAAAAGACTATCACAATATTATAGGGGAAAGACAATGGTGGCTTAGGGAAGTATTGTAGCAGCAGATGTGGTGATAAAGCATTAAATTGGTAGAATTCTGGAAATGTTTTGAAGTTGAGACAATCAGGTTTGCTGACAGATCATATTTGCAGTATGGTGTTAGGAACAATGGCAAGGATTTTGGCCTGATCAACTGCATAAAAAAAAAGAGTTGCCATTCCCTGAGAAGGGGAAAGCTTTGTGAGGAGTTCATGAAAAGAGGAGATCTGGAATTTAGTTGGGAAACGTTATGCTTAAGGTGACAGTTGATCCAGTGGAAAGGTCAAGTAGGCTGTCAAATAAGTGAGATGAGTAGAGGAGAGGCTCAGGCTGGGGAGATCAATTTAGAAGCCTCACATATTTGTATGCTTGCATGTATGTCTGAAGCTATACGAGGTCATGAAAGTAGATGAGATCACCAAGGAAGTGAGTTTAGATGAAATAGTGACAAAAGCCAAGTCCAGAACCATGGGACACTTCCAATGTCCATATCTAAGAACCAGAAACAGAGATTTAGAATAGATGGATAGAGTACAAAAGAGAAATGATGAAAGCGTAATGTGATAGAAATCAAGTGAAAAAACGTTTTAAAGGAGGAAGGTTTCAACTATGCCCCAAATTGCTGATGCGTCAAGTAAAATAAGAACACATAACTGTTAGGTTGAGCAATGTGGAAATCATCGATGATCTTGTGAGGACAGATTAGTTGAAATGATGAGCAAAAGGTTTGTCAGAATGAGAGAATGAGATAAGAGAAATTGGTGACAATGAGAAAAGATCACTCTTTCAGGAGTTTTGTAAAAGGGGAGGGTGTAAGTTTTTTTGTTTGTTTTCTGGAGACTGATGGGGTATTAAGGGAGAATAATTTTCTTTACAGTTGGATAAAATATCATCATAAAACCCACTAGAGCAAGAAAAAACGGTGATACAGAAGAAAAGAAAAAGTTATTGAATTGACGGCCTTGAAAGGTGTGAAATTTCTGTGCAGAAAGAGAGGGGTGTGCTTTGTCTATAAACATGGACCTGTCATCCACAGGGTAATGTAAAAATTCAAACTCCGTAAAATATTTGAAGAGATTTATTCCAAGCCACATCTTAGTGGCCAATGTCCTGTGCCACAGCCCCAAGAGATCCTAAGAACATGTGCCCGAAGTGTTCAGACTACAGCTTGGTCCTATACATTTTAGGGAGACATCAGACTTTAATCAATACGTATAAGATGTACATTGGTTTCATCTGGAAAAAAAGGGCAACTGGAAACAGGGGATTCTAGGCCATAGGTTGATTCAAAGATTTTCTGATTGGCAATTGGTTGAAAGAGTTATTATCCAGAGAACAAGAATCAATAGAAAGGCATGTCTGGGTTAAGATAAAAAGTTGTTGAGACCAAGGTTTTATCATGCAGGTGAAGCCTCCAGGTAGCAGGCTACAGAGCTCTTATCAGACCTGAAAAAGTGTCAGACTTTTAGTTAATTCTCTCCTAGATCAAGGAAAAGACCTGGAAAGGAATGGGAATTCTCTACAGAATGTACATTTTCCCCACAAAAGACAGCTTTGCAGGGCCATTTCAAAATATGTGAAAAAAATATATTTTGGGGTAAAGTCTTATTCTATTTCTTTCAGGGCCTGCTATCTGTCATGTGATGCTATGCTAGAATCCGGCTGGAATTTGGTGTCTTATTGCTACAGAAATTTTGTTTGGTCAGTCTTAAGACCTCTACTTCAATGTTAAAGCTGGTTAGCTATACCTGAATTCCAAAGGGAGGAGGATATAAGGGAGCATGTCTGACCCCCACTTCCCATTATGGTCTGAACTAATTTTTCAGGTTAACTTTTGAATGCCCTTGGCTGAGAGGAGGGTCCATCAGCTGGTTGGGGGGGCTTAGCATTTTATTTTTTGATTTACCCATACTATCAAGAAAAAAGGTAGGTGGGTGAGATCTGCTGGTAGGAGCTACTGTAAGTCTCTTGGGGAGCTTCTGTTCTCCCACTGAGGAAGGAAACATTTGTCCACTGACCAGTTAGTTGTCTTACTTTCAACTGATGTAGCCTTCTTAAAATGATACTGGTTCCATAATGCCAAACAAACACACTGTATTTGAAATACTCAACACAGGGAGAAAAGAAAGACCTATAGAGGTAATCAAAGGCACCCACAGTAAAGACATTTACAGCAACAACCTATAGATGCTTTGATGACTTGGAACAACTGGGATTGTAAAAAGGCACAAAAATACTTGGTCTTCCTGCAGAAGGTCTTTTGTATTAGAGTCACCTGGTGCTTAGATTTGCTTTCCTTTGATGCTCAAGTATGTGACTGTAAAAAAAAAAAAAAAGTTTATTTGCTTGAAGAAATACTTTTGGATCTCTCTGGGGAGAATAGGGGCTGCTTCACAAGCCAAGGTAGTTGATAATCCCCTTCAGGAGAGTTGCAGAACCCTCTCCATTGTTGAGGGTATACTCCAGGAGATCCTCATCAGCTGCCTTGCTCGTGGCTTTGCATGGCCTTCATGTGTTCTATATCCAACCTCTTCTCCTATATCTTGATATTCAGATACAGTCACCTTCAAGTAATTGAGATAGTCAGGTTTTGCATACCTTTGCCAACTTTTTGAGAGAGCCTTTTCCTTATGCTAATTAATTTAAAATCAATAATGAAATGTTTGGAGCATGTTCTCCCCTTCTGTATTATCCTATCTTTGAGAGCAGGGACTGTCCTCTTATTCTTGGCATCTCTTGAAGGCCCATCGTAAATAGAATAGGGATTGAAGAAATTAATGAATACTTAACTTTCTCACTTTCCCCCGGACATAATTAAATTTTGGCTAAGAAAGGACTGTATATGCAAAGTGTCAAAGGTTAACAGCAAGCCTGTTTAAAACAATAGCATGTGTTCAACTAATTATGAAAAGACATTTTTTTTAAATTTAAAAGTCTGTTTTTAAAATTTTTATGACAGTTTATGTTTAATTTTACCTGCCTCACCTCTGGCTGTAGATGATAGATTTCTATTTTAATTATGCAGCTAGTGATTACTACAAATGTGTTGAGGCTTTTTTTCCCTCTCTCTCTCTCTCTCTCTCTCTCTCTCTCTCTCTCTGGAGATTGGAAGTGAGCAGCTGTTAGGTATTATCAAGTTCTCCTGGAAATGGTAATGATACATGGTCAAATAATTAATTCCTGCCAAATGGCTGAGGCTGACATGCTTCCCACAGCCTTGGTGTATTAGGAATATTAAACAGGGGAGAAAGTCTCTGGGCTGACACACACAAGTGTGAGAGTCAGGCTTTGCATACCTATATTTTCTGTCCAGTCCATATGATAAGAGTTAAATTCACTCTTTAGCAGTTAGATTTTGTGGCTCCACAAAGCACCCTTTTGCTTAGTGGTTTAAAACAACAACCATTTTGTTAGTCCATGATTCGGCAGGTTGGTTAGCAATCTGGACTGGGCTCAGCTATGTGGTTCTTACTGTCTTGGCTGGAATCACTGAATTGTCTGGGTCAGCTGCCAGGTTGACTGGGGGCTGGCTATTTCAAAATTACCTCCATTGCGATTGCAATTTTTTCCTCCACATGCCTCATACCGTCTAGTTAGATTAGACAGAGCAGGGTTTAGGAAAGAGCAGAAGCATGTCCCTTTAAGATCAAGACTCAGAACAGTCATGCTGTCACTTCTGCCACATTCTATTAATCAAAGGAAGTCTCAGAGCCAGCAACATTTAAAGGGAGGGAAATAGAGTTTATATCTTGATGGGAGGAGCTAGAAAATAATATTGGAAAGGGCTTGGACACACAGAGGTTGTTTTCATAATCTAGCTTAGTCACACCAGATAAAATTTTAATTATTTTAAAGATCTGCATGTGCAAAGTAAGCCCATCAGTTGAGTCTCCAGATGTTGAGAACCATAAACCAACGTGGACTTTGTGCTAGAGTCAGAAGCAGGGCCCAATTTGGCTGTGCAGGATGAACATACTGTTTCTTGGAGAGGAATAATGAGTTATTGCTTCTGGACTGAGAGCTCTTTCTGCTGATGTTTGTTACCAGTTTGAAGGCAGCAAAGGCTCATCAGAAATAAAACAAAACAGCATGATCAATGAATGCCTAAAAAATCTCTACATTAAATCAAGTATGTTCTCCTCCATCAGCATTTTGTCTCTCTAGACATGTAATACTCCAAGTCATCACTGCCTTGTTCTCTGCCAATCTGGACATAACCATAACTATGGTGTTAGCAGATAGTTAGGGTGTTTTAAAAAAATGTTAAGGGTATTTCTATTTTTATAGGGGTCTATTGACATTCCACAGCCTTCATGGGCCAAAGTCTTAACGTCATGATGATAGAAGCACAGGCAAAGGTGCTCATGCCTTTGAAAAATGTACTCTATGTAGCTTCTGAATAATTTTTCTCCTCCTTTTTTTGCTAAGCATAGAACTGTCTCTTATTGTCAGTCCTGAATTTAAATGAGTGGAATGCTGTACAAGGCATTGCCATATACATTATGTAAAGGGTAATGTTGGAGATAATCACTGTTGTAGGGTGTCCAATGCTATTGTGCCAGCAGTAGCACCCTGTTGAAATGTAATAAATTTGGTTGTGTTTTTTTTCTGTCCATCTGGTCTTTGTTCCTGCCATTTGTAAAAGGTAGATGTTTCAGCCTTTTCAGCAGTTCCTGGAGCTACTTGATAATAAAATCCCTCTCACTAATACTCCCCTTGGCTAATAAATCTCTCTTCTGCTAAGATAACCAGAATCATTTTTAGTTGATTGCAACCCAAAGACCTATTGATTTATTTTAAACTGTTTCCCTCTATGTATCCTCAGGCTTTCTTAGTTCTTAGTCCAAATGTTTAGTTTTTAGAGACCAAGGTGGTGATGAAAGCACCATTGAAATAGGTTCACAACAATATTTTCATGTAATCGAATGAGAAGCAGTGGTGTCCCTCCCAGGGCTATTTACCAGACAGGTGCGGCTGTCCACGGATAATATTTCTACTGGCTGCTAAGGCATCACAACTTACTTTCCTACCTCTGAATCCCCAACTAAAGAATTACCTTCAGCACTCAGAGCCCCTTATGCCTCTCTTTTCTACCAGACCCCATGGAGGCATCTCATAGCCAATAACTAGTTTATATGAGGGTGGAATGGCCACTCCCATGACTCAGAGGGAACAAATCAATACTGCGTCAGAACCCATAGGGGTCAGGCCAAGGCTAGACTCCAGTGGAGACCACGTCCTTGCTCAACTCCTCCTCCATCTTCTGTTTCTCTCATTCCTTTTCTGACAACCCCTCCTCAATGAACCACGTATACCTGAAACTCTGCTCAGGGTTTTCTTCTAGGAAAGTCAAGCCAGGACTACAGGATTGGATATGACAAAGGACATGTTAAATGTGGAATCTAATTGCAATAGCAATGGACTGCAAATGAGAGTGGCTTAAAACATTAAAAGATTATTTCTGCTTACTATAGTTCAATGTACCTTTGTAGGCATCAGGTAGTCAGTCATTCAAAGACCCAGGCTCCTTCCATCTTGTGGCTCTAGGTTTTCTAGCATCTCTTTGGGTTCTCAGCATCCTCTCTACTCAGGGGAAAGACAGGGAGGCTCGAACAAGGGCCAAATTTATAGGCAAGTCCTGGAAGTGGCAACCTTACTTCTATATGCATTCCATTAAGCAGAATTCAGACAAATGTGCAAGGGAGACTGGCTGTGTAGCTGTGTGCCCAGTCAAGGGAGAAGACCCTAGGGGAGGCCTCAGAGTCTACAAATAAAAGAGATGGTGTGAGGAAGCAGAGCTGGGAAGCTGCAGTAATTAAAAACTCCCATACAAAAGAGCACCCCATGCCCATTGCTCAGGCAACCATGTTGACTAAACAAAGCCTTTTTTTCAGAGCAAAAGGGTGGAATTTTAATAATTAAGGCAGGGCCCAGAGGTAAAATGGGACTGTTCCAGGTAAACAGGATGTGGAGTCATCCCAGCTATAGCTGACTCATAGGCAGTCAAGAAATGACTGATTCACACCACGTGGATAATAAAAATGTTTTAAATGTTTCCTTCCTGGGGAACATGTCACAAAGCTGTGTTGAAGGGGAAGAGAAATAGAAGATAGAGTTTGAAAACTTCATGACTCATAACTGCCTCCCTCCCTAACCCCTCAAAATATTCAGAGCCTCTGAACCATTCATGTTTTCCTCCCCATCTGATGCAACTTCCTGCTTTCTCTTCTCTATTCATTTTCCACAGTGGTATCAAGCTGTACATTAATATTTGCTGTGAGGCCACTACTGATTCCCTTCCACTGTCTCATGTGAAAAACCTGGGTTATGGTGTAGATCTCTGAGACCCTTCTGATACGGACATTCTCTAATTCTAGAAGATAAGGAGGCTCAATTGGGACAAGGGACAGAACCTAGCCATGCAGTTGAGAGTTAGGGGTCTAGGAGTGGAAAGAAGCAATCAGTGATGCAACATGAGTGACAGCTGGTCTCCAGAGGGTGCAGCGGTGGTGGTGCAGGTGATGGATCATTTACAGATGTGCTCAGGGTAAACCAGGCACTGATGTTTTCTGCCTGGATCACCTGAGAACCTTGTCTAAGAACCTGAAAAGAGGAGGGTGGGAATAGTGCTTATCTGTAAATATGAAAGATGTCTTGTAGAGGGGCTGACTCTTTAGAGGAGACTCCATGAAACTGGAGTTCACCTCTGCTCATTATTTTTTTAAAGTGCTTCAAGCTTGATAGAGAGGCTGCACTCATGGAAAAAAAAGGTCGAAGCTTTAGAAGCCATTGTTTATTGAAGAAAGTCATCAGACCTGAAGATAGAGCCTGCTCATACTCTAAGAGCCCAGGGAAGAAAGCAAGGCTATTGTCTCCCAAGGCAGCAGCAGTGATAGCAGAGAACAAAACCATGCCCCTAGGGTCAAAATTCATGTGTTGAAATCCAAACCCCCAATGTGATGGATTTGGAAATGGGACCTTGGGAGGTGATTAGGTCAGAGGGTGGACACCCCATGAATGGGGTTAGTGTCCTTATAAGAGATGCCCCAGAAAGCTGTCCCCCTTCCGTCATGTGAGGCTTCATATTTAAAAAAAGAAAAGAGAGGAGAGAGCTTGTCACCTCTCTCTCTCTCTCTGCCATGTGAGGGTAGAAGAAGGCCACATTTGTAAATCTGGACGACGACTTTTCCCAAACCTGACCATGCTGGTGCACTGATCTCAAACTCCCCAGACTCCAGAACTGTGAGAAATAAATCTCTGTGGTTTAAGCCACCCAGGCTAAGGTATACTGTTTGAGTAGCCTAAAATGACAAAGACAGGGGCGTTTAGGCTGCTGTAGTCTCCATCAGCACATTCCCGTATTTATTGATCTCCATAGTGGATATGATGGGGCACCGCCCACATCCCCTTTTCAGGGAAATATCCCTATCCTCTACCGTCAGGAATTTCAGTTGTTGATTGCTCATATCAGAAACCCACCAGGAATCCTACCTTGAAATTACCCTTGGCCTCAAGGGACTCTCTCATCACGGTTATGTCTCCTTCTAGAGCAGCTGGGCAATGCTGACTAATGCAAGAACACAAGGGCCTGGTCGCCTTGCCTCAAATGGACACCTGAGAAGGCCAGTGCAGACTCAGAACGCCCAGCTGGGTTGTCTGAGCCCCCCATCGTCAGTGCAGTGGGAGTCAGCTTTACTCTCTGCCCAGTCCCACCTTTGTCATGCTTTTGCAGGTATATATCCCAATTGCAGGCACCAGAAGACCCTCTGAGCCCACCTCCTTGACTCTATTTCTGGAAGATGTGAATGAGGACAATCTGAGACATAAAATCTAAATAAAATGATTGTGCTAGAACATGCAGTTTCCAGCAAATTCTACAGTCCCCATTTCTAAGCCACGGCTCCCTAGTCTCCTCCCATCCAGACATGCCCCACAAGGATGGGAGAAATGGGGAGGGATACCAGTGGGGGATGGGAAGCAGCTCTCCACAGCTCTCTTCTCTGCTGCTGCTCTTACATTACCTCCCCGCTTGCCTTCTGTTTATGGCAATTCCATGTCTTAAAATGTTTTTTTTTTTTCTTTTGCAAGGCACATAACACTTCATCATTTTCTTCTCTCACAAGTTTTGGTTTCCTCTGCCTAAATGGGATTTCCTATAGCTACAGAAAACTCAGAAGCTTGTGTGTATTTGTGTGTGTGTTTATCTTTGTGAGTGTATGTGCATCGTAACATTATATAGAAGATCCCTTGTCTTTTTGGCACTTGAAACTCAGAGCATCTGGCAGACAAAACCCGCAATATGGCCGGGCTTCCTGTCTCCCTCCAGTCACAGCCCCCAGCTCCTTCTACCTTATGAGTTATTCAGGTACTTTGGTGGCCAATGTGTCCCTGTCTATGATCTTGAAACTCTCTGACTCCATGAGCACCTCCACTCAATCACTGCAATATTCTTTAAGGTTCTAGAGACCTGAAACTCTGACCACAGACTGAGAGCCTATCTTCTACCTTGTGCTGTGGGCACAAAACCCACAGGTGGTTTTTCCCTTGGAAGGTGCTCCTAACCAAGCCATTTCATTGTGGATAGAACTTGAGAGGGTGGTAATCTATGTTACTGAAAGTTGCTAACTCCTAACCCAGGATGAGCCAAACACCCTCTCAGTGTGATGACAGAAGATGCACATTCACACTCTATTTTCAGTCTTTCATGGCTTGTTGCTCAACTGTTAAGCCTATGGTTTCAGTACTTTTGTTAAGAGTCTATTTCTGGCATCACATATGTAACATCTTCATTCAAGGTACACTTCATGCTACACAAGAGTGGTGTTCCTGAAAAACTGCTTCTGCATTGGCCTTTCTTGAGATCCTGACATTCTCTGAAGCCTCTCTGCCCTCTAGAAAGTTAGACAATGAGTTCTAAAGCCCCATGCCATGGTTTCTGTGCATTTCTCACACTGGCATGATCCCCTATACATTTCCTTCTGTAATTTATTTTTATGCAAGCCAGTTTGGCCCTTCCTTGTTTGGATGCAAAATGTGACTCTTTCTCCAGATTCTAGAAGAAATCCAGTCAGACAAAATGCATTGAGGATATAGACTCTCACTGTCCCATGAGGAAGGCAGGCCAACCCAGCAACTTCCTAACTTCATTCCTGTTTAACTTACTTGTTTAGTTTCCTCGTGGCCCTTTCCTAAACCACAGTCCCCCAAAGGTGACCCTAGGGGCATGGTTTCACTCTCTGTTGTCACTGCTGCTGCCTTGGGAGACAATAGCCTTGCTTTCTTCCCTGGGCTCTTAGAGTATGAGCAGGCTGTATCTTCAGGTCTGATGACTTTCTTCAATTAACAATGGCTTCTAAAGCTTCTACCTTTTCTTTTCCATGAGTGCCGCCTCTCTATCAAGCTTGAAGCACTTAAAAAAAATAATGAGCACAGGTGAACTCCAGTTTCAAGGAGTCTCCACTAAAGAGTCAGCCCCTCTACAACAAGACATCTTTCATATTCATGCTTTCATCTGCACCACCTGGTAGAGTACATGGCACAAGGTGGCCACTCACTGAGTTGATGGAATTAAAAATGCCGCAGAAAATTATTTCACAAAGCAAAGTATCTTCTTCAACAAGGTTAATAAGCTCTGTTTTAAAGGCAATGATCAATTTGTGTTTTTGCATCTGGGGGGTTTCTTAAGTATAAGAAAATGAAATGGACTTAATAAGATGTAACTATAAACTAAACCTTTTCTCATAAGGCAGTTGGCTACAGATTTCTCTTTGGCAAAAATAGGCTTTGCTTGGTAAGCAGCAGTGGGTCAGGGGCAAAAATCTGTTTTTGTGTCATAGACAAAATTGTAGAAGGTATACTGTGAGCTCTAGGCAGCAAGCCAACATTCTCTTTACTTCTGATGCTTAAAAGCTATGCTTTGATTTTTGTTTTTATTTTGTTTCCAGTGCCAATGCTCCTGGGTCAATATGTTAATTCAAAAGCTAGTTGAATATATTTGCATATTGTGCATATTCTTGACTCCATAGAAGCAGAATTAAAATTAGAGTTCTCTGCACTTTTACTAGTATGGCCTTAGAATTCTACAGAAAATTCCATTCTCCTTTATTGTTATCAAAGTCTTTGAAATTATGTAAAAGATAATGGTATTGGGCCATTGTCAGCCTAATATAGTACATGCAACTGAAGAATGGGTTATCTTGACTTGAATTATTTAATCAACAGTGACTGGATAATTTTCATTGTTCTGCACCTAATGTCCACATACTTAAATAGGGTAGTTGACAGGAGGAACCATGAATTTGTAAGAAAAAAAAGTTAAAATACCTTCATTTTACTGGAATTTAGCATTCCCTTTGATAATGTATGTAGGCAAACAATTGCAATAGTATTAGTCATATCTAGGTCTTTGACATCAGTAGAAAACAATTATTTTAAATATTGTTTTAAAATATTAAAAAATATTAAAACAATTATTTTAATACACATTACAATTGTTTAAAATATGTTAAATGTCCTTTCCCCTAAACCTGACTTCAAAGTGTTATTATTAGACTTTCCACTAATTCTTATTATTTAATGTACTAATAAAGAAGCACAAACATTAGTACATCATAAATTTATGTTTTCAATATTTGGATTAGTAAATTTCACTATAATTTACTTTCTACTTTGTACTTCTGTGCATTCCCTTTGTGAATTTAAAAACATTAGCCTGAGGGAGGTCTATCATCCTGTCAGATGGCCATCAGGGCCCAAGGGACAGGAAAGGCTAAGATCTTGAAATTCACCTAATATTTGTCGATACCCAACTACTGTTTTTTTTCATGTCTCATTTAACCACAGCTCAAGCCTTCTCATCTTTTTCTCCTCAACAGGACCCTGTTGAGGATGTCAGTTATCTGCTGAACAGCTCTTTTCCCCATATGCCCCAAGATACTTGAAACTCAGCAAACTATTTCTGATGAGCAGGAAACTTACTTAGTCATGGCTTGATGCTCTGAAAAAGAGTCATTATATTTTAGAATGAGCATGAGCTTTTAAAAATATGGGTAATCAAGTCTGATCACACCACGAAGGCTGCTAAAAAAGGCAGACCTCGATTTGGGCTCTTATAAATCTCAAATCTTTAGGAAAGATTCTAAATTTAGAACCACCTTTTTAATTCCAACAGGACAGAAGCTACTTTAAATGATGTGTCATCCACTGATGAAAGAGAAATTGGTATCATTCTGAACTTACCGTGTTTGCTCCTTGCCAGTGCAATGCTGAGGCTAGGGAGAATCAGGCACACTGCAGAGTTGGGAGGAGGCTTGCCCTACTTAGAGAAAATATTTAACACATGGCAGCGTTGGATACATTGGCTCAATTCATCAGTGGAGATTCAATACTACTGTGTTCTTAGTTTTCTCAGTCTGAATTTAGGTGTATTTTGGTTTTAGTTTTGTTTTTTCATTTTGTTTTGTTTTTACTGCAGCAGTGACAGTCAAATTTTAGTTTAAGATTTGCTGAGGAGGAAACATTGAAACTCTTTTCTGGGATGCCCAAGTAGTTTGAAGGAATGGGAGGTTTCCTTGCTGTGAGAGTGCAGATACTGTCACCCCACTGAAGCCCGCCAGCTGTCAGATTGTTATCCAGTTCTGCAGCTCTGCCTCTGTTGTCTGAAACAGACTTTCTCAGCTGCTGAGTCATCACGGTGCTGAGAAGCCAAATCCACTGAAAATCATCCTTAGGACCCTTGAATATTTTACCCAGCATATTTTGGGAGGCAGAGCAGAGCCAAGCATAAGCCTCAACAGTTAAATAGGCAACATCTGCAGGTATAAACCCCACTCTGCTTGTGAAGTTCTCTCATTCTTCAGCCTCCCTCTTCCTCCAGCATTCTGTCTGCAGGCTGCTGCAACCCTCCCCAGTGGCTGATATGGCTGGTCACGCTGCGCTCACAGGTCAATGTGTCCTTCACCGGGGATATTTGTCAGCTGATATCAGCTAATTAAAAGCATGTGTCATAATGAGTTAAATTCTTAAGGTGAGCTGCTAGGCAAAACCTAGGCGCTCTCCTGGCCAGCCTCCTTTCCTTCACTTCCACCACCAATCACAGACCAAGCTCTGCCCACTTCATCCTCTAAACTTTCTTCAGTGCCACACCGCCTTCTTCATATCACCTTCTAACTCACCCAAGCTGCCATTGCATTACTTCTAGCTCAGCATTGTCCAAGATGGTAGTCACTAGCCACATGTGGCTATTTTCATTTAAATAAATTACAGTTGGCTGGGCACCGTGGCTCATGCCTATAATCCCAGCACTTTGGGAGGCTGAGGTGGGTGGATCACCTCAGGTCAGGTCAGGAGTTCCAGACCGGCCTGACCAACATGGTGAAAACCCGTCTCTACTAAAAATAAAAATAAAAAAATAGCCAGGCGTGGTGACGCACGCCTGTGATCACAGCTACTCAAGAGGCTGAGGCAGGAGAATGTCTTGAACCCAGGAGGCAGAGGTTGCAGTGAGCTGAGAACATGCCATCACACTCCAGCCTGGACAACAGAGTGAGGCTCCATAACAAAAAAAATAAAAAAGACAGTTAAATACAATTTAAAATTCAGTTGCTCATTAATACTAGCAAAAGTTTAAGTGCTCCCTGGCCACAAGTGATTATTGCTTCCTGTATTGAACAATACAGATGTAGAATATTGTCATCATCCCAGAATGTTCTATTGCACAGTACTGTGATGGCTTCTTCACAGCTCACTGGGCAACTAGTCTCTTGCCCTCTCTATCCCCTCTCACACTGTTGCCTACATATTCTTTTCAGAATGAAGGTCAGAGCCCATCTTATGGGGATGTCTGATTTGTCTTGGGGTAGCAGAACTCCAGCTTTATTCCAGCCACCCTTCCCCGGCTTTCTCTGCCTCTACCACCTAGGCTCACTTACTAACTTTGCTCACTTCTGCCTCAAGCCTCTGCAAATCCAGAACCTTCTCTCCATCTTCTAGATAATCGTCACATTTGCTGCACATTGTAGCTCTAATATCACTTCCTCAGAGAAGCTCAATTCATATTTGTTGAAAGACTGCCTGAAACAACATAAACAACAAATACATTACCAGAGGCTGAATACCAGACACTGGCATCTAGATGGAATCTATTTTCAAGTGTCAGTGGAGAACAGTCATTTCTCCAGAGCTGGTTTAGGATTAGAACCTTTGTTAGGATGAAGGTAAACTGGCAAGGAAGGCCTGGAGAGACAGCCTCCTCTGCCTCTAGCACTGATAGGAAGACCTCTGGGTCTCTGTGTCCTCACCTCTAATGAGATATATGGTATAGAAGGCAGAATGCTAAGGTGTCTTCCAAGGTGTTCACTCCTGGTGCACACACCTTTCATAATCCCCACCGCTCCAGGACCTGTGACTCAGATGGGATATATCTGTCATGATTAGATTCTCTTGATTCTGTAGTATGGCAAATGTAAAGACATTTTGTAGAGGCAATTGAGGGCCTAATCAGGTGACTGTAGTTCATAATCAAAAACTATGTTGAGAGGGCTGATCTAATCAATTGAGCTCTTATAAGAGGATTTAGAGGCCAAAAATAGAAGAAGTTAGAGAGAAGCCAGCTCCTTTGGCCTCACGTGGAGAGGTTCTGTGTTAGCCTCTAGGGGCTTACAGTCTCAGGCCTATGGCAGTCACAAAGAACTAAATTCTGCAGACAATTTGAACAAACTTGAAAGAGGACCCCAAACTCCAGATGAGAACCCTGACTCAGACAATATATTTATTTCAGTCTTGTGAGACCTTGAGCAGAGTATCTAGCTAAGTAAGCTGTGTCCTGACTCCCGACCCACAGAAACTAGGAGATAATAAACTGCAGTGTTTGAGGTGCAAAGTTTGTGGTGATTTTCCTAACGCAACAACATAAAACATACAATGGGATTCGAGATTCTTAACTCGTTTTGTGCCATGGACTACTTGGAAAGTCTGGTGAAGCCTATGGACTTCCACTCAGAATAAATTTTAAATGCTTAAAAAGGATTACAAAACAAACTGCTTTTATAGAAAGAGTAATAACATATTTTTAAAACATGTATCTGAGTTAGTATAACGTATGTACTTATTTGTTAACACATTAAATAATAAAGATCTAGTGGTAGGTCTAATAACTACCATTATATAAAAGAAATGAGTAAAAGCCATCTTCTGAGACAGCAACAGCAACAATAGTACAGGATGAACTTACTTGCCAATTCTATGGGTGTCAATGTCACATGATTGCTAGTGCATTTACAGTTGGGTGCTTCTATTCATAGTGGAAGGAAAGGCTAAATTTCACATAGGAGTAAGTAAAAATAACGATTAAGTTTTTTAATATATTCATTCATTCCATCCAGTATATGCCAACCTGCCTTCTATCCAGGTTAAAAATCTTTAGATTAGAAAGTTCCTGAGCTTCTGACTTCCACATTCTCTGCTGGCTTTGATCTTCGGAGTGATCCCCTGTAATTTCCATCCAATGGAACCAGTGACACTGGACTCTTGTTTACACTCTTAGGATGGCCCTCCTTCTTGTTTATCCCTAGCTCATTTTTCTTTATTTACATGAAATAATTGATCTCTATGTGTGATTCATGTCTTTTTGATATTGTAGAATTAACCTGAACAGAACACAGCTGCACCAAGGTAAATTCTGGGTGTATCTGTCTTGGTCTTTAAATTCCTGGGTCACAAATACCCTCCTGGGAAAGGTCAAAGCTCTTGACTGTAATGTTGAAGCTAGAGATGCAGACCTTTTAGTCTACACCTGCCCATCCCTGACCCCTTCTTGTTTCTGCAGCTCCAGTGCAGGCTGGTGCTCATGAAAATCTGCTCCCCAGCCCCTGCTGCCTGCACTGTAATTGTTATAAGTAGATGTTCTCTGTTCTTGTCTGTGCTGTAAATCAAACAATGCCTGCTTTCTAATCATTTCTTTGCTTCTTGATTTATTCCTTTTTTTCAAAAATTATAAGCATATTGCTCTAAAATTTAAAGTTTACTTGAGAGCTTATAATACATTTCTTCTTTCTCTTATGCCCAGCTCCTTTTACTATTTTCTTTTTCTCCATTGGTTACCTTCTTAACTTTACATAACTTAATCTATTATTTCTTGGTTTATCAACTTTACATGAAGTCTGTTGACTCACTGTTATGAAAAATGAGGATTTAACTCACTATACTCCCCATCACCCATGGAGCTTGTTTTATTGTTTTTGCTCTATTCTTGCATTTATCATACCTCTATTTACATCAGCATTAGCATCGTGTCTGCCCACCGGAGCTTCTTTCTTCTTTCTTATTTTTTTTGTCAGATATATATATATGCCTTCATATTATCAAATTTAGCATTATTTACCTTTCCTTTTTAAACCAAAATTGAGTCTTCTTTTCTTCCTCCGTAGATTAATTTTAGAAGTTGAAAATCTGCAAAGCACTTTTACCTAACTTTGACGAATAACATATTGTTCTATGTAGGCCAAGTGGTGACTAGGTCTCATGTGATGACCTCTGGGATCACTGGAAGAAGAAGGTCCTGACCATCAAGGTTCAATGATTCTCATGTTGTTCACACCATCAGGTAACTAAACTCATGTCTAATTTTTGTGTCTTGTTTGTTTTTTACATTTTAGTAAACAGTATGTGTAGAGGATGTTTCGTTTGTTTTATGCCTCTATGAGTTGTCAATTACTTCTTCATTTTTGGTTTTCTTGACAAAAGTGCAGCATGTCTTCAATCCCCAATTTTGAGGACCCTCCCAAAACAATTAAATCAGAATTTCTGTGGATGGAACTCCAACAAACTTATTTAAATGAAAGTATTCATAAATAAAGATAACATCGAACCAGATATACTTGAGAGAAGAAGGACAATCACTGGCAACTATAGCTTCCACCTAAGATACGTGATTTCCAAACTCTAGAAATAAAGAGTTCAATGGGCTGGCTTTTTGGGGAAGCACATTTAAACATTTTACATCCAGGGATTAGGAATAGAGCTCTATTTCCAGTGAGAGTGGCAGAGCGTGTGGTTCACATCTTGCCTCTCAGTTTAGTTCAAGTAGGTGCAAGTGACAATTACTGGTCCCGTTGCAGAGGCTTTGTAATATTTTTAAATAAATTCCTTGGTAATCAAAAATCAATACTATTTAGTCAATATGAACCTAAGAACTCAGGGTTCTTCATTTTGAGTCAGTGACACAATGTTCCATTCTTTAGGTGATTCCTGAATTTCCTCTACATATTTTTTAGTAAGAAAACTCCTAGAGCCTGAATTCACACCTTCAGTTCGGAAGTGAGCTAATGGATTTCTTTACTAAACTCAATTAATTTTTGTTGCTGAGGCAGATACTTTCCACTCTTTAGATCTGAACATCACTGTCTATTTTGTAAATGATCGCCAGGCTGAAGTGAAACAGAATGGTTAATGAATTTTTGATGAATATTAAAAATTTATGAAAATAATTAAAAGTATGATACATATTTAAAGGAGCCTGGTTTTGGTTTCCTTGCCTTAGAGTTATTCCCTCTCTGATCCTCTCTCTTCCTTAGCCTGCAAAGAACATCATAAAACGTCCGTGTCTTTCTACATTATGGAAAGTCATTTTGATAAGAATGCCTTTATGCCTGTAAACTGTCAGAGGTAAATTAAGTAGAAAATTATGCAGTACCCTGGTAAAACCAAATGTTAATATAGAAATTCTCATTAAATGCCCTAAGAAACTACAGATGTTTGAGTAAATTCTACTGATTGCTTTGGCCTGACCTCTTTTTAGTGCCCCCTTGCACAATGTACTGAAATCCTTCAACAGATCTCACCCCATATTGTCAGTTCAAACCAGGAAGCTTTTTCAGCATACTTGGCTGTGGCATTAACTCATTTTCTCTCCACCTTCTCCCTGCCCTCACAACAGCTCTCTGCAGTTCTGTGAGCAGAGAAATGCAGCAAGGCCCTCCTTCAATAATAAATAGGACATCCATTCAGGTCACTCATGCAGCTCATTTTAAATAAATTGAATCAATTCATGCCTATTAGCTGCTTGTCCTTGAACTAAGATAACATGGGATGTTCAGGTATCACTCAGAGGAGGAATTATGAGGGTGACAAAATTTGCTGAGTGCTCTAAGGCCAACTTTTATAAAATCTTGAGTAGGACAAGGGAAGGGACCTTCTATTATTCTTAATAAAATATTATGTTAACTATTAACAGTGTACTATACCCTTGGAAAAAAGCCTTAGAAAGTTAGAAAATTTGAGCATATTTTCCAATTGAGTTTTATTTGTGTAAAATGAATGAGGTGTCATTAATAATGTTTTGAAACAGTGCACGTCCCAGATGACTGGGAATGCCCTGTCACTTCTGAGGGACATCATAGGGATATATCCTCAACAGAATCAGCAAATCCATGGACTCAATAAGCTTAATTCAAATACTGAAGTTATACAAGGAGTAGATCGATGGTAGAGTCTATAATAGTAGGATTCTTCTAGAATATTTTTTCCTGTGGCTTTACATGCAGTCTAAGTGTTCATTTGCCCATTTCAGACTTTGCCTTTGCTATTATAATGGCTTAGCATTATTTCAAGTTTCTCTCCCTGTCTAGCCACATGGGATGATGTCATGCTATTGCCCCCTTCAAGTTAGCCATGACCATGAAACTTGTTTGGACAGTGAAATATGTGCAGATATGCTGTGTGTGACTTCCTGACTGCAGCACTTAATTGCTGATGCTTGACTCCTGAGTTTTGTCATCCCCTGTGATGATGATAATGAATGCAGAGGTTGACACAGAGGGGCCAAAGTATTGGTTCAGCCTGAAAGGAGGGTGGTCCTGAGCCCACTCAGGGTAAGTGGGAAATTAGTTTGCATTGTGCTGAGCCACTGGAAGTTTGGTGTTACTTTTCCTGCAATATAACCCTTGCCTATCTTTACTGAAGTAGGCCTCTAATCTCTTGAATGAGGCCCTCCAGGCCTACTGTTCTTTATAGCCAGGGCATTTATATTGATTGCTGTTCATGGAAGTTCTGAGTTGCTTTGTGAAACAGACTGGCACTTGGAAAGTTGTGAGCTGGAGGATCCAGAGGCTGATCTGCCAACAACAGAAAAGTGTATGCTTCATGGGTTTCTCTAATTAATAGAGAGAAGCCATGTGATAGAATCAAAATCAGGCTCAGCACTAGGTTCTCTTGGGATCTCTGCTTGTGATTATTGAAGGAAAAGAATGCCTCACATAATTCACTAAGGAATTGTTCTTGACCACTCAAACTAGCTCACTCTTACACTGATAATGGCTTATAAAGATAACCTTGATATGAGTAGTTGATTGAAAAGGCCTGTGTGTGATATCAGTTTCAGCTCTCCTTAGAAATATGGCAACTCCACAATGTGGATGTCAAGTTTGTTTTCATTAAATCCAATGAATTCCATCCACCTGAATGGGGTAAAATAGTTCATCTCTGCTCTTTCTCATGACTTAGTTCTAACCTATGAAATTTGCTAAATTCACCAAAAGGAGTGAATTATTTTAATAGTCCCTTACACTTTAAATTCCTTTAAAAGTGGGAACACACTGAAGAAAGCAGCCCTGTTTGTAATAGGCATGAACTTTTCATACTTAAAAGGCCCTATTTCTAGAAACACTTTTCACATGTGAAAGATGGGAGGCAAGGTATCTCTTTGGTTGGGTTTCAAATAGTGCTTCATAAATTCCTTGAAACACTTTTAAAATGTGGTTGAGGTATGCTACCCAATCGTCCATTATGTTCTTTCTCCTATGGCAAGGAAATCTTGACTTCCCTTTGAAGTGGATTCAGTCTCCTAAAGCATGATGTTTCTGAATTAAGTGGCTGTTGGGAATTAAGTGGGAAGGAGGATAAAGCTGAAATATTTTGCCAGTGCTGCATGAAGGCTAAAGAAGTAAATTATCCCAAATGAAGCTTTCATCAGCACTATTTATTGCTGATAAATAGGAAAATGTCTCAGCTGGAGTGCCTCTGGTCTCACTAATTTTTATGAAGCTCTCACAGACAGAGTTGGGAATTCACTCTTCCTTTATTTTTTTCCTTTTACGTGGCTCAAATTCCTTTGCAAAAATTGACTGACCCAAAGAGGTGAAAGTTTCCCTTAATTCTTTCCCTGTTTAAAACAATTACTGAAATGACTCAGTCTGCTCTATGAGTGCTCTTCTGCAGATATTACGTCTAATACATACAGATTGTTCACAATTTCTCCTGCTGCTTGTATTCTAATAAATTATTATTATTGTTATTATTACTGTTTGAGATAGGGTCTCACTCTGTTGCCCAGGTTGGAGTGCACTAGTGTGATCGTGGATCACTGCAGCCTCAACCTTCTGGGCTAAAGCAATCCTCCCACCTCAGTCTCCCGAGTAGCTAGAACAACAGCCATGTGCCACTACACCCAGCTAATTTTCTATTTTTTGTTGAGATACTATTGAACTCCTGGACTGGTATTGAACTCCTGGACTCAAATGATCCTCCTGCCTCAGCCTCCCAAACTATTGGGATTACAGGCATGAGCCAGTGCACTCAGCCTACTAACTTACTTTCATGGAGACTATGTTTCCTCAACTTTTCTTCCCTAGCATAAGAAGCTATCTTGCAGTTGCTGGTCTCTCCTCAACCTATTAAAGACCCTTGTGCGTCATAACTATTAGGTTGAAATTGCTATTTTTGTAGGTCAGAAATGGTTGGATATCAGAAATTTTGTATAGTTAGAACTTTATTTGCTATGGCAAGAAATACAAGGAGAATTTTTTAAACTGCCTAATATATGTAAACAATCTATCCTTTGTCATTTTATCTTCTATTCTTCTACAAAGAGAACAGGAAAGAGATCCAAAGCAGCAACAGCAAGACCGGCTGGAGAAGTGGCATGAGGTTCCCATGCACTGCAGGTCACTTACCCACCCTGGTCCCTCTTCAGGCTCAGGGTAATGAGAAGGCGGAGCAAAGCAAAGGAAAAGATGGCAGGCTACACTTGAGATCCTGCCAGTTTCCAGAAAACGTCTCTATTCTGATGGGCATTGCTTTCAAACAATAAAATGAGGGCAAATTCTGTCTTCTTTAAAGAGTATAACATTGAAGTATTTTACGCTTTTATATCAAAGAAGCAGGACACATCTGAAACATCCATGAAGACACTTGTCAAGTAATCACAAACCTCCCCCTTCCTCCCCTCTAAATAAATAGAAAACACAAACACAGCAATCACAAAACCTCAGCATTATCCAGCTCTCCAATGATCACATATCTATAAAGAAGAGAGAGCATTTTGGAGAAAACAAATCAAAGAAAATGAGAAGCCAGGATGTCTACCTTTCCTCCTTACCTACTCTGCTTCAAGCACTTTAATTGTGTTAGCTTATTAAATCTTCCCAACCCTTTACTTGGTGCAGAACATTATTCCACCTTACTGAGTGATATGGTTTGGCTGTGTCCTCACCCAAATCTCATCTGGAATTGTAGTTCCCATAACCCCCACATGTGGAGGGATGGACCCAGTGGGAGGTAATTGAATCATGGGGGCGGTTACATCCATGCTGTTCTCATAATAGTGAGTTCTCATGAGTTCTGATGGTTTTATAAGGGACTTTCCCCTCCTTTGATCTGCACTTCTTGCTGCCACATGTGAATAAGAACGTGTTTGCTTTCCCTTCTGCCATGATTGTACGTTTCCTGAGGCCTCCTCAGCCCTGCAGAACTGTGAATCAATTAAACTTCTTTCCTTTATAAATTACCCAGTCTTGGGTATTTCTTCATAACAGTGTGAGAACAGACTAATAAACCAAGGAAGGGACTAAGGCTGACAGAAAATATAGCTTGCTCCAAATGGAAGAGCTTGTTAAGTGGGAAAGGATAGACTCAAAGCCAAGGCAGGCTAATTCCAAAGTTGTACATCTTCTGACATAGCACACAATGGCCTCAAAGAATAGAGGCAGGCAGTGGATTTTATGGGAACCAGGAAAGCAAAGGGTTCTAGATAAGGGCAGGAGCTTGCTGATTCACAACTTCTCTGACAATACATATACGCTGCTCCTGTCTTTGAGCCTTTCTTCAGCACCTTAATGAAGCCATATGTCTGATGGTCTCACTGGGGAACAGAGGGGCTATTGGAGCAGGTGCAGTGTCTACCATGCCCTGCCATTACTCTACCCCACTCAAATTACCAGGTTTTCGTGGGAAGAGAACCTAGAAGGCACATGTGCCCTTTGTAAGAGAAATGTCATTGGCAAATGATTCCAAATAAAGACATAGTCATAGGGGAACAAGCATAGTTTTATGGATCAGGCATCACTGCCACTAAATATTTGTAAGATATTGGACATCTGAAAATGGAGATGACTGTACCTACTTTGTAGAATTGCCCCTTTATAGTAGTTTTCATTTTATTTTCCTTATGGACTCTTTTATACTTAAAAAAGTGCTAGTAACAAAAAATAACTTTTGTTATATATAGGTAATATCTATTAATGTTAACCAGAAATTAAGGCTGAGATTTTAAAAATATTTCTTAATTTTTTTTAAGTTATAATACAACTATTACATGTTAACATAAATAACATAATATTTCTTAAGAACAATAGCTGTACATTCCAAGCAAACTTAGCTAGAAAAGTGGTATTGTTTTATGAATCTCTTTAATGTCTGGCATAATACAAATAGCCATAAACTGGGTGCAGTGGCTCATGCCTGTAATCATAGCACTTTGGGAGGCTGAGTCAGGAAGATTACTTGAGCCTAAGAGTTTGAGACGAGCCTAAACAACATACCAAGATTCCTGTCTTT
This sequence comes from Sapajus apella, assembly GCF_009761245.1. Taxonomy (NCBI): domain Eukaryota; kingdom Metazoa; phylum Chordata; class Mammalia; order Primates; family Cebidae; genus Sapajus; species Sapajus apella. The sequence goes on along the minus strand of NW_022436973.1, from coordinate 13,869,135 downwards.
ACTTAAAAAAAAAAATTAGCCAGATATGGTGTCATGCTTCTGTAGTCCCAGCTAGTCTGGAGGCCTGGAGGCTGAGACAGAAGAATGACTGGAGCCCAGAAATTCAGGGCTGCAGTGAGCTGTGATCATGCCAATGCAGTTCAGCCTGGGCTACAGGGAGACCTTTCTCTAAAAAATAAAAATAAAATAATAAAATAAGAATAGCCAGATTATTTTATCTGCTTCTGCATTCAATTTGTTGTAATACATTACTTGTTTGGGTTGACATATATAAAGAAAACTCAGCTTCACTCAGATTTGTAGTTAGAAAAGAGAGGACTTCGTGGAGTGCCTGCAAGGAGACCCCCAAGGTCTAGAACTAGAATTTGACAGGAACTGCTCTAAGAATTAAAAAAAGAAGAATACAAAATGAAAGAATGAGAGTGGCAAGAGAAAGCCAAATGCCGAGGCAGATAGGGGTGACCTCCCAGTGAAACCCATCTCCAAGCTGAAGACAGTTTAAAACCTGAAAGCCAAGCTACAAGTTAAATCCTTGGACTGGATTAAAAGCTTGTCTTCCCGTTTGGCTTTCTTTCCTCTGACTGATCCCCACCCTTCACCTATTTTAAATATGCCTACCCTTTCCTAATTGGTTTTTCTACACTGTGGTGCCCACCTTTGAGTGGTGTCTCCGCTCTAACCTTTTTTTGCATACTTAAAAGCCAATCAACACACACGCCCCATTATGAATTCATAAAAGGCTGCAGACCCAGCCACTTGCGGGCCTTTCCCGAATTGAGGTAGGGGAACCACTCCCTGTATCCTTCTTTGCTGAGAGCTTTCCTTTCACTTAATAAATTCTACTCCACTCACTCTCTGATGTCCCTATGCCTAATTCTTCCCAGGTGTGAGACAAGAACTCAGACGTAGCTGAGCTCAGGAGCAGAAAGATCACAACAAAAGAATTTACTACAGTGTCAGAACACAGAAAGCAGATATTCACTAAATTGTATGAGAAAATGTTATCCTCAAGCTTTATTGTACTTACATACCTGTGCCTAAAAAATGTGTCCAGAAGAATATCACAATGAGAGTAGTATTTGCCAAACAACTGGATAAATGGAAGCACACATACATGCAAACATTCATGGACACAAAGCTCTGAGCTCCCTTTACCTCACTTAAGCCAGAACATTGGCACCACTTTGAAAATGTTAACAATTAATAGAGTAATCAAACTAAAACCTACCAAAAACCTAAAATTCTCAACATGTAAGCACAGAACTTTAAATGAAATTCAAGCATATGCTTTGATTTTAGGGATAAAGCTTAGCTAAATATTATCTTTTGAAATCCTCTAATCCTCACAATACTTTTAATAACATTATCGGGCTAGTAACCCAAATACCAGAGGTCACATCAGAATTAACAAGCAAATGTACAGTTGATTCTTTTTTAAAGTGTTGTTCTGATGCTACATAAAATTACACTGAGTTAATATTTGTTTTATTTAAAAGTAAATTAATAACCAATAACTCAAAACAATGGAATTTTTAATAATGACCATAGGCCATGTAGTTGTTTCATAACATTGGCAAGTTTTAAATTAGGATTTCTATTTCCTTTTTTAATAGTAGCTTTATTAGAATATAATTCACTACTGTAAAATCCAACTAAATTATTCAATTCAGGTTTAGTAACTTCACAGAGTTGTGAATAAAATAAAACGTATATTTTCTAATTATTTCCCAAAACAGCAAGGACTTACAATATTAGGGTGCATATTTATTGATCTTCATTTCAGAGTATGTATATTATTATACCCATTTTAAGAAGGTCCAATGATGAGAAATTCTGAGTATCAAGGTTTTAATTTTCTTCAAGAGTATATCTTCCAGTGATTTATGCTAAGATTATTTTGTAAGTAAATTGATGGACGATATCAAGCTTAATATATTGATAAAATTTTATTTGGGACTTCAACTCTCTAAAGCTTATTTTTAATATCACAGTCATTGAGTTACAATTAACTAAATTAAAATTTTTTTGAGATAAGCAAATTTAAAAATGATGAAAGGAGAAGCAAAACTTCATTAGGTTTAAGTAAAACTTGATTTAGTTTTCTCCTCACTATTTTTTTATTTGTATATCATTTTTTTTCAGACAATTTTATTGCCTTACACTCTTTAAGTCAAGTTTTCTGTTTTGTTTTGTTTGTATATTTGTATCCAGTCCAGTTTCCATTAAGAAAGGTTGTTTTTATTTTTTTTATTTTGAGATAGAATCTTGCTTTGTTGTCCAGGTTGGAGTGCAATGGCGCGATCTCAGCTTATTACAACCTCTACCTCCTGGGTTCAAGCAATTCTCGTGCCTCAGCCGTCCCACCAGCTGGGATTACAGGCACGCACCACCATGCCTGGCTAATTTTTGTATTTTTAGTAGAGTTGGGATTTTGCCATGTTGGCCAGGCTAGTATCAAACTCCTGGCCTCAAGCAATCTGCCTGCTTTGTCGGCCTCCCAAAGTGCTGGGATTATAGGCGTGAGTAACCGAACCTGGTCACCATTAAGAAATTTCATATATATATTTATCTGTTCAAAGTAAGGGGCATTAATTTTAAATGTCTACTAAATGGATTTAACAAGCAATCTGAAGATAACCAGATTATGGGTACGTTTGAGGTTATATTGATATATTTAGCCAAATTGTGCTAACTGGTATATCTTCACTTAAATTATGACAAAATATTACCCCTCTTTCCATTGGTACTGGGGACCCCAGGGAGTACTGCAAAATGGTCAAGGAATGGGCCTGGAACCACACGGTTTATTTACCTGAATTACTCTCCACCTTCTCCACCCCATGCCTTTACTGCTCTGTAATGAACTGCTGGCCTGTGGCCAATCTCTATCAATGGCATGGCTCTCTCACAGGTGCTTATAACCTTGTTTCTTCTGTGTACTGGTTTACAAAATCATTCTTCTCCTCTTGGGTTCACTTCTACTTGGAAGTCAATATTTTTGAGTTCATGAGGGCTGTTTTTTTACCCAAGCCACTTCTTCCACTAGCTTCTCATGTGAGGGTGACTCATTGGCCCCTCAGACTCTACCACTGGGTCCAGGTGGCTGCTGACTTGCCTCTCTTAGCATGAGTGCCTTCTCTCCATCCATCAGCCGCGCCTCCCTCTTCTATCCCACCCCCCAGCATGCTGCTCACCTCGACCATGCAGCTCACTAGTTGTAGACACTGCTTGGGTGCCGGAAGGAAAAGGCCTTCCTTCTTGTAGTTCAAAGGAGCCACATGAACTTCATGCTATTCAGCAACTTCCTGAAAATAGAATCTGAGGTGGCTTTCTCTAAATTCACACGGCAAGCATGCTATAGGCCCAACTACAGCTCAGCCTAGGCCACTTTAAAAGGATCTGGAGGAAAGTTTTGGTGACATAGGCACAAAGACTGGTTGGCTGTGACCAAGAAGATTTGTGAAATGTCAGCTGCAGAGAAGGACATCTAAATACCTTTCCCCTGTTGTAACACTTTAACACTGAATGGTATTTGGCATAATCCCTGAGTTGGCAAATGTGTTATCTGCTTGCACCAGGAAGACCTGGCTTTACAGAGGCACTTGTGGTGCTGCCACACCATTAAATATGTTTGAGGTACTTAAAAGTATTTTAATATGAACTATGTTATGGGATGCCAATTTGATAATTGAATGGGGGATGTTGGGGATTATCTTTATTGTAACAAAACCAAATCCCTTTCAAAAAGTCTATTTCTTTCTTCACTATGAGCAAAACATATTATGAGATACCTTTCAGAAATAGACAGTCCAGTCATTTTTGATTCATGCCTGTAGCTGGTGTCCCACCTGTCATTGCCCATAAGAAAGGTAGAACTGCCACCACCATTTCAAATCTGAATTCCTTCTTTTGGCTGCTTAGAACTTGAAGCTTTACATATTATTATCTGGCACCGCTATTCAAAACCAGCAGAGGCCACAACAACAACAAAAAAGCAAAATTCATGGCAAAAAATAATGCAAGGAAGACATCTTTCTACATCTTTTCCTCATTTTTATATAGAAGATTTTTATGGATGAAGAAAATCCCAAAAAGATATATATTCAAACTGTTTTTAAAGTCACATTTACAAATTTAATTTATTCCTCTTACATTGGCTTTTGATTTTAAGCAATGACATTTGAAGGGTGTTTGAATATACATCCTTATTTATTGCTGCTGAAAACACCTGGGGCTGTCATTTTATCAACACATTTGAGAGCCAAACTCTGTTCTGTGTGCTGGGGAACTTAGTAGTAATTCATACAGATGGGGTACCCTCCTTGTGGGGTCAGAGACAAATGATAAAATCACAATCTAACAAATCCAAAAGAAGACTATTAGGTAGATTTTAGCACCATGAAGATTGAAGCCTTTCAAAGCAGCTCCCAAGAGAGTGTCTTGAGTTGAATCCAAGCATTCAGTAAGCAACATATGTGGCATAGAAGAAAACTCCATATTCTGTAGGCAAAGGCCAGGAATTTCCTTCTAGTCGGTATGATGTACAGTATGGTCTATTTCCCTTAGGAGGAAAGTTCCCATCAGTTCCTTGGCATTGAACCCTGCCTTTTCACATCTTCCATCTCACCTGGCAGATGAACAGATGCTGTGGGATTGTCAGGGTGGGGTGCAGGGGAGGGTGCCATCTTAGAGACTAAATACATAAAGCCTTGTCACATTTTACAACCACACTTTAACTAGCTTAAAAGTGATTTGAAAAGAGTTTCCTTTAGAAAATACAAAGTGAAAAAGGGCTGCCTGTTTCTAATCATTCAAGGTTTCCAACTCCAACAGCTAGGAAAAAAATCATTTTCAATGCATTTGCAAATGGAATGACCCAATCATAAACAACTACTCTTTATTTATCCCCCATTTCCATTTGTTTGCTATCCTAATACACTTTTATCCTCCCACAGACAATTGATGGGAAGTAATTATCTAAAATTGTCCTTATTCTTCATATATTTGTCTTTTCTATAAAAGGCTCTCCAGGTATATCCCCAAGCGAGCTACTCCTTTCACGTTGTACCTTCCTTACTCAACTTGACTCTACAATTTGGTTCTCGCCCAAAGCAACAGAAGATGAGTTATCAATCAGGGAAACCCTTGAAGCCACATCCCAGTTGATCTTGTTAGCACATTAGTCATTGTAATGGGGTGAATGGTGGTCTTCCCAAAATAAATGTCCTCATCTTAAACCCCAGAACCTGTGACTGTGAACTCATTTGGAAAAAAACAAGTCTTGGCAGATATGATTAAGCTAAGGATCTCAAGGTGAAATTGTCCATTATTCAATCACAGGTGTCCCTATAAGAGACACACAGAGAAAAGGAGGAGTCAATGTAAAGAGGAAGGCAGAGATTGGAGTGATGTAGCCACCAGACTAGGAACTCCAACAGCTACCAGCCTCCATCTTTACCAACATCTAATTTTGAACTTTTGGCCTCCAGAACTGCCAGAGAATAAATCTCTCTTGTTTTCAGCCAACAAGTTTGTGGTAATTTGTTACGGCAGCCCTAGAAACTAACAGAGTCATTGTGAGTTATATAAATTTCTTAAAGGCAGGGCCTAAGTGTGCATCCTACATGCAGAAAAGGCTGAATTGGTGTGATTTGATCAGGTCTATTTGAGAATGGAGCAAAGTCAAAAAAGCATCTGTCATAGAAATAGCCATATTTCTAGTATCTGTGTAGCATCTTAAGCCAAGCAGGGATATTTATCTTTCTCAGAAGAAAAGAAAACCATAAAATTATTTTGAGAGCTGTTCAGGTAGATGATACTAGTCATATCACAAGGATTTGAATGCAAACCGGAAAATTAAATAAGGCCAGTTAACACCTATGTCTTTCCTGGAAACGTTCCTCTCTTCCTTCATAGAAATGTCCTTATATATAAAATTCAATTTCTCAGCCCAGTGCTTAGTCCATCTCAGACTGATTAATCAGCACAAGAATGCTGTGTGGATTAACTGTTCCCTTCTTGCTGAAAAGAAAGCGACTTTCAAACTCTCTTGCATCTGAGCAGTCATAAATTTCTTGCATTGCCAGAGAACAGCACAGGCCAACTGCAGGGAGTGGTTGTTTATTTCTCCAAATACTGATGAAAGGCTGTTGTCTCATGGTAATTCAGCTTCAAATTTCCCAGAGAAAAGAATCCCTCCCACTCCTCAGTAATAAAACAGGGTTGCTGGGAAGATGCAAAGACACTAAAAGAAACATTCATCGAGGTATAGACACTCTGTCATGAAAACAAAATATGCCAAGCCAGTGTCACTGAATCTTAAGATGCTGTTTGATCTTGCCCTCCCCTCTTTGATGGTTGTGTCCGGGATGGGCTATGTTCCCAGTGAAAGGAAGCTTCCTGCCGACTGCTATAAAGAGACATATGTAATAAAATGAGAGTTCCTCCTTCCTCTGTCATTCTTTTGGAACACAATTCAATTCCACTCTGGGATCTTGCAGAAACCCAAGACTTGTTTGAAGCTTAAAGATCAGATAGATAACATAGCTCAAGAATTACCTTTGTAGGCACAGAATCCGATCATCTTCTGTTAGTCAGGCTCTGGTGGAGGCAGGAGTAAAATAGAATCTTCCTAAAGAATCTCCAAGAAAGCCACCACTACTACGATTTATTTTAAATGTTTATTATAATTTATACTCTTAGAAACTATTGATGAGGGCAATAGCACAGATTAATACTTTTACTACATTGTGATATTTTGGTCTTATTGGAAGAAAACCCTCCTTCAAGCTAGTAGAACTGGACTCTGAAGCCAGCAGAATAACTTGAAGACATTTCAGGATTGAATGCAAGTATTATACTGTTAGCAGAACCACCCTAGGAAGGCTACCAATGTTGGAGAGGAATTTACATACTCAATAACATTTAAAAAATTCACTTATTCCATAACAATAAGCAGTCCACCCACCATTGAACAGAAGTACATATGGACTATAAATGCTCTAGAAAAGTGAAATATAAATTCCCATCTTATCTACTGTACAATCTATTAGAGAATAACTGGTGTCCTTTCTAGGAAAGTTTTAAAACATTACAAAAGCACCCACTAAGTAGTACCTAGTTAATTGTCCAATAACTAAAACATATAACAAATTAGGTATTTATGGGTAGAAAAGTTGTGACAAGATGAGATGATTTGGTGAAGTGGAAAGAATCTGAGATTTGCTTCAGGCAACCTGAAATCACTTTCTTTTTCCTTATACTACGCTAACTTACTACTCTAAGTCCAGGGCCAGCAGGTTAACTTCTGTGAGCCTCAACTTCATCAGGATATCTGTGCCAGAATCTTAAGATATATGGGAAATTACAGACAGTGAATATGCAACATCTCACAGGTAATACATGCTCACATGTGGTGTCGCTTCATTATTATTGCTTCTTCACTCCTATAGTCCACACTTTACTAAAAGGGAAGACCCAAATATTTGGTAAATTCTGATGGACTATCTTAAGAAAGATACTTATAGCAATAAGGCATTCCAACAGAGGGCTGAATGGGCCAACAAGATTGTCAAATTTCAGACTTACTTACCATAGTTTTGGTGTTATTCATCACTGGACCCCCAACTGATGTCTCGGAAAGGGGCTTACATGGAAAACCCCCTACCCCAAATTCAGACTTTAAAATTCTATTCATAATTATAGCAAGTGCACTTCTAATTGGATTGGAAGTGATTTATAATAGAACTAAAAATAAAATTTCAAATTAAAAACCAAAAGGAATTACAGAAAGAAGAGGAAGCAAATATAGCAGGCTCCTTGGATGATATGTTAATTATGATTGAGAATTAAATTAGCTCTAAGCTTCCTGGCACCCAGGGGAACAATGGAAACACAGCAGGTTATATAACTTGCCTTGACTAATAAAAATGACACAGGAAATCTTTCTGGAGATCAAGCTCTAAGATTTAAAAGGTGCAACCATAAAGGAATAAGAATAAATTTGCAAGTTGCATTCAAAAATGTGCTTTATCTCTTTGTTTCACAGGTGTGGCTTCTAGCAATGGTTGGAGGTGAAGTAGAAAAATGTACACCTGGTGGATATGACCTTTAGGGCATATGACTCAGGAAGAAACCTGGGAAGATACAGATGTGTGTATCAGGGAATAAAAATAAATTTGAACAGCATGAGCATATGTGAGATAAATGGAAAATGGAGAAAAAAAAAACAGGGCAAGTGAATCTTTTTAGTGTGGCTTCTATAGAAAAGCTTCATAAAAGCATCAGATGTGAACTTTAGTAAGAATTTAGGAATTGAGGTGAGGTTAAGGACATTGGCCTGGACATTGTATCTAAATTAGTGTGCCTAAGCTGGTTTAATGACAGAGCGGATTGAGAAATGCCGCTGGTTAAAGTGTGGGTGAATGCAAGAAAATTTTGACCTACTAATGTAGATATATCTGAGCTCATCCAAGAAAGGAATTTTCTTCTTCAATGACCAAAAAAAGTGAGCAAAATAATTTTTGTCTTGGCCAAGAAAAAGGGCCTAGGAGACTGGTTAACGCTTTAGTTTGTATGTTAAAATAGCATGCTATATTATAAATTATTTTGCAGTTTAATGAGTAGAAATACTATCTTATAAAAGTAATGAGATGGTCAGGTTTTTACAAGAAAAAAAAAAAAATATATATATATATATATGAAAAAAATCCCAAAGGAAAAATTGTGACTAATAATACAACCTCATTGTTGCATTGGGTAGAAATGATGAAAAATTACCCAGTATGGAAAATGCACTATGAGGAAAAAGAAAACAAACCAACTAGGTAGTCTATTTTAACTTTAGTTCTCATTTGTGAAAGAGTAAAGGTATCCCACTTTAAGGCAGATTTCTACTTTGACTATTTATTGGAATCATCTGAAGAGCCTTTAAAAATTTATAAAGCAGATCTATCTCATTTTCTGGGGCAGGATCTAAGCACCAGCATTCAGAAATGTCCCCAGGTGATTCCAGTGGACAGTCGAGGCTGAACTTTAAGGGATTAGAGAAGGATTACAGAGAAGGATAGGTAATGAAGAGTCTGGCCAACTGAAAATCACAGTCCCCTCCAGAGGTGGAATCTGTTTCCCTCTTTCTGGAATCTGGGCTGGCCCTGTGATTTATTTTGACTGATAGAATGTGCTAGAACTGACATGAGGTGAGTCTCAGGGCCTCAGTACAGATTCTATCTTCCATCTCTTGGAATATCCCTTTTACTATGTAAGAAAGCCTGAGGCCTGAGCACAGTGCCTCATGCCTGTAATCCCAGCACTTTTGGAGGCAGAGACACGAGAATCACTCGAAGCTAATAGTTCGTGACAAGTTTGGGCAAAAAAGTGAAACCACATATCTATTAATTTTTTTTTTTTTAAGTTAGCTGAGAATGGTGGCATGGGCCTGTAATCCCAGCTACTCAGGAGGCTAAGGCAGAAAGATCACTTCAGCCCAGGAGATTAAGGCTGCAGTGAGCTATTATCATATCACCGCACTCAAGCCTGGGTGACAGAGCAAGACCCTGTGTCCAAAATAAAAAACCTGCGGGGGATGATTGAATGAGAGACCATACGGAGAGATGCCTTGCCAATAGTCAGCACCGACCTCCGGACATGTAAGTGGAATCATTTTGGACCATCCAAGCAGTCAAGCCCCCACAGTTAAGCCCCTAGCTAACACTTCATGAAACAGAGGTGAGCCATTCCAACTGACCCTGGTCCAATTCTCCACCTCCAGAATTATGAAAAGTAATAAATGATTGCTGTTTTAAGCCACTACATTTTGAGATAGTTTGTTAGGCAGTAATCAATACAAAGATAGAATGAGAACTCAAAATAAAACTTCTTGAAGATAAACTGTCAAACAATCTGCAACAGCCAGCCTTCAGGTTGGTCCTCAAAGATCCCCACGTCCTGGTATTTATGTTCCTGTACCATGCATTAAAACATTTTACCAGTTTTGGTCTGTGTGACCAATAGAATATGGCATAGTTATGATGTAAGACTTCTGAGGCTAGATCAGAAAATGCATGTGGCTTCTGCTTTGGTCTCTTTCTTGGAGAAGGAAGCCAGCTACTATGTCATGAAGGTGCTCTAACCCGCTATGGGGAAATCCTATATAGTGAGAACCTGTATTATCCAGTCAACAGCCATGTGAGTGTACATCTTGTAAACTGGTTCTCCAGTCCCAGTCAAGCTTTCAGATGAATGCAGCTCCTACTAAGATTCTTAACTGCAACTCCACAAGAAACCTTCACAAGAGTCATTCACCTAAGCTGCTCCCAAATTCCTGATCCACATAAACTATAACAAAATAAATGTTTTTGGTTGGTATAAATCACCAAATTTAGGGTCATTTGTTATGCAACAATAAATAACCAAGGCATAACCTTTGTTTTTCAATGAATTGTACCTGATGAAATAGGCCCTATGTGTACGTCCATGAGGAGGATAAGGAAAATTCAGTATCTAGAATTAAAGTTTAAGGTATGTGGTAAATAGCACTGTGGTGAAATAGATAAGCAGTGCTTTGTAAGCTGGGGAAATGAAAAGGGGTGTATCTCTTAGGAGTACAGAACGAATGATCACGTTATTTGGGAGCAGGATTCAGTCCTCTTTGAGGTGAAAATGTGCCACTACATGGGGATTCAGTAGCTTCAGTTGGAAAGACTGGAAAACTGCAGGCTGGTAGACTGATAATTACACACATTTCCAGGGAACTGCAGAAACCACTTATAACTGAGAAAAATCATTGAAATTCATGTTAACAGGTGATAAAGAGAAATGCATTAATCGTGGAGCAAGTGCTAGCTAAGGACCAAACTAACAAAAGAAAGGGAGTTGGGAAGACATATGCAACAGGAGACAGCCTATGCATCAGAACCAGGATGGAGAAAAAGAAAACAGAAGTCACAAGTAAGGAAAATAAGTTTGTAAGTATATTTTTTAAGTTTTAGGAGGATTTTTGTTCTTTTTAAACTGCTATAACTATAACCAAGCATGTCACAATCCAATACTGGTGTCAATCTAAGAAAAGAATCACTATAGAACCACTGTCTTTTAAAGTCCACCTGAAATTATGGTAATAAAAATGATTAGAAAAATTTCTTCACTTGGCTCACTGAGCAATCTTTTTGCTCAGCTTTCCCTTTTAAATAACTTTTTATTATAAAAATTTTTTACATATGTAAAATTAGAGTGAATAATAATGAACCTCCATCTAATTAGTATCCAGCACCAACAATTATCAAACATTTCTATACCTCTACCATTGCCCATTCATACTCATACCCACTGCTCTTCCCATTTCATCCCGTTTTAGACTGTTTTATACAAATCTCAGTTATAGTATCATCTTGAATATGTCAGATAAAGACTCTATTTAAAACATAATCAAAATATCATTACTATCCCTGAAGAAATATCAATAATATATTAATATTACCCAATCACCAGGATTAAAATGTATTTGACTGTTTAATATTTTTAAAATGCTTGTTTGTACAAAGCAAGATCCAAGGTGGTCCTTATATTACATTAGTTGTGCCATATCTCTTAATCTCTTATATCTCTCTATATCTCGTATATTTTTTTGCAATGTGTAGTTTCCTCATCATCTCTTTTGTTTCTTTGAAACACATCTTAAAGAAACTGGGAGTTTGACCAGTAGAAGTCTTCACAGCAGCATTTGGATAATTGCACCTTTAGGGTGTATTTTAACATGTTCCTCTGTTTTCTGTAGTACCTGTTCTTTTCTTCCTCTCTTTTTTTTTTTTTTTTTTTTTTTTTTGAGACAGAGCCTCACTATGTCGCTCAGGCTGGAGTGCAGTGGCACAATCTTGACCCACTACAACCTCCCCATCCTGGGATCAAGTGATTCCTCTAACTCAGCCTCCTGAATAGTCGGGACTACAGGCACTTTCCCCCATGCTGAACTAATTTTTTTTTGTATTTTTAGTAGATATGGGGTTTTGCCATGTGGGCCAGGGTGGTCTCATCTCTTGGCTTCAAGTGTCTTGGCCTCCTGAAGTGCTGGGATTACAGGCATGTGCCACTGCGCTCAGCCACTTGTACATTTTTAATAAGACCTAGGATCATGATTAGATTCACATTTGATATTTTTGACAAACATACCTCACAGGTGTTTTTTTTATCTCTTCCATGAGTGATCCAAAAATATCTGATTGTCTTCCTTTTTGTTTTTTCAAAGGATATTAAATCCATCATTTGTTATAGATTATAAAATGGTAATATTCTAATTCTATTTCTCCAGAAAATTTTCTTGTATTATTTCTTAGTGTGTGAAACAATTTGTATAGCAAAGGTAGAACAAATGTTTATTTTTGTTTACCAATTTTCCAAACAATAGAAACAATTTACAAACAAATTGTTTCCTAGCATCTTCCAAATATGAACAGTATATTTATTTGTATTTTTAGGAACTCATGAATTTAAATATATTTGATGTTTTTCAATTCATTGGAAGTATTATTCACACTGAGATTCAAACTGTTCGCCTACTGGCCAAATTGTTTTTTGGACATTAATCTCTGTATCCATTTGACATGACACAAATAATGTTTGATAACTTTTTTCCCTTTGTTTTCTTTTTAACTTTTTATTTTAAAATAGTTATAGACTCATATGAAGCTGGAAAAAAAAAAACCACAATGCTTTCCTATACCCATTACCGGCTTCCCACAGAAGTAACATCTTACATAACTATGGTATATTATCTAAACCTGGAAATTGAAACTGGCACAATACAATTAATTAGACTATAGCACTTAATTGAGTTTCATCATTGTACGTATGCAGTCCTCTGTGTGTGTGTGTGTGTGTGTGTGTGTGTTGTTCTATGACATTTTATTACATGTGTGATAAACCACCAACATATTTTGTAACTCCCTTGTTTTCTCGTATAACATGAAATTCTACAAGTATCTTTTACATTTCCTGTCTTAGTCCTAAGGTTAGCTATTTCTTGAAGATGTCATGGCTGCTTGCAGTGGGGCATGGTATGCAGAAACCATAGAATGGAATTTATTAGTTTTTATTTTCTTTGGCTTGGCCATGGTATCTAGAACTGATCAGTGTACAACATGTGGAAAACCTTACACACACACACACACACACACACACACACACACACACACCATGACTACACACACATCATGACTTCTAATTGATAATTCCAAGTCAAATTCAGGACTGTAGAGATTTTACTTAATTTCAACAATGTTATATTTCTATTTTCTTCATCCTGTGCCAAAAAAAATCTCTTTTCTCAATCCCATCAAGATAATTTCAATTCACTTTATTCCACAGGATTCACAGAACATTGTCAGAATAGTAATGCCATTACTACTACCAAAACAATTATTATTTAAAACAGGCTAAGCTTTAAAACATTATTGTTTTATTTGTACATAGGATAGATCCCAATAGTGATGTACAATTCAGAAGTTACTTTGAACAGTTTCTTTCTGTACAGTTACATTGGAAGCTTGATGTACAGTTTGTTGTTGCATTTGTTTTATTTGATATTCAAATTTTGGAAACTGCTTGTAAGTCTCAATTGTATTTAATAGAAATGTAAAATACTTACCTGATTACAAAGCCAATTTATAAAATAGGGTATATGCAGAATGACATGGTTTGACTATGTTCTCACCCAAATCTCATCTTGAATTCCTATATGTTGCGGGAGGGCCCTGGTGGGAGGTAGTTGAATCATGGAGGCAGGTATTTCCCATGCTTTTCTCATGATAGTGAGTAAGTCTCACGAGACCTGATGGATTTAAAAATGGGAGTTTCCCTGTACAAGCTCTCTCTTTGCTTGCTGCCATCCATGTAAGATATGACCTGTTCCTCCTTGCCTTTCACCATGATTGTGAGGCTTCCCTGGACACATGGAATTAAAAGTCCATTACATCTCTTTCTTTTGTAAATTGTCCAGTCTCAGGTATGTCTTTATCAGCAGTTTGAAAGCAGACTACCAGTATAATGGGGTGGTGATGTAGATATCTGAAAATGTGGATGTGATTTTGGAGCTGGGTAACAGGGAGAGTTTGGAACAGTTTCGAGGGCTCAGAAGGAGACAGAAAAATGTGGGAAAGTTCAGAACTTCCTAGAGACTTGTTAAATGATTTTGGCAAAAATGCTGATAATAAAATGGACAATGAAATCCAGGTTGAGGTAGTCTCAGATGAAGATGAGGAATTTGTTGGGAACTGAAGCAAAAGTGACTATTGTTATGTTATATCAAACAGACTGGTGGCATTTTGCCCCTGCCCTAGAGATTTGTGGAACTTTGAACTTGAGAGAGATGATTTAGGGTATCTGGTGGAATAAATTTCTAAGCAGCAAATCATTCAAGATGTGACTTGGGTACTGTTAAAGGCATTCAGTTTTATAAGGGAAACAGGGCAGAAAAGTTCAGAAAATTTGAAGCCTGATGATATAGTAAAAAAGAAAATCCTATATTCTGAAATTAAAGCTGGCTGCAGAGACTTGCATAAGTAGTGAGGAGCAGAATGTTAATCCCCAAGACTGGGGAAAATGTCTCCAAGACATTTCAAAGACCTTCATGGCAAATCTCCTGTCATAGGCCCAAAGGCCTAGGAGGAAGAAGTGGTTTCGTGGGCTGAGCCCAGGGTCCCTGTACTGTGTGCAGTGTGCAGTCTACTGAGTTGGTACCCTGCATCCTAGATGCTCCGGCCATGACCAAAAGGGGCCAAAGTTGAGCTAGAGTTTGACTAAAATGGGCCAATGTAGAGCTAGAGTTGTAGTTTCAGGGGGTGCAATCCCCAAGCCTTGGGAGCTTTCACGTGGTGTTGAGCCTTTGAATGCACAGAAGTCAAGAATTGGGGTTTGGGAAACTTTGCCTAGATTTCTGAAGATCCAGAGAAATGCCTGGATGCCCAGGCAGAAGTTTGCTGCAGGGGTGGGCCCTCATGAAGAGCCTCTGCTAGGGCAGCGTGGAAGGGAAATGTGGGGTCAGAGCCCCCACCCAGTGTCCCTGCTCGGGCACTGCCTAGTGGAGCTGTGAGATGAGGGCCACCATCCTCCAGACCCCAGAATGGTAGATCCACTAACAGCTTGTACCGTGCACCTGGAAAAGCTGCAGACACTCAATACCAGCCCATGAAAGCAGCCAGGAAGGAGGCTGTACCTTGCAAAGCCACAGGGGCAGAGCTGCCCAAGACCGTGGGAACCCACCTCTTGCATTGGCCGGACGTGGATGTGAGATATGGAATCAAAGAAGGTCATTGTGGAGCTTTAAAATATGACTATCCTGCTGGATTGTGGACTTGCATGGGGCCTATAGCCCCTTTGTTTTAGCCAATTCCTCCCATTTGGAATGGCTGTATTTGCCAATGCCTATACTTGCATTGTATTTAGAAAGTAAATAACTTGTTTTTTATTTTACAGGTTTATAGGCAAAAAGAACTTGCCTTGTTTCAGCTGAGACTTTAGGCTGTAGACTTTCAAATTAATGCTGAAATGAGTTAAGATATTGAGGGACTGTTGGGAAGGCATGATTGATTTTGAAATTTGAGGACATGAGATTTAGGAGGGGCCAGGTGTGGAATAACATGTTTTGACTGTGTCTCCACCCAAATCTCATCTTGAATTCCCACGCGTTGTGGGAGGGACCCTGTGAGATGTAGTTGAATCATGGGGGCACGATGAGAGTTTCTTTCTCTGTGCAAACTCTCTTTGCTTGCTGCCATCCACGTAAGATGTGACTTGTACTTCCTTGCCTTCCACCGTGATTGTGAGGCTTCTCTAGCCATGTGGAACTGTAAGTCCATTAAACCTCTTTCTTTTGTAAATTGTTCAGTTGCGGGTATGTCTTTGTCAGCAGCATGAAAACAGATTAATACACAGGGTAGTCTGGTTTCTATCTCTTTTCCAAAATTCAGTTTGTTCACTATTTGTATTTGTAGTATATGGCATTCTCTCGCTCTCTCTCTACACACACACACACACACACACCCCTCCTTATACAATGTACACATACACGCTGATAAATATACATACATATGTG
Organism: Sapajus apella; assembly: GCF_009761245.1. Classification (NCBI taxonomy): domain Eukaryota; kingdom Metazoa; phylum Chordata; class Mammalia; order Primates; family Cebidae; genus Sapajus; species Sapajus apella. Next base: position 13,853,051 of record NW_022436973.1, on the reverse strand, counting down.
TATATGTATTTATATATATTCTAATATCTTTAATATCTCAATATATCTTTACAAAATATTTAGACTCCACATTTTAAAAAATTGTCCATTATTTCCTAACTCTGAGCAACTGTGAATTTAACTAGCTATATTTTATTCCCATGGGTCTCCTTGTAATATAGCATTCTTTATTCAAAGTGTAATAACATAACATCAATCTGCCATATTATTTCCTTAGTTGCAAAAGTCTGGGCTTTGCATGACTCCATCAGTGTTTTGTTCAATTGTTTTTCTTTCAATAATAGATAGACTATACAGGCATTGTTTCTCAACCATCACTTCTAAAATGCAACCTGAACCTCAAAATATGCCAAGGTAATTTTTTTAAAGAGATAAAATAAATATCTATGATAATACTATAAAAAAGACAGAAATTGTTTATGTACAGTGAAACTAAATAATTTCAATGAAGAATGGTAATATGAAGATATCAAACAAATTGTCAATTTCTCCAAAAACTACTAACAAAAGCAGCCTAAAGTTACCAGGTAGAGTGGAAAAGACTGAAACACTGAAAACAGTTCTGTAACTACTAAGGAGAGGCCATTGAGCCAAAATAAACAAACAGTAATTTACCAAAACAAAGGTCATGAGCCTCAGAATTTTATTGCAAGACAGGAGTGATTTATTTCCCCCAGATGGGATAACTTCTAACTGCTGAGAGGTAAGACTGTTGGATTCCTTGCCTCACTTTCCAGACATTTCCAAAATTGTTTTGAGACTAATGGCCTTCTTGTAAAGCAGGCATCAAGAGCAAACTTCAAAGAGGGCATCTGTGAATAAATATCACAATAACAAGAAGTAAAATCATAAAAAATAAGGGAAGAAATATAAAAAACCAAACAGCAGTTACAGGAATATGCGTCAAAGGAGCAATTAATTTAGCCAGCAGAACACTTAAAACAAATATTTATTTAGAAAAAGAAACGTAGTTACTACAGGAAAACAGTATTAGATGCCAGACAATATAAACTCAAAGTCTGTGCTTTTAACCATCATGTAATTCTGCTAAATAAAACTGAAAAAAAGGAAGAAACAAAGACAAACATAGAAGTGAATGTGTTAAGAAATAGAAAATGTGAAAAATAATACATTCAAAGATTGTTTCTTTGAATGAATTAGATATATTAAACACTAACATAAAATCAGAAAAAAATGAAAATGCAAACAATCCAAATTAGAAATAAGAACAAGGAATTAGCCAAAAGCTAGAAGACATTAAGAAAATCATAAAGGAATAGCTTCCTCAACTATACAAATAAGTTTGAAAGTCTGGTTGCAATGGAAAATATAAATTATTACAATTTGATTCAAGATAAATAGATAACCTTAAGTAGGCCATCAGCCATAGGTTAAACAATTGTGAATGTATTCTATATAATATGTCTCTGGAAAAAAAAATGTCAGGGTCAGATGGTTTCACAGGTTCAATTTTACTAATATTTCAAGGAGTATTTAAATCCAATTTTATTCAAGTGATTTCATATAATACAGAAGTAAGAAAAGCTTCCAAATATTTTTTTAGGATAGTATACAGGCCACCACCTTCAAAAAATGAAAGGGATAAAAATAACACATAGACCCACACAATTACAGACCAAAATCCAGGCTATTCTCAATACAAAGCAAATAATCTCTTTAAAAGCAGAGATTACTGCTTCTAAAACAGTGTTCCTCTCCTCTTACCAGATCTCCCCAACAGATCCCTGTAAAACCCAGTCTGTAGAGTAGCTAACAAGGCCCTCTGTGACCTGCTCACTCTATTCTAGCCAGATGCAGGTACCCTCCTATCTGAGGTCTTTTATCATCTGGAGCTTCGTCTGGAAGAATTTTTCCCTGTATATCCTCCTGGCTAATGTCTTTGTCAAATCTCACCTTTTGTAAATGAGCTCTGCCCTAATTATTCCTAATCGTTCTATCTAAATTAGCAAACAGTTCCCATACTGTCTCTGGATCCCTCTTCCCTGCTTCTATTTGTTTCTGATAGTAATAATCACTTTGCACTGTCTTACGTAAATGACCTGACTATTCTTTGTCTAGCCCTATCAGAATGTTAAGTTCCAGAAAGTGAAGTCATTTTTATCTGTTTTGTTCGTTGATGTATTCCAAGCATCTAGATAGTGCTGGGACATAATAAACTCTCATTATGTATTTATTTAATTAATTGATTGATTTTAAAAAGTTATTTCTACTATTTCTTTGTTCTCTTTTTTTGAAATTCAAGTTTCATTATTTATATATTTACTATTATTTATATATTGAACCTCTTGGAGTGAGGCACTAATTTTCCTGTCTTTTAAAAAACATTTTAAAAATGTTTTCCTTCTGGTTCTACTTTCTGAAATTATTCTTAAACGTCCTCCTCTAGTCTTTGAATATGCTTCTTTTTGTTCATTTCTGCTGTAATATTTTTAATTTTCAAGGACACTCTAGTGCTTTCCAATTTTTCTTTTTTACATAGCATTCTCTTCCTATTTCCTGGATATCATATCTTTCTTAATCTTTCTGAATAATATGCTAAATGTAGGATTTTAAGGGGAGCTTTTTTTTCAACACATTTTATAATTATAGAAACAAAAAAGGAACTGATAACAGTGAAATCCTATTGGAAGTAGGAGCTAGGGGAGGGGAGTCTTTCATTTTTCATTTTATATCCATTAGGACTATTTTCATCTCTTGCATTATGAATGTATTACTTTTATAATTATATTATTGATAATAATAATGAGAAGATAGAGGAGAAGGAAAAGGAAAAGTCATTAATTAGATAAGCACTGTGACCTTTGACCAATGCCTTTATAATATTTTTGCAGCATCAAGAAAAGAAGTACCACTACCTATCGGCATAATACCTACAAATACATAACACATAAAAGGAATACCTATCAACATAGACTCAGACAAAATTCAAGTTTCATCAGGCACCTTAATGCCCGTCTGCATTCTATAGTAGTTCTTCAATGCATAATTTAGATTCCCTGTAATGAGTTCTACTAACTGATGTGTCTACTCATCCTTATCTATTGCAGAGTATGACTATGATGAAGGATTTTAATGTGATCTGGAATTTTATTCATCTGTAGCTATGCTACTTGTGTCTTACAGGGCAATGTAGCCTATCTTTGGCATCCTGTGCAGGAATCTGAAGGTTAAACTTTCTTTCAGTTATCCTTATTTGGTAGTTTCTACTTTGGCTATTGGGCCCAGTCTGTTTGCTATTTGACTACTGGGCCCCAACTATGTGCTTGCATAAACCTTAAGTGTTTTCTTTGCGAATATGAGCTGGGAAGCTGAGCCATCACTTCCAGAGAAGGTGATTTAAGCTTTATATCCAAGTTTGGACAGTTTGGACCAAGCTCAGATGTACCATGTTTGGGGCCGTTTAGGGTAGGCCTTCCTCGCCTAAACTCATATTCCTGTGCCAGTTTCCTTACGTAGATATTATGAAGGCCCCATATTATGAGCAGAAGATACCAGAGAATTGCTTTTGCAATTCTCCACCTAGCTGAGGGGCCCCAAAAGAGGACTGGTCATGTAACATTAAGAGCTGATTTTTCACTGAGATTTCACTCCAGACCTTGGGCTTCCACTTGCCCTGCCAGCTTCAGGGCGCAGGGCCTTATGCAGACTGACATTGATTCTAGAGTATACTTCCTTATGTCTCTTTTTTTGTCCTTTTCTGTTTTCCACAGTACAATCTGCAGTTAGTTCCTCCTCATCATCACTGAAGGGTTTATTTACGTATACTATTGGTGGCACTGAGAAGTAGAAACAATTGATACCCTCTTGCCAACACATAAAATGAATGCTATCTTTTGGGATCTTGATCTCTGTTAACTGTTCATGTATGCAATAAATATTCATCATCAGTTACTTCATGCTATGCACCCATCTAAGCCTGGGAATATTTTGGTTAATGAAACAAAATCCCTGCTATCACAAAGTATATATTTTACTAAGTATGCTCTCATAATCAAAAACTTTTAATAGCATATAGTATTTCCCATTCCCAAAGGAATTATCTATTATCTTTAAACATGTGCTTGGAGACAAGGTTTCATTCTGTTGACCAGACTGGAGTGCATGGCATGATCATTGTTCACTGCAGCCTTAAACTCCTGGGCTCAAGTGATCCTCCCACCTCAGCCTCCTAAGTACCTTGGACTACAGAAGTGAGTCACCATGCCCAGCCAAATATGTGCTCATGAGCACTCAAAAAGTATCCAAGATTTTAAATATTTTAAGAAATTAAGTCAAATAATAACAGATTAGGACAATCTATTATGATCGATTATAGGAAAAGTGGTATTGGTAGAATGTAACTTTAAAAATAATAAGCATTTCTTGTTAGATTATTTTTACTGTCCTAAGGCACACTGTTAGAGTGGACAAAGCCTGGATTTGATACCAAAATACATAGGTTCAAATTCTATCTCTGCTCTCTCCTGTGGCATGCTTGTCATAAAGCTATTTAACTACTTTAAGCATTAGTTCCTCTCACACTTTAAGAGGATTCTAATACCCATTGAGTACCACAGGGACATGTTCAGAAGCCTAAGCAAGCTTGTGTAAAATAAGGGCTCCGCATATGGGTGCTCGCTCTGTGAAAAGGATAAGAGATGGGTACCCTCAGCAAAGCCTTTGATCCCAGCAGGAAGCACCCAATGTCCAGAACTTCCACTAATGGCGGGCTGTGCCTATGCCCTGTGGGAGGGGCAGCTTAGGGCAGATAATGAAACCCACTCAGTGCCAACATCCTGCAAGTTCAGGAGACGTGGGGTTTGGCCACATCACAGCTGGACATCCTAATGCATGAAGCCTTCACTGGAGCCCTTTTCTGATGAAATGGCTATCATTCATTCACCATGGTGTGTCTGAAATGAAAGCATATACAAACTTCGTGCAGATCCTTTTAATGATAAACTCCAATGTCCTCAGGCAGAAGACTGGGCAAAGACACTTTGGTGAAACCCGAGGAGAGACCTGCAAAATTACAGGCAATCCTATGCTACATTGTGCTAAAGTTGCTTGGGAACAGACATGTGTTTTACAGATGCTTAAATTATTGTTCATTTTTATAAAAGTGAATTCTATTCTCTTTGTTTCTCTAATTGAAAGAAGAAAAGTAAATTATCTAATTTAATTCAGAGTTAGTCAAAAAGTAAAGGGTCCATCAAAATGATGGCATTGTTTTTATTTAGGATGAAGTAAAAAGGGACAAGTCCAGAGACATAAATTTGGGGTTTTTTGAATTGTAACTGGGTTTACAGAAGAACAGTGATGAGGTTTGATTTCTATAAGCTTCAAAGAGAAGATTATAGGAAACAAACCAAATAAAATCGATATGAAAAGATGATACAAAGCACCATTCATTGCTTGAAAAGAGCTGAGTGATATATGGATGTAGCATCTCAAGGTAGAGGTAATGATTTGAGTCCGTTATTTCTCTTCTACCAGGAAAAGAGAGAAAGAGATGATAAAAGAGATAAATAAAAATTCCCACATGATATTTATTTTGTATTAAAATTGGGGAAAAACAATCTTTGAAATTATTTACTTAACTCAATGGTGGATATAATTATTTAGAGATGTTGACAACAAAAATGTATTGTACATTGGAATATCAGGGCTTTGTAATGATAGATAGCATATCCTAAAAACATTAGATTTTTTATCACAATGTTACCTAACATCCTTGTGAGGAAAAAACTTATTCCTCGAAAAAATCTTAATTTTCACATAACAATTAGAACCTTTGGTAAATTAGGTCAATAAAGTTACTGGGTCCTATTTTGATTGGCTTATGACAGTCTCAGTCTGAATGACTCAACCTGCTTGAAATGGTAAAGTTCATTTTAAATAATAGTAAGAATTTCCTAGTGGCAGAGCTCATTAGTGAGCCAGTCCTCTTCGAGTGGGAGAAGACTTCAGCTCAAGCTATTGGAATAGAGTGAAAACAAAGAAACAAAGCTTTCCCCTGCCAAACCCGATAAAAAGCATTTTTGAAAATATTTGAATACATAGTAATAAAAATATTTGTAGTTGTTGTTTGTAATAATTTATTAAAGAAACATACACAGTAGAAAATTAAAACCTCAGTTTGATCTTTTATGCATTTGTGTATGTATGTGTGAATAGATAGATAGAGAGACGAATGGATGGATGGGCGAACGGACAGATGGACAGGCAGATAGATAGATAGATAGATAGATAGATAGATAGATACATACATACATACATACATACATACATACATAATACATACATAGATACATAGATAGATGCAGATATACACTTTCTTTTCTTTTGCCCTTTGTGTGGCGGGATAGGTTTTGTTGAATAATTCTTACCGATGCAAAGTTTAATTGCTCTTCTTTATTCAAGTTATTGGGATTTGTGGACTAGATAGGAGAAGGAAACCTATAATTTGCCATTGTCTAGATTCTTCTCAGTTGCTAAAGGATAGGTTCCTACTTTTGATGCCCTTTTGTCCAACTCAGCGCCTCAGTGAGTTTGGGGATGTGCATGATGATGACTGTATAATATAATGCTTCTCTAGGGGACAGTCATAAGATGCTAGGAGGACCCTAGGAGTCTTGCAGGTGGTCCATAGGAAGTTGGACAAGTTCACAAGAAAAAGTGACATAATGTTTGGCTTATGCACAGTTCAAATGCTTGAAATGTTAGATTGTCTTTAAATTTCACAGAAATCTTGCATGCATTTACCATTTTTCTCAAAGGTTTTGGATGTGCTTAAAAAACTGAGTTCGTCAGTACACTTTGACTAGCATTACATTAATAGAATGGTTCATCTTGACAATGATATTGTCAACATTCAAATAATAAAATCAGATGCATATGTATTGTTTTCATTTGTTAAACCGTCTTTGTTCTTATTAGTGTGTAACTGTTATATCCCCAATTGACAAAAATGAATAAATGACTCAGAAGTACTTCATTGGAGGTAATAGTACCATTAAAAACAAATGAAAGATTATATTTAGATGAGGTTATGATATATATAGTAAATAGGTCTTTATATGAGTACAGAATGTGACTATATATAGTATTGATAATTTCACTCATGTAGCTAAAAATTAAAAGGGCAAATGGGAAATATAATTGTTAATACCAAAAATTAAGATGTTATTGTATCACATCTCCAAATACACCTGCTGTGAAACTTTTGAAAATATTTGATGAAGCCTTCTAGATTCCCATGTCATTTTTAAATACATAAATGTAATGTGCACTTATTTCTCAGAACAAATGCAAATTAGCAGATCAGGCACAAATGGAAAATTTTATCTCTGAAGTCAAAGAAGAGATTAAAATGAGAGGTGCATAATTAAAACTTTTTCTTTATAGCAAAAACCAATATAAATCTTATTTCACCAAAGTGCTTGAAACAGTCAACCACAAAATTAGTGTCAAGTAAAAGAGCACAGAAAGAAAGCTGATTATGTCATTGCAAAAACAAACTGTTACCATAGTTCCTTTATTCGTTATATTATTAGATATTCCTTTATAATAGTAGACAGTTATGATTAATACAATTCCACTTTGACTCAAAAGCCTCAACTAAGGAGTTCTTCTAGCCTATCCTCAGGATGACTACCATGTCACATTTTACAACTTCATCTACCTCCTACAATCACAAAGTCATTATATTACAGAAACTGGTTAGGTAACCTGGTTAAATTTGTCTTCATCAACTCAATCCTCCCTTGAAGTTAACTATAATTCTAAATATTATTTTCTCCAAGTGAGTGCAAATTATATTATACCTTTGTAATCAAAACTATGCAAGAACCTTTCTTTAAAATTTATATATATTTTATTGCACTTTAGGTTCTGGAGTACATGTGCAGAACATGCAGGATTGTTGCGTAGGTACATACATGGCAATGTGGTTTGCTGCTTCCATCCCCCATCACCTATATCTGGCATTCTCCCCATGTTATCCCTCCTCAACTCCCTACCCCCGGCTGTTCCTCCCCTAATCCCTCCCAACAGACCCCAGTGTGTGATGATCCCCTCCCTGTGTCCATGCGTTCTCATTGTTCAACACCTGCCTATGAGTGAGAACATGCAGTGTCCGACTTTCTGTTCTTGTGTCAGTTTGCTGAGAGTGATGGTTTCCAGATTCATCCATGTCCCTACAAAGGACACAAACTCATCGTTGTTTATGGCTGCATAGTATTCCATTGTATATAATATGCCACATTTTCCTTGTCCAGTCTATCATTGATGGGCATTTGTGTTGATTCCATGTCTTTGCTATTGTAAACAGTGCCACAATGAACATACATGTGCATGTGTCTTTATATTAGAATGATTCATAATCCTTTGGATATATACCCAGTAATGGCATTGCTGGGTCAAATGGAATTTCTATTTCTAAGTCCTTAAGGAATTGCCACACTGTCTTCCACAATGGTTGAACTAATTTACACTCCCATCAACAGTGTAAAAGTGTTCCTATTTCTCCACATCCTCTCCAGCATCTGTTGTCTTCAGATTTTTTAATGATTGCCATTCTAACTGGCATGAGATGGTATCTCAATGTGTTTTTGATTTGCATTTCTCTAATGACCAGTGATGATGAGCATTGTTTCATATGTTTCTTGGCCTCATATATGTCTTCTTTTGAAAAGTGTCCTTTCATGTCCTTCCCCCACTTTTGAGTGGGTTTGTTCCTGTAAATCTGTTTTAGTTCTTTGTAGATTCTGGTTATTAGCCCTTTGTCAGATGGATAGGTTGCAAAAATTTTTTCCCATTCTATTGGTTGCTGGTTTACTCTAATAATTGTTTCTTTGCTGTACAGAAGCTGTAAAGTTTAATTAGATCCCATTTGTCTAATTTGGCTTTTGTTGCCAATGCTTTTGGTGTTTTAGTCATGAAGTCCTTGCCTATGCCTATGTCCTGAATTGTTTTGCCTAGGTTTTCTTCTAGGGTTTTTATGGTGTTAGGTCTTGTTTAAGTCTTTAATCCATCTGGACTTAATTTTAGTGTAAGGTGTGAGGAAGGGGACCAGTTTCTCCTTTCTGCACATGGCTAGCCAGTTTTCCCAAAATCATTTATGAAACAGGGAATCCTTTCCCCATTGCTTGTTTTTGTCAGGTTTGCCAAAGATCAGATGGTTGTAGATGTGTGGCATTGCCTCCGAGGCCTCTGTCCTGTTCCATTGGTCTATATCTGTTCTGGTACCAGTACCATGCTGTTTTGATTACTGTAGCCTTGTACCATAGTTTGAAGTCAGGTAGTGTGATGCCTCCCGCTTTGTTCTTTTTGCTTAGAATTGACTTGGCTATGTGGGTTCCCTTTTGGTTCCATATGAAGTTTAAGGTGGTTTTTTCCAATTCTGTGAAGAAGGTCATAGGTAGCTTGATGGGGATAGCATTGAATCTATAAATTACTTTGAGCAGTATGGCCATTTTCACAATATTGATTCTTTCTAACCATGAGCATGGAATGTTTTTCCATCTGTTTGTGTCCTCTCTTATTTCCTTGAGCAGTGGTTTGTAGTTCTCCTTGAAGAGGTCCTTTACATCCTTTGTTAGTTGTATTCCTAGGTATTTTATTCTGTTTGTGGCAATTGTAAATTGCAGTTCGTTCTTGATTTGGCTCTCTTTAAGTCTGTTGTAGGTGTATACTTGTTATTTCTGCACATCAGTTTTGTATCCTGACACTTTGCTGAAATTGCTTATCAGTTTAAGGAGGTTTTGGACTGAGATGATGGGGTCTTCTAAACATACAATCATGTCAACTGCAAATAGAGACAATCTGACTTCCTCCTTTCCTAATTGAATGCCTTTATTTCTTTTTCTTGCCTGATTGCCCTGGCTAGAACTTCCAGTACTATATTGAATAGGAGTGGTGAGAGAGGGCATCCTTGTCTAACAATTTTCTTAGCTTCTTGGTCAAGAAGGAAATAGATGTTTACATTTTATATAATAACTTGATTGTTGAAAATTTGCCTTTTTGCCAACTTTATAATTTTATTTACTTTTGCAAAAGAATTTGATTATTCAAATGATGCAAGAGAATATAAAAACAAACAAAAAAAGAATAATTTGCAAATCTTAATGCAACCAGTAAGAACAAAGAATGCATTCTCAAGATGAAATATTCAGTCTTGCCCGCTTTGAGGAGGATGTAACTATTGACCCAAAACCCAACAGCACTAAAAGTTATCTTCACTGAAAGCCACCATTATGTTTTGAATCCATATCCAAATGAGAATATCAGATATTTCTGGTATTCAAATGATAATACTTGGTATTCTAATTTGCCTGAGAAATATCTTAGAAATACCTGAGAAATACCTGGTATTCTCATTTGAATATGGACTCAAAACATATGCTGCCATCCTTCATGACACATAAGTACGGGTTAGGATTTTCTACTTTTGTTTAAAGTATGTATAGTAGTGAAAAACAGAACCAAGTTGACAAATAAGGACCTATTTCTCAGGTTTTCTATCATCAATCTAAATGCAAAAATGTTGGTAAAAGTTTAAAAGAGTATTTTTACTCTCACTATGAAACCATTATAATTGAACTTGAAATTATTTATGTTATAGCTCTTTTTATATTTAGAAGTATAAAGATTTTTTTAAAACATGAAAATTTTGGGTCCATACGTATTCTGAATAATCATTAAACACTCAATGTAAAAAAAAAGACGATATCATTCTTAGAAATATTCAATCACTTAAGCATCGTCAAAAAAATTAATAATCATCAGACTTACTAATTGTACTGCCACTATTTAAATATGTAAAGTCAAATATATTTTATTTTAGCTATCCAAATTTGTTAATCAAAGTAGTGTAATCTTTATGAATTAAGAAAAAAATCAGAGAATTAGAACTGTAGACTCTTTCAGGTACCAGTAAATTTTTGGTAAATGAGATGTGTTTAAAATGAATACTGACCCTTACTGAGATATGTTAGTATAGTGAACACTTGACTCCCACCTTCTGTATTCCACCTACTGCCCAAATAACCCATTCTTCACCCTGACTTGACATTCAACCATTTCAACCACATTCATTCATTCACTTATTTGTACATAAAACATTTATCAATAGTAGCCATCCCAACAGAGATTATAACTCATTTTGGTTTTGATTTGCATTTCTCTGATGCTTAGTGATGTTGGGCACATTTTCATACACCTGGTGTCCACTTTTACATCTGTGGACACATATAATATTCAAGTCCTTGTTTTAAAAACATATATTAGCTATCAATCTCTTATTAGATAAATGGTTTTCAAATATTTTCTGCCATTGTACAGGTTACCTTTTCACTCTGTTGATTGCTTTCTTTGCTACATAGAAGCTGTTTTCCATTTGATGTAGTTCCATTCACCTGCTTCTGCTTTTGCTGTCTGTGCTTTTGGTGTCATACTCAAGCAGTCACTCTCTATGCAAAAGTCAAGAAGTTCTTCTCCTTCTAGGAGTTTCATAGTTTTAGGTCTTAATATTTAAGTCATTTATCTATTTTGATTTGATTTTTGTGCATAGTGTGATAATTTGATTCTTTGCATGTGATATCAAGTTTTCCCAGCATCATTTGTGGGAGACACTACCATTTCCCCATTGTCAAAGTTAAATTGACCATATATGTATGGCTACTATCAAAATATAACAAGTGTTTGTGAAGATCTCAAGAAATTGAAACCCTTTCATACTGTTGGTGAGAATGTAAAATGGTGCAGCCACTACAGAAAATAGTTTGGAGTTTCCTCCAAAAAAACTATCATATGATCCAGCAATCCTGCTTCTGGGTATATATTGTAAATAATTGAAATCAAAATCTCAAGGAGATACCTGCACTCCCATGTTCATTACAACATTACTCACAATAGCCAAGATGTGGAAAAAACTCAAATGTCCATTGACAGAGTAGTGGATTTTAAAAATTGTAGTATGTACATAGAATGAAACAGTATTCAGTTTTTAAAAAGACAGAACTCCTATAACGTGGAAGAACAAAGACTCTTCAGGATATGGTGATAAACTTAGAGTACATTATGCTAAGCCACTCACAGAAGGACAAATACTGCATGATTCCACTAATATAATGTACCTAAAATAGTCACACTCATAGAAGCATAGAATAGAATGATGATTTCCAGGGTCAGGAGACAGGGGAGATGGGAAGTTGTTGCTGTATGGGTATGAGGTTTCATTTACGCAAGATATTTAAGTTCTAGAGACCTGGTGTACAACACAGTGCCTATAGTCAGCAATATGTTAATATGCATTTAAACTTTGTTACAATAGTAGATCTTATGTTTTCTTACCACACATATAAAAACAACCAAAGGGGATAAAAAGACTACCAGTAAGCTTTTGGAGGTGTTGGATATGTTTAATACTTCAGTTGTGATTATGGTATCACAGGTGTGTATATGTTCCAAGGCATCAAATTGTATGCATAAAACATGTGCATTTTGTATGTCAATCATACCTCAGTAAAACTGTTAAAAGCATTTATTGAGCACTTACTATGTGTCAGACACTGTGTCAGGTACCAGCATACACATTGAACATAATAGATCAATGTTTCTGCCTTCATGGAACTTACATTCTAACGAAGGGAAGTAAAAAATAAGAAAACTAAATAAGTAAAAGTATAGTGTTATGGTTATTATGTTCAATTGTATCAAATATATTGTGAGTAGTTAATAAAGCAGGAGAGGGGATATGAAGTGTCAGGGGTACCCACAAAAGCCCTTACCGGGAAGGTGACTTTTTAAGAAAATGTAAAGGATGAAGTCAGCAAGCCACAGCTGCCATCTATGGAAAAGGTATATTAAGCCGAGGGAAGAGCAGGTGCAAAGACACTGAGGTGGGAGCACATGTGATTTGTTCAAAGAACTGTGAGAAGCTCACGGCCTGAGTGTAAAAGAGAGAGAGAGTGAGATCAGCAAGTAAAGGGTTGAGGCACTTTATACAGGGTTGTAGGGGTTTAAGAACGTTTGCTTTGATTCTAAATGACCTGAATTAGTTTTTAACCACGTCACTGTGACTTGCATGATCAGGGAGATCAATTCCTAGCTAATCCATGTAAGAAATAATAATCATCTGAACAGGTAATAGCAGTAAAGATAATAAAAAGTGGTTAAAATCTGGATATCATCTATTTTAATGCTAAATTCTTCAGGGTTTGGTGACGGATTCGATGTGAACTGCCAGGTAAAGCAGTGAATCAGGTTGACACAAAAGGCTTTCACCTGAATAATGGTAGTGTTGTTATTAATTGAGGACAGGAATATTTGCAAGTAGAGCTTAGAATGGGGAATTACAGGAACACTTATTTAAGCAAATTTTTAATGCCTACTAGACATTCAAGGGGAAGGAAGTGTTAAGTAGAAATTTGGATATTAATATCTAAAGCTGTGCGGTGGCAGGTAGGGGGAGAAGAAACAGCTGCTGTTATTAGTCAGGTATCATCTGCAATGATTCACACAGAATGGCTATTATCAGAAAGTCAAAAACAACAAATGTTGGTGTGGATGTAGAGAAAAGGGAACACTTATACACTATTAGTGGAAATGTAAATTAATTCAACCTCTACGTAAAACAGTATGAAATTTTTCAAAGAACTAAAAATAGAACTACTGTTAGGTCCAGCAATACCTCTACTGGGTATCTACCAAAGGGAAAAAAGAAATCATTATTTAAAAAGACACTTGCACTTGTATGTTCATTACAGTGCGGTCCACAATAATAAAGTCATAAAATTAACCTAAGTGTCCATCAGTGGTTGGCTGGATTTAAAAATGTGATATATATATATACACCATGAAATACTTTGCAACCATAAAAATAATAAAAACATATTCTCAAAAGCAACACGGATGGAGCTGGAGGCCATTATCCTAAGTGAACTAACTCAGAAACAGAAAACCAAACACTTCATCTCCTCACTTGTAAGTGGGAGCTAAACAATGAGTATACATGTTCATAAAGATGGGAACAACAGACACTGGGGACTCCAGAGGGTGTGGGAGGGAGGGTGGTGAGGGCTGAAAATTTTATCTATTGGGTACAATGTCCACTATATGAGTAATGGCTACCCTAGAAGCTCAATTCCCACCAGTATGCAACGTACCCATGTAACAAACGTGCACATGCATCCTATGAGTCTAAAATAAGATAAAATAAAACAAATAGTGCAAAAAAAAAAAAAGGAAAAGAAACTTGTATAATGCCTGCCTGTCTCCTTAAATCCTTGCTCTTTCTTCTTCCTCCCTTTTCTCCTCTGCAGAGACAGAGTTTATGTGTTTTCTTTTCTCAAACCTGTCCTTTAAAGGAACTCATTTGCACCATGTCCTGGCTTCGGACAGTCTGTCTTCACCTCAGGCCCAATTCACCTGGACCTCAGCACTCCTTCACTTTCCTCAAAAAAAAAAAAAAAAAAAAAAAAAGAAAAGAATAAAGAAAAATTTACCTGTGCCAAATATGGTAGAGAAAAATAGAACATTTCCTGAATCTTCCAAAATGAAAATGCAGCAGTGTCTGCATTTTCTTCCTATCCCTCATCAGCAATTTGCTCCAGACCCTCCTCCATCGCAGGTCCTAAGGTCCCCTCCTAGCCGGAGCCAAAACTCCCCTCCCCAAATTCCCCACTCTCCCTTTGGTCCCTATTATGCTAACACTCCAAGCACTTATTAAAGGAAATTTCCTGGTAAAGGAGGTCTGATTACCCACCCACCCATTATAGTAAGAAAGCAGGCAAGGGGAGGCTTGAGTGAGCTAAAACAAAACAACTTCCTTTTACTTGGTAGGAAAAGTATTTCTACTGGGTAATTTGTGATTTGGAGATTTTCTTGCTTCTAGGTCTAAATAATTGCGTAAACTCCATTTGTTTCATTTCAAATGTGGCTGTCATTTCCTGTCAGGAGGGAAACGAGAAACTCCTAATACACGTTCATCCCCTGATCACCTGTCAGCCTCACAGGAACAAGCATCTCATAATTTGTCCCTGCCCAGGCACTTCATCTTCAAACAGAAACTGCATCTTAATTATAGGCTTTAATGGGCTGTTTCACTCCAGGATCAATATGTCTGACAAAAAACATGCTTTGCTAAAAGCTCATTAATTCACATCCAACTAATTCAAGATTCGTGATGATTTTGGCAGGGACCATGCTGAAGTTTTACCTCTTATACTGCTGCTTGCAAAGGCTTAGCTTGGCCAATTAATTAGGGAGAACAGAATTGCCAAGGAAGTATTTACAGAACATCTATTTGCACGGAGATACTGGCTGTTTGTAGCTTCCAGACTGTTCAGCTCTTACCAGGCAACTCAATTTAATAATTATTTTTTATTAGCACTCTGGACTCAGAAACTGAAAAGTGTATTGTCTCAAAAAGCGTCTGCAGATGCACCGTATTAGCCCCTCGTGGCCTGTGCCTTTGGCACCTTACATGCATCACTCGTTTTGCCTCTCATTGCAGGTGCAGCTGTAGTGGACATTTTCATGTGGGGTCAGAGTCATCTCTATGGGCAACATCCAATCGCCAGCAAGGAATGTGAGCATCTCCTTGTTCTTTATCTCAGGACCTCCTCTGAACCCACAGGAAAAACAGGCTAGAAGTGTAGAGGGTTCATTTCTTCACAGGATAATGTTCTACCAAGAGGAACTAGTGTCAATATGGGTGAACACCTTGGAAGTTAATTCTCTAAGCTTTTCAGAAGTCCATGGACAACAGCTGTGACCGTGATCACGTGCACTGTTTTGGCTTTCGCTGCTTTCCCGTGTTACCCCTTTGCTTCAGGGTATTGCTTCCCAAATAAACTATCTGCCCCCAAAGTCACACTCTGTTTTCATGGGAAGCCAAGCTAAGGCACCCACTCCTCAAAACTTTTGTGTGAATCAATGTATTTGAGATGCTCACTCATTTCTTCACCCATTTGTTTTTTGATAAATGTATTCATTTCTTGTGCTTCTTGGGCTTAGGACTCTTGTGGTAGTAATGTCAAACAAACAATATCTACCTTCATTTTCTCCTTTTCTACCCTTATAGAACTCTCTCTTTTTGCTAATGTCTTTTTCTTGGGTTCTCATAATCTCCTCTACATCCTTCTACTCAGTTCCAATTTGTTCCCACTAATCTCATTTCTCTGCCTCCTCCTTTTCTTCAATGTCCATATAAATTATTCTCCCCAGCTTTATTCTCTGTATAGTGTTCTGTTTCTTAGCAAAGTAACCTCAACTAATGTGGTAGATGGATCCGTGTCAAA
This sequence comes from Sapajus apella, assembly GCF_009761245.1. Lineage (NCBI taxonomy): Eukaryota > Metazoa > Chordata > Mammalia > Primates > Cebidae > Sapajus > Sapajus apella. The sequence goes on along the minus strand of NW_022436973.1, from coordinate 13,836,747 downwards.
TGACTTCCGTGTGTTTATGTTACTCCGAGAAGGTAAGGGACACGTGGTTATCCAGGACCTTCTAAGCAACTGAGCCTTTCCATGATTGCCCAAATTATGTCTAGATTTGATATCTCAACAATTCCTATCTTCTTCAACCTAAATTGTCTTAGCATTTGGAACATCAACATCATCTTTTTTTCCTCTGAGCTCCTTGGGTCTTTCTGCTTCATCTTTTAGGTCTCCTCTTCTTTCCATGTTTTAACTTCTTGTTACTCATAATGTGATCTGTGGATCAATAACATCTATAAAACCAGGATGTCTTTTTTATACATATAGAATTTTGGGTCCTACACCTGATCTACTGAACCACAGAATTTGCATTTTAAAAAGATTCCCAAGTGATTCATATGCATCTTAAAATTTTAGAAATGTCGTTGCAATTGATGGCGATTTCTTAGGTTTCCAGATGTGTTTCTGTTCCTCAATTTCTACATTCTTCTAAGAAACGTCTCTGTACTTCATAGCTCCAGATAGTGTCCATGAACTGATAGCTGCAATGACTTATTCCCAAGGCCTGGCGGGGAGGCTCACACCTGTACTCACAGCACTTTGGGAGGCCGAGGTGGGTGGATCACCTGAGGTCAGGAGTTCGAGACCAGCCAGCTAACATGATGAAACCCCGCCTCTACTAAAAATACAAAAAATAGTGGGGCATGGTGGTGCATGTCTGTAATCCCATCTACTTGGGATGCTGAGGCAGGAGAATCGCTTGAACTGGGGAGGCGGAGGTTGCAGTGAGCCGAGATCGTGCCACCGCACTCCTGCCTGGACGACACAGTGAGACTCCATCTCAAAAGTAAGTAAATAAATTAGAACTTATTCTCAAGTCTGATCTCTATTCCAGGCTTATGTTAATTTGTACAACTGGTGAACTGCCCACATGACAACTATATCTAGAAATCTCACAGATGAGCCCAAGTCAAGATATGGAAATGTGACGACTTCAATGAGGCTGTTGCTGGTTGGATTAACCTGGCTGCCTTTCTGAAGCATGTTCACAGGAGTGAAGCTGTTGCTGACAGGCTAGCCTGGAACTGATGTCAGTGGAAACCAATTTAAAACTGATACAGGTAGTTAAGGTTGCTATAGTCAAAAAACAATTGGTCATATTCTTTCTTGAATTTGGAGTCTAAGAACTCTTTATTCCCCCAAATTAATAACTCCATTAATACTTAGTCCCACAAAAAATACTTTGTGGTAGATAACTGTGTTACTTTTCCTGATCCCCTGTTCAGAGTAAACACAGCTATTCCTTTAATGCTGGGGGTATGTATCTGTGGCTGCAGCCCTTACTAGGAATTGTCCTGGGTTGTAATGTAAATGTAAAAATGTAAAAAATACATTTTTTTTTGAAAGGTAGGTCCCTTCACAGGGGGTAGATTAAGGTCAATGATGGACTGACATGGGGATAGAGGTCCAGCTCACTTGTTTCAAAATGAGATACCTCTAAAGGTCTCAATTCTAGTTTCAGAGCTCGCAGAGAACCAGCCGAGGCCTCAGTAGCAACCACACCATGGATCAGATTCTCTCTCTATCCAGTACTGCCTTCCTGACTTCCCCACAGATGTATCTCCTGAGAGCATTCCTGCATACAACTCCTGCAGGCAATGCTTCATCTCAGAGCCCATTTCCAAAATATATGTCTTAAGACACTGCTGCTTCTCCATTACTCCCCCTCTTACTGAGTACACCAATATTATCCTGTTGCCCCAGCCAGACAAGTGGGAATGATTTTTGACTTTTCTCTCCTCATTTTATTTAGCTCAAATACTAGGATGCCAACATTGCATTTATTCTGCATTTTTATCCTTATGATCATTGCCCTAGTTGAAGATTTCATTCATCTCTTACCTGGATAACTACAACAGCTCCTGACTTCTTTTCTCACTGCAACCAAATAATATTTCTAAATTTAAAAAAGGTCATATTATTTACAATTCTTCAGTAACATCCTATTCCCTGAGCATAAAATCTACACTTCTGAAGATACTGCATAACACCATTTGGCTCACTCAGCACTGGGCTTATGTGTCCCAGAGGAATCATTTCATTGTGTTGCCACAAGTTATCAAATTGTCTCCATACATGAAAGTAGCCTTTTTGATGCCAAGGATGGGTTTTTGTCTCTCAGTATCCTTCTAGCCTTGTTCAAAGTGTGGCCTCTAGTGGGAACCTGAGTGAAAGTTTCCTGCAGACATCTACTCAATTCTTCTAAGTAAATTATTTCTCTCCTCCCACCCATTCTACATTCACATTCACGGAATGAAATGAGATCACTGTTTGCTTATGTATCTAACCTGTCACTTACCTTTGCTTCTTAAGAACAACCATTTAAACTTGAGGGCACGATGATCCATCAGGAATTTGCTGGGGTGGCTGGTCAACCAGGATTTACAGCACTCTGCTGATGGGACTCTTTTTATGCGCCCTGTAAATTTTAGTTATCGCTACACTTGTCTGTGGCCAGCATGAACAAGGCTGGCTCCTTTTTGTAATTTCATAAGCACAATAAGATCATAAATTTCAAGCTGCCTTTTCACCCTGTTTTTTTTTTTTTTTTTTCCTTTTTCTTTCCAGTATCCTATTGCCTGAAGCATAATGGACTTTAAAAGGAAAATGTCAGCATTAACAGTCAGCCACTCTAAATGGACCAGGTAGTGCTGCTTCAAGGTTATTTGAAGGTCATCCCTACCTCATAACTGAAGACCTCAGACTGAAAAAGTGTAAGGATTTCTCTGTGACCAAGTAACCACGCCTTTTCAGAGCTGAAGGACAAGTATGTGGATGCGTATCCAAATGTTAGTGCCATCCTCATGCCTCACCCAGATGGTGACCAGTTTTGGAAAAACTGTACAAATAGTTTATATCACAGAAACTTGCTCAGCCTTCCTGGATAATAGTAGCCTTCTTTTACTTCAGTACTGCATAAATTTATCCCAACAACATAGTTTATTCTCACCCAAAATATTCTCAAAGATTGGAATGGTTTCTGTAATAAACTTAGTTATAATAATTATAGATTTACGGAATAATTGAGAAAAAATACAAAAAGGTTCTCATATATATGATACTTAGTTTCTCTTGTTATTTAACTTCTTACATATTGGTATGATACATTTGTTATGTATAATTAGCCAATATTATCTAAAGATCTTGATTTATATTTCTTTAGTTGTTTTGTTTTTGTTGTAGGTGATATTTTCTGTTTTTTGTTTTTTTTGGTCCATTTTGATGACCTGGGCAGTTTTGAGTAGTACTGGTTGGGTATTTTGTAGAATATCCTCAAATGAGATTTGTCTGTTTTTTTTTGTTGTTGTTGTTGTTGTTACTGTTGTTTTCTTTTTTCTTTTTTTTCCATATTTGACTGGCTGTTTAGGAAGACCACAGGAATGAAGTGTTATCTTATCATATCATATCAAAAGTACATGTACTACACAACATCACTATTGATGTTAACATTGATCACCTGGCTGAGATAGCATTTGTCAAGTTTTTTCAATGAACATTTACTCCTTTCTCTTCCTTTCCATATTATAAGTCATTGGAAGGGAATCATTATGTGCAACTCCTACATAAGGAGCAGAGGATTATGCTCCATCTCTTTGATAGCCAAGTATCTATATAAATCATTTGAAATTCTCCTGCATAGGAAATGTTTCTATTGTTAACCAATTATTTTTTATTCAACAATTTATATCAACATGGACTACTCTATGTGATACTGTAAGCAGATCTTATACTTTGGGTAATAATTGAATACCACTTATTCCTTGGTTTATTACTGGGATTTTTTCAGATATGGCCACTGGACTCAGCTGGCTCTTCTGTTTCATTAATATATTTCCATTACTGTGGGGTTTTCTTTGTTTGTTGAAGCACATCTTTACTTTCTGACCCTGCAAGATTCTCCAGGCTTATCTCCTGTCATAGTCATAGAATCAGCCATTTCTCTAAGGATCCCTTGTTCTTTTTATAGGGGGATGGCATTAGAAACTTAGATTTGAATATTAGATGTGCTTGCTGCTATTGGAATACTATTTCTTCTAAACCCTCTTTACCAACAGAATGAGGAAATATATTTGTGTATAATAACATGTGAATGTACATATATACATAATTATTCCTATGTGCAACCATCTGTGTCTATATTAAGCTAAACATGAGTTTATACTGATATTCTACTGTATGGATATGCAATCATTTGTTTTTGTATTTACCTGTTGAATTAGGTATTTTTTGTTTACTAGGTTGTATCTAGTTGTAGGAAATTTTTGTATTTGTTTTTGTATTTACCTGTTGAAGAAGGTATTTTGTATTTACTTGGTTGTATCTAGTTGTAGGAAATTATAAATAAAGCTGCATTAAACATTCATGTGTAGGTTTTTGGTCTTTGTGTGAACATGAATTTTCCAATCAGATTAGTAAATAAAGGCACAATTGCTGGGTTATGGTAAGATTATGCTTAGTTTTTCTAGAAATTGTTAATTTGTCTTCCAAAAGGCTATACCATTTTTATTCTCACTAACCTTGATGAGAGTTCTTAATGCCCTATAAACTTGTCAGCAATTAGTAATGTCATTTTTGGGTGATCATCCTAATTGGCTTATAGCGGTATCTCACTGTTATTTTCATTTGAAACTCTTTAATGATTAATAATGTTGAAAATCTTTACATATGCTTATTTGCAATTTGCATATCTTCTTTGGTGAAGTATTTGTTCAGATCGTTTCCATTTTTAATTGGGTTGATTTTTATATAGAGTTTTGAAAGTCCTTTGCATGTTTTGGATAGTCTTTTATCAAATAATTTTTGCAAATACTTTCTCCAGTCTGTGATTTGTCTTTCTGTTCTCTTAACGTCTTTCACAGATCAGAAGTGTTTTAATTTTAATACAGTCCAATTTAACATGTTTTCTTTTCTTTCACGGATCATGCTTTTGATGTTGTATCTAAAAACTCATCACTGAACCCAAGATCATTATGTTTTTCTTGCAGAAGTTGTATATTTTCCATTTTGCCTTTAATTCTGTGATTAATTTTTGTAACAATTGTTTGAGATATAATTAACATTGCATGCAATTTACCCATTTAAGCATATAATTAAAGGCTGCTAGTATATTGACAGAGCTGTGCGACCACCACCACAATAAATTGTAGAACATCATCAACACCCCAGAAGCAAAATTACCCAATTTTCCCCTACCTACTTCTCCTAGCTTTAGGCAGTGACTAATGTGTTTTTTGTCTCTATGGATTTCTCTGTTCTGAATATTTCAAATAAATGGAACCATAGAAAATGTGTTTGTTGAACTGGCCTCTTTCACTTAGCATAATGTTTTCAAGGTTTATCCAGCGTGTACAATGATAAGTGCTTTATTTATAATGTCCCATTATATGGATATATCACATTTTGTGTACCCATTCATCACCCAGTAAGATTTTGTATTGTTTCTGTCTTTTAGCAGTCATAAAAAATGCTGCTATGAAATTTGGTGTATAAATTTTTCAGTGAAAATACGTCTTCATTTCTCTTAATTACATACCTAAAAGTATAATTGCTAGTTCTTATAGTAACTTTACTTTTAAGTTTTGAGAAATTTCAAGATTGTTTTCCAAATTGCTTCGCCATTTTGCAGTCCCAATGGTTCTTATCTCTCCACATCCTTGCCAACATTTATTAGTTGGCGTTTTTAGTATAGCCAACTTAGTTGGTTTCAAATGGTATCTCATTGTGGTTTTAATTTGCATTTCTATGATTACTAATGATATTAAGCAGCTTTTCATGTGTTTACTGGCCATTAGTACATATTTTTGGAGAAATGTCTTTCCCTAATTTTTATTTGCATTATTTGTCTATTGTTTAGTTGCAAGTATTCTTTATAAATTCTAAATATAAACCCCATATTAGTTATATAATTTAAAAATTCTTCCATTTTATCAGTTATATTTTTACTTTCTTTGTATTTCTTTTAGAAGAACAAGAGTTTTTAAATGTGATGAATCCAATTTGTCTACTCTTTTTGCTTTCTTGTTTGTGCTTTGGACTTTATATATGAAAACTTATTGCCACACACACATATATATATACACACAGATATATACACACACATATATACACACATACATAAATATATATACACACATGTATACATATACACACATATATAAAAATATATAAAACCTTTTAGAATGCCTTGTAAACTTTTACTGATATTGGGTAACGACAATTGGAGTAAATACGACTTTAACATGAGGTTTTATATAAAGTAACTAGGAGTTGTGTTGTGTTTAATGTTTGCTGTACCTATATTGTTTTCATTTCCGGTGTTGACATTAAATTTCATAGGTACTCATCAGAGACAGTCTGCACCCTGTAGCTCATCTGCTAAATATCTACCGTGGTTATATTGGAGTACTATTGGTGTCATTGTAAAGTGTGGCAGAGGGGACACATTCATAATCTTATGATTAAACCTTATTATTTTTGTGGACTTCTGTCTCAGGACTGTGACATTTACAAGTGTTTCTTATCTTTTAAATACCTTCTTAGGTGAGGCAGGAACGCTAGAGAGAAGAGGACTGGATTGGGAGGAATGCTCTCCTTCTAGCTGGAATAAAGTTCTGACAAAGTCATTTTTTTTCCCTAGAGAGTATGCCTTTTTATGGAGACTGCTCTGGATATATTTCACAAGGTTTACTCCCCTTACCTACTGAACCATGAGGGAGTCTTTCTCAAATCTTTACCATTAAAACTTAAAGAGTTCCTTGTGTTTCTTGGTGTAGGCTCTGCCCTAAGATTACAGTCCCATGAAATTTTTCATTCCCGTACTAATCCACACTCAGCTTTCAGCAGTTCATCAAAATTCCCATTTAAGTCTTTCTACCAATTTATGGCCCCAGCAGCTTCTGCTGCAGTTAAGTACATCTTGTCTGCAACACTCTGTGTTTGCCTGTTTCTATAGATTTCGTGTAGTGGTTTGCCCTGTGACCAATGTTATCTGATAACTCCAAGGAAATGCTTTGATTTTTAGTTTATTTGGCTTTTTCTCGCTTCAAGAATAAGAGTGATAACTTCAAATCTCTTTACATATCAGAGCTAAAACTGAGCACAATGGGAGTCAAGATTATCCAGAACTCCTGGAAGTTACTTCCATGATTCTCAACTATCTAATCAACCTTATGTTAAGAATAAGCAAGCAAATATATAATCAAACAATACACCCTCATTAAAATCTATCAAAGCTTTTTTTTTAACCAAATACCAGAAACTTAAAGATCTCATAGTAAATGTATTTTCATTTATGAATCCTGGGCACAAAATTGCTTTGGGTATTTTTTCTAACTCTTCAGCTGGCAAATATTATGCTTGCAAAACATTAAATGAACAAAGGTCTTTAGTCAGTATACAATATATAAAATCAAATACAAAGTGAGGGAGAAAACTTTTGGTTCTGTATATTAATTGCTGATCAGTACAAAAAGATGATTTTGAAATCCAAAAGAGAGATTGATCATTATTATTTTCTTAAAAATGTTGCCATATCAAAGAAAAAAGTACAGAATTGCAGGATTGGAAATGAGAACTGAAACCAACATAATTTCCTATCTCTGAGTTAAATAACACTGAGAATGGGGATATTTTTCTATCTCTATGTTAAATAGCACAAAAACAAGCAAAATAACATAGCTACTTGCTCCAGAAAATTATTCTTCTAGGAAGACTGCAAACAATTGAAATTACTTAAATACTATGAGCAATAGTATGCTTACCAAGTCTTTTTTTCAGGAGCCTTACCAGTTTTGCTCAGTAACCCAAAGCTATTATGTCATAAATTCTGCCCAGTCACAAACAGTTTCTCATGTTCCAAAACCCACTCTAAAATCCACCAGTCCTACCCCTAAAACCCTCTATAGATCATCTCTCTATTTCTCCCTACTGAGCCATCACCAAGACCTATGAAAGTGGTGATACAGTTTGGATGTTCACCCTCTCTAAATCTCATGTGGAAATGTGATCTTTAATATTGGAGGTGAAACGTGGTGGGAGGTGTTTGGGTGGTTGGGACAGATCCCTTATGAGTGCTTGGTGCCTTCCTTGTGGTAATGAATGAGTTGTTGCACTATTAGTTCACTAGAGAGCTGGTTGTTTAAAAGAGCCTGGCATCTCTCTCTTGTTCTTTCTCTCACCACGGGACATACCTGCTCCCCCTTCACTTTCCACCCTGAGTAAAAGCTTCCTGAGGTCCGAACCAGAAGCAGTTGCCAGTGCCATGCTTCTTATACAGCCTGTGGAACCATGAGCCAAATGAACCTCTCTTCTTTATAAGTTACGCAGTCTCACATATTCCTTTATAGCAACACAAAACAGACTAACACATATTTTACTTCATTGAAATAAATCTAACAATCTTAGCTTTGTTCGATCAATAGGTGTATTTAAAGATCTTTTGGGAAATTGATAATTGACAAAAGAAGTTGAAAAGGGAACTGAGTGTAGCACATTTTAAGGCCTGTAGTATAGTTTACATTGTAGAGTCTAGTATTGCTCTTGGATTTTTTTTTTTTTAATGTAGGCCTAAATCCTTTCTAGTAACAGGAAGCCTATCATACTTATTTTCCTTGTTTTCTTCTAAGACAAACCTGTAAAAAATTTCTCCCTAATTTGGCTAAATTTCATCTCCTTTTCACATCAACCACTGGAAAGCTCATGAACCCTCTTGCATAATCTGTGATGATTTATGCCTTTTATGTGCACTTTCCCAAAAAACAAATGCAATAACAGTTCTCCTCTTGAGAAGCCTAAAGAGAAGCCTAAAGAGGAAGGTAACTTATGACTGTTCTAACATTTTTAAAATATAGACGGCTCCTTAAAAACCTCAAATGGACAACAAAACATTTTAACAAAATCTGAGGAGATATCTACTTATGGGATTTATTATCAAAGATCTAATTTCTAGTGACAGCCATTCTAAAATATTATTTGAGATCATTGTAAATTAAGTAAGCAAGACACAATCAGAGTCTAGAAAAAGCTTCCCTCCGTCTCTACTTACTTCTTACTTACTTTTTTTTTTTTTTTGTCACCCCTTCTTAATCCACAGAGCACAGACAGCTTGGGAAATGATTTTCATGACAAGGCATAATTGCATTATAGGCTGATATGTAAATCATTTTCTTAAGTTAGGTAAATTATGCTATGCCACTGATCAATAGTGGCTGCATTTATTTCTCTTTTTCATTATGTTAACATATTCATAACATACCACTTTGTGCCTACATTTCTAAGTCCACATATACTATTTTAAAAGCTCAAGATCTGTTGGGACAATGTGGACTTGGTCATGATCTGGCTTCTCTAGGTCATTGTCAGACAGCTGGCCAAAGTGAGCCTGAACAGAAGAAAATCTGTGGAGAAACACATAGAATGACCGCTCAACTGTCCACATATGCTCACAAAGACATGGATTTGAGTGACCTGCCCAGCTCCTTAATGTGCCTCTCCCCACTGGCCACATCTGAAAGCTCTTGATGTATCCACTTATAGGCTTGTGGGACAAGACAGTATTCAAAGGAATGGGAGAAGCACTGATTCAGAGGTTCTGACACTGTAATCTGCAAAGAACTGTGCTTCAAGGGATGATCAACAGTGAGTACCTCTGAGTCAACGAAACTTACTACAACCAACAAAGTGGTATATTTTTGTTTTCTTGTTTTACATAGTAATAGTTATGCAGATTTTATCTGAATAAAAAGAAAAAGGGCTTCTGATGAAACATTTGAAAACTAGTTATCTATTTTCATACTATATGGACTTGTATCCAATTCAATGTAAGCTTTTTTCTATCCAAATTCATGTGCCCTTTCAAGTCTATGTGCAGACCTGGATGGTGCACAGATCCCAGTCACAGATCCCTGTCTTATGACCACAGATGGCTCTGTTATCTGCCAACAGTCTTCCTTGACACATGTTACCTGCCTTGTACATCTACATGTTGCTGTATTACGTGCCTTTGGGCACCTTCTCCCTGGGACCCATCTGCCTAGCAGGTGACTCTCACAGCCTGGCCCCCAATGTCCTACCCCAATGGCCCTTTATCGTCTATGGATTCATTATCATATCTTCAGCAGGTCTTCCCTCGCCATCTTTCCCACAATAGCAAATACATTTGGTTTGGCTCTGAGTCCCCATCCAAATCTCATCTGAAATTATAATCTCCACATGTCAGACAAAGGACCTGGTGGGAGGCAATTGGATCATGGGAGTGGTTTCCTCCATGCTGTTCTCATGACAGTGAGAGTTTTTTTTTTTTTTTTTTTGACATCTGATGATTTAAAAGTGTTTGGAAGTTACCCCCTCATGCATTTTGTCTCTTTTGCTGGCAGGACCATGTAAGACGTACCTTGCTTTCCCTTTACCTTCTGCCATAATTTTAAGTTTCCTAGGGTCTCCCCAGTCATGCAGATCTGTGAGTTAATTAAACCTACTTCCTTTATAAATTACCCAGTCTCAGGTAGTTATTTATAGCAATGTGAAAATGGACTAATACATCCCCTCAGTTTCTTTCATTCTGCCAAGCTTTATTTGTCTTTGCAATTTTACATGGAACTACCTACAATGTATATTAAATTATGTACTTATTTACTGTCACTCTCTTGCACTAAAATATAAACTCCATCCATTCAAGGACTTTGTTCCACTTTCTCCTAAATTACCAGTGCCAGGAAACTCAATAAATTAATTATATCTAAAAAAGAAAAGAAAACAAAACAAAACAAAATTGCGGTTCTACTCTGCAACTTCCTAGATACCTTGTTGTTCTTTCTCTCATTAGCTGCATAAAGGGTTGTTCAGGTTCTGTGTCATGGCCAGGTCCTTTTCACATAAGCCCCATTACAAACTCAATAGGAAGATCAGGAGATCAGCCTCCTTCTTTTTGAGAAAGGACATTCTGACTTATACCCTGCCTTGCTTTTGATCCATGGATGGCTGACTTCTTTTCAATAAGCAGATGCCCATTCATGTTACACAAACAGAGGGATGGGAACTACTGCCTATTACCTTGTGTAAAGAATATCTGGTTCTGCCCACTGCCTTAGCACCTTATAACTACCCTTCAAGAAAAACAAAACATATGTCTGATTGTTAAGAAATCCTAGGACTCTACACGTTCCTATGAGATTACATTGTAGTCAAATTACTGAAAGTAATTTAAAAATGTTTCTATCCTTACTCAAGTGCTAAGTCAAACCCGATGTTTAGCCTTTGTTTCTTCTTTTAAAAACACACATGTAACACTTTCCTCTCTTCTCTGGTTCTTAAATAACACATTGCTACACCAGAATGTCACTAAACCCTTCATCCACAAATCTATAACGAAAACTGTCATGGATACCCAAACTTCATAGATCCTTCTTTGTCTTCCACTCCCTGGCCTCACTAACCTCACCTTCCTGAAAGAAGTTGCCAGCCTCACTTTTGCCTATCTGTCTATCTATCTATCTATCTATCTATCTATCTATCTATCTATTTATCTATCTATCTATCCATCCATCCATCCAGCTATCCATTATCTAATCATTTATCTCTATATCTGTGATTTAGTTACACCTCACTCCAGAATTTAGTAGCTTAAAACAATCATTTTTATATTCTAAAATATCTCTTCCAAGACATTTATTTACTACAAAAGGTAATATAATCACTTTAAAATGGAATAATCAGGAAGAAACCATGTTAGCCTCCTGTTTTAGGTGATTAACCACTAGCAAAAAGCTAACTTAGCATGATGGACTTCTAGGTATGATGCACTGAGAATTACCCCACGTCATTCCTAAAATGCACAGCCTCAGTCAAACCCAAGTTGATAAATGTTTCGTGAATAACTGTTCAGTACTCTTCAACCGTGTCAAAACCATGAAAAACAAGGAAAGATTTAGGAGTTGGGATAGAGTGGAAAAGACTAAGGAGATCAAAACTAAATGCAGTGAATCCTATATTGGATCTTGAAACATGAATGAAAATAGACACTAGTGAAAAAAAAATGGTGAAATTTGGATAAGGTCTTTAGTTAATAGTAACATACCAATATTAATTTCCTGGTTCTGATCATTATAGTATGGTTCTATGTCATGATAATATTAACGGAAGCTCATAGAGGTTTATGAAAACTTTCTATATTACTTTAGCAAGTTTTATTTCAGTCTAAAGTATGTCAAAATAAAAAGCTGAAGAAAAACACACAAGGATTTATTATTTCTCACACGTCTACAGTTTCTCTTGCTGATTCTTTTGTGTCTCATCTGGACTCACACATCCAGGGGTAATTATCTTGTAGGTTGGCTGAGTATTGGCTTGGCTGGGACATGAGGAAACTGGGAATCTCTCTCCATGTGGTCTTTCATCCTGGGCTCTTTTTACTATGTCAAGAAATGGTTCTAGGAGGGCAAAACCATAAGCTGTAAGCCTCAAACTTCCTTCCCTTGACAGTTGCACCACATTACTTCTACCTTATTCTATTAGTCGAGATGGGTTTGAGTCCAGAGCAGATTAAAGGGTTAGAAAAATAGACTTGACTTTTTGATGGAAGTAATGGCACAGTCATATCACAAAGGGTTGTGGACACAGGGAGATGTCTATGTCTATTCAGGCTGCTACAACAAAATACGATAGAAACTAGTGGCTTATAAATAACAACCATTAATTTCTCACAGTTTTGGAGGCTGGAAGTCCAAGATCAAGCTGCTGGCAGATTCAGTGTTTCATGAGGGCCCATTCTTCAAAGACAGTGCCTTTTTGATTTATCCACACATGGTGGAAAGGGCTAGCTCTCTGCAGTATCTTTTATAAGGACACTAATCCCATTCAAGACTGGCCACCAAATCTAATTACCTCTCAATGATATTAATATAATATCACTGATGAGGTATATCACTGATGATTTTAACCTATGGATTAGGCTTCAGATTTTAACCTATGGATTTTGAGGTTGAGATCATGGCAGGAGGCATAATCTGTCAAAGTCATTGTTGTAGAAATCTGTAATGTAGCTCTTGCTACAGCCCCTGGAGATTGTGGGCCTCCTCTCATCCTGAATCAACCTTTATCATGCAAAAATACTCATGGAATAAAAAATAATCCCACCCATACATCTCCTTGAAGAATATATTATATGTGTACGTATGCAAGTATGTGTGGAGATTTATTTTGTGTTTTTAGATTTATTTTACTTCATAGCAGCAAACCTGATTTTCTCATCATTAGTTTAAATTTTATTTCCCAAAGCTCAATTCTGCATTGATTGCAACACAGATGATTTCTGGGTATGTGTAACACTAAGAGCTGCAGTGGGGAGGGCAGTGAGGAGTTCACTGCTTCACTATAGTATTCGCCACAGATAATTCAAAGAGTAGATCAGCAAGACATTTATAAATTTAAGTGGCCCTGACTTCCTATTTTTCCTAGGATTTTGCTGTGTTACAAACAGAAAAATATTTTGCTTAATATCAAATTAAATGAAGGATAGAATCAACAAGAAAACAAAAATCAATAGTTTTCTATAAAGCACAGAGGAAATCAATAGAAATTGGAAGGAGAACTTATTATTTATATAGAGAATAATCAGAGTTGAGAAGAAATTCTGCCATTAGATAATTGACAAGAGCAAACTAATGTCTCACAAATGGGATTGTTATTTATGATTTGATACTCAAAGGGGTATTACCTTCAGAGCTTCCAATTATAGGTCCCAATAGAAAGTAGCATCTGTACGCACTTCATTTTAATTGAATTTGGTGCTTAAATAGAAATAAAAGTGAGTTCTACCAAAATACAAGAACTCTATGTCTATCTGAGCCCCAAAATAAGGCTAATGCCATTTTCACTGTTTTTGATGCTATGTAAAAACAGGATATATTACTTCTTATCCATGTAAATGGAACAGCAGTTTCTACTTTTGTCTAAGTCTCCCCAAAACTTAATGTGTCAGGAATTTTATGTACCCATGGCCAGCTTCATCTGTCTTCCAGACAGAGCAATAAAAGGTGGAATCACAGCCAATGGGGTCCCACGCAGGTTCGTGCTGTTAATTACCTTCAAAACTTTAAAGTCAGGGTAACCTTTCAAAGGAGAAGTATCTCTAATTTTAAATGATGTTAATATTTCTTCTAGTTACCACACTTCATTTATGCCTTTAGCCTGAAAAACTGAAAGCCTTTGATACAGGAAATGAGAAAAGCCCTCTGCTTTCATTTCAGGAGTTGGAAGATGAAGATAATGTCAATGCAGCTAACTGCTAATGCAGTGAAGGGTTATGATGTAAATGGTTTTGAGAAAATAAAACTCTTGATGCCTAGGTATATAGATTCTAATATACATCAGTTTAAATACAGCAAGTCTATAGAGCAATGTTTTATCTAACAGGTAAAATTAAAGATATTTACTGAATATAGTTTGTGTTCAATAAAAATTTCAATTGATTAATAAATAAAAAGGCTAGTGCAGGTTACTTTCTCCAGAGACACTTAGCTTAGCTTACAAATATGCTTTTACATAACTTCATCTATCGCATTAAATTTTGCATTTATGTTTAATAAGATAGGTTGGCTGAACACTGGATTGAAAATTTAATTCTTGTTTATAAAGTCCAACTTTTAAGACTTTCATTATACTTTTTCTTTAGAATCAAATCTGAGAATTTTTTCTTGCTAAAGTATTGTAGAACATCTTTTCTCCTTATGTTGAAAATAAGATCCATATGATCAATCTGTAGATAATAATTGCCCAGGTAGAGTATAATGGCCTGGTTGCTATAGGAAAATAGAAACAAAATAGAATATAGGAATCCTGACTTCTGAAAGTTTACATATTAAAGGATAGCCAAGGCTAATGTAATAGAGAAAAAAACCACAAAAATCAAACATATTAACAATTACATATTAACAAATCTGTGAAAAAACAAAATGTATAAATTCTGAAAAAAAAATGCATACCTATGCACATGCACACAAACACTTCAAGGGGAGCTAACTTTTCTAAACGAAGAAAGGAAGGGAGGAATGAAGCAAGGAGGTAGAGAGGGAAAGAAAGAAGAGGGAAAAGAGGGATCTCAGTGGTGTCACACAATAATGATTTGTTTGTCCATTATGTCACAGATGCTCTGCTCTGTTCAGTCAATCATGGACTCAGGTTTCTACTATCTTTTTGTTCCTCTGTGAGTCATTGAAGACATCACTATTAAACTAAATAATTAGGACAGAGAAGCTTGAACATGGAATAATTAGAACATGGAATATTGCAGAGTGCATTTTCTGTGTGTCTGGTTTGAGAATTGTATAGATCACTTTGACCCATATTCCACTGGCCAGAACACAGTGCCAAGACAGCCCACAGAGATCATTGCCTCCTGGTCTTCACGCCCCTGTGATATCCCTCATCTTGCATCTGTCCAAAGTGATGGTACAATTTCTGAGATTAAATTATAAGAGATTTCTGTTTCCATTCAAAGCTTGCCTTCTCTTGAATCACTCACTCATGTTGTGAGCCGCCCTAGGAAGAAACCCACATATTAAGAAATTTCTAGTAGACAGCCAGCAAGGAGACAACAACCGCCATGTGAGTCGGCTTGGAAGCAGATTCTCCAATTCCAGATGAGTTTTGAGATGACAGCATCCCCAGTCGATAGCTTGACTGCAACCTAGTGAGAGACCTGAAGCCAGAACCATGTTGCTGAGCCACATGGAATTCTTGGATCCCTTGACTGCCAGGAACTGTGTGAGATAATAACTGTGTGATGGTTTGAACTCCTGAGGTTTGAGTAACTTATTACACAGCAAGAGGTAAGTAATATGCATGACCTCACCCAACTGAAAGAGAGGCTGGAAAATGATTTCCAGTTGTGTGTCCAAGAGGAAAGATGATAGGGTTTAGTGTCCACAGCTGTCTGTACCGCACTCAGTATCCACCCTGGGCAGGTCTTAGGGTTAATGAGACCTGTAGCTTCCCCTCAGGAGCTCCTATGCACAACACAGCCCCAGAGACATCACTCAAATTCTCCACATGCTCTTAGCCTTTTCTAGTTATTCTGATAACCATGCAAGTGGCCCCTATAAGGAATGCCAGAATGAATGGTGCCTACGTTTCCAGATCTCAGTCTTATTTTCTCTTAGGTTGATAGTAGAGACTTTGATCTTGTCTAGGGAAATGTAGGAGCACTCAGAACTCCAGACTGGAAGAAATACCCCTGCTCTGATGCACAACCAGATCCTTGTACTTAACCTTTGAACTTAAAGAGTTTCATCGGGTCTTTACAAGCCAAAAGATAATCCAAAATAGGCCTGGAGCCCCGGAACACATTTTTCTCAGGCTTAGAAGCCTTCAGTGATTACTCAAAGCATAAACATGAGATAGCTTTATCCATGTGCTTCCCTTTGGATATTGTATAACTCCATAAGAATGCAACACATATTCTGATGGGTAATTTCTCATGTGAATATTTTTCAGGTAATCAGTTTTCACTCACCATACCTATAATCTTTCCTGTAGTTAAAAACACTGTATAATTCCTCTACATATTTTCTTTAAATAATGCAAATTTTTGACACTACATATAAAACTACTAAAATCTTTTTGATGCCCCTCATTGGCATCATCTGTGATTTTCTCACTTCTCCCTAAACTGATGGAACCCATAGTTCTTCCAAGGACTTGATATCAATCTTTCACATCTTAATAAGAATTGAGTTTATTATATAAAATGTATTGCCTAGAAATACATAATTCTAAAATTTTGCATCTTACCCAAGAAGTTGTAGTGACACTGTTACTATCCCATTCAGGTCCCCTTCTCCAGGTAGCTGGTTGTTCGGTGTTGTAGCAGCTGTGAATGTTGGATATTATTGGCTCTCAACTCCCTCCTTTTCCAGTCCTCTGCAGATAGGAGCCACCTTACCTGGGAGATTCTGCCTTCCCATCCCAGGAGCAGCTCACAGCCAATGACTGACTAATACAGGAGCATAAAATCTTCCCCCTTTAACTCAAGAAGGGATAATTCTGTGGTCCCAATCATACTCCAGAACTCCCTGTGGGATCAAACTGAAATGAGGCTTCAGTTGAACCACTTGCTTGTCTAGCTTCTTCCCCTACCCTCTCCTGCTTCCTGCACTCCCTAAGAGGGTTCTCCCTCAATAAATCTCTTGCACAAAAGCCTCATCTCTGTCTCTGCTTCTAGAAACTCTAAGACAGAATGTTTAGATCTTATTGAAAAGGTAGCAAAAGGAAGACTACATGGCTTTTCTGGCCTCTGGAAATAGTAAGGAAAATGGATTCCCATTGTGCCTATACATTGAACTAGCTCAGAACATTGAGGTAGTTGTCATCACTTGCCATTAGGGGAAAAAAAATGACAAAATAAAGAAAAGAAAACAACACTACCACCAAAAATTGTGGCCCTCTCCTCCTATTGGTAGGACTAGTCCATGTTGAAATAGAAATAGAGAATTGTAAAGTGGAAATACAGAGTTTAGGGTAAGAAGACCTAAGCTCACCATTCTTGTTTTATAACCTGGGAATTTTGACTTCACTAAGTCTGCTTTAATGTCTGTACAATGGGGTAAAAAATGCTTTGTTGTCTGTCTTTTATTACAGAAGCAAAAATAAATAACATGGGAAGGTGGGACATGGACTACTATTTTTATAACAAAAGTTGAATTTAATAATTCAACTTTGCCCTTTATTACTAAGTGGCTTTAATTTCCCCAATAGCATTTTTAGAGTCTCACATTTTATTGTTCATTCTATTGTGTGCATTTCCTCCAGAGTGAGGAATTAAGACTGTCTTGAATTACAGGAAAGAGTTTATAAACAATGCATTGACTAAAAACTAAAGTGACTTAAAAAATATTTACCCCTGAACTTTGCCATGTAAATGTATATTCTACTCATGAAAAACTATACATGTATTTTAGTGTGCTGCCAATCTTTAGCATCTTTGGAAATTACATCTATTGGTGTGGAATTCTCACCTGAGGCCTGGTCTTTGAGGGCCTGCTCTGTGACTGGAAATATGCTAAGCACTAGACATGATATTTAAATCAAAAATTTTATTTATGATTAATATTTGTCTATGATTAATATTTGATAATTAATTTGATTTTCCCATGAAATCTAATAATCACAGGGAATCAAGTCTCTTAGAAAAGTTTGGAACTAAGAAACAGATGATTACACTTTGTATCAAATATGAGTTGATTGGAATACAATGAAACTGATTTTTTCAATAAGGCTGGTAAATTTGATCTAAAGTGAGTTCCAGACTAAGGGAAAACTAATATTTATTGAACACTTAACATGTTCTAATAATTATATTTTCCCAACATCACTTTAGGGAATTCCCTCAAAAGCCCGTCATTTGTGCATGCCAATGAGATTCAGTGATTATAACAGATCAGTTTGCTAGGATTTGGCCATGGCAGATGCAATCTCACATTGCTCTGATGTCAAAGTCAAAGACCGTGTTCTTTCAGTTACAGCAGTAACATATCCCTGGGGGTTTCAAACATTTTATGAGCAAAAGCAATAAAATTGAAATATTTACGTAGCTTCCCAAGGGAACAACTTAGAAATAAGAAAACATAGGGGATCAGTAAGTTTTCAATTGTTTATCAAAGAACATCATTCTTTTTGATAAGTGTACCTTGCACTTTCATGCAATAAGAAGAGTAACTTTCATCCAACAAAAGACAGCAAATTCCAGCTGAAGAATGATGAGATGAGATTTACAATGGATTACCTGACGGAAATCACTAGACAGTAACTCCAAGGTGATGGAATTACAAACTTTAAAGCACTTCAAACCCATGGTTGTTTGCCACATTTGTGATTTGACTTGAGCAACAACCAAAGTCCTGTCCAAAAATGACACTACCCTTAAACTCTATTTGTTGTAATACAGAGAGTTTCCCAGCACTAAAAACAAAAATCTCCAAATAGGTAATGTTTCTTTGTTCTTTCATAGCGTTGTCAATACCAAAACCCAATCAGCCAGCCCCTAGGCCATGCCCACTTCTTAGAATCAAATTGGAGAGATAATAGCAAAAACCATCATTTGTTACAAATTCATGATGAATATTATTATATTCCATGCTTTTAATACAGCAAAGAAGTGGACATTATTATTATATCTCTTTTACAGCTGAGGTTTACAGAATGTAAGGATTTTTCATACAACACATATTTGTAAGAAATGAATGCAGGATTTGAACTCAGTGATGTCCAACCACAATTCTTCATTTTTTATCTATTACACTATAATTTTATCATCACTGCAAGAAAAGTAAAAATAATTTTTAAAAACATGAAAAATAAATATAAAGATTATAAATATCAATTTAGTACCACAGTACAAAAACCATGGGTTACACAGTGCCAAATATGTGGGAGGATAATGAGGGCCCTTGGATTTTGGGAGTCTGAGTCAGACTCCATAGAAAATGGTAAAGGGTTCTCAAGAAGACTTTTTCTGTCTTCAACTGAAATAATAATTTATCACTCAACACTTTTCACTCTGGTTTGCAGATAAAATTTTTGTCCTTAATTACATGATATTATAATTGTTCTTCAACAAATAGCAAGTTATAGAAGCATGAGTGCCGGCCTTTCTTAGCACCATATCCTGCCATTAACATATCAATTGTCCTCTTCATCCCCACTTTTTTCTTCTTGATTGAAGACTGGCCCACATAATGGAACCAGCAATTTGAGAAGGCTCAGCCACACTTATGGAGCATTCCTGGGTGCCAAGCATTGTGCATAATGTCTCAGAAACATCCCAGTGAGCTCTCTTGGTGGTCCATTATCTATATTTTCCAAATAAGGGATGTAAAGGATAAAATACCTGTCTAGTCCTTAGAAAATTTTTTTAAAAATTTTCTTCCCAAAGTTTCTTTTTCTGAAATCTCATGAATCTTTCTTTCTTCTTCTCTTAGAAATGAGCTGGATATGGCTCATTTGTGGTGCCAGAGAGAGAAAATATATTCACTTCTGGGATTGTAATGTGAGATTGTGCCCCTCCTGCCCACCCACTTTATTTTCTAGGAAAGATTTGGCCATCCTCTCCTCAGTTCAGCAGTGGCCAGCCCATGTACAGCAATGAAAAATTTTCCATGTCTTGTTTCTCTTATTTCAATTCTCCTTGGGAGAATGGGATTGTGCTTATGGTAAACCTAATATTGCTTTTCTGCTTTCATGAGTTTCAGTAAAGTCTCCCTTTGAGTTTCCTGGAAGTAGAGACTACATATTATTGATTTTTATTCCTCTAGCTCCTAATTTAATATATGGCGCATGATCTATACACCATAAATATGATATGAATTTGATTCTATAAGAAGTCACTTATATGATTTGGATGTTTAAATGATGTAACATGGGCAAGGGCATTCATTTTATATGAAAGATAAGGCTTAAAGAAAATCGTTATTTCTAAAGCCAGGGGATCTGTTACCTTTAAGGTGAAGGAAAAATCTCCCACAGGCAAAAGACACACAGGAGTGTTTTGAGGTGCTGTCAATATTTTATTACTTGATTTGCATGGTAGGTACCCAAATGCTCAGTTGCTAATTATTAATTTTTTCCATAACCACTTTTCTGTATACTTTATAGATTTTATGAAATATACCATATATGTATAAAATAGATGAAGCAAACAGAGATGTGTTTGCACAATTTAAGGGAAATTATAAACCAAACACTATGTAATCTCCAAACCGCATGTGTTACCGCCAAACTAAAATAAAAAAGAAACAAAAAAGGTGATTTAAATTAAAATGTCCCTAGACAAAGTAATTATCTGACCTAACTTCCAATGTCCATGTACATGATACTTCTTTGTGGGGACAAGAAAGGGAGTGGCACAGTGAATTTGGAAAAAGAGTGTCAATAATGGGATTGAAGGACACGAAGAAATAGTTCTTGGTTTATAGGTTTAGGCAGTAAATATTCTGTCTATGTGAGCAATGAAGAGATATGTACTCCTCTCAGAAGGATGGCTGCTCTCTCTTCATAGGAGATGAACGACAAATGGAAGCCAGACTAGGGAGGGGAGGGTGTTAGATGGTGGTGGTTTTAATAAACCTGATAATTTCAGGTGAAAAATTAGATCTTCCAGATTAAGATTATGATACTCTAATAATGTTGTAATATTACTTAAAGTAAAACGTGGGGAGCTAAATATTGGCAAGTGTCACACAAAACTTATTGATATATTGACCATCTTTAAAGGTTACTGTGTTTATAAATCATAACTGTTATGGAGCTGATTGGTATTACAAACTGATGTTCATGAACTATGGTGGCTCGACATTTTTTCCTTTGTTCTTCTCTATGAGTTAATTTATGTGACAGGCTGTGTTTTTGAAGGTCTGAGCTTTAGAATGAATCAGAGTAAACAACTATCCTGCAGTAATAAAATTCCTACACCTATTTGCTGAATGAATCCTTCTTGGAAGGAAGACAGTTCTAAATGGAATGGCTCTCTCCTTAGAAAGCTAATAATTAAACACATTTTCACCAATGGATCAAGACCCATGGTTATGGATATCATTATCCCCTGTAGAGAATATGTTCCATTTTCTCATGTTTAAATTCAGAAGACCAATGGAATGGAAACATAGAATTAACCTGATTGAAGCAGAAAGCATTCTGGAGTAAAAACCTCTCATTTTCCTGGTCTGTCTGAACGGGAAATCAAAGTGATTTGTGTTGTGTGGAGATGATTACTGATGGGTAATTATTCTAAAATATCTCTTCGAATCCTTTACATGGCAATCAAGGAAGAATGTGAGAAGCTAGGTATTACATTACCAGGGCTATCAGCAGCATATAATTTCTTACTTATGCATAAAAATAAATAGCAATACCTAATGAAGGAGTTCTTGAATTTTCTTTTTGAAGTCCAGAGTACACATAGGTCTCTGAGCCTTAGTAGAGAATATGTGGTTAAAAAGACAGAAGCAAAGATTCTCTCTTCTTTCTGATAATCATGTGACTGAACCTCAGTTTTCTCATCTATAAAATAGGAATAATGATCCTTTTTTCTTGGGGCTGTTATATGAACTGCATTATGTAATGTCACAAGCTGCTTATTTTTGTGTCTAGCATATAATACAAGACACTCAACAAATGATAGCCCTTATTATGGCTGTTAGTAGCAGTAGTAGTAGTTACTATTAGTACTTCTTGTAGTGCTGATTTTGGCCACAGCTTACCTAATTGAGGTAGAAATAAATTAATTTGAGATGGATGTTTCAGTTGGGTATTTCATTTTGTTATGAAGTCATTGACGCAGAGTTAAAACTAACACATATTATTAAGATAAGTTTTAAAACTGTTGTAGGACAGAGTCTATCATAATATTTTCCTAAGAGCATCTTAGGATTTCACCATGGTAAATTATTCATCAGTTTCTTTTAGAGTGGCATGTGCTAGTTGAATGTGACAACCAGCTTTACATAAATTAACATATTTATTTACACATCCCAACACTGCAGCCTCTAATTTTGGGGGGAAAATATGTACCTTTTAAAAATCTATTATGAAGGCTTGTCAAAAACAGATGAAGTGCTATAAATTGTTACTATTCGTGTTCTCTTTTTTTTCTCAACATAAAAGGAGCACTTTAACGTTGTGCATCCTTTCTTAGGGAGATTAAGAAATTACCAAGTCGAGCAGTTGATTGAAGGAGATTTTAGGCTCTCAGCTACTCAAGTAGCCAATGCCACAATTCTCCAACTTAAGATTCACATTTATGAGCAGTGACAAACCAGAGCAGTTCATCTACATGGTCTTATTGCTATGTTTGATCGAAGGTGATGAAGAATGTAGTAAAAGATGTTTTGTGTAATGAGAACAGCGCTATTCCCAACACTTCATACAGAAGCAAAGCTGGACTGAGAGTTCAACTCCCCCAAGTGTGGCCATATGCTAAGCACCTTCATCTCTCGTGCATGTCATTCCTCCTTCACCATTATCACTTCCACTGTTCTAAGACATAAGAAAACTGAATCTGGGCTCAGGAAGACAAAGGAAAGGATGTCATATTTTTATTGACTCACAAGGAGGTAGGAAAAGAGATATTCCTAATCAAGGCAATAGATGGTGACTGTAGATTGGAAGGTAGGTGAACTGTGGCCCTTAGAAGGAAAGAATCAGCAACTAGAAGCAAACTAGCCTCAGCGGAGTCTCAGGCATTGCTCCAAGCTTGAAGCTTCCCATTCACTCTCAGATGTTCCTGCTGTATCCTGCCAGGCCACTAAGTCATTATCATGGACACAGCTTTGTGGCCCTGGGCCTGGCATGTGGGAAAGGAGAATCAAAGATGGAACTTTGAGTGATTTGATCTCAAAGGTGGGAGAGAGAGGAGTTCTTAGTTCAATTTACTCATGCCATTAGTACTCCAGAAATAGCTAGAATTCTAGGGTGCAGGGAGTATTGTCAATGAAAAACAAGTGTGCAGATTTACCAACAGGAAAAATACAGTCAATCTTTTGAAATATGACATTTGAGAACCTCTTGTGTCTTTTCTTTTTGCTTATTTTTTGGAAGTGTAAAATCTTTTTTTATTTTTAACTTTTATAATTTGAAACTGTAAAGAGATAGGTGGATGCTGAAGTCTCTCAGCTTTGCAACTTGAAGTTTTTAACAAACTGACTCATCAGGGGATTGGGATCTGTGGTTCAGCTTTGCTTGTATACACTTTAGTTGCTAACTTTAATGTTCTTTCAAGTGCACTGGCCTTATCTCTTCTGCTGGTCTGGAGGCTATCTGGTAGCTGGGATGATGCTTTTTCTGTGTTAGTCATGGAAGCTAGTTATTTTGTTTATAGTTCCATTGGCTGTTAACACTTTAGTACAGAGTTTATCAACTTTAGTATGCACCAGAATCATCCAATGAGACAGTTACAAGAGACTTCTGGATCCTAATTCTAGAGACCGAAATGTGTTAGGTCTAGGATGGTGCCTAATGTTCCACATTTTTAATATAACCCTTCCTCCTCCAAGTGATGCTGATATTGCAGGTCTTTGAATGACACTTGACGCTTTGGGTAACATTGTCTTTTAGTGCTGCCGCATTCTACAGTCTTCATGTTCAATTTGCTCTGGAAGAGTCTAGTCTCAGTTATCTCAGTTATATTCTATTGTTTGGTCAGAGACCCACCAGATCACACTTAAAACCAACACACGCAAGTCTTCGAGGCCTCAGTAAGAGCCTCTGGAAGCCCTTTTGTGTCTGTTATTCTTATAGCTTTAAGCTAACAGAACCTGAGACACACATACCTTGGGACAGCTGAACAGACTCACTCTATAGTAGTGGAAATAGGAGGGACAGGAGATACGTATAAAATACCAAATCTCAGAAATGATTAGTTTTGTTTTACACAGAACACAAAGGAATCAATTTAAAAGCCTATTTGATCTCATCCCTATAATTTCACTCTGGTGTATAAGGTAAATAATACACTCTACTGGAAAGGAGATGAAACACGGCTAAATTAAAGCTGTGTATAATCCAAATATCTTTTAGATCTGGCTTGAAATTCAACCATACCCTCACCTATTCACAGCCTTATTTTGGGTCTGGCTCTGGCAGACTGCTAAACATAATGAGGCAATTGTGGAACAGCGGTAAGGTACAGGAAGGCCGGGTGGGTATGGCCCTCTGTTTTCTGATCTGCCAGATAGAAATGTTATTACATAGAAGGTTCTTACAAGAATGTTATTCATACAGAGGTTCTTCAAAGAACCTCAAAGAGTTCTTGTAAGCATTGCATGTAAATATGTGTAGAAACAGTATAAAATCCAGAACATCATAATGCTCAATTAATATTAGTTTTTGTTTGTTATTTTTTAGTTCTTTCTGCCTATAAAGTTGGACAAAATGGGAACTGAATAAAGAAAAGATTATTAAAAATTGCAAATTGATTAATCTCCTGGCACATGATTTATTCTGTATTTTAAAGGTTATTGAGAACTCCAAAGACTGGCCTAAAAACCAAAGTTCCTGGTAACAGAAAATCTAAAAAATGGCATAAGATTTTCAAAGTGGAAGGGACACATCTTGGGTGTTAAAGATAAGAGGTATAATACGGATGGAAAATATTTATGTAAAGTTTTCAGCGTTTGACAATTGTCCATAGGAGCTCCTAAAATTTCACAGTAAGGTACAAATTGTATGTAACTGAATAATAAGGGAGTTTGAGATAATATAGTATATGGAAAGGCAATAGAATTGGGAATTTGGTTTCAATTCCCATTCTACCCTGCACTAGCCTTGTGATCTTGGTAAAGTCACTTAACTTACTCCCAGTACACACACATACACACACACACACACACACACACACACACACACACACACACACACACACTCCAGGAAGACCCGCTAAGTGATTTATAGCTCAGAAATATTTTTTGTTCAAAGTTATCAAGGTCAAACTTTGGATGCTAAATATTTCCATGAGAAAAATGCTTCAAAGATAAAATCTGGGGGAAATAAAGCTTTGCTGTTGGGATGCTGATCTTTATATGACTGTAGTCTGTAGCTCTGAAGAGAGAATTTTTCTGAAAATCTTCCCTTCTTAACTTATCCCTAGGTTGCTCTGCTCACAGCAGGACATCAGGAGAAGAGTGGGTCACTTAATCCTCCACCGAGGTCAGATGGCCTCTGTTTGTGCTATGAAAATGGGTCTCTATCTGTCTGTTCACTGTAGGCATTGCCTACCATGTAGAAAGAGCTCAATAAATGTTTGTAAACAGAATGAGGAAATAGATGAATGGCAAACAATTCAGCCCCATGAAGGTTACCCCAGAGAGCCTATACAAATTAAATTGTGAAAATTTTCACCTTGCCTGATTCTATGTGGACACAGCCTCAATTTCACCAGGGCCTGAAGAATAATTACAATGATCATTCACATCTCCATGTTGCAATAAGGCATAACATTCAAACTTTCCCAAGGTGCATTATTGTACACACTTCATTTTAGAAAAGTAGATAGAGTAAATTAGCAGCTCCACCACAAGGCTAATGAGGCTAATGAGAGGTATCAGTAAAATTGAAGCCATAGAAAATAAGATATTCTTTCCCATCCTGAGCAAGCAAAAATGTATAGCAGAAGGCCATGCATGGAAACACATTCCACAATAAGTAGACCCTATCACCATACTTTTTTCAGAAGTGTTTTCTGTCTCTCTTCATGTGTTAATTTTTCAATATTTTGTCTTTAAAAATAAGCATTGAGTGCAAATTATGTGCATGATATTATGACAAATAGTATGGGTGATAGATAACACATAAGTGAGTTTCTATCTAAAAGAACTGAACAGTAAGTTGAGGACATAAACATATGCACAAATCTATACATGAAACGTTTGATGGTTCCCATACTAAGAGAGAAACCTAATTACTAAGAGTTCTGCTACCTGCAGATAAAGAGTCAAGAGCCAGAATGTTGGGTAGAGGGAGATGGGGAGACTGGAAAAGTTGAAAGTATATTATAATAACAATAAACAAAGTTGGGGTAGAACATCTCTGGATATCTGTGGGGTCAAGTCAGTCCAATAATCATGAGGTGGAGGAAGTCATGGGTCATCCACAGAGATGTGGCACTTGTGGTGACTAATAGTCATCATAATAACTTCTAAGTAGAATAAGAGGAGCATTGGTTTCGGAGTTTACCAATGTACATTGGAACTCCAGCTATGTCAATTACCATGCAACTAAACTTGAACCACAGCTATGAGCATTTACCAATCTGTTAGTAGTTGATAGGTATCTATCTCAGAGGGATCTTAAAAGGAACCATTGTGGCAGCATATATAATGAGAAACATTTTGCTAGCACACAGGGTAAAGAGAAAAAAATTACATTTCTAGTACATCAGTGAAGTTAAGAAGTGCATACTAAAAGGAAAGCACAGAGACATTGTCTGTGTGGTGAGAAGGCTCAGATTTGTCTCATGCATTTGGCTGAACCAGACGAGGCTGAGTCAATAGGGTTACCGATCTCTGAGACTGATGTTTGAAAGGTAATAAAAAAGTCAAATAATCCTAACACCTATCACTGCCCTTTTTCAGCCTGTAAGTCCCATTCAATGTGTTTAGCTTCCATTTGAATAGTTAACCTGCTCAGAGTGGAAAACTGAATCGGATCATTTAGCTCTTGTTATTTTTATTTTTGGATCAATTCATTTTGGCAGGAGACACTGAGGAAAATAAGCAAAAGACTGTCAAATTTCCATTTAGCTTTGTGGAAATATATATATAGATGTACAAATCTTAGCTCTGAATAAAGGTATATCTGGGAGAGGGGGTATTGCTAAAGAATGAAGGAGTTTCTAGAAAAAGAGGCAGGAGGTCTCTCAGGTTATCTTATTCTTGGAGAATTTTCAGCATGTACAATATGTCCATCTGTCTATTTAAGTTACTTCTGCTATAACAAGCAACCTCCATGGATTTCATTTCGCTTCTGCCTCCGGAATGACTTCTGAATCTGGCTCACACTTTACCATCTAATAATAATGATAACAACATCTACCAACTAAGGCATTCCATTTTACAGTTTACAAAGCATTTCACATAATTATTCATTTAAGTCCCCTAAAAACTATGAAAGGTTGACATTATTATTTTTAATTTTAAAATGAGAGAATACATTTAGAAAATAGAAAAAGGGAAAAATATAAGTCAAGGGTAGAAAGAGGAGGGTAGGCTCCTAGAATTTAAAAACACCATGGAAAGTAACATTGCCCAATGGAGGTTATACCTCAGTGACCATCAATTTTTGGTAGGTTCTGAGGCTGAAGTTTGCACCTTCTTTTGAGAGCCCACAACCAAATGTTCCAAGTCTATTAGCTCAAGTTGACTAATAAGTGGCCAAGTCTCAGATCCTACATCATACTATCTCCCTGTGCCCCCATGTTTGAGATCTTAACTCTCTTATCTAAAAACAAGACCCATTTTTGCCAAAACATGCCACTGAGTGTGAGAGGGGCAATGGTATATGGTGGTACGTGACAAAAATCCTGATTGTAGAGCAAATCTACGCAAAGAAGGAAAACAAGGGCAGGAAGTGGTGTCAGGGGAAAAAATGTCAGGATGTCAGGCACTGATCAGATCACAATCTATTGCTGCCTAAATGTGTATCCCATGACCAAATATTTTTTTTTTTTTTTTTGAGACGGAGTTTCGCTCTTGTTACCCAGGCTGGAGTGCAATGGCGCGATCTCGGCTCACCGCAACCTCCGCCTCCTGGGTTCAAGCAATTCTCCTGCCTCAGCCTCCTGAGTAGCTGGGATTACAGGCATGCGCCACCATGCCCAGCTAATTTTTGTACTTTTAGTAGAGACGGGGTTTCACCATGTTGACCAGGATGGTCTCGATCTCTTGACCTCGTGATCCACCTGCCTCGGCCTCCCAAAGTGCTGGGATTACAGGCTTGAGCCACCGCGCCCGGCCCCCATGACCAAATATTTTGTGATGCATACAAAGTTCTTAATAACACTATGTCCATCCACAAGTACTGAGACCCGCTCTGCCTTAGAGACCCCCACTGAAGTGGCACTGAAGGCATTAAGAAACAGACATCCAGATAGAACAGCAAAGTGGGACTACCTGGTGGCCAACAGCCTTCCGAGCTGGGAGCCTCAGGGGCTGACAGCTTTCCAGACAGAGGACCTCAAGCAGACTCTGACTCATGTAGTTATTCTCTCTAAACAGGTGATTATTATTAAGAACATATGTCCTGTGTTTTCTCATAGAACCAAGATAAACTAGGTAGGCAGCTGGTGCCTGCTTACTACTGATCAAGGACAAACTAGAAAGTATTCTCCATGAGGAAGCCACGGGGCAGGGTCACACGTCCTGTGCTTAAAGAATTGTTTTTGCTACTTTAAAATACCCCAAGCAGCTTTCTACTTGGCAGTGGGGGGGTGGGAGGAGGGTTTCCTTGCCCCATTGTTGCAAACAATATAATTTTATCATACACTCAGCATTTCTCAGCTATCATGCACTCAGCATTGCTCAGCACAGATGTACTTGTTTCTTGTGTTCTTTTCTTCTGATATCTAAGAAACTAATTATCCTTTGATACGCACCAAGGACCAATGGGTTCCAGGATAATGCTGAACAAGTAAGAGAGAAAGCAACTAAACAGTAACCTGATACTGCCTCTATTTCATTTGCTTTGTATTAGTATTCATGGCGTGTATTTATCTTTAAACCAATCTTTCTTACTTAGAATATTTAATGCAGATGAGTTTCTTGTTCCTCTGAATTCTTACTTCATCTTTATCCTCTTGTGCCCTTTAGTTACAGGATAAAACTTTCCACAGATAGGGGAATCTATCCTGTAGATCTTTAGAGCAGAGTTCATTCATGCCTTCACATGCAAAGAAAAAAACATAACCCACAGACACCCTTTCTAAATATTCCATCTCAAAGCACCCTAACATAAGTAGCTGATCACCTTCCCCCCTTCTCATTGTCCTTGCCTTTCTGCCCACAGCTCCTCACTAAACTTTTTTCCTCTTCTGAGGTCTCTGCTCACCTTTTTAATGGCAGTAGTCTAGCGGTGATTGTTAACTTGTGCAACCTAAGAAACCAGCCGAGAGTGAAGGCGGGAAGGCTTGGCCACCTAAGGAGAAAACACAAGAGCCTGGAAGCTCTCTGGGTTTAGGGGATTGGAGATTCATCTTCCTCTTTATTCATTGGGAAAAAAAGAGAGAGAGTTGAAAGCTAGATGGGGTTATTGGGTATTGTGATAGTTAATACTGAGAGTCAACTTAATTGGATTGAGGGATGCAAAGTACAGTTCCTGGGTGTGACTGTCAGGGTGTTGCCAAAGGAAACTGACATTTGAGTCAGTGGACTGGAAAAGGGAGACCCACCCTGAATCTGGGTGGATAGAGTCTAATCAGCTGCCAGTGCAGCCAGAATAAAAGCAGACAGAAGAATGTGAAAAGACTAGACTGGTTTAGTCTTCTGGTGTACATTTTTCTCCTGTGCTGGATGCTTCCTGGTCTCAAACATCGGACTCCAAGTTCTTCAGCTCTGGGGTTCACACTGTCTTCCTTGCTCCTCAGCTTGCAGACAGCTTACTGTGGGACCTCACCCAGTGATCGTCTGAGTCAATACTCCTTAATAAACTCCCCTTTATGTATACAGCTATCCTATTAGATCTGTCCCTCTAGAGAACTCTGACTAATACAGGTATACAGTGGGACTTGGAAAACGGATCCATACACTATGGGGAGGAAGTGGGTACAAGGAACTAGATGAAAATAAGGATATGTGAAGGTGTAAGGGGGCTTATTCTTAGGCCCTGGTCTGGAAGCTAGAATCTAGCTGGGCATTGAATTGGACAATACAACTCCTCCAAATAATAGGTAGAGAAGTCAGATGAGCGAAAGCATTGTCTCCAGGGGAGAAAAGAGGGAGTGCAGAGTCTAAGTGCAGCCATGGGCTCAATCAAGAGCAGCACTGCCTCAATAAATAACCACAAATATTGGCTGCTGCTGTGGTTACTTTTATTAACCTTTATGTTGTTCCAATACCAGAAAATATCTTCACAGGCACAGTTGCTGATGTGTGGTTTCTAGTTCATACTACAATCACACAAAGAAAGTAGAGAAATTACATGATAGAAATTTTTTTGTATCTCTGTGGCAATATGAATTATTCACCTTAAAATTCTCCCTTCTTCATTTAACTTTGGAATGACAGAAAAATGTTGACTTTAAAAAATAAATGGAGAGAATTGAAAGACAAGAACTCCAGAAGCACCTAGTCTTTGTTCACTCGTGTTCTCGTCCCAATTCTACCACATTACAGTGAATTGATGCCTGGGAACCCTTTTTAAAATATCAGCATTTATTATTTAACATCTTTTCTAAAATGCATGACTCTACTTTGGGCAAATAATTAAATCTCTGATCATTTATGTACTCATGGATGCCCAGAGGCAATCCTTCTAAATGCCAATTTGTGCATAATACTGTGACAATAAATGAAAGAAATATAGGATTTCAGCTGCAAATGCATGCCTAGTCAGGGATGGAGTTTTGCTTTGTTTTGTTTTTGTACAAAATCTTTTGTATATCTTTACTCTCATATTGACTGAATTTTAGGATTCATTTTCCTAAAGCAGAGAAAAATAAATATTGTTAGAGAAATCTACATTGCTGATTTTTAGCCAAGGAAGTTTCAATTATGCCATGCCACTCTACCATACATTTTCCACCAGGGCCTCCTCATTACTTCTCTTCACTCAGGGACACCACTCCTGTTTAGGTCTCCTTCTACCTTTCTGGTGATTCCTGCCCAGTCTCCTTGTCTCTGTTGCCTCATCTCACCAACCTCTAATGCAGCCTTCCAGGGTTCACTCCAAGGACACTTCTGCTGTTCATACTTATTTGATCTCATCCAGTTTCTTTGCTTTTTGATGGTTCCCAAAATCACATCCCCAGTCCCAACTTCCCGCTTTTCCAACTGCCTGTTAAGGGCATCCATATTGAGAGCTAAAAAGACATCTTAAAGCAAACACAGCAAAAATTAAACCGCGGATGCTTCTTCCAAATCTGTATCTCCTATAGTCTTTTCAGTAAGTGGCAAGTTCCCTTTTCCACGTGCTTATATCTAGCTCCCGGAGTTATCCTTGACTTTCACTCTACACATTCAATCCAGTAGAAAAACCTGCTGCGTCAGCTATAGGATTTATCTAAACTCTCACCACTTCTGCCCTTCAGTGCTAGGAGCTGAGTCTGCATCAACATTAACAGCAATAGATCTGTAACTCTCCCTCCTTCCTCCCTTACGGTCTGTACACAAAAGCCAGAGTGATTCTTTGAAAATGAAAGTTACATCATGTCCTTCTCTGTCCTAAACCCTTTACTAACTCCTCAACCCACTTAAACTAAAATTTTATGGTCCTATGAATCCAGTCGTCTGCTATCTGGGTTTAACTCCTTCCATGTTCCTATCATTTACTTCTGTCCAGCACTGCTGATCTCCCTGCTGTTTCTTTGCTCTTCTCCTGCCTTCAGGTCTTTGCACACACTGTTTGGGCTATTTGAAATGTCTTCCCCTAGGAATACAGTTTATTCTTTTGAGTCCCATAAGGTTTTGCTCAAATGTGACCTCATCAGAGACTCCTTATTTAACCAGACTATATAAAGTAGCACCCCTCTGTCATAGTCTGTTTTGCATTGCTATAAAGGAATACCTGAGGCTGGGTAATTGATAAAGAAAAGAAGTTTATTTGGCACACAGTTCTGCAGGCTCTACAAGAAGCATGACAGTAGCATCTGCTTCCAGTGAAGACCTAAGGAATCTTCCAGTCATGGCAGAAAGAAAAAAGGAAGGGGAGTCTCATACGGTGAGAGGAAGGAAGAGAGGAGATGCCAGGCTCTTTTTAACAATCAGATTTGGGAACTAATGGTGAGAACTCATTATGCAGGAATGGCACCAAGATATTCAAGAGGGATCCACCCTATTACCCAAACATAGGTCATGTGGCAGTTCCACCAGGCTCCAACTCAAACATTGGGGATCTCATTTCAACATGAGATTTGGAGAGAAAATTATCTGAACCATATCACCCTCCCTGCTCCCTCACTCTCCATTCTTCCCCTGCCTTCTTTTCTCACATAGCCCTTATTTCCATCCACCAGGTACATACTTCCTATTTTACTGTGTATTGTCTACCTCCCACTAGGATGTCAAATCCCTGCGAACAGCCACTGTGAGTGTTTTATTCATGGATAGCCTAGAGCAGTGCATGATTCATAATAACTAATTGATACATGAATAAACTGGCCCATTCTTATAATAAAAATGGGCACAGATAGGAGATCTAGAGGTAAATTAGAAACCCAGGATTGGAAAAATATTGTCTCTGAGACTTGCCTCTCAAATTGGCATCACCTGCATGTTCAGTTCATTCAAAATGCAGAGTTTCAGGCCCCCAGGCAAACTTACTGGAACGGACTCAGTTAAATCAGTCAATTAAAATCTAAAGTTGATTTTAATTATCCCAGGCCACACTGGTATTATTTCACCCATTTTGGTGGGCGTTGAGATGACACGGCTGTAGCTGTATGGGCCTCCTCTGTAACCCGGAGCAGGTATGGACTTCAACACTAAAATTGGTGGAGCTCAGAAATATAAACTTTAACAAGAGGTTTTCTAGTCACCCGCATCGGAGTAAGAAGCACTATGCTAGAATCCCCAGGTGGGTCTCTATCTTTCCTCGATGAAACACCTGCTCCTGTTTGAACAAGGTAGCCAATTGTCTAGTATCTCACATTGGGTGATCTTTCAGTGTTTTCTGCCTTCCAGGACTTGTGACCCATAAATGGTTGATAAATGAGCAGAATGACTTGAATCAGGGAAAGTAATAAGACCAGGTACCCTGCTGTCATTTAATCTTTGACATAGGAAAGACCTACCCAGAAGGCTCTGCAGGGGCAATATCATCACTCTCAAGATCACGGTGCCCTATCAAGAAGTGAGTTGCCAATTTAAGCTAAACAAGTATCCATTGATAATTGCCACAGGCTCAGTCTTCCTACTGTGGTGATCTGAGAAGACAAGTACTTTGTGTAACAGCACTTAACGTTCAGAGGGACGGAAGAGAGACGAAGCAGCCACGTGTGCATTGCATTTCATTATTCTCTCTGGTGGTCTTGCAAAGAGCATCTCCTCTCCTGGTAGCTGCTATAATTAGTATCTTATTATCTTGTCACTGTTCAAATTTGGTTTGCTAAATCATTCTGAACTCCCCTGACAGGCTGCTGATGCAAGGTCAGAAAATAACATTTCATACTTATTTTAGGCCAGCTTCCCTAGAAGCAGGGTCTGAGATGGGGATTTAAATGCATGTGCCTAGTTGGGAGAGTGCTCTTAGGAGAAGGGGGGAAAGTAGGATAGTACAGGGGAAGAAATTCAGCAAAGATGTGGTTCAGTTGTTTCAACTCAGCCTGATCCTACAGGGAGCTATAGAGGATGAAGGGCACCAGAGACCAGGTTGTACGTTGAGGCAAAGAGGCTGGTCCTTTTTACCCTTTTACCAATCAGCTACAGATCATCCCCAGAAATTTATTGTAATTCCATAACCTCCCAGATATTTCTTAGTGGGGCAACTCCTCTAGACCAAGGTCACAGTATAAGGAGGGAGGCAGTTAACTGGAAGCAACCAATACTCACAGCAACAGGGGACGGGGCTCCACAGGTCAAGTTTATCTTGACGACAGTTATTAGCAATTGTTTAGTTATTTAGGTAAAAAAAGGAAACTTTTCCAATTTTAGATTTTTTTTAAAAAAATTTATTACTCTTCACTGCTTCAAGTTCAATATAACTATTAACTCATTTAATCCCCATGACAACCCAGGAATGTAAGTGTCATTGTTATTTTCATTTTATTGATAAAAAACTGTAGGCACTAAAAACCTAGGATATTTGCGCAAATTATGCAGCAGAGGTTGACATGAGATTGGGCAGCCTGGCTCCAGATTCTTTATTCTTAGCTATGAAGTATCAACTGAATGACTTTACTGTGCTGAGACTAGGCATGGCCTCATATACCCTCACTCAATGTTTGACACATTGTAGATGCCTATTTTATGTTGCCTAAATAAACCAAAACGAAACAAATGGTCAAAGAGAAACAATCTTGGATAAAATGTAGATCCCTTAAATCTTGTATAGGTTAGCTTTTGTTGCACATTAAAGTATCTTAAAGCTCAGTAGCTTAAAACAACTTTCAGTTCTGTGAGTTAATAATTGGGGCCAGAAACATCTGGGTGGTTCTCTTGTTCTTTATGAGCTCATTCCTGCATTTCATGATCAGCTGCCAGTTCTTTCTAGGCAGCTCTACCTCTTGGATTGCTTGTCTAAAAGTTGGAGTAATGGGGGCAAGTGGGCCACGTGACTATGGTTATCTGACCAGTTATCTTGGACTTGTCCCCTAGCATCACAGCAAGATTCCAACAAGGAGAATTCAAGCATGCAAGAGGGCTTGAAACCTGCAATAAGTATTATCATACCATCACTATTGTTGCATTCAACTGGCCAAAGCCAGTCACATGACAGCCTCAGATTCAAAGAATGAAATAGACTTCATATTTTGGTGGGAGGAGTTACTGAATCATATTGCAAAAAGACGAGGAAACTGGGAGGAGAATAATTTGTAACCATTGTTTGCTTTTACCACAGAATCCTTCTGCATGTGTTAGTTATGTATAAAAATGCCATATAAACCCTTCCTTCATATTTAGTGCTTTCTTTTACATATAAAATGTGATAATATTAGATTGGAAAACATAGAAACCAAATTACTACAGTTAATTGTTTAAAAAAGTATCAGAGTGCTTTCTGAAACAACAAGCTTGTCTCTTGATGCTTTTTATCATTTTTTGCCTCCGAAGCTATTGTAAAAATATCTCATTACCAGCTCTAGAATCCTATTTGTAAAGCTCTATTTTAAACAAAGTTAAAATAGAATAAAATGTTATACAGTGACGCTTGGAGCTGCCACTCACCCACTCCAGTACCCAGTTTTACTCTCATGTGACCAACCACAAGAGTCATCTGCATGTGTTTCCTGTGATATCCCTGGATGGGAGCATATTGTCATACTGTCCTCCTCTTTTTCACCTAGCACTCTGTCTTGGAGAGATTTTCATATTAGTAAAAACAGTTTTACTTCATTTTAAGAAACCATATAGTAGTCCCTCCAAAGTCTAGAAATATACCATAATTTACTTCTTTGTAGACGATTGTTTTTATTGCTCCCAGATTTTTGTTCTTACAGCCAGTGATGGGGAGTAAATTTCTTTTTGTATTTCATTGGATTCATTTATGAGAGAACATCTAGGAGAATTCTAGAAGGGGAATTTATGCTTTAAACATGACTTTTGAAAAATCTGAAAAATATTGCTAAAGTAACTGCAATGAGGGTGTGCCAAGCCTACCAATTTTAGATCCCTGTAAACAATGCATGATAGTAGGATTTCTCCACATGCTCATAGATAGTACATATTGGAAATATTTGCATTTTATGACTATTTAACTGTTGCCACTTTGAGAGGTGAGTCTGGTTACATGGCTATTTAATTTCCATGTTTCTTAAATAAATAAGTTTATACGCAATTCCATAAATATATAGACCATTTATATTTAATTTTATAAAATGTCTGTTTATATTTTTCATTTATTTTAATATTGCGTTATTGATATTGCAAGAAAAAACCTTATATAAATGTTTTATATAATAAAGAAAATTAACTTTTTGTATATGACAAATATTGCCTCTGTTTTTTCATCTACTTAATTGAGAGATACAATACTCACCCAGGAAAATGCACTGATCTTAAGTATGAAGTTCAACCAGTTTTGACAAATATGTGCACCAGTGTAATCGTAACCCAAAAAAAGATACTCTTTGCTTATTTTTTGTCTATAATACATTTCAAATTAATATTTGTGTATAATAAAATATTTTTATATGTAAATATGCAATTGCTCCAACATCATCGGTTTAAAAGACTTTTTTTCCCATCAAGTTTTCTAGAATATTTCTAGTAGTCCAGAAATTTCCTGTCTTTTCCAGTCAATCACTTCACACTTCTACAGAAGCAGCCACTATTCTGACATTTAAGTATATATATGCTTTTGCATGTGGCTTCTAATATATATGTAACATTTTCAACTATAGCATTCATTCTTCAGTAGCTTGTTGCTTTTTTGTTTTGAAGTTCTGTTTTATTATACAGTCTTTTTACAGTTTACCTGTTCACCTGTTGATGAAACACATGAAATGTTCTCGATTTTGTACTATTATGAATTAAGTTGCTATAAACATTCTTATGCAAACATTTGTTTCTCCTGAATATGTACCTAAAAGTAGAATAACTAAGATGTGGAGTGCTCATATTTTAAACTTTATTTGGAATTGTCAAACTAATTTTCTAAGTGATTATACCACTTTGTACTTTTACTAGCAATGCATGGAAATTTCCAGGTTCTCTGCATGTCAACACTGATGAATTTCAGTCTTTATAATTTTCTTACTTTGACATGTGTCTAGAGTATATCTCCTTGTGACATTATTTTGCATTTCTTTGACAATTAATGATGTTGATCACTTTCTCATGAGATTGGTGGCCTTTTTTTCATCATTTGTGAAGTATCTGTCCAATTGTTTGGCCTCTTTTGGTTGGGTTCACTTCATGTTAGTATTGATTTGTAGAAATTCTTTGTTTAGAATATGAGTTATTTGTTTTATATATACATATTGCACATATTTCCAAAGTCTATAATTTGCCTTTCCATTTTTATAGGGTGTGGTTTTTTATTACCAGATGGTTTTAGTTTTGATAAAATCTTATTTGTAAATCTGCTTTTTTTCAGGTTAGTGCTTTTTTATGTCTTTCTAATAAATCTTTGCTTATTTTTGTCTATGATCTATTTTAAATTAGTATTTATATATGATAATAGTCAAGTGTTTTTCTATGTAAATATGCAATTGCTCAATCATCATGATGAAAAGATTTTTTTCCCCACTAAGTTGCTAGATAATCTGGGTTCCATCTCTGAGCTGTCTATTTTATTCCATGTTATACTTGTCTATCTTTACACCACAATCACAGTGTATAAATTACTGTCAATCTTTAGGAAGTCTTAAAATCATGTAGTCTAATTCTTGATTTTACTATTCACAATTATTTTACTGTTCTAGATCTTTCACATTTCCGTATTGATTTAAAATCAGCTTATAATTTCTATAAGAAAGATTCCTAAGGTATTAGTTGGAATTGTGTTGAATCTATAGATCAATATAGGGAGGTTGGACATCTACAAATTTTGAGTCATTCAGTCCACCAACATAGTATATTTCTCAATTTACTTAGAACTTCTTTAATTTTCACAGCAATGTTTTAAACATTTTCAGCATGGAAATATTAATTCATTAATTTAATTTCTAGAATTTTTGAAATTATAAAAATGTAATTGTTTTAAATTATAAGTTGAAGAAATTCTATTCCTAAGTTGCTAAGAGATTTACTTATTAAGCATTAGTGTAAAATTTCATGACATGATTTTCAGTATCTCTTGAGATTATCACATTTTTCCTTTACTTTATTAATTTAGCACATTGCTTTTCAAATGCCAAATCAACTCTACATTCCACGGATAATTCTCACTGGTTATGGTTTACATATTGCTGAATTCAATTTGCTGAATCTTTCTAAAGAATATTTATGTTGATTTATGTCTGGGTTAATGAAGTATATTAGCATTTAAGTTAATTTCATTTTTTTCTCATGCTTTGATATCAGGATTTTGCTGATCTCATATAACTACAACAGTTATGTATATCAATCTTGAAAAGCCAAATTGGAGAAAAAAATCCAATCTTGTAAGTTACATATAAAATGATATTTATGATTAACTTGAAAAATTTCTGTTTAGCTACTTAACCAACTTTTGTCTACTAGTTAATTTTTATGTTTGTATTTAAATACATCATATGTTGATGTGTAAAGCACAAAGTTTTATATGATAAAGTAGTTAATTTTTGAATTTTGACTTCTCAGACAAGAAAAATATAAATTAGACATGGTAGAACTAATTTTTATCTTTACTTTTTAAAATCTTCATAAACTAAAACCTACTCCCTAACTTTTGCTCCTTGACCCTGATTAGAAAAATAAAAAATATCACTGAAAAATAGAAAAAACTGTTTCTTCAAAGAAACCATGAATAATATTATAAATTAATGTTTTTAAATGACTGCAAAATATTGAACAAGATGGGCAGCAATAAAAATATTGACTGGCACTTGCCAATATAGTGCTGTCTGGAGCCAAATACAGATATTCCATACTTTTTGTTTGTTTGCTTTTGGAGACGGGGGTCTCATTTTGCTACTATATCCAGCTAATTTTAGTGACGGGGTCTCACCATCTTGCCCAGGTTGGTCTTCAACTTCTGGGCTCAAGAGATCCTCCTGTCTCAGCTTCCTGAAGTGCTGGGATGACAGGTGCAAGCTACCATGCCCAGCCAATATTCTGTATTCTACAATATTGTTTTTTTGAAAGGCTCATCCAAGTGTCCATTAGTTATGGTGATGTGATTCCAGACCACAGGTGACAACAAATTTTCTTTGGAGTTCAAATTCAACCATAGATTTCAAGGGTGGATTAAGAAACAAAGCCAAAAAACAACACAAGAGTATTCACAATATTAGAAACCACAAAAAAACCAAAATGAGCTTTAAAAGAAAATTGTAGACTGGCCTGATAGCAGTATTTAATATTGGATATAATGGGACAAAATTCCAAGGGATAGAAGATACAGCTTGAAATATTTGTACCCCA
Organism: Sapajus apella; assembly: GCF_009761245.1. Lineage (NCBI taxonomy): Eukaryota > Metazoa > Chordata > Mammalia > Primates > Cebidae > Sapajus > Sapajus apella. The sequence continues at coordinate 13,797,283 of NW_022436973.1, read as the reverse complement.
TTACATCTTTATTCACATATAATAGCTACATGTTCGAGCATGCCATATTGGAGATCACAGCAATCATAAACCCTGCTTATAAAAGATAATCAAGCCAATCTAGAAACAAATCCAAGTTTAAAATCCAAGAACGGGGGAAAAATTCAACATGGAAAGGTAATGGTCATTCAATCCACTAAACTTTAAAATCAAGATCAAACAACAACCAGCATATTGATTATAACATTTTTGGCAATGTAAGCATAATAAACAAACACCAGGCCAGGTGCAGTGGTTCATACCTGTAATACCAGCACTTTGGGAGGCTGAGTTGGGCGGATTACGAGGTCAGCAGGCTTGAGACCAGTCTTGCCAACAGAAACCCTGTCTCTAATAAAAATACAAAAAAAAAATTAGCTGGGCGTGGTGGGGCATGCTTGTAATCCCAGCTACTTGGGAGGTTGAGGCAGGAGAACCAGTTGAACCTGGGAGGCACAGGTTGCAGTGAGCCAAGATCGGGCCACTGCACTCCAGCCTGGGTGACAGAGTGAGACTCCCTCTCCAAAAAAATTAACAATAAAAATTAGCTGGGGCGTGGTGATGGGAGCCTGTAATTCCAGCTACTTGGGAACTTGAGGCAGGAGAATCATTTGAACCCAGGACGCAGATGTTGCAGTTAGCGGAGATCATGCCACTGCACTCTAGCCTGGGCAACAGCACAAGACTCTGTCTCATCAATCAAATCAAATAAATAAATAACACCAAATACATATTTATAATATATAAATACCAGATATCAGAGGGAGTTTGAAGAGAATATACTAGTTCCTTTATCATTCAGTAAAGGAAATCAATAGTCTGTCTAAATTTGAAAATTAAAAAAACAATACTCTAACATCTTAAAGTACTTCTAATTTTGTTATTTCAAATTACATTTTTGGTAATTAATGTCAGGTGGTGAAGAAACATTTATCTGAGGTTCAATATTTCTTAATTTCAATGCAATTTTTGCCACCCATTAGATGTAATTAAATTCTAACTATAAGTGTAGCATTAGTGTGAGATACCATCTTTGTAAAAGTATTTTTATTTATCTTTTTTATTATTCATCGTTATATACATGCATATGTACATATATATCTGAAATAATATACATGAATATCTACAAATATATATATGCCTGAAATATTATGCCTTAAATGTTGACAATTATTTTTGAGTAGTAGAGATTAATTTTGAAAATATTTTCTATTTTTTGAATTATATGATTTTTTATATAATGATAGTATATTATTTGTGTAACTCTTTATACATGAAATCATCCTTTTGAAAAATTAACCACAGAAATTCATGTAAATGATATTCGACTTAATAAATTAAGACGAAATCATATAAATTATACAAACTAGTCAAAGATATTTAAAAACGTGTATTTATAATAAGGGCAAAGGACAAAAACAATTCACAGAAAAATTAACTATTTCTGGTTAATACATTTTAAGTAAATAGTGCAAATTCACCAGTAATCAAACAAATTCAAATTCAAATCAGCACACCTGTATTTTTTTAAACGCGCTAGTAAAGGTATATTGAGATAGGCCTTTGTATATCACAATGATAGAAGTATATAAATTGATACAATTTTTCCGAAATCCAATTTAAAAACCTATGTCAATGAACATAATCTTTTGCAACTTTGGGAACTTGAGCCTGTAAAAATAATCAAAAATACAACAAAATATTTATGAAAAATGAATGTATATGATATTATTCTTTCTAGAAGTAACTCAGGATTAATACTCTCTCTGAAAACTGCACAACTATGTGGAAACTGAACAACCTGCTCCTGAATGACTATTGGGTAAATAATGAAATTAAGGCAGAAATAAAGAAGCAATTTGAAACCAATGAGAACAAAGACACAACATAACAGAATCTCTGGACACAGCCAAAACAGTATTTAGAGGGAAATTTATAGCACTAAATGCCCACATGAGAAAGCAGGAAAGATCTAAAATTGACACCCTAGCATCACAATTAAAAGAACTAGAGAAGCAAGAGCAAACAAATTCAAAAGCTAGCAGAAGACAAGAAATAACTAAGATCAGAGCAGAACTGAAGGAGACAGAGACATGAAAGATCCTTCAAAAAATCAGTGAATCCAAGAGCTGGTTTTTTTTTTTTTTTAAAGATCAACAAAATAGACCACTAACTAGGCTGACAAAGAAGAAAAGAGAGAAGAATCAAATAGACGCAATAAAAAGTGATAAAGGGGATATCACCACTGATCTCATGGAAATAGAAACTACCATCAGAGAATACTATAATCACCTCTAAGCAAATAAACTAGAAAATCTAGAAGAAATGGATACATTCCTAGACACATACACTTTCCCAAGACTAAACCAGGAAGAAGTTGAATCCCTGAATAGACCAATAACAAGTTCTGAAATTGAGGCTATAAATAATAGCCTACCAATTAAAAAAAGTTCAGGATCAGATGTATTCACAGCTGAATTCTACCAGAGGTACAAAGAGGAGCTGGTACCATTCCTTCTGAAACTATTCTAAACAATAGAAAAAGAAGGTCCTCCCTATTATGAGGCTAGCATCATCCTGATATCCAAACCTGGCAAAGACATAACAAAAAAAAGAAAATTTCAGTCTAATATCGCTGATTAACATCCATGTGAAAATCATCAATAAAATACTGGCAAACCGAATCCAGCAGCACTTCAAAAAGCTTATCCACCACAATCAAGTCAGCTTCATCCCTGGGATGCAAGGCTGGTTCAACATATGCAAATCAATAAACATCATCTATCACATAAACATAACCAATGACAAAAACCACATGATTATCTCAATAGATGCAGAAAAGACCTTTGATAAGATTCAACATGTCTTAATGCTAAAAACACTCAATTAATTAGGTATTGATGGAACATATCTGAAAATAATAAGAGCTATTTATTATAAACCCACAGCCAATATCATACTGAATGGGAAAAAGCTGGAAGCATTCCCTTTGAAAACCAGCACACACCAAGGATGCCCTCTCTCACCACTCCTATTCAACATAGTATTGGAAGTTATGGCCAGGGCAATCAGGCAAAACAAAGAAATAAAGAAATAGGAAGAGAGAAAGTCAAATTGTCTCTTTTTGTAGATGACATGATTGTATATTTAGAAAACCCCATTGCCTCAGCCCAAAATCTCCTTAAGTTGATAAGCAACTTCAGCAAAGTCTCAGGATACAAAATCAATGTGCAAAAATCACAAGCATTCCTATATACCGATAATAGACAAACAGAGCCAAATCATGAGCAAACTCTCATTCACAATTTCTACAAAGAGAATAAAATACTTAGGAATATAACTTACAAGTGATGTGAAAACCCTCTTCAAGAACTACAAACCATTGCTCAAGGAAATAAGAGAGGGCACAAACAAATGGAAAAACATTCCATGCTCATGGATAGGAAGAATCAACACTGTGAAAATGGCCATAATGCCCAAAGTAATTTATAGATTAAATGCTTTCCCCATAGAGATCTTTTTTTTTTTTAAGAGTCTGGGACCTCCCTTTCTCCTTCTTTCTTGATCCCATTCTCATGTGATACACCAGCTTCCCCTTTGCTTTCTGCCATGATTATAAACTTCCTGAGACCCTCACCAGAAGTCCAGCAGGTATTGGTGCTATGCTTTTACAACGTGCAGAACAGTGAGGCAATTAAGCCTCTTCTTTTTTAATTACCCAACCTCAAGTATTTCTTCATAGCAATGCAAAAAAAAAAAAAAAATGGCCTAACACACTGTTCATGAAAAATCAGGTACTATGATATAGCAGCATAAAACTGACTAAGACTGCTGATAATTTTGAGCATCTTTCATATTCTTATAGAGCACAGTACAATGGATCATCATATCATGACATATTCATAAGTGGAATACTAAACAGCAATATGAAAGAAGGGACAGCACATAAAGGTAAGAGTATAAATAGTGCTCATAGACACAATGTTTAGGAAAACAAGCCAGATGTAAAACCATATGTATGAATCAAAAGAAAAAGCAAATAAATATATAGCGACAGCAGTCAGAATAACGGTATCTCGTGGAGGTATTGAGTGTGAGGCAATATGAGGAAAGCTTTCAGGCTGTTGGCAAGGTCCTTCATCTTGATCTGAGCGATGATTGCAGGAGGGTAAGCATAAGTCAAATTTCATCAGATGGTGCTCCTAAGATTTGTGCATCCTACTGCATTCACATTATACCTCAACATAATTTAAAAAATCTTTAAAGATATAATATGAGGCAATAAAAGATTTCTCTAGGTCAAACAACCCAGAAGTGATAGGAATAAAAATTTAATGATGTAGAAGATAAGTAATTTTAAGGAAATAAAGATTGCTTGGAGAAGAGCCTGATCAGACTTTTCTAAGCTGTTTTATCTATCATTTTTTAGCCAATTTAGTTTGAATTTAAATTATCTTTATATTATAGCAGTTATGATAGCTAAATTGCTTCCATGATTTGAAATCTCCAGATATATTTAAGGGCAGGAAGAAAACAATTTCTATAATAAGGAAAAAAAAAAAGAATGCTTTCTGCCTTGAGCTTAAAAATAAGAAGGCATTTAGTGGAGTTTTCCTTTAACTTTAAAGTGCCCTGCATGGGGGAACCCTCTTTTCATACAATTTAATAAGGCAGGAAGAGTTTTCATGAAAGGCAAACCAGTGTGCTGTATACAGGGTTCAGAAGAAAGAATAAAGAGTAAAGGGATTGGTTTATGCCATAAAAGACCCAGAAGTATTTATCCTATGAGAGCTGGTCTAGAAAAAGAAAACATGATGGTGAAGAAATATACTTAGATACTGCACAAAAGGAGCAATTAGTACTTATCATTATGGACAGTAATCTTTAAAGCATCCACTGGCTCTTATAGATGACTGGATAAAGAAGGTAAAAAATAAAGTAGGTCAGATGATTTATAGAGATTCGGAAGATATCCATCCAGTTCCATGTTCCATAGGGCAATTTATTTACACCTCATATCTTAGAACAGATTCTCTAGAAGCAGAATCTAAAACAGGAATTCCTTTGCAAGGGATTTCCTGAGAGACTGCTCTCAGGTGAAATAGGTAGGGGGATGAGGGAGGCAGAGTAGTAAAGAATAAGACGTCAGGTCTGAGTATGGGTCAAGCATAGTTAGGCCTAGCCTCAGCCTAGGCAAGGAGGATCTCATGGGGAGGCACAGGGTGATTAAAGTTCTCCCTTGACCAAACTCTAGTCATTCTCCTCTGAACTCTCTTCTCAACCAACCCCTGACTTTTGGTCTTCTAGGTTTGTTTCTGCATTGTTCCATTTTAGTAAGAATCCTGCTAAATCATTTGAACTAGAACCCCTCATCTTTGATATCTTATCACTTCCAATATGCTATCATCCTCATTCTCCACCATCTTCCTGGCAATATTATTCACTCTGGCCTGTCTTTAACAAGAATCTTGTCAGGTTGCTTAACCATAATATCTGCCAACTATAATTTTTCCTTTACTAACTGCCCACCCTGCTCCTTTGGCTATAAAATCCTATTTTCTCTTGCTGTATTCAGAGTTGAGCCCCATCTCTCTCTGTCACCGCAAAACCCAATTGCAGAGGTCCATACCATGATGATCCTGAATTAAGTGTCTTACTGGTGTTTTGCAAGGATTGTGAATAAATTTTTTTAACACGGGACAAGGATATAAATACTCAGGAAAACAGGCAGCAGTGAGCTGTTAGCAGCCTAGGTGCTCAGCAGCTGGGGAATGAGGGAGCTAGCCAGTTAAAGGGAAGGCACGAGGAGTGCCAGTACATCTTCGTGTCCTCCAGAAAAGAGAAGTTGGAGGCTTAATTTTATTCTTGCTTGCTTATGCATGGTATGTTATCTACCAGGCTTTGTGTTTAGGTCTGTACCACTCAAACTTCAGCCATTTGCAAATTACACTCATATCACATTGGTGTATATATATCACCATATATATATATATATATATCACCAAATATATAAAATCAATACTTTAAATGAACTCCATTTTTTCTGGAATGAATTACACTTTTGATAAGCAATAATGTCTGTGAAACTATATGTTTGGTTGCTGCATTTTGAGTGCATCATTAAAAACATGTACAATTATGAATATTTAAACACAAAGTATGGATGTGATCTAAATGCCTCTCTTAAATCACTAATGGTGCAAGTACCATCATTTGTGGAACAACGGTTTAAGGGATGCCACATGGTATACATGATCTCAAAATGTGCCCGTCATTATAGAAAACTTCTTATAGTGTCTAAAGTTACCACCCTGAAAACCAATCTTTGCATTGAGGTACTTCCTTTAAAGATCCTAAATTGAAAAGTATAAATATATCACAGAAAGGGACAAACATTAGCAGGCATGATCACAGTCAATCTTACACCTTCTACATAGCAGGGCTTTCAGGGAATGAAATACTGGAGAGGTAAATTTTAGTATTTGAGTGAAGAGATTATAGATCCTGCTCAGGATGGTATGCTGGTGTAGGATCCAGCAGAGTCAGATAAAAGAATGAGAATAATAGAAGCTATATACATAACAGAAGTTGAGAAGTGATCATGATGTCAAAAATGAGAAGTGATCATGTCAAAGTTTCCAAATCTAGCCTGGCTAACTCTTCAAACTTCAGTGATCACGACTAATTGGCATTAGTGAAAAGTTAAACATGTTGATTAGTTAAACAGAATAGAAGGCATACATATACGGTCAACTAGTTCATAAAAAAATTACTGAGGCAATTGAATAGGCAAAGGAAAATCTTTGCAATGAATGGTGCTGGATCAGCTAGAAATTCATTTGAAATGGGAATAAAATTGACCTTGACAATTACTTGACACTATATATAAAAAAAAAACAAACCCTCAACATTATTCATCATCATAAGTGTAAAGCACAAAACTATAAAACTTCTAAAACAAAACAGGAAAAAAACAGTCTTTGTGACTGTAAAGTAAACTTAATTGCATACATCATAAAAAGGAGGAACCGTAAGAATAAAGCTGGGCAAATTGGACTGTATTTTTTTTTAGAAAAGCTCTTTAAAAGATGTTACTATGAAAACAAAAAGACAAGGCACAGAGAAAGTATGCAGGATGTACAAAATTCTTATAAACCAATAAGAAGACACACAACCTAATAAAATATGGGCAAACATTTGAACAGAGGCTTCACTGAAGAAGATATGCAAATGACAAGTAGGCATATAAAAAGATGCTCAATATCATTAGTCATTAGGGAAATGCAAACTAAAACCACAAAGAGACACCAATACATAACTGCTAGGCAAAGAGGAACCAGAGTATTCTGATTTAACTTTTGGAGGGTTTGTTTCCATATTCAATCACAGGTCTTTTCCATTTTCAAGGGCAAATGTAAGCATGTATCATTAGCAAGCCAATTCATAGGGGAAGGGAACATACATGATTTCATTAGGCCAATTTAAAAAATGATAATTCTAAAGATGCTATTTTTCATCTCTCATAATGAACTTGGAAGGCTCGGATGCTGTTTTGTGTGTCATTTCAGGCTGAGATAATGGGCTCCCCTGGGCCCTGCCTCAGTCATGCTGCCTCACTCTCCAGCAGGGAAACAAATGACACCAACTCACATTTCTGGCTTTGTCACATCCACGCCTGAAGATACTTTTATGTAGGTGATTCTGGAAATGGGAGATTTAAGTTCAGCTGCTCTAATAATTGTCTCAGAGAAGAGGATATTTAGATGTTGGATTTTGAGGCTGAGAGGAGAAAGAGGATGAAGGGTATTACTAAATAAATGTCCTGCTTCTGCTGATGCGATAGATACATCATCGTCCCAGCTGTCACCTGTCACCACTAAATGAGAGTGTGTTTGTCATGCTTCACTTAGCAGGCTTTCAGGACTGGCCGGGCTCAAGCCTGGCTGGGATTATAGACTGTTTAAAGTCTCTAAAGCAGAGTTCATAATAAATCCCACCACAAAGCCAGGCCAGGAATGAAGGGAGCCAGGTTATTTCAGGGCTTTGTGAAAGGGATAAAGGTAGGATCAATATTGCAGATAGGGGCTGGAGAAAGAAAAGAAGAAAGACAGACATTTTCTGGAGATTAATCTGCATGGATTTTTCTGGGTTTTTTTTGTGTGTGTGAGCCTCACTAGCTGCAGGCAAATCATCATAATCACCACCATAATCATCATCAAAAAAAACACAAAAGGTAATGGAAACTGAGTAAGCATCCAAGAAATTGAAAAGCGTTTTCAAGGAGAGCTGGGGCAGGAAATAAGAGTCAATTTTGAGTCTAGCATTGTTACAGCCCTTCTAGTCTAGAGGTAGATAGCTGTGGTCACTAGAGAGAAGCTGTGGCATAGGAGGGGTGTGATTCTTCCCTTGCACTCAATTAGAATGTTCTGCATTTGAATGTGTAGGTAACTATTACAAAAGCAAGCAGTTTATCTCATCTCGAAAGCCTTTCTGAGCAGTCTGAGTTAGGAGAAACCCTCATGTCAAACTTGTCTTCTCTCATTTTCCTTGAGATATGAATGTCAACACCAACAGCAGTGTATAGTCAAAAAGCAGAGAGAAATCCTCAAGGTGCCTGCTAAAGAGTGTAGGTAGATTCCAGGTACCAGAGAGTGCAGCAAGAGGGCAGGCAGATATGAACAGGTATAAACTCTACAGTGTGCCAGGAACTGGTGCATAGGTAGGCACAGGGAACTGTCCAAATCTCGTCTACCAGGAAGGTGAGACAGAGTAGAGATAGGTGTGTGTGAAGGATGGATGGGGCATAAGATGACAGGAGGGGAGGATGGGAGGTGAGCCTGAGAGGGTGCAGAGGTCAGATCATGAAAGAGCTTCATATCCATGCTCAGGAGATTAAACTTTATGCTGGAAATAATGGGGAGACATAAGGGAGTCTTAAGCCATAGGAAGGTTTCAAGATTATTATAAGTAGATGATTGATGCTATTTACAGTGTGGAGAATGCATTGGAAGGAAGCAAAGATAAATGTAGGGAGACTAGTAAAGATGGGTACACTCATCCAGATTAGAAATGACAATGAACAGAGGCAAATGGAAAAAATAAAAAAAGTGGATGGATTTAAGGAGGCAGGGATGGTATGGATTTGAGGTTAGTTGATTGTTTACTGTATTGCCCTATTTGGTATTCACATTCATGGGAAATCCAATACTTTTTACCAAGGTCTCCATTTACCAATATGTCCAAGAAAACTTAGGGAGTATGCTCATGCTTCTCTCCTTGAAGCTGGAGGACTTGGTAACATGACAGAAGGCTGGGTCATCTGAACTAGGAGGATGTATTATGCCACTGCTGCTACCTCTAAGTGCTAGACACTTAGGGATTGCAGATAAAAACTAGTCAAGAATCCTAGTTAAGAAAGATTGTCCTGTCTCCATGGTTGCAGCTACTGTCACCTTCATGTGATGCCCTGTTGTGCCCAAAGCAATGTGAGATTTCGCTCTGTTCTCTCAGCCATTGATGCAAAGCACCACTGAAGCTACAGTGATTTTTTTTTTTTTAGTCTTAGCCAGCATCAGTGGTAATTTTCACAGCTAAACATGAAAATGCACCTGAAAAAGTTGACCTGGGCTCACAACATCAAATTTATTTAGATTCAGTCACATTGTCTTTTCCTTAGATTGTATGAATATCCCATAAACTGTGATAGAAGTGTTTCTACTCTGTCATCTCATGAAGCCAGGGCCACCATGAGGTGGTGATTTGTGTGCAAGTGGTACTTATTAAGAAAGAAAGGAGGGGGTGGGCAATGAGATTAGATCAGGGAAGCAGAAGAAGCCAAGCAAAGGTGTGGTTTCAGGCAAAAACCCATGATCCTACAGGGATCTCTGGTGTAGAAGTTACACCCCATAGTTTACCCGGACTCAAGGCAAAGGAGCTGGGCTTTTAGGACTTTTGTATTCTTTGGCCAATGGCCATCCTGGGGGATGTGCCCTGACACTTCCAGATCTCTGCCGGTAATGTGGGCAGAGAGGCTTCAGTAGCCCAAAGGCAGTCGTGCAGTCCTGTAATGAAGGTCACAGGTATGCCCCTTAGGGCTAGAACCCACAGAGGCTGAGGAATAGGCACATAGAGAGAGTAGGAAGGAGCAGAGCAATACAGGGAGGTGACCCATATCTGGTCTCAAGCACAAAATGGCCCACCCCATATTTTATTCTTATAATGCTTTAATTATAGGTGCCTTATTGCCTTCATAGGCACTGGAAATTCTGTCATGTTTATTTATTTATTCATTCAATTATTCATTTATTTTTACCCAATCACATTCTAAAGGAACTTGAGGGAAGACGGTGATGGACTTTTGATTCATCATCTCCCAAAAAACCCTGAACTCCTTATGCAAATAACTGAAATCCTTTTGCCTATAACTGTCAATCTCTACATTTCAATAGTGTCTTTCACATATACATCCAACATTGAAGTTCCCACCTCATCAGAACTCCAGTTACCACTATTTTTAGTGGAAGAGAAGAGTCTAGAATGATACTCATCTGATGGGTCCCAGCGCACTCACATCTTTTTACTGACAGCAACCAAGGCATAGACACATGGGTCTGAGCTCCTTGTAGGCACTTTCCCTAGCTTATACAGCTTAAGAGGCAAGGAACTGATGTATTGGGAGATATTCCTGAACTTCCTGCAAAGCATGAAAAAGCTATTAGAGAATCACAGAAAGGATGTTGGACCCAGGCTCCTTTCCTGAAACTGAGGATGTAAAGGAAAGTAGGGTAGTGTATTCGTTGCCCTAAGATACACAGCTCCTACAACCACAGAGTAATTAGAACTGGACCAGAACCATGAGGTCATCTGGTTATTACCATCACGTTAAAATGAAAGACACTACTTTCCATGAAATTCTTTAAGACTTTTAAAATTGATTTGTTTGCCTCACAAATAATGTCCAAATATACTGAGCTGCTCTTTATGCTGTTTGTAGTTAGTTGTCAATCAATCTATGAATGTTTACTATTCTCATAAACATTAAGGAATTCAAATAATTATTCTTTCAGGAAAACTTGAGGCAAAATACCAGCACACACTCCAATGAGTACAGTCACAACAAAAACGCATCTTTCTGGCTGTAGAATATCAGCATGTCAAACACCCCAGCTCAGGGACCAGACTCAGTGTCCATCTTCTATTCTCCATCTTCCCAGTTCCACCACAGCTTAGCTCTGTGGTTCTTGGACAAGTTATTTAATCTTTCTAACAATTTCCTCATCTGCACAATAAAGATAACATTAGGATTTCCTTACAGGTTTGCATATGGGTAAAAATTTATAATGTATGTAAAGTCTTCAGCACAATATCTAGAATATAAGCATTCTAATAATGATAGTTATTATTACTAACTTTTCCACATATTTTCCATTATTAGGAAATTCATAATTCACACACCACAAAATTCATCATTTTAAAATGTACTATTCAGTGATTTTTAGCATTTTCACAAAATTTTGCCACCATCAACCCTATCTAATTCCAGAACATCGTCACCCACAAAAGAACCCTCACTTATACTCTTTATTAGTCACTTGCCATCCTCCCCTCTCCAGCCTCTGGTAACTATTTACTTTCTGCATTTGTGGATTTTGCTCATGCTAGATTTTTTCATATAAATGAAATTATACAACACATGGCCTTTTGTGTCTGACTTCTTTGAGATCTCATTATGTTCTTAAGTGTCATCCATGTGGGAGCATGTCACCACTTATTTCTGTTTTATGGCCAAAAACTACTCAGTTATATGGATATATCAGATTTTGTTTATTCACTCATCAATTGATGGACATTTAGATTATTTCCGCTTTTTGGCTATTATGAATAATGTTGTAATGAACATTTCTGTACAAGTCTTTGTATGAATACATATTTTCAATTTTCTTGGGTAGATGCCTTGAAGTAGAATTGTTGGTCATATGGTAATTCTACACTTAACATTTTGAGACACTGCTTAACTGTCTAAAACAGTGCTTAATAAGAATGTATGCGGGGAAAAAGCACCATTTAACATTTTCACCAGCAATGTATAAGGGTTCTAATTTCTCCATATCTATCTTCTTCAACACTTGTTATCTGTTCTATCAATTATAGCTATTGTAAGGGACGTAAAGTGGTATCATATAATGGTTTTAATTTGCATTTTCCTAATGATTAATGATGTTAGGCATCTTTTCTTGTCCCCATTGTTCATTTTTATGCCTTCTTTAGAAAAATGTCTATTTAGAACATTTGCCCTTTTTAATTGGGTTCACTTGTCTTTTTATTGTAGAGTTATAAGAATTTCAGACCTTTTTGTTAGGCCTTTTTTAATGAGCTAGATGTCATTCCAGAAGCTCCAGACATAAAGATGAAAAAATGGGCAAATCTCTGTTTCATTAACTTATATACTAGTGAAGGTGCAGATAACAAAAAAAGCGAGCAAGTAAATGGACAAGAAAAACATCTGAGAATAATAAATGCAATAAAAGAAAAACCGAGGGATAAATCAATGACAGATGCAGTGAGAACAACATAATATATGGTGGTCAGAAGGGAATATACTTTAAGTTCTACAGCAATAAACAGAAACAGCCGTAGCAATCCAAGCCTTCTACTGAAAAGATGAACCAGGATTTCAGCATTATAGGAAGAAAAATAATTTATATCTTAAAGTGTAACCATTGTCAAAAGAGCCCCTTTTAGCTTAGTGATGTCACTAATATAATTTTTGGCCAACTAGGTCTTGAAATCTGCAATTAAAGGAAAATATGTAACCTTTAAAAAAATTTCTTTCACAAATTTTTTAGGTAGGCAAATTTTGCCTGATGTATTTTTGAAAAAAAAGTTGGACCTCCTTAATTCAAGGTTTCTACAGTGCTATTTTTTTTAGCAGTTTATTGAGTTAGTACATATTTACTAAGTACATACAATTCAAGCCTTGTCTTCACAAGTAACGAGGCCAAAGAAGAAGGCATGATATCAAATTATCCTCTTCATCAAGAAAACAAATGGCAAGGAAAAAATTAAGCATTCAACAATGTTAGAGGTAAGTTTTATGCTCCTAATATTGAACTTTCTTTGAAATCATTTTCCAAAGCAAATCCATAAAATATGAGGTGACCGTGTTTCCTATTTGCAAACAATGCATAAAACATAAAGTAATAGGCACAATATTCACATTTTAAAAATGCAATTTGGAAAGTAGTACTCCCTTGCTTGTTTTGAAGCTAGCTGCCAGGGGATATGAATAACAAGATCAGAAAAAATCCAATAAAGGCTAAGTGTGCTTGTGGGTAATTTTCTCTTCTTTTGGATGCAGTTCTACTTAGATGAAGGACAGATACCTGAAACCAATGCATACGTATCATTGGAATATAAGCCAAAAACAGTCCTCTGTTCAGAAATTCAATATAATGAAATAACTATTCAACCGAACATTCAGCAACACCTTATTATGAAGGCCAGTGCTTCTACTAAATTGATTAAGAGCAGAAATTCAAAACTAGAAGTTAACACAAATATCTTAGGAATAACTAAAATATGAATAGTGCCATCTATTATCAGGATCCATTAAACACTGAATTCTTAAACTACTATTTATTGGATACTTACCTTGTACCAGATACCATCTGTAGGTGCTGGGTCACAACAATAAGCAAGAAATGACTCTTAATAAGCTTACATTCTAGCAGAGGATTCAGATAATGAACAAATAGATACATAGGGAACTGTAAAATGTAATAAATGATACATTTATTATACTCATATATAATGCATAATGACAGGAGGTGTTGAGTGGGGGAACATTAGCTAGGGTGATTAGAAAAGATCTCTATGAGATTATAGAAATATGACTTGAGATTTGAAAAACTAGGCTTGAAAAAACTTTTATGTTGTGTTTTGTATATTCTACATGTGTTGTGTAACCTTCTTTGTGGTGATTAAAGAATAAAGTCCAGCTTGTGTTGTTTTTCACTATTTTTCTATCCCTATTGTTAGTATTATGCCTAACAAAAAAGGCGTTGGTATTTTGTGGGAAGATGGCAGATAGGAGGCATCCTATCTGCCATCCAGCTTGCAGCTCCCACTTGGACAGATAGAGCAGTGTGTGGAGCACCACATTGCAAACTTTTGCTCCAACAACTACCATAGGAACATACCAGGAAAGCTGAGACAATCCAGAGAACCTCTGAAAGAACTGGATGGCCACTGCAGGCTTCCTGAGATGCTGGAAAACTGTGAGTCTGCTTGCTTTTTCCGTGGGGAGGCTGGTGTTCTGGAGCAGTTTCTCAGCCCTGGTCACCAGCTGCCTGGAAGTACACTGAGTGCTGTTGCAGGGGCCCAGTGGAAGTGAGACTGGCCTTTAGGACTGTAGGCTGCATGGGAGAAGGTGAGGCCTGTGACTGCTGGCTTTTTCCCACTTCCCTAGCAACCTGTATGACTCAGCAAAGGCGATCATAATTCCCTGGGAACATAATTCCATTGGCTTGGGAACAACACCCCCATCTGCTACAGCAGCCACAGCAAGCCCTGCATAAGGAGAAGCTGAGCTCAGGAGTGCCTATCCCTGCCCTCACCTGGTAGTCTTTCTATACCTGGCCTGATTGCCAAAGACAAAGGACATAATTTCTTGGGAGCTCTATGGCCCTGCCCACCATCTGAGAAACCTGAATACTTAACCAGGTGACCCCTGGGCAAGTTTGCATCCTTTCCATAGTATGACAGCTAATGCACTATTGAAAGTGCCACGTCCCGGCTGGAGGCCAACCAACACAAAACCAGTGCACTTAACAAAAACACAACCAAGGACTCTCATAGAGTCCACTTCACTCCCCTGCTACCTCCACTAAAGCTGGTGCTGGTACCCATGGCTGAAATACCTGAAGATGGATCACATCACAGGATTCTTTGCAGACACAACCCAGTACTAACCTGGAGCCCAGTAGCTCCTCAGGTGGCTAAACCCAGAGAAGCAAAAACAATCACTGCAGTTTGGCTTTCAGGAAGCTCCATCTCTAGGGGAAGAGGGAAAGTACCACATCAAGGGAGCACCCTATGGGACAAAAGAATCTGAATAGTAGCCCTTGAGTCCCAGATCTTCCCTCTAACATAGTCTACCCAAATGAGAATGAATCAGAAAAAACAATTCTGGTAATATGAAAAAACAAGGTTTTTTTGTTTGTTTGTTTTGTTTTTCTTTACATTCCCAAAAGATCACCAGCAATGGCTTCAAACCAAGATGAAATCTCTAAATTGCCGGGCACCAAGACAAAACTCTGTCTCTAAAAACAAACAAAAAAAAGTTTAGAACTAGATGGATTCACAGCTGAACCCTATCAGACATTCAAAAAATTTGTACCCATCCTATTGACAATATTCCACAGGAGAGAAAAAAGAGGAGATCCTTTGTAAATAATTCTATGAAGCCAGTATCACCCTAATACCAAAACCAGGGAAGGACATAACCAAAAAAAAAAAAAAGGAAACTACAGACCAATATCCTTGATGAGCATAGATGCAAAAATCATCAACAAAATATTAGCTAACTGCATCCAGCAGCATATCAAAAAGATAATCAATCATGATCAAGTGGGTTTCATACCAGGGATGCAGAAATGGTTTAATAACCACAAGTTAATAAATACGATACACTGCATAAACAGAATTAAAAAGCAAAAATTATATGATCATCTAGATAGATGCAGAAAAAGTATTTGGCAAAATCCAGCCTCCTTTTATGATTAAAACCCCAAGCAAAATCAGCATAGAGGAGGCATACCTTAATGTGATAAAAGCCATCTATGACAAACCCACAGCCAACATAATACTGAACGGGGAAAAGTTGAAAGCATTTCCCCTGAAAACTGGAACAAGACAAGGATGCTGACTCTCACCACTTCTATTCAACATAGTACTGAAAGTCCTAGCCAGAGCAATCAGACAAGAGAGAAAAGCAAAGGGCATTCAAATCAGAAAAAGAGGAAGTCGAACTGTTAGTTTGCTGATGATATAATTGTACATCTAGAAAACCCTAAAGACGCCCCCAAAAAGCTCCTAGAACTGGTAAATGAATTCAGCAATGTTTCAGTATACAAAATTAATGTACACAGATCAGTAGCTCTCCTATATACTAACAGAGGCCAAGTTGAGACTCAAGTCAAGAACTCAACCCCTTTTACAATAGCTGCAAAAAAATAAAAATAAAAATAAAAAAATAACCAAACAAACAAAACTTGGGAATACACCTAACCAAGGAGATGAAAGACCTCTACAAGGAAGCCACAAAATACTGCTGAAATAAATCATAGATGACACAAAGAGGTGGAAATACATTTCATGCTCATGGATGGGTAGAATCAATATTGTGAAAATGACAGTATTTCCTAAAACAATCTACAAATTCAATGCAATTCTCATCCAAATACCACCATCATTCTTCACAAAACCAGAAATAAAATCCTAAAATTCATACGGAACCAAAAAAAGAGCCCACATAGCCAAAGTAAGACTAAGCGAAAAGAACAAATCTGGAGGCATCACATTACGTGACTTCAAATCATAGTATGAAATCATAGTAACCAAAACAGCATGCTACTGGAAAAAAAATAGGCACATAGACCAATGGAACAGAATACAGAAACTAGAAATAAACCCAAATGCATATTGATCTTCGACAAAAACATAAAGTGGGGAAAGGACACCCTATTCAACAAATGGTGCTGAGATAACTGGCTAGCCACATGTAGAAGAATAACACTGGATCCTTATTTCTGACCTTATACAAAAATTAACTGAAGGTGAATCAAAAACATAAATCTAAGACCTAAAACCATAGATTCTAGAAGATAACATTGGAAAAACCCTTCTAGACATTGACTTAGGCAAAGACTGCATGACCAAAAACCCAAGGGCAAATGCAGCAAAAGCAAAGATAAATAAATGGGACTTCATTACACTAAAATGCTTTTGCACGGCAAAAGAAATGACCATTAGAATTAAGTCGCCCCAGAGAGTAGGGAAAAATCTTGACAATCTATACATCTGACAAAGGACTAATGTTCAGTATCTATAAAGAACTCAAATAAATCATCAAGAAAAAAAAAAACAGCCCCATTAACAAATGGGCTAAATATATGAATAAACAATCTCAAAAGCAAATATACAAATGACCAACAAGCATATGGAAAAATGCTCAATGTCACTAATTTTCAGGGAAATGCAAATCAAACCACAATGTGATACCACCTCACTCCTACAAAAATGGCCATATTCAAAAAATCAAAAAGTAATAAATGTTGGATGTGATGAAAAGGAAACACACAGTTGGTGGGAATATAAACCAGTACAATTACTATGGAAAACAGTGTGGAGATTCCTTAGAGAACCAAAAGTAAATCTACCATTTGATCCAGCAATCAGATTAGGTACCTACCCAGAGGTAAAGAAGTCATTATACAGAAAAGATACTTACACATGTATGTTTATAGCAGCACCATTTGCAATTGCAAAAATATGGAACCAGCCCAAATGCCAATCAGTCAATGAGTGGATAAAGAAAATGTATATATAATGTGATATGCATATATATACACCATGGAATACTACTCAGCCATAAAAAGAAATGAAATAATGGCATTTGCAGCAACCTGAATGGAATTGTAGACTATTATTCTAAGTGAAGTAATTCAGGAATGGAAAACCAAACATCATATTCTCACTCATAAGTGGGAGCTAAGCTAGGAGGATGCAAAAGCTAAGAATGACACAATAGACTTTGGGGACTCAGGAAAAGGTGGGAGGGTTTGAGGAACAAAAGACTACACGGTGGGTACATTGTACACTGCCTGGGTGATGGATGCACCAAAATCTCAGAAATCACTACTAAAGCACTTATTCATGTATCCAAACAGCACCTGTTTCCCAAAAACCCGTTAAAAATAAAAATAAAAATTTAAAAATGCTTTGAAACAATTACTGTTTTTGGAGAACATTAGCATATTGAAACAATTTCTGTATTTGATTATATTTAATATTTTACAGAAAAAATTACCATATTGTACCAATAGTGTCCTGTTCTGATGCTTAAAGAATTTGCTTGCTTACATTCTGTCTTAGTCAGCTAATGCCACAATAGTGCTGCATAATAAACCATCCCAAATCTCAGTATTTAAAACAATCATTTATTCTAATTCATATAACTGTGGGTTGACTGATCACAGAATGGTACAAATGGGCTTGGCTGAAAGCTACATAGTAGATAACAGTCCTACCCCATATTTCTTACCCTTCTTAAACCAGTGGCTTCTTGAGGCAGGTTGTTTTCATGTAGACATGTAGAATCATAAGGGACCAATACTTAACATGATGTACCTGTCAAGCCTTTGCTTGTGTCACACATACTAACATCCTATGAAGAAAGCAAGTCTCATTGCCAAGCCCAACAGAATAAATAACTCCTCTTTTGTAGGGAAAAGGAGGAAGTAAATATTTGCCAAACCATAAACTGACTAATCTACCACACCTTTCAGTCACCAACTAAAATATAGCACAAGTAGTGAATTCAAGACACCGTGTTATATATTGTAGGGTGTGAAAAAATAAAATGGAGGCACACTTTATGTGCAAAGACGCAAAGAAACTCATTTAGTTCTGCTTACTGGAGTCAATAACTCAAAGGAGTGTGTAAGTAGCATATTTTCAAAGAATGAGGATAAAGATTTCAGACATTCAGGAAAGGAAAAACATTGCAGGCACATTCCCCATAGTACATTGCTTTTCGAATATAAATCTTATCTTGAAACATTATATACATCCTACTACTCATGTCTACAAATAAACATCCTCTCACCACAAACTCTCACATCTATGATACAATCTAATGAATATTGAGTTGAGCATATATTATAATTTTCTACGTTTATAGAAGATGCTTTCACTGCCCAATGCATATCCTCTTGGCATTCACGTTCCTGTAATTATTAGGCTGATGCATTACTTTCAATGGCAAAAACTGCAATTACTTTTGCCCCAACCTAATACCAGTGACTTCCCACTATAAGAACATGCAGTCCTCTGTCTGAAGGCTTTGTCTGCCCCGAGGTGCATACGCACTCTTGGCTTGTGCATGTGACTGGCTAGAAGGGCATGGAGCTGTCCTCAACCAGTGATAGAACAATACTTTCACTCCTCACCTTTTGGTTCATTTACAGTTCCCCAGCAAGTTGGAGCCCTAGTCACCCACAGTGGCACTTTATTTATGAGCACACCCTTGGCTGTCCTCCCTTCCCTGTCTCTCTTCCCCAGTCCCATATCAGTGTGCTTTGTTGGAACACCTCCCAGATAAATTAATTGTCACTTGCACTGAGATCCTTGTCTCAGAGTCTGCTTCTGAGTAATCCAAACTAAGATCATGAAATCAACTGAAATAACTCAAATTGATGGTGTTAGGATCTATCTATTGAAGGCAGACACATCAGACCAAAATTGAAAAGACTTGAGGCACTTGACTTCATATCTGGCTTGAGGCTTTTCATCTGTGCTTAGTTTCTGTATGAAAAGCAGAAGTTTCTCTCTCTATAGAACACATCATAGGCTTTATCAAGCAATGAACTTCAAGGTAAGTTTGCATCACCCAAGAAAGTTTATATGCACGCAGCTGAAGAGGTTGGAGATAAATTCTTAGGTAAACATTTCATTATATATGAGGAACTGATGACACCAGAATCATTTATCTAGAGTTTGATCTTCTTTCCCTAACACTATTAATTCTACAAACATTTAGTGAAAATTTGCTCCCTAAAAGACACTATTCCACTTTTTCGAGAGTAAGTGTTAGATTGAGGCCTGGTTCCTTTCCTTTATGTATTTATAATCCAGTTAAAAGTCAGGCATGTTAGAAATTAATGACAAATGACTTATAAGCTATACCAAATTCCATATTTGAGGAGTAAGCAAATTTCTCTGTATATGTCCCACCACACCGCAAAAAGGGAGTTACTAACAAGATAGTCTCAAATAAATAATAGAATGTAGGTTAAAACGGATTTTTTGAAAGAGAGAAAAAACAGTGCTAAAAATATAAAATATAGTTTAAAATAAATAAACAAATGTGTAGTTTGATTCTTTTGTCAGTAAAAGATCCTTTTTCTCATGGTTTGTTTCACTGAATCCAACTTTGTGAGATCTGTATCAGGCAAAATTAACCAGGGAAATAGAATTAGAGCTATTTTATTTAGGGTCAGGAAATTGGTTGTACAGGTGCTAGAGGAACAAAGGGGCCAAAGAGGAAAACAGTAGTCAGCCAGGCAACAGGAGGAGGTCTGCTACAGCTCTCCTGGGCTACAGAGACCCAGGGGAGCTGAGCTGGTCTGGGGGCTTATGGACAGCAGGAGCCATGGATAAGAGGTGAGCTCTCTTTTTCCTCCCTCCTACCTTCTATTCTCACATCATGACTCCCATTGGCTGAACCCAAAGAGAAGCTGTTACCCTTAGAGGTGAAGGCAGCTCCCTGCCATAGGAACTGAACCAGGGCAAGGGCGAGGATGGGAACAGGGGACAACCCAGTCTAGGACTGGCACATCTGAGTTTCTACAGGTTTTCTCTGCAAATAGAAAATAATGTTCACTCCTTCCATGAAATAAAAAAAAACAAAGAAACAAAAGCAAAACAAAGTGATCCAAGATCCTGAGATGAGTGCTGTGACATCAATAAGTAAAAGTCTAAAAAATAGCATTCCATTATCTGAAATTCACATTGTAGCTAATCAGCAAGCAAAAATAATACTTATTCTCCTGGCATAATTTTTTCCCAGAATTAAAAGATTTATTATTTTTAATTGAATGTTCTACCTCAGTGTTATTTTTTGTAGAAACAGGGGTCTCACAATGTTGCCCAGGCTGGTCTCAAACTCCTGGCCTCAAGCAATCCTCTCGCCTTGGCCTCTCAAAGTCCAGGGATTATAGTAATGAGCCACCATGTCGGCCCACTTTATGATTTGAGTAAAAGCTACATTATTGGTCCTGGACGCTGCCTCGTTCCCATTATAATCACTTCTTTTCTGCATTTTCTTTGGTTTGGTTCACTACATGTCAAATCTATGCAGAATCTATATTTGTCATCAATTCCCCTGCACATATCAAAATGACTTTTTTCTCAACCTATAGTACAAATGCAAAGAGGCTATGGGGAGGGTGGTACTGAAGAAAAGAAAAGCTATTTAAAACAAGATCCAGAAGCAGAAAAATCAGTCACCAGTAATTGCTAGATGGCTTTATAAAACTCAACACTAGCTTTGTGCCTATGTAGGTTCTAAGACACTTTGTGTTATCACAGTTATTATCAGCTCGTTGCCTCCTCCCTCCTTTCCTTTTTTCTTCTCTTCCTCTTCTTCTCCCTCCCGTCCCTCCCTAATTTTGTCTCCTTTCTTCTTTTTCCTTTTTCTTCCTCCCTTCCTCCCTTCCTTCTTTCCTCCCTCCCTCCCTTGCTTCTCTTTGTTCCTTCAATTTTCCATAAAAGATATGAGATTATGATTTTGCAAATTAGTTGGAGAATACTGTTACACATATTCAAAAATTACAGAACAACAGAACTTAAAGTAATAATTATGTACCCAAAAATCTGGAGACAACAGATGCTGGAGAGGATGTGGAGAAATAGGAACACTTTTACACTGTTGGTGGGAGTGTAAATTAGTTCAACCATTGTGGAAGACAGTGTGGCAATTCCTCAAGGACCTAGAAATAGAAATTCCATTTGACCCAGCAATCTCATTACTGGGTATATGTCCAAAGGATTACAAATCATTCTACTATAAGGACACGTGCACACGAATGTTCATTGCAGCACTGTTTACAATAGCAAAGACCTGGAACCAACCCAAATGCCCATCGACGATAGACTGGATAGGGAAAATGTGGCACATATACACCATGGAATATTATGCAGCCATCAAAAACGATGAGTTTGTGTCCTTTGTAGGGACATGGATGAACCTGGAAACCATCATTCTCAGCAAACTGACAGAAGAGCAGAAGATCAAACACCGCATGTTCTCACTCATAGGCGGGTGTTGAACAATGAGAACACATGGACACAGGGAGGGGAGCACTACACACTGGGGTCACTTGGGGGGAAATAAGGGAGGGACGGTGCGGGGTGGGAAGCTGGGGAGAGATAGCAAGGGGAGAAATGCCAGATGTAGGTGATGGGGAGGAAGGCAGCAAATCACACTGCCACGTGTGTTCCTATGCAACAATTTTGCATGTTCCTCACATGTACCCCAAAACCTAAAATGCAATAAAATAAATAAATGGGGGAAAAAAAAGAAAGAAAATAATTAGCACTTAAAAAATAAAAAATAAATAAAAAAATAATTATGTACCCAAGATAACTAAAGAGAACAAGAAAGGGAATGGCTGTGTGGGCAGCAACAATCAGATTGCACTCACAGCCTGGGATGAGAACTGGACCTTCAAGATTATGATTTGGGCATACAGAAAGGAAAGAGAGAGCAAGGCAGAGAGAAGGCTAGATTAGGTAAAGTTTCAGAGGTAGAAAAGAAAACGGGAGGGAAGGGGCAAAGAAGACAGGTGTCTTGGGACACTTCTCTGCTGATGCACCTTAGAGTCACTCTACCCCAGCCTTTCTTTTATATCTACTAACAACCTGGCAGCATCTTCCCCCAGGCTTCATTAGCCAGTGGTCATTCAACTAAGCTTCATGATATGCAGGCTATCCAGCAAGAAGAAAAATATTATTCTTGCCTTCCTTTTCTGCAGTCTTCATAGTATTATCACCAGCTCTCTTGCAAACACCTGCATGCAGAAATACGCACTTCTATGGTTGACACAAAAATGCCTACTAAATTTGCACAGAATCAGATTTTCACATCCCTCTTCTTAAGAAAGCACCAGCTCAACTAGACATCATTACCTGACCAGAAGAAAACTCCTTCTCTCATTTTTAAAAGGTTTTTGTGTTTCTAATCATCATTATTATTTAAAAAGGGAGAAATATATTTTGTTAATGTAGTAGGCCTGCTCTGAACTTTATTAAAATGTAAGTCTAATTTGGCCTTTGAATGAACTTTGTAGCATTTTGGCTTTATCTTCTCAGCTTTTCTAGCTATTGTTTTTTGAGAAACATCATTAACAAAGCTTTTATATTTTGTTCTGGGGTGCTACACCTGATTCTCATTGAGATTATTTTATGAAAAAATGTAGTATAGACTCAAGACTCTAACTGTGGAAGATTCCACTTGCACAAGGAAATCAGCAATTCTCAGTGATACATCAAATTAAACTGGAGATTTCATCTCAATGTCTCTCTTGACTTAATAAACAACTAAACATGTTAGCCCTGTACTTGGCACATTGTCCATAACATCATCATGTATTTTGCCTCCTTTTGGACTAGAATTCTTTCAAGACTTTTTCTGGATTGATGATGCTTTTTTACTTCGTGTCTCAGCTAGCTGTATCTATTGTACATCTTCTGCATACGACCTTTCAAAATCGAGGCTCACTAGAACATACCATGATGAGGCCTGAAGATCTTTAAAGATGTTAACCTTTTTTCTTCCTTCTTAATAGCATCTGTGACTATTCAAGATAGGCTCATTTTAATAACATTTACTGTCATCTACTAAGTGCCAGGCATATATTCTTTATAAAAATTACAATTTAGTGATTACATGGTCAGAATATCAGTTTTAAACTTTCTTTATGAACAATCCTGTATAGAGCCTCAGAAAGGAAATGTGGACACCATGGGAGAGGTTAAGCAGAACAAAGTCAAATTTGTAACTATAACAAATGGATAATATAACATCAGAGAGAGGTGTGTATACATAATTTGTTGGAATGTTTAGACATGTACTAACAAAAATGCACAAAACCTCTAACGGGAAAAAGAAAGACAAAGTGATCTTAGACATCAAGAAAGACTACACAGAAACAGAAATAGTTAAAATTCTAAAGTGGTATAGAAGGAAAGGGCTTCTCGGTTCCATTTATTTATTTAAATTAATCACTTTCTTAAGTGGCTAAAAATTATACATATTTATATATTCTTCATGCACAAAATGTTTTGGAATATGTAAATATTGTGACCAAATCAAACTAATCAACATATGTATTACTTCACATACTTATAAATTTTGTAGTGATAGCACTTAAAATCTACTCTCTCAGCAATTTTCAAGAATGCAATACATTATTGCTAACTATAAACAGTGAGAGTTCTTGGCATCTTTTTGTTAAATCAGTGAAACGTAAATTCATGGGTTTATTTCTGTACTCCCAATTCTGGTCTATGTGTATGTGTCTGTTTTTATGCCAGTGCTATGCTGTTTTGATTACTATTGCTTTATAGAATATTTTGAAGTCAGGTAGTATGATGTCTTAAGCTCTGTTCTTATTGCTCAAGTGTGTTTTGGCTTATTGTGGTCTTTTGTGGTTCCATACAAATTTTAAAACTGCTTTTTCTAATCCTGTGAGGAATATTATTGGTATTTTTATGGCATTGCATTGGATCAATAGATTGCTCTGAGTAGTATAGACATTTTAACAATATTATTTATTTTGTGAATCGCTTTTCTGAATAGCTTCCCATTTATTTGTGTCTTAATTTCTTTCATCAACGTCTTATAGTTTTCATTGTGTAGGTCTTTCCTGTCTTAGGTAAATTTTATTCCTAAGTATTTTATTTATTTTTGTAGCTATTGGAAATAATATTGTTCTCTTCATTTCTTTTTTGGATAGTTTAGTGTGCAGAAACTCTACTGATTTTTGTAATGATTTTCTATCTTGCAGCTTAACTGAATTTATTAGTTAAGCTAAATGCTTTTTGATAAAATTTCTATAATTTTACATATATATATATTATCTGAAAACAGGAATAATTTAACTTCTTCTTATTTAATTTGGTTATTTTTTATTCCTTCTTTTTTTTTAATCGCTCTGGCTAGAACTTCCAGCGCTGTGTTTAATAGAAGTGATGAAAGTAGGCATCCATGTCTCATTTCTGATTTTAAAGGAAGCTTTCAACTTTTCAATGTTGAGTATGACGTTAGTTATAGGTTTGACATATATAGTATTTATTGTCTTGAAGCACATTCTTCATATGTCTAATTTTCTGTGATTTTTTTCATGAACGTATGTTTAATTTTGTCAAATGCTTTTCTTCATTCATGTTCTGTAAATGTGGTATATCACATTTATAGATTTGTGTATATTGAACCATTCTTGAATCCCTGGGTAAACCCAAATTCATCATGGTAAATAATCTTTTCAATGCACTGTTGAATTTTGTTTGCTAGTATTTTGTTGAAGATTTTTGCTTCTATGTTCTTCACAGATATTGTAGTTTTCTATTTTTGTATTACGCTTGTTTGGCTTTGGCATCAGAGTAATGCTGGCTCCATAAAATGAATTTGGAAATAAAGTAATCCCTCTTTTTTCACGTTTTGAAAAAGTTTAAGAACAATTTTTACTAATTTTTCTTTAAACGTATGGTAGAATTCAGCAGTGAAGTCATCAGGTCCTAGGCTTTTTGTTCATAGTAGATATTTTGTTACTGACTTAATCTCCTTTCTTGTTATTGACCTATTTATGTATTTTATTTCTTCATGCTTCAGTTTTGGTAGGTTGTATTTCTAGAAATTTATCCATTTTTCTAGGTTATACAAATTGTTGGTGTATAATTGTTTATATTAGTCTTTTATAATCCTTTATTTCTGTGCTATCAGTTCTTATGTTCCCTTTTTCGTTTTCGATTTTATTTTAGTCTTCTGCCTCCTTTAGCATAGCTAAAGCTTTATCTTTTCAAAAAACTAACTCTTAGTTTTATTGAACTCTTCTGTTGAGTTTTGAATCCCTATTTCTTTTGTTTATGCCCTGATCTTTATTATTTATTTCCTTCTGCTAACTTTGAACTTAGTTTGTTCTTGTGTTTTTAGCTCCTTGAAGTGTAACATTAGGTTGTTTATTTGAAATATTTCTTCTTTTTTTGGTGTAGGTATTTCAAAATATAAACTTTCTTCTTAGAAATGCTTTGCTTCATCTTTTAAATTTTGGTATGTTATATGCTCATTTTTGTCCACTGCAAGATACTTTAAAATATTTTTTAAATTTTTTTCTTTGACCCATTGGTTATTCAAAAGCAATTTAATTTCCATATATGTTTGAATTTCCAAAAATTTTTTGATTATTGATTTCTAGTTTCACACAATTGTAGATGGAAAAGATGCCTGATATGATTTCAATCTTCTTAATATTTTGAGATTTGTTTTTTGGCCTAACATATGTTCTGGCCTGAAGAATATTCCATGCAAACTTGAGAAAAACTCTGCTGCTGTTGTATCAAATATTATATATATGTCCGTTGTGTTTATTTGGTCTAAAGTATAGTTTAAGTCTTATGTTTCTTTACTATTTTTCTTTCTGGGTTATCTGTGCATTGCTGAAAGTGGAGCTTTGAAGTCTCATGCTATTATTATTTTTAATTTTTGTGGGTATATAGTAGGGGTATATATTTATGGGGTATATGAGATGTTTTGATACAGGCATGCAATGTGAAATAATCACTTCATGAGGAATGCATAATCATTCCTTAAGCATTTATCATTTGTGGTACAAACAATCCAATTGCACTATTTATTTTTAAATGTACAATTAAGTTATTGTTGACTATAGTTACCCTACTGTGCTATAAAATTGTAGGTCTTATTCATCTTTTCTATTTTTGTACCCATTAATTATACCTATCTTTACCTTCCCCACCACCCTCAAGTCCCCACTACCCTTCTCAGTCTCTGGTAACCATCCTTCTATTCTCTATATCCATGGGTTAAATTGTTTTGATTTATAGAGGCCACAAATAGGTGAGGATATGAAATGTTTGTCTTTCTGTGCCTGGCTTATGTCACTTAATGATCTCCCGTTCCCTCCGTGTTGTTACAAATGACTGATTGTCACTCTTTTTCATGACTGAACAGTACTCTCTTATGTATATGTACCATATTTTTTCTATCCATTCATCTGTTGATGAACATTTAAGTTGCTTCCAAATTGCAGCTATTGTAAACAGTGCTGCAACAAACATAAGAGTGAAGCTACCTCTTTTCTACACTGATTTTATTTTTTTAGGGTTTATACCCAGCAGGGGGATTGCTGGATCATAAGGTAGCTCAATTTTTAGTTTTTAATAAACTTCCAAGCTGTTCTTCATAGTGTTTGTACTAATTTGCATTCCTACTGACAGTGTGCCAGGGATCCCTTTTCATCCCATCCTTGCCAGCATTTGTTATTGCCTATTTTTACAATATAAGCCATCTTAGCTGGGGAAAGATGATAGCTCATTGTAGTTTTGCATTTATCTGGTGATCTGTTGAACATCTTGTCATACACCCATTTGCTATTTGTATGTTTTCTTTTTAGAAATGTGTATTCAAATCTTTTGCCCATTTTTTGACCAGATTATTAGATTTTTTTTTTCCTATAGAGTTGTTTGAACTCCTTATATGTTCTGGTTATTAATCCCTTGCCAGACGGGTAGCTTGCAAATATTCTCTCCCACTCTGTGGGTTGTCTCTTCACTTTGTTGATTGTTTCCTTTGCTGTGCAGAAGCTTTTAAACTTAATGTAATCCCATTTGTCCATTTTTGTTTCAATTACCTGTGCTCATGGGGGATTTTTCAAAAAGTCTTCACCCAGATCCATGTCCTGGAGATTTTCCTCAATGTTTCTCTGCAGTAGTTTCATCACTTCAGGTCTTAGATTTAAGTCTTCTATCCATTTTAATTTGATTTTTGTGTATGGAAAGAGAAGATGGGGTCAAGTTTTATTCTTCTGCATATGGATGTCCAATTTTCCCACCACCATTTATTAAAGAGACTGTCTTTTCCCCAGTGTATATTCCTGGCACATTTATCAAAAATAAGTTCACTGTAGATGTGTGGATTTGTTTCTGATTCTCTTTTCTGTTCCAATGATCTATGTGTCTGTTTTTCTGCCAATGTCATGCTATTTTGGTTACTACAGCTCTGTAGCATAATTTTAAGTCAGGTAATGTGATTCCTCCAGTTTTGTTCTTTTTGCTTAGGATAGCTTTGGTTATGCTGGGTCTTTTTTGGTCCCATACAAATTTTAGGATCGTTTTTTGTATTTCAGTGAAGACTGTTATTGGTATTTTGATAGGGATTGAATGGAATATGTAGATTGCTTTGAGTAGTATATAGACATTTTAACAATACTGATTCTTCTAATCCATTAATATGAATTTTTTTCATTTTTTGGTGTTCTCAATTTCTTTCATCAGTATTTTGGAGTTTTTATTATAGATATCTTACATGTCTTTGGTTAGTTTTAATTAACCAAAGATGTGAAATTTTGTTAATTTTAATTTAAAATTTGGTTAATTCTGTTTAAACAAAGAAGTGAAATTTAATTTTATGTGTGGCTATTGTAAATGGGATTACTTTTTAAACTTTCTTTTCACACAATTATCTGCTGGCCTTAAGAAATGCTCCTGATTTTTGTTTGTTGATTTTTTGTCCTGCAACTTTACTGAATTTATCAATTCTCATAGTTTTCCTATGGAGTCTTTAGGTTTTTTCCAAATATAAGATCAGATTATGTACAAACAAGGATAATTTGACTTGTTCCTTTCCAGTTTGGATGCCCTTTATATCTTTCACTTATCTGATTGCTCTAGATAGGACTTCCAGTACTCTGTTGAAGAACAGTGGTAACAGTGGGCATTCTTGTTGCACTCCAGATCTTAGAGGAAAGGCCTTCAGTTTTTCCCCATTCAGTATGATAGTAGCTGCGCGTCTGTCATATATGGCTTTTACTATGCTGAGATACGTTCCTTTTATCCCCAGATTTTTTAGGAAAGAATGTTGAATTGTATCAAATGCTTTTTCAGCATTAATTAAAATTGTCAGATGACTTTTATCCTTCATTCTCTTGACATGATGTATCACATTGCTGAATTTGTTTATGTTGAACCATCCTTGTATCCCATGGATAAATTCCACTTGGTCACAATGAATGATCTTTCTAATGTATTGTGGAATTCGGCTTGCTAGTATTTTGTTGAGGATTTTTGCATCAATAGTCATCAGATATACTGGCGTGCAGTTTTCATTTTTATGTGTCTTTGTTTAATTTTGGTATCAGGGTAATACTGGCCTTATAGAATGTGTTTGGAAGTATTTTTTCCTCTGTTTGTAGGAATAGTTTGAGAAGGATTGGTAATAGTTCAGGTCCTGGGATTTTCTTTACCGGGAGACATTTTATTATGGCTTAGATCGCATTACTTGTTATTGATCTTTTTGGGTTTTGGATTTCTTCATGGTTCAAACTTGGTAAGTTGTATGTATAAGGAATTGTCCATTTCTTCTAGCCTTTTCCATTTATTGGCATATAGTTTCTCATAGCAGCCACTAAGGAACTTTCGAATTTTCATATTATCATCTGTAATGTCTCCTTTTTCATTTCTGATTTTATTTATTCGGATCTTCTCTCTTCTTTTCTTAGTCTGGCTAAAGGTTTTTCCATTTTGTTTAACATTTCAAAAAAAAAAAACAATAACTGTGTTTCATTGATTTTTTTTAAATTTCAATTTCATTTATTTCTGCTCTGAATTTTATTATTCTTTTTCTTCTAATTTTTGCTTTGGTTTGCTCTTGCTTTTCTAATTCTTTAAGATTCATCATTAGATGTTTAATTGAAGCTTATTATTTTATTTTTTTGATGTAGGTACTTACAGCTATAAAATTCTATCTGAGCACCATTCTTACTGTATCCCTTAGATTTTGGTATGTTGCACTTACATTACCCCTGAGTTCAAGAAATTTTTAAATTTTCTTCTTAATTTCTTTATTGATTCACTGGTTATTCAGGAGCATATTATTTAATTTCCATGTATTTGTATAGTTCCAAAGATTCCTAGTTACTAATTTCCAGTTTTACTATATTGTGGTCAGAGAAGATGTTTGATATTAGTTTAATTTTTCAAATGTTTTCAGACTTATTTTGTGACCTAACATATGGTCTATTCTTAGAGAATGATCCATGTGCTGAAGAAAAGGATATGTATTCTACAACTCTTGTATGAAATTCTATAAATATCTATTCTGTAAATATCTATTAGATCCATTAAGTCTTTAGTGCAGATTACACATATTTTTTCAACGGTGAAAGTGGGTGTTGAAATCATGACCTATTATTGTATTGGGGCCTATTTCTCTTTTTAGCTTTAATAATATTTGCTTTATATATCTGGGGGCTCCAGTGTTGGGTGCATAGATATTTAAAATTGCAATATCGCCTTGCTAAATTCATCCTTTTATCATTATTCAGTGATCTTCTTTGTAGTTTTTTAAAATTGTTTTTGTCTTAAAGTCTATTTTGTCCGATATAAGTATAGCGACTCCTGGTCTTTTTTGTTTGTTTCCATTGGCATAAAATATCTTTTTCCATCTATTTTTTTCAGTCTATATGCGTCTTTATAGATAAAGTGTGTTTTTTGCAGGCAACAGATCAATGGATCTTGTATTTTCCTCCATTCAGCCAGTCTATGTCTGTTGATTAGAGTTTAGTTTTAGTCTATTTATATTCAATGTTATAACAGATAAGTAAGGACTTATTCCTGCCATTTTGTTATTTGTTTTCTGGCTGTTTTATGGTCTTATCTTTCTTCTTTCTCTCTATCTTCCTCTAGTGAAGGTAATTTTCTCTGATGATAGATTTACTCTCTTGCTTTTGTGTGTGTGTGTGTATTCATCACCTGTTTTTTTTTGGTTTGAGGTTACCTGTGAGGCTGCAAATACTATCTTGTAACCCATTATGATAACCTAGTAACAGTTCAACACTATTTGCATAAACAAACAAACAAGCAAAAAGAAAACTAATAAAACTCAAATTAACTTTGTCCCCTGCTTTTAAAGTTTTTGTTGTTAGGATTTATGTTTTATTGTAGTGACTATGTCATAAAAAGTTGTAGTTATTATTTTTAATTGGTTCATTGTTTAGTCTTTCTACTTAGAATAAGAGTAGTTTATGTGCCATAGTTACAGTATTACAATATTCTATATTTTTCTGTGCACTTACTATTACCAGTAAGTCTTGTACTTCAGGCGATATTTATTGGTCATTAATTTTTTTTTCTTTCTTTCTGATTAAAGTACTCTACCTTTAGCATTTTTTGTAGGACAGGTCTGGTATTGATAAAATCCCTCAGCTTGTTTGTCTGAGGAAGTCTTTATTTCTGCTTCATGTTTGAAGGATATTTTTACTGGGTGTGCTATTCTAAGATATGTTTTTTTCTTTTAAATATGTCATGCCACTCTCTGCTGGCCTGTAAGTTTTCCACTGAAAAGTCTGCTGCAGACATGTTAGAGCTCCATTGTACGTTATGTTTCGTTACTCTTGTTGCTTTTAGAATTTTGCCTTTA
The DNA here is from genome assembly GCF_009761245.1 of Sapajus apella. Taxonomy (NCBI): domain Eukaryota; kingdom Metazoa; phylum Chordata; class Mammalia; order Primates; family Cebidae; genus Sapajus; species Sapajus apella. The sequence goes on along the minus strand of NW_022436973.1, from coordinate 13,765,770 downwards.
TCCTTGACCATTGGGAGTTGATTAAATGTCCTGAGATAGTCCTCTTTGGGTTGAATCTGCTTGGTGTTCTATAATTTTCTTATACTTAGAAGTTGATCTATTTCTCCAGGTTTGGGAAGTTATCTCTTATTATCACTTTGAATAAACTTTTTACCCCTATCTTTTTCTGTGCTTCCTCTTTAAGGCCAGTAACTCTTAGATTTGCTCTTTTGAGGCAAGGATCCTATAGGATTGATTCCTTTTTAAAATTTATTTTTTCTTTCATCTCTCCTGACTCTGTATTTTCAAATACTTTTCAAGCTCACTAGTTTGTTTTTTTTCTGCTTGATCAAGTCCACTATTAAAGGACTCTGAAGGATTCTTCAATATGCCAATTGCATTTCTCAGTGGCAGAATTTCTGCTTGATTCTTTTAAATTATTTTAATCTCTTTGTTAAATTTATCTGATAGAATTCTGAATTACTTCTGTTATCTTGAATGATTTTGTTTCCTCAACACAACTATTTTAAATTCTTTGTCTGAAAGATCATATATCTCTGTTTCTCCAGGATTGATCCCTGATGCCTTATTTAGTTCATTTGGTGAGGTCATGTTTTCCTGGATAGTGTTGATGCCAGTAGGTGCTCTTTTGTGTCTGAGCATTGAAGAGTGACGTATTTATTGTATTTATCTTTTGGCTTATTTGTTGTCATCCTTCTTGGGAAGGGTTTCCAGATATCTGAAAAAAACTTGGGTGTTGTGAACTAAGCCGAATCTGCTTTAGGGGACACCCCAAACCCAGTAAATTTGTGGTTCTTGGGGACTTCTAGAGGTACTGCCTTGATGGTCTTAGACAAGATGCAGGAGAATTCACTGGATTACCAGGCAGAGATCCTTGTTCTCTTCTTTTACTTTCTCCCAAACACACAGTCTCCCTCTCTATTCTGAGCCCCTAAAGCTGGGGGTGGAGTGACACAAGCACCCTGGTGGCCATCACTACTATGACTTCACTGGGTCAAATGTAAAACCAGCACAGCACTTGGTCTCATCCAAGGTCTGCCCTAACCATTTTCTGGCTACTGCCTATGTTAATTCAAGGCCCTGGGGCTCTACAACCAACAGGTGGCAAAGCCAGCCAGGCCTTTATCTTTCACTTCAGGGAGGAGAGGTCTCCCAGTTTCTGGCTGTGTCCAGAAGTGCCATCTAGGAGTCAGGAGCTAGGGTCAAAAACCTTAGAAGTCTACCTGGTGTTCTATTGTATTGTTGCTGAGCTGGCACTCAAAACAGAAGACGTAGTCCATCCCACTCTTCCTTTCCTTTTCTAAAGGCAAAAGGAGCCTCATCCCATAGCCACTGCCAACCTAGGTCACTACTACCAATGTTTATTTAAGACTCAAAATCTCTTCAGTCAGTTTGTTGTGAATGCTTCTTGGCCTGGGATTCACCCTTCAGGACAGTAGAATCTCCTTTGATTCAGGTCAGGTCCAGAAATGCCATCCAAGAGTCAAGTCCTGGAATAGGCAACATCAAGATCCCATTTGGTGCTTTATCCCCCTGTGGCTGTGCTGGTACCTAAGGTGCAAGACAAAGTCTCCTTTACTTTTCCCTCTGCTTTTCCCAAGAAGAAGGAGTTTTACCCTACAGCCACCACATCTAATAATATGCTGAGTCTCATCTGAAGCCAGCAAGTCTCAGAGGCTCAGCTAAGAACATCAGTGCAGCACCTGGGTATCACTGTTGGTTATTCAGGGCCCAAAGACTCTTCAGCTAGCAGGTGATGAATGCTGCCTGGACTGGGTCCTTTCCATCACGACAGTGGATTCCCTTCTGGCCCATGTGTCTCTAAATATGACATCTGGAAGCTAGGCCATGAAACGATGGTCTCATGACTCTGACCAGTGCCCTATCCTGCTGTGGCTGAGCTGGTATTCCAGATGCAAGGAAAAGTTCCATTCTTCCCTCTCCTTTCCTTAAGCATATAGAAGAGACTATCTGCTATCTCCTTTGGAGCTGCGAGATATGCAGCCGGGAGTCTGGGTTCACAGGGGCCTGCCCAGTGGTGGGTTTTACTGGGATGGGCTCAGTGTTTGTCCCTGAGATAAAGTCTGATGTTCATTTTCCTCTTTTCTTCTACATAAAGATTTATCTCTCCATGATATGATGCCTGAGGTTGGGGAAGAAGTGATACAGGTAATATAACACTGTACTGTCTACTCTTCAATGCATTTTGTTCTTCTGTGCTGCATTCAGGTGCTGCAATCTATCATCTGGGTTGTTTAGCTCTGTGCAGGTATTTGGTTGTGTAGATACTTGTTTAAATTGATATTTCTATGGGGGATAAATGGTAGAAAGTCTTATTCCATCATCTTGCTAAAGCTCTCCTTTCTCAGTTTTAAATTATATGTATTCAGATTCATCAATATTTGAGGTTTTCCCAAGAACAGAAGATGGGGTCTTTTCTCACAAAATTAACATGCCTACTCAGGCAGTTTTCACAAAACAAAGTAGCAGAGTGCTCCTAAGGAAAACAAACTTCACCTCTACTTCAACTATCATAGAAAGTCTACTTATTTAAAATTGATATATTCCAGGTTCTACCCATCAAAACTTTAAAAAGTATAGGAACCAGCCTTACTCAAAACATCTCTCTACATATGACTAAGTTGGTGCCTACATGTTTGCTATACAAAAAAATATAACAAACTTGCTATGTTTAGTTTCTGATTAGTTTGTTCTTGTTTGGTTTGAAGCTAGGAAGATAATTCCAGGAAGCAAGTAAAATCTTGATAAATGTTATTTTTTAAAATTCCTCCTCCTTCCTACACTTGTTAGATTTGGGAGAGTTGGAAAAGGTTCAAGTAGTGTCCATAAATCTTTCTCTCTTTCTGTTCTGATCCTCCCCACCCTACCTTCCTCCCACCACTTCCCAAAATCGAAGTCCAGGAAACACAGTCCCCAAAGCGTTTAGACATTCCTAGATTGTCAATACCACATAAGCCCATAAATTTCCCCACCAAGTGCAGTTGAACATAATTTAAAAGGCTTATATGGCAAGACTCATATTAGGCATTTTTCTTGTGGTAAGAAGACTTTGCTTAAGAATCCACTGAAGCAAGATTGTTTATAGATAACTAAGTCCAACAATTCACACTGCAATGTATTAAAAACACTTTCTATTAAAGAATCAACACTTACTTAGAAATATAACTTATTTTAACTTTATCAAGACTAGCATGTGCTTTATTTCCAGGTCATTTTTTTTAAAGAAATTATTCTTTTTTTGTCACTTCACTAATATTTACTCACCTGTAGTATAAGCAATAATTGGTGAGAATGGAACACCTATACAGAGCCACAGAGGAGGGTATTTGGTTAGGCTCCCTAACTAATTCCTTCCTACCTGCCAGCTTGGTAGTGGGCATGATTCAAAAGTTTGTTCTAGAAAAATTTAAAATGACTACTTTAAAGAGACCATCAAGAAAGCCATTAACTAAACAACATTAAATAGTAAATCTGTGGGAACCAATGTAGTAGTCTATATAAACTTAATTTAATTCTGCCGTGTTCCTTGGCTCAATGTAGTAGCTAAAAACATGAGCTCTGGAACCAGGTTGCCTGGTGTGAACCCCGACTACACTAATTATCAAAGTAAGACCTTGAATGAGTTCTTTAACTTCTCTTTGCTTTGTTTTCCTTGTGCAAAGATCTGATAATAACAATACTTACATCATGTTATTGTTATTTGGATTAAACAAGATAATGAATGTAAAGGACATAGAAGAGTGCTTGGCTTATAATAGGCACTCAATAAATGCTGGTTCATTATTTCTACCCATTCATTACCCTCATTCTATCTCACCCTTGGGTTAAACATCATTTACATGATTTTCTAATGACTATTTCCTAAGCATGTTATCATGCAAAATAGATCAAATGAGCTCTATTTAATGATTTAATTAATTAATCATTTGGGCTTTATTTAAATTAAGTCCCAGACATTTTCATCTAAGATATATTAATTTCTTTGGCCTAGTTCCTATACCCTTGTGAACAAAGAATGCTTGAACAAAACACATCCTTTATGCTTGTCCCAAATTATCCTGACTGCAGGCTCTTTGAAATGGCATCCCTGTCAGGCAATTCAGAGAGTTTTAAAAATAAATAAACAAACAATCAAAACTCCAACCAGCCCAGCTGTGTTCTACAAGATAATTAAGTGGAACTTGGGTGAACAGATATTCAGTCAGGGTCATTTCTTGGCTTTAGCACTTTTGACATCTCTAATGTCCATCTAATATTATAGCAGCTTTTATTTAAACTGAAAGGCAGTTTTCAAAACTGGGGAAATCTAATTAAAATGAGTGAAAGCAGGAGAGAAACAATAGGTTTTCATCCTTTGTGAGTGTGATCTTATTTTCCACTTTGTTTTTATTTTTGGTAGTGAATCCAAAACATTTATGATTTGCCAAGATTATGTACTTTGGAACTGGAAAAGTAACACAATGTAAAAGAAATAATGTTTGAATTCATGGACTATCTTCCATGATGACATTTTGGAAAGTAAAAAGATGGATTTATTTCAAATTCTCTCCATTTAAAAAAAATGTCAAAGGGAAAATTGTATCACTTTAATTTTCTGGACTGTGTCCTTTGACTTTCATCTTATTACATATAATAACTTTCAATTTAATAAGGCTTGTTGAAAAGCATTTTTTTCATAAAGATGTATCTTGAGGGAAACATGAAGAAAGCTAATTTTCATTTCTTTGTTTTTAAAATGAAAGATGTTTTAGTTCATGTATCTCATTCAACCATCCCACTGAATATACTTTTTGGAGGATATGTTCTTTATTCCAAAACCGTCCCTGTTGATTTAAGGTGGTTCCAAATAGTCCTGTAGAAAAGGGAGAGATTTGAATGTATGTGTGGGAAGAGTGTTGAGAGAAAAGAGTAAAAAAAAAAAGAAAAAAAAGTTTGTTTTTTTTTTTTGTATTAAAAGAACAAAAGGTGAGCAGTAGATGAAAGGCTTTCATTCTAAAATATTAAAATGGTTTGCATTTTCTCCTCTTCTAAAGCACTGAGTCCTTAATTTCTTTAAAAATGGCCCTAGAGGAAGGTCACTGATGTCATGGATCACATGTAGCCTACTGCATCTCAGATTATCCAGTGGCTATCCTGGCATCATTTAGTCAAAGAAAGAAAATTTCTGGTTCACACTGCTCCTGCCCATTTGTTGATATGCTTTTGATGTAAAAATTAATGCCAATTCCTTGTATTTCCTGAAAGGTGATTATCACCACTCTCTCTGAACAGGGTTCAATGTAGACAGAGAATGTCTATGATGCCCATATTGATTAATTTATTCTTACAGGATATTAAGAAAACATTTATTTCAGAAAGGCAAAGTGTGATTACGCAGATTTCATAGATAAAGGGATCAAGATCCACAGAAATGAAGTGGTTTATTTACGAGTCCTCCTCTTATTAGAGATAATGTCATGGGCTATAAGTCTTTTGACATGGGAAGGTGAATTTCTATAATGCTATTCCAAATACATAATTATTAAAATGAGACTTTTTTGTCTGTTCTTTTATGCAATGCTAGAAAGAGTTACCCCAAAACATTTTTCTACTATTGTCTATATTATGTCCTTGGCAACTAATCCCATTTAGTCCTATGAAGCTTTTTATTGACTTAGAATTTTTTCCTAATGTTATAATCTTCACAAGTATGTGTTTTTTGAACATAGTATTTTGAGTACATTAATGGAAAATTATTCTAATATCTTTTGTATTTCCCAAAGTATACCACACTATGTTAAATTACAGTTGGTTCCAGCATGGACAAATTGTATTTATGGGTGGCTTTGTTTACGATGTTGAAATGAGTATGACAAAAGGATCACTGGGCTGTTTAATGTTTAGGTTGTGCCTCTATATTTTGGGAGAGATGGAACATCACCTAAGACAGGTCAATTATGCAGGTCAGCTTCAGGTTCCTTGTAGCACATAGGGTGACTGGGTGAATCAAATTGCATAATATATGGTAATGCTTCAGTAACTGCACTTAACTTTCTTCACTCCATGTGCAAATTATCTGGCTTTAGTCCTCACTGACTTCTCAGAGATTAAGTTAAATGAATTGAATGTGTTACCTGTTGAGTAGAATGGGGAAATGAAAAAGGACAAACACCCTGGGCTGAGGGATAAGATACCAACATGGAACTCTGTGAATTTAAGTTACCACAAAATGGAAGTATGAATTGACCTTGACTATATATTAATAGCGTACAGTTTCAGAATGGCAGTCTGCATGTTGAAAAAACAAAAGACAAATTACATTCATTTTCCTTCCTCACCTCATATGAAATTATCCTTTTTGAGTTAAATCCTGCTTTTTTGTAATGAAGAACATAGAGGAAAACTGGATAAGAAGAGTATATAAGGCCAGGTGTGGTGGCTCACTTCTATAATCTCAGCACTTTGGGAGACCAAGGCAGGCAGAATACGTGAACTTAGGAGTTTAAGACCTGCCTGGGCAATATGGTGAAACCCCATCTCTACCAAAAATAAAAAGAATTAGCTGGGCATGGCGGCGCATGCCTGCAATCCCAGCTTGAGGCTTAGGCAGGAGAATTCCTTGAACCTAGGAGGCGGAGTTTTCAGTGAGCTGAGATCACACCACTGCACTCCAGCCTAGGCAACAGAGCAAAAACCTGCTTAAAGAAACAAAACTAACAAAATACAGCACATATGCTCTTCAGAAATCTTCCAAGGAGCTGATCACCATAGTTCTGCTTAGGCATCAAACGTGTCTCACAAAGAACAAAATAATGCCACCTGATTATGGACCCGATTGAAAGGATAGATCCATTACTACCTTTCTGTACATGTTGAAGACTGTCTTTTTAAGATTGCTCAACCTGATTTGGGATGTTATAACTCACATAAAAACAGTGCTTTATTTTCATTGAGATGTTGCTTTGTGCAGGCCCAAACCCTATTCACAGTGTATTTGATATGTCATAACAAATAGATACATCATCCCTAGCCAGAGAGTAAATGTGAGGATTTAGTAATTTTGCCCTGAGGGCTGAAATCCCAGTACTTGCAGGGTTGCTACCCTATAATGTTATTTCAGTGAATAAATAACAGCACTTTCCTCTATCTCCTAGAAAAATCTTCTGGCATTTTCTAGGGCATTAATAATAAAATCTGTGTTTAATGAAAGGATAAAAGGAAAATATGAATAAATGAATTAGTTTTTAAATAGCACTGAAAGGAACTATATGAATTCGGAGTATGTTGGAAGGTGAACATTTTGAACTTTTAACAGGTTAAATCAAAGAATCTTAATAGTGAGACACTTCTCTATTTCTGCAGGATTGGAAATGTTGAATAAAGGTATGTGACATATATTCCATTTTGTGTGTGTGTGTGATTTTTTTCACAGTCATTCCCCCCAAATTATGCATTTAAAAATAAACACAAAAATATATCTTCCCTGAAGTAAGTTAAACTCTGATGGCTTCAAAATAGCCATTGGAAGGTAGTAAATTCAATTTAATTCACTTTTAATGAAAGAAAGTAATTCAATTAGCTGTTTTCACAGCTCAAATTTCCATATACATGAGGTAAAGGCTGATTACTAACAATACAGATGAAACAAAATAATTATGAAAGTAAATATTGTAATTATGTAAATAAACTTTGGTATTTTGGGACTCTATCACATTTAAATAAAATGTAAAGGTCAGAAAGGATAGGGTTTCCTGAAAGTAGTTCAAGTTGAAACAAAAACTGCAATAGCATAAAGTGCACCGAATAAACTTTCAAAAGATTTATGACTTGTTTTTGTTTCACCATTTACTACTCACTCTAAGGTGACAAGGGGTAAACTACTTAACCTATAAAACTATCAATATTCTCATACATACTCATTTATCCCCATTATTAAGTATGGATTATACTAACTGCTTCACTCTTTTTGAAGAGTTGTGTGTATCAACAAAGTGATGGATGCAATTGTACTTTGTGAAATGGTGAAGTCCCATACCAAGGTGAGATAGTTTCTGTCACCTCTGCTCTCCTTCAGCTCTACTTCTCAATACAGCAGTTCTTACCAACATATTTCAAAGGCTCTTGATACTTACAAATCAGGAAGGATAGCATAACAGCATTAAAATCCTATCCTCTCTTTCTCAGGGACTAAGGGATTCATTCAAGACTAATAAAGTCCCTTGCCAGATGTTAACTGCACATACTTTCCTGATCTACTTCTTTCAGTAAGATGAGTTTTTGATTAAGTGGAATATTGCTATTGGGAAATTCCTCGAGGATATCACAATACATTGTCCATAGTATGTCCTTAATACATATCTATGGATTGATGGAGTGAACTTGTGTGTTAATAGCAAGTGATCTGAGTGTGACCCCCATGTGTAAGCACATGCTGACTGATAAAGCTTTGTGTAGATTGCACTTAATAATAGTGATCTCTCAAATGATGATTCATGCCATCAATAGACATGCCAGTTCACATCCAGGATACACATTTAAACTCTTTCTAGTTTGACAATAACCCCAGGGAAGGCTTGAGTCTTCTATATCCTACTAAACATTAATAAATCCAGAAAATAAATCAACTCAAATTAATTGCATATCTATTATGTACAAAACATTGCTTCACTACACACACAGAATTTTATGAATTATTCTCTTATCAGCACAATGAAATCCATAAAGTGGATCTCAACATCACCTTAAATACAAATTAATGTATATAAAATATAAGAATGGAAACGTGCAAAGCCATCATAAAATAAAGGAGGAATTTTAAAACAGAAAGAAGAAATCCTAATTTCCAGGAATAAATGGGATCATAAAATCCCATAAATAAATGCATAACTTGATGCTGTGGCTGTTGGTCAGAGATCTAGGTCTTTATACCTGGGAACCTGAAGCTTCAATATCCATCTAATAGACGAGACATGAGCTGCAACCCTGCCAGGATGAACGAACACACCTGCATACAGCAAGACTCTGATGGCTTCCTGTTCAGTCCACCACCACAAGAAAAGCACAAGAAAGTTTGTCTGTGGCTTCAAATTCTGGATGACAATTTTAATCCATGCACAGAATTGTTAACTATCACCAAAATCAGGAAATAGAAGAGTTTCATTAACCTCACCTCCAAAAAGAAAATTTCTTGTGCTACCCCTATTTGTAACCACTCTTCCTTCTTTTACTTCTAACCCAGGTGACCACTGTTCATAACTCCAGAATATCATATAGGTGGAATAATTCCATTTATAACCTTCTGCGACTGGCCTCTTTCACCGACCATAATTTTTGAGATTCATTCTGCTTAAGTGTATTGATAATTCTTTCCTTTATATGTTGAGTCATTCACTGTATCCATGTGCGCCAACTTGTTTATTTGTTGATTTGCTGAAGGGCATTGGGTTATTTTCAACTTTTGGCTGATTATGAGTAATGCTTTGATAAACATTGGTATACATTTCTCTAGAATAAATGTCTCTTAGTGGAATTGTTTGGTCACATGGTAAGTGTATATTAACTGTATTAGGAATTACCAAACTCTTTTCCAAAGTCACTATATCATTTTGTTTCTACATCAGCAAGGTATGAGAGTTTCAATTGCTCTGCACTGTTACCAGCTCATGGTCTTTGCAGTATTTTGTTGTTGTTGTTGTTGTAGAGACAGAGTCTTGCGCTGTCGCCCAGCTGGAGTGTAGTGGCACAATCTCAGCTCACTGCAACCTCTGCCTCCCAGGTTCAAGCAATTCTCCTGCCTCAGCCTCCCAAGTAATAAGGACTACAGGCACACACCATCATGCTCTGCTAACTTTTTGTACTTTAGTAGAGACAGGATTTCACTGAGTTTCTCAGGCTGGTCTCAAACTCCTGAGCTAAGGCAATCCACCTGCCTCAGCCTCCCAAAGTGCTAGGATTACAGGTGTGAGCCACCGCGCCTAGCCTCATGCAGTATTTTATTAAGTAATTGTTTTAGTCATTAAAACAGATATGTTTCTCACCATGCTTTTAATTAATGTTTTCCTCAAGTATATTGATTATAAATCACTTTTCATGTACTTATTTGTCTTCTGTATATTCTCACTGGTGAAATTTCTGTTCAAATATTTTGTCCATTTTTCAGTAGACTTTTTTTTTTTCCATATTTTGAGTTTTTAGAAATCTTTACATATTCTGGAAAATAGTCTTTGTTAAATATGTGCCTTGAAACTTCAATACCAGTTCTGTAATTTGTCTTTTTATTCTTTAATCGGTGTTTTTTCAGAGCAATTTTTAAACGTTAATAAAATTTAATTTATAATTTTTTTCTTTCATTGATTGTACATTTGGTGTCATATCTAAGAGCTCTTTGTCTAGTAACAGATGGCAAATATTTTTTATTTACTCCCAAAAATTGTATAGTTTTTTATATTTAGTTCTACTTTGAGGTACATTTTTGTATAAGTTGTGAAGTTTAGGTCAAGGTTTTTGGTGTTGTCTTGGGCAGGGGGTGTTGGCACCTGGATTAACAATTCTTAAAAAAAATTTGTTGAAAAAATTATTTTTACTTCATTAAATTCTTTTTGTACTTTTCTCAAAAATCAATTGGCCATATTTGTGTGGGTCTATTTCTGGACTCCACGTGGTTACATTCATTAATTTTTCTATCCATTTCTGATATTTTATAGTTTTGATTATTATAGCTTTATAATCACCTTAAAAACCAGCTGGCATAATTCTCCCAGTTTGAGTATTTTTTAAAAATATTTCCCCCACTATTCTAGGTCTTTTATCTTTGAATATAAATACTAGAATCACTTTGTCTAGGTCTGCATAATATTGTGTAGAGGGTATTTATTGAAGATGTTTTAAATCTGTAAAAGAATTTTGGGAGAACTGACATCTGTACTATTAAATCTTGCAATCCACGAACATGTTATATGTCTCCATTTATTTAACTACCTTTGAATTTCTTTGTATTTTATGGCATTCAGCATACATATTCTATACATATTACATTTGTATATAAGTTGGTCCATTTCTACAACTATTGTAAATAGCATTGCTTTTTAAAATTTTGTTTTGCTATTGTTCATGATAGCATATTAAAAAATAATTGGTTTCTTTGTGTTGATCTCGTGTACTATGATCTTTCTAAACTAATTACTTCTAAGTGGTTTCTTTTTTATAGATTTCTTAGAAATTCTTTATATAAATTATGATACCATTTCTAAATAGTGGCAATCTTGTTTCTTTCATTCTATGCTGTTTTCCTTTTATGTCTTTCCTTTCTTTATTACATTGGCTATGACTTTCCCTATGATGTTACATAATAGTAGTTAAGAATGGACAACGTTGCTATGTTCTTGATCTTAGGGAGAAAGGGTATTGCTTTTTACCATTGAGTAGGTGTTGGCCAGGAGATTTTGATAAAGACTATTAGTTTGAGGAAGTCTTCATCTATTTTTAATTTGCTAAAAGTTTTTATTAGGAATGGGTCCTGAATTTTGTTAAATGTATGTTATACTTCAATTAACATAGTCATGTAGTTTTTATTCTTTAGTGTGTTAAAGCTGTGAACTATATATCCTTTAACTTAAAAAAATAGACAATGATTTGAATCAGACTTCTAATACTATGATAAATAATATTTGGCCATGGTGTTTTTAATAAATATATTTTTATATTTGATTTGCTAGTATTTGTAAGAACTTGTGTGCCTAACTTCACAAGGGATATTAGTCTGTAGTTTTCTTTTATTGTCTTTGCCTAGTTTTGGAATTGGGGTGATTCTAGCTTTATAAAATGAGTTGGGAATCATTTATTGCTCTTCTATATTCCAGAAGAGATTGTTTATGGTTTTTCTTTATTAAATATTTATATAAATGTATCTGTAGAAACAGATTTGTTTGAACTATTTTAACCGCAGGACTATTCTATTTATCTGTTTCATCTTGAATGAGGTTTGTTAGCTTATGGTTTTTAAATAATTTGTCAGTTTTATCTAAGTTACTGAATATAAATGTGTCAAGATTTGTGTAATGTTTATCAGTTTTTACAAACGATGAAATGTTATCACAAATATTTGAATTAATGAGTCCTCTAGATCTATTATTTTATAGAAAATTCAGGAAAGAGATTGATATAGTAATAGAACCCACAGTGATGCGTGCGGAAAAAGCTTGATTGTGGAAAACCCTATGGTACAAAGTCCTGATTTCATCAGTAAACAAATTACAAGGAAAAAAAAAAGAGGGTAACTATATATATCTATCTACCTATATCTATCTATCTATATATGTCTTACATATATATGTCTTACTTATATATAGATATATATAGATAGATATACACACACAATATTGAAATTCATATTTAAATAAACTGACTATAAAAAAGTACTTTTGAGACAAAAAACTTTAATCATAATTACATATTTTAAGAAAATATCTATTAAGTTATTTAGATGACAATACATACTACCATAAAACTAGTTTAAAGATTGAAAGATTACCCCTTGTTATACCTAGAATAACCACTATAATTTTTAATTATGAACAAAAAATATATAAACCCAAGGAAATATTAATCAAATTTATATTAGTCTTTTCTTCATCATGAAATTTGAAAAAAGAACCTTTTAGTGAGATTACTTAAAAAGTTATAGGTGAAATATCATAATGGCTCACATTGGTTGCAAAATAATTCAGAGCATAAGACTGGAAATAAACATAGAGTTGAAACAAGATTGTCTATTACTTCATAATTGTTGAAACTGAATAATGTTGTTATTTTCTCTACATTTCCCATAATAAATTTTCCATTAAAATACTTCATAGCCAGTCATGGTGGTGCTATCCTCTGCCTAGTCCCAACTACTCAGGAGGCTGTGGCAGAAGGATTGCATGAGCCCAGGAGCTCAAGGCTACTGTGAGCTGTGATCACACCACGGCACTCCAGCCTGGGAGACAGCAAAACTCTAGCTCTAAATAAACAAATAAGTACGTAAATAATCCATAACAAATATTTTTCTTTTTTTTTTTTTTGAGACAGAGTTTCTTTCGCTCTTGTTACCCAGGCTGGAGTGCAATGGCGCGATCTCGGCTCATCGCAACCTCCGCCTCCCGGGTTCAGGCAATTCTCCTGCCTCAGCCTCCCGAGTAGCTGGGAATACAGGCACGCGCCACCATGCCCAGCTAATTTTTTGTATTTTTAGTAGAGACGGGGTTTCACCATATTGACCAGGATGGTCTCGATCTCTTGATCTCGTGATCCACCCGCCTTGGCCTCCCAAAGTGCTGGGATTACAGGCGTGAGCCACCGCGCCCGGCCATAACAAATATTTTTCATAATACATATGTGAAAACAAATATTTCAGAAGTCATAATGAAAATAATCATAAAATGGAATGACAAGATATTTTGTAATAACATTTATGGAATGCAGTTAAACCAGTGCTTAAAGGAAAAATGTATACGTTGCAAAAGAAGATTAACAATAAATGGGCTACATATTATTCTCAACATATTACTAAAAGAGCAGCAGAATTTGACCACCACCATCACCAAAGCAGTTCAAAGTAAATTACGGGAATAGAAATTGATAAAATACAATACATATCTACAAAACCAAAGCTAATTCTTAAAAGTACTATGAAAAGCTCTAGTCAGATATATTTAGAAAAAAAAAAGAGGAGAAAGACATAAATAAATAACATTATGAATAAAATAGGTTTTGAAAAGACATTTTAAGTGAAGATAATATATTTTATGCTAAAATATCTGAAAGCATTATAGAAAAATATAAATTACCACAATTACCTTATTAACAAACAGAAAATCTATGCAAACCTATATATCTTTTTCCAGGGCTATAGTTTATTACATTTGAGAGTTACATATACTGAACTTTCAGGGAACAAATAATTATATAAAAGCTATTGCAGAAAAATATGTTCTAATTTAATTTGAAATAATAGAAATAGCAAACAGATATAAGAAAAGTAAAAATTATAGGCCAATCTAACTTATAAAAAAGGATAAAATCATGCCCAATGAAGTACTAGCAAAATTAATTAAGCAATAAATGTTTGAAATTCGTTATTAAAAAGTTGAGTTTACATCAGAAATGGGATAATTGTTTAACATTAGAAAAACTATGTCATAAAGTAACAACATATTCATGGTAGCAATACAACATCTAAGATGCTTGAAATAGATCTATAAGACTTTTATAGAAAAAATATAAGAATTCAAACAATTGAAATGTATTTTTGTTACCAATTGAAAAATACAATATAATAAAAATGTTTTCTTATACTAATCAAAATTATGATCTTTTAATGGAACTTTAGAAGCAGTTCTAAAATAATATGAATGAGTATAAAGAGTAACGAATACAAATTATAGAAAATATAGGTATAGAAATGTAGGTATGAAAAAAAAAAACAAGTTGGTAGAAGGTTTCTTTCTGATATTAAGACATATTTTAGGGCAGGTGCAGTGGCTCATGCCTGTGATTCCAGCATTTTGTGAGGCCAAGGAGGGTGGATCACCTGAGGTCAGGAGTTTGAGACCAGCCTGGCCAACATGGTGAAACCCCATCTTTACTAAAAACATAGAAGTTAGCTGGGCATGGTGGTGCACACCTGTAATCCCAGCTACTTGGGAGGCTGAGGCAGGAGAATTGCTGAACCCAGGAGGTGGAGGTTGTAGTGAGCCCAGATCACGCCACTACACTCCAGCCTGGGGAACAGACAGAGATTCTGTCTCAAAATCCTGAAAAATGGCCACACTGCCCAAAGTAATCTATAGATTCAATGCTATTCCCAACAAGCTACTATTGGTTTTCTTCACAAAATTAGAAAAACTACTTTAAATTTCATATGGAACCAAAAAGAGCCTATATAGCCAAGATAATCCTAAGCAAAAAGAGCAAAGCTGGAGGCATCATGCTTTCTGACTTCAAATTATACTACAAGGCTACAGTAGCCAAAACAGCATGGTACTGGTACCAAAAGAGATGTATAGACCAACAGAACAGAACAGAGGCCTCAGAAATAATGTCACACATCTACAATCATCTGATCTTCGACAAACCTGACAAAAACAAGCAATGGGGGAAGGATTCCCTATTTAATTAATGGTGTTGGGAAAACTGGCTAGCCATATGCAGAAAACTGGAACTAGACCCCTTCCTTATGCTTTATACGCAAATTAACTCAAGATTGATTAAAGACTTCAATGTAAGACCTAAAACCATAAAAACCAAAGAAGAAAACCTAGGGAATACCATTCAGGACATAGGCATGAGCAAAGACTTCATGACTAAAACACCAAAAGCAATGGCAACAAAAGCCAAAATTGACAAATGGGACCTAATTAAAGAGTTTCTGCAAAGCAAAAGAAACTATCATTAGAGTGAACAGGCAACCCACAGAATGGGAGAAAAATTTTGCAATCTGTCTATCTAACATCCAGAAGCTACAAAGAACTTAAACAAATTTACAAGAAAAAAACAACCCCATCAAAAAATAGGTGAAGGGTATGAACAGACACTCCTCAAAAGAAGATACTTATGTGGCCAACAAACATATGAAAAAAAAAAAGTTGATCATCACTGGTCATTAGAGAAATCCAAATCAAAACCATAATGAGATACCATCTCATGAAAGTTAGAATGACAATCATTAAAAAGTCAGGAAACAACAGATGATGGAGAGGATGTGGAGATATAGGGATGCTTTGACACTGTTGGTGAGAGTATAAATTAGTTCAACCATTGTGGAAGACAGTGTGGCAACTCCTCAAAGATCTAGAATCAGAAATACCATTTGACCCAGCAATCCCATTACTGGGTATATACCCAAAGGATTATAAATCATTCTACCATAAAGACACATGTACATGTATGTTTATTGCAGCACTATTCACAATAGCAAAGACTTGGAACCAACCGAAATGCTCATCAATGATTGACTGGATAAATAAAATGTGGCACATATACACCATGGAATACTATGCAGCTATAAAAAGAATGAGCGGATGTCTGCATGGACATGGATGAAGCTGGAAACCATCATTCTCAGCAAACTAACACAGGAACAAAAACCAAACACTGCATGTTCTCACTCATAAGTGGGAGTTGAACTATGAGAACACATGGACACAGGGAGAGGAACATCACATACCTGGGCCTCTTGGAGAAAGGGGGGCAATGAGACAGATAGCATTAGGAGAAATACCTAATGTAGATGACAGGTTGATGTGGGCAGCAAACCACTATGATACGTGTAACAAACTATGTAACAAACCTGCACATTCTGCATATGTATCCCAGAACTTAAAGTATAATATCAAAAGACTCATTTTAAAATTAGAATAATTAAAATACCCTGTCACCAAAAACATTCAGTAAAAAATAATTTCCAAATGATTTTTAAAAGATTTATATATTTGACTACATCACAATTCAAAACTAGGTTACCTTAATTTCAGATACTAAAAGTTTTATGAAAACAAAAAGCATCTTAAACAGAAGAAAAGAAAATTTATGTAATCACATAATGAAAGGATATACTGATGATGCATGTAATGAAAAGTGGGTTACCATTTAGACTATATAAGAACACCTACAAATGAGTGAGAAAAAGCCAGCACAATTGGAAAATAGAAAAAGATGCAAATAGGAAATTTAAAAAAATAAAAGCCAAATATCTAATGGGCATAGAGATACTTGACCTTACTAATGATGAAGAAAGGAGGAATTATAAGAGAAATTTGACATTAGCTAACATTTTAAACTAATTAGATTGGAAAATAAATAAATAGGGGTGTGTGTGTGTGTCTGTGTGTGTGTGTGTGTCTGTGTGTGTGTGTGTGTGTGTGTGTGTGTGTGTGTGTGAGAAAATCAGTGTCAGCAATGGTATAAGGAAACTGAAATTTTTATCCTGCCTATATAATAAGTGATATGCTGGTAGATGTTTAAAACCTTCCTTTCTAAGAAAATAAAAAAAGTCCTGACTTGTAACATTTACTGATTTTCAGAGGCAACTATTCTCATTATGACTGATTTCAAGCTACAAATGGGATGTGATGCTAGTAAACACAAAATAGAGATGTGCACAACTAGAATTATAAGACTAAAACGTACTGTTCTAATTTTTAAGTATACACTACTGAACAATTCTAGTTTATGGAAAAAGGGAATATTAATTTTGAAAGAAAAAAGTTGAAAATAATCTAAATAAACAAATATAAATCTGATTGTCTACATGGAAACAGATGAATAAATTATACTGCATTTTCGTAATGAAATACTGCATAGCAGTTGAAATGAATAAGCTAGATTTACATATAGTGATGGAGATAAATCTCAATATGATTTGGAGTGAACAAAGATGCAGTGTAACAGCATGTATGTACATTTAAAATCACTATAATATCATTTATGGACATACACACATACATAGCAAAACATGAAAACCTCAATGAGAAAAGTGCACCATTATCTAACCTGTGGCAACCTCTGTAGTGGGAAGGCGGGAAACAGGAATTTGGCATTGGGCTTTAATTGTTTTCGTAATAATTTATTTATTTACAAAAATAGAGAAAAGTTTTCAGTGAGTACAGCAAAAATTTTAGATTAGGATGGAAGATAGGTGGTTGCTGACTGTACTATTCTCTTACTTTTATTGTATGTTTGAAAGATAATATTTGGGGAAAAATTCTTATCTGGTCAGAGATTCTTATAGCTTACTCTGATGAGGGTAGGATACTTTGTAGATGTGAATAGCTTATGCAACTACAAGGTCATGCTGAGTATTAAATGACAATAATATGTGTGAAGGTCCTTGAAAGGACTGTCATAACCTGTAGAAGCCGAAGTGGGCTTTACCTCCCATGACTCTGCACTTAGTTGTTGGAACTAGAACATCTCCCATGAAATGCAGCAGCTCTCAATCTGGAGCCACTGGACTAAGGCATTAATCTGCTCATAAACAATTATACTGTATATGTTCAAGTGGGTGTCTCCTTTTGTCATATGTAAAAGAAAGGAATATTAAAAGAAGTCCCTTAAGTTTACCATGGGAATGTCAACCTTGAACCAACACAGAGAAAGTGAAAGCAGCAAGATAAGACACAATTGCCCTCTTTACCACTGAATCCATTTCCTTTCTTTGTGTGGAGTAGCTTCACTGAACCCATTTGATCTGTAACCCAGGCATCTGTCAGTTAGTTCAAGGGACTGCCTGTCTAAGGAAAATGAAATAAAAATGGCCATTTAAAGGCAAAAGCCTTCTGTACATGGACAACCATGTAGAAATGAGAAATTTCATGGAGTCCCAGAATGTTAATGTTAGGATTCAGAGATCAGCTAATTCACTCTTTTCTTCTTTCAGGTAAGGAAATTGAAGCTTCAGGGTGATTTTGTGACTTGCCAGGCATCCCTAAGGGAAGAACAAGGTCTACACCTAAATCATTTAATTATCAGCTGAGCAACCTGCACACAAATGCAAGAAATTGCTCCGTCACAAAACTTTGGGAAGATTGTTTGGGGTTCTCTTTATTTCAAGCTTAAAAAAAATCTGCTTGAATGTCCCACTGGAGCTGAAACTGTAGAAGACAACTAGCTCTTTAATTATGATGTGCAGTGAGCGGCTTTTTTCACTTATTTCTGAAGCTGAATTGCCCAGTGCCTCTGAATGCTCCCTCACAGGTCCCTGTGATTTGTATCAGCTCACAAAATTAAAAAAAAAAAAAAACAAAAAAAAAACACATGCACACACTTGCAGCTTTAATTTGCCAGAATTCTTAAGATGTCTTTTATCATGCCCTGCTGCCTGGATGGAAAGCAGCATTCTCCTTCGTGGCAATCTGCTGTAATCATTTTTTATTCAGGTGGCAGGCAGGGTTCAAGCAAAACATGAAAGACAGTGATTGGAGCACAGCATCTTCAGATGGCTTAAACCGCATCACTCAGGAAATTTTTATCCTTTTTTATTTAGCCACATTTATATGGGCTTCTTTTATAGCTCAGGAGACCAAACCACTGCACAGGATATAAATAGAGTGAATCAGAAAAGAGCATGGCATTTGTAGTCTAAGATTACTCCTTTCTAGATGTATAATAACTTTGGATTTCTAAATCTGAGTCCTTGTTTGCTTATGTACAAAATTGGAGAGAAAAAATATATATACTCATCACCAGATTATTGTAATGAGAAAATGAGTGTTGAGAATTGTGCATGAAAATTCCTTATATATTTTAAAGTGTTACACACGTTGGGACCACATACCCACTTTGTACATGAATTTTTAAAACTTGCCAACTCGTTTACACAAGACATATTAACATTTTCCAGTCAATATCTAACTCTCCATGTACTCAATAAGAGTTATTTAAAGCAAAAATAAAACAATTCAGATTCTGGTTCGATTTTTTTCTTAATAATACTCTATGCTGTGCCATCCTGAAACATAGATGGTGAGGACAAATTGCGTAATAAACAGCAGCCTTATTTACTATAGAGAAGAGAAAGAAATTGTTTCTCTGCTGCAAAATGATAATTTATTTTACATTATGAGAAAAAAAATCAATGAGCATAAAGAAGGGGGAGTGACAGCTACTGGGGTCACAGAGGAATAACTTCAAACTGGAAGTTGGTTTCAGAGACTTCACTGGTTTAGAGAAAGGCTCTAGCCTTTTGAACATGTAGCTCTTTCCCATGGGGCTGGAAGACCAGGGAAAGCTCTGTGTTCTTTCACTTAATAGATTGTCTATTGCTCTTGCTTGGTTTCATTTGCAAATACTGAGGTGGGACATAAAGAATAAGATACTGTTACTGGGACTGTCACCTATACGCATCCACTCAGGTGGGCTCCGACATGGCTGCTGTGTCTGGCCTCTAGGGGAGTACTGGTGTATTTTTAAGCCATTGGAATACTTCTGAGGGCTCCCATCAAGGGAAAGATCCTCCTGATGGAAACCCCAATGGAAGATTCTCTCCTCATTGTTAAAGAAGCAGGGCCACAAATCAGAGATAGTTGTTCAAACTGCTGGGTCAATATTTCTCTGCCAGTTGGGACTTCAGAGACAACCACAAATCCAATGTGGCCAATTTCCTTATATTAAGTAAATATTTTACCGTTGTCATTTTTTCCCTAATGCCTAAAATCCGCATGGGTTCACTGAGAAAAATGTTTCTAAGTGAAACCTTTGTGCCAGATAGAGTACTAATGCTAAGTATAGAGAGATATAATTGTTACTTTATAGGATTTTTCTCCTAAAAGATACAGTTTTCTCCTGAGGACACATTTACATTTTAATGCTTGGGGTATTAGACCCTGTTGATATGTCATTTGGGTCACAAAGATTGCTCTGTCTGATATGGCCATAGTCTTGCCCTTCCTTTCTCCACTGGGGTAAAGGAAGGGAGATGAGTAAAAGATAATATTTACCACTGAACTGCCATCCAATGTGGACACTGGAGAGGGGGCATTGAGTAGCTGGAGAATGTGAAGGCTCTGAGACACTGGCAGAGCCCCCAAGGTGGACTGAAAGGCAGGTTACAGATGAGATAATCTCAGGTTTGCTTGTTTTAGAATCCTGTTCTGAGTTGAACCACACAGCACGCTATAAATTGCAAGTGAATTTAAGCTCCATCAAAGTCCCAGCCACGTTGGCCTTGATGGTTCTCAGGGCCGTTCTGGTGACTATAGCCTTGTTAGTCAAGGGGTGAATCCTGGAGTAGCAGCATCATCATCCTCTGTGGTCTTGTTAGAAATACAATGTCTTGGACCAGACCTATCAAACCACACACCTATTGAATCACAACCTATATTTCCATAACATCCCCAGGTGATTGCCTAGCTTTAAGTTTGGAAAGTAGATGTGCTAGATAATTTGATAACAGGGAAAACAGCTTATAGAGTTAATTGTAATTCTTCTCAAGTCACCCTGAGACTAAATCTAACTGGGCATTTTTTGACATCTCTGTTTAACAAGCTCTTAGTGAAGAAAAAGGGACTCTTTATTGAGTCCAGTGGACAAAGCAGAAAAGCAAGGATAAACCTGTGTGATTTTACCCGAATGTATCTCTGATCTCCCCCATGGCTCCAAGGCAGAACGTTTTAATGGTCTGGACATGTTTCTCTTTGGTGTAGGTAGGACCTGGGTTTGAGGTGACAGTAACAATGCCTATTGGATGACTATCTGAGTCTTCAGGGATTTCCAACAAGCTTCCTGTTAGGGGGATGTTGGAAGTGCAGGCTTCAATCTCACGTCATCTTCAAAGTTATATCAATCACAGAAGACGTACTTGATTCCTTCTGTAATTCCCCTTCCTATTCCCATGCATTATAGAGTACTAATCTCAGATCTGACTTCTCTGGTGTTTTCACATCAGAAATGGTGGTTTACTTGTCATTAAGCTAAGAAGATACCACTTATCTGTTTATTACCATCTATTATTAAATACCAAGAAGTAAAAACACACATCTAATTATAATGGCTGAAGTGCTTCCTCTTGCTTAAGGAGATACCATATAATGGTATAGAAAACATAAGAAATTATGGTAGGACTTGCCTACCAGTAGTAGATCATTTGAATTTTGATTACTTAAAAAAGTATATGTTAGGCCAGGTGTGGTGGCTCACACCTGTAATCCCAGCACTTTGGGAGGCCGAGGTGAGTGGATCACGAGGTCAAGAGATTGAGACCATCCTGGCCAACATTGTAAAACCCTGTCTCTACTAAAATACAAAAATTAGCTGGGCATGGTGGCACGTGCCTGTAGCCCCAGCTACTCAGGAGGCTGAGGCAAGAGAATTGCTTGAACCGGGGAGGTGGAGGTTGCAGTGAGTCAAGATCGCATCACTGCACTCCAGCCTGGTGCCTGGTGACAGAGCGAGACTCTGTCTCAAAAAAAAAAAAAAAAAGTACATGTTAAATCCAAACATTTTTAGTGGAATGTGTATTCCTCTTTTTTCAAAGTCAAAAACAAACAAAAACCTCCAACAGTGTCCTATTGGGAATTCCCCATATACACTATCACATTTGCTAATGTAAAGTCCACTGTTGGTAAGCTGATGAGGAACTGTTAAGCTCTGTTCTTCAGAATTCCAAAAGAAACATAATTCAGTAGCATTTACACAAATGTGATGCTTGTATTAGATTGAACAATAGGACAATTTCATATGGCTCAATCTAATGAAGATACAGTCAGTAACATTAGAGAAGGATTTTCCTGTGGATTGATGAGTTAGAGGTCATCTAATAAATATTTATAAAACAAGGGGATTGACTACATGCTGACACTCAGTTAGAATAAGGTATAATCCTGTCTCTATGAAATACAGGCAGATGAACTATAGTGTTTAAAATTCAATTGCCCATCACTGTAAGAACCCCTGTTCATCTCATTACTCACTATCCAAAGCAAAAAAATGGAATGCATTAGGATAGTCAGTTAGCTCATTCAGTAATGGTAAACCATGTATTTAACTGCTTTTCTATCTCCCTGACTATTTAAACAGCTTTAAAATTAAAGAAAATACCAATTAACATTTTGTGGTTTCATGGAACACCTAGCAGGCTACTCAACGAATCTTTATTTCCTTTTGTTGAATACTCGTAAATTTATGTGAGCAGGTTAAATGAGGAATGTTCTGCTTTACAAAGCAGGACATCTCTATAGCACAGAGGGGCATTCCTAATCAGATTATAGGATAATAATTATTTGTTCTTCACTACAGTCTTAACAACATAGTTGAAAAACACGTGTTCCTCATTGGTATAGTGGTGACTATCTCTGCCTGTCACATGGTTGAGAAAACAAATGCTTTTACCTTCATCCATGTGCTTGTGAGAATAACTCCTTGAGGACAGGTACTGTATTTTCTATGTCTTTACATATTTCATGGCAAAGAGCCTGGCAAAGTGATGACCACACTTACTAGGATTAGAATAAGTGAATAAGACCTTTAGAACTGAAATTTAGAGAGCCCTCAATTTGTGAAAATTACAGTTTTGAAAGCATTTTTAAATCTCAGATTAATGCACTGGCAGATGAGTGGCTGGAAAAATTCAAGACCACTGTGTATATTACAGGTCACTGGTGATATAACCATAATCCTCTTTTTGTGAAACTCAGTGAAGAATCTGAGAGACAGGCTTCTATTCTGACTCCACAGCTGGCTTGAAGCCCCAGAATGAATATACAAATGGACAGTGTCTAAACATCATATGGAAAGAGATTTCTGACCTAAAGCCTCTGCAGCAACCAGCCATGAAACCAGACCACCATCGCTGTAGCAGTGGACCCAGAAAGGTCAAAACTTTGTTAATAACTGCTAACTTCTTTATATGTGCCCTTGCTTTCAACTCAGATCCAACTAGAGCAAACCAAACATGCTTCCCAAATCAATCACTAAAGATGCCCTCTTCTTAGGTCTTATGGCTCCAGCTTCCCTAGGCCATAAGCCTCTCATTACCACAGGCCTGAAGCGTTCCCACCCCCTGCCTGGACACACCTGAAGGGTACACCTGAAGCTTTCCTTTGTTTTATTATAAGCTTTCCCACTCCCCTGCCCACCTTCGAGTGACTGTCAATGGCAGATGATGATTCCTATTCCCTCACCCCCAAACATGTTTAGATTTGTCTGAATATTTTTTTTTTTTTTTTTTTTGAGACAGAGTTTCACTCTTGTTACCCAGGCTGGAGTGCAATGGCGCGATCTCAGCTCACCGCAACCTCTGCCTCCTGGGTTCAGGCAATTCTCCTGCCTCAGCCTCCTGAGTAGCTGGGATTACAGGCACGCGCCACCATGCCCAGCTAATGTTTTGTATTTTTAGTAGAGACGGGGTTTCACCATGTTGACCAGGATGGTCTCGATCTCTTGATCTCGTGATCCACCCGCCTCGGCCTCCCAAAGTGCTGGGATTACAGGCTTCAGCCACCGTGCCCGGCTTGTCTGAATATTTTATAATCATACTTCAGATTTCAGCTTAGATATTTTTACCCTAGGAATCATCGTTCCTTGATTCACTAGTTGCTTCCCCTGTCTTATGCTACAGCAGCTTTTAGCTCCCTTATTAGAACACTTAGAATTCAGGATTCGAATTGCTCATTTGCCTATGTAATTGCAATAGAACTACAGATCCATGTGGCCCAGTCTCTGGACAGTATTACTTTGTAAAATATAATTGTTAGGAGCAATTCAACTATCCTCATTTGTAAAAACTCCATAATATTCTTGTAAAGTGGGTACATTCTTAAAGAAAGAAAAAACAACTTAAAATTTATTAATATTATATATTTAAATGTTAGATTTAACATATCTACATATTTAAAATATTTCTCTCACATTCAATATCTTCCTTATGCCTGGAAGATGCTTAAAACAACAGGAACAGCAAAAGTAAAATCAAGTTAGTCTTCTTGCTGCTTTGTTTCCCAAAACATTTTGCCACAACTAGCCCACATGGCACTGACCCACTTGCTATAGCAACCTCAGCCGTTTTTTTTCTTTCTTTTGGATAATCTTTTTGTCTCCACACTCCCTACTCCTTCACCACCATCAAGTCTCTGGTTTCTAAACTCCTGATGGGAAAAAAATTATTTTTTCACATCAATTAAGAGAATAATGAAAAACCAGCCGTTTCCACTGCCAATACACAAGTGATCCAGGCCTTTCACTGACTTGACTCTCCATCGGCTGCCCTCTAGGGTCATTCTCATCACTCCCGTCTATATCAACCATGTAGCAGCTGTTGTTGGTAGCAGCTCCCAAGAATAGAAGACATGTCCATCTTCTTTTCACGTCGTTACTGGGTAGAACCCAGTACTGTGTAGAACCCATGTGTACTCATAAAGCACTGTGTATATTCCCTAATCACACAGAAAGAGGTATTATTATTATCCTCATTGTTGTCATCGTTTTTATTAAATCTGGCATGTGTAAAATAATTGTAGTTACAAAAAATCAATTTTAATTCTGATGCTGGGATTGTTTTGCCTTTATCGGGGGGGCAATATTTTATTTATATGTTTCCACAGTTCTGCTCAGCCTTGCAAATAATCTATTTCCCTACCAATCTAGGCCTAATAAAACTGAAAGCTAAGCAACAAGTAAGCATGAATATATTGACTGGGCCCTGAATTCAAGTAAGTGTAAGGAAGATCCCAGAGTACTTACAACAGATGGAAACATTATGATTATAAATAAACTTTTTAACAAAAAACTTTAAAATCTTAGTTCTTAAGCCATTTCTTTCTCTTTACTTTATGTACCCAATTTCCCAGTAAAATAGAACCAAGAGAAGTTGAGGGTGATTGGCCTAAAATGTGATAAATCACTTAAGCATGATTACTGTTCTTGAACTCCTCTACATCAACCCTCATTACATAATATGATTTAACTCTTTGTAAAATGTGAGAAGAGGCTCACATCAGGAGTACTCTCAGCTCAGAGGAAAAGAGAGGCCACTATTCACAGGCTTTAAAATCAGACTTATGGTGACATTTACATCAGTCTATTTTCCTCATTATGTACGTTTATTTATGCATATATTTAGCTTTCCATTCTCTGCTAGGTATCTTATTAAATGCTGAGAATGTAGTATTTACCAAGACCTTATCTTTGTTTTCAATGTGCGTAGGGCACAGAAAGATGAGGAAACAACAAAAAAAATAAATGTGTGAACATTTGCGGGCTTTATTCCCCTTCCCACCATCTCTACTTCCCAACTAAAGGGAGATTCTCACTTTCTTGTCATCTCCACATCCACTAGTATAGCAAAAAGTGAAAAGTGTTCAAAGAATGTGGAGAAGCTAAGTTGATCATCATAATAAGATCTATGTTATAGATGAGGAAAGAAAAAAGGAAAGCCATGTACACTAGGTGTGGGACAGAGTTTTGGGAAACAAAGAGCAGCAAGTAGACTAACTTGATTTTATTTTTGTTGTTCCTGTTGTTTTAAGCATCTTTCAGGCATAAGAAAGATATTGAATGTGAAAGAAATATTTTAAACATTTAGATATGTTAAATTTAACATTTAAATATTTAATATTAATAATTATAAAGATTTTTTAAAATTTCTCTAAGAATGCACCCACTTTACAAGAGTACTCTGGTATTTTTACAAACTTGTAAAATTGAATTGCTCCAAACAAGTGTTATTTACAATGTAATACTGTCCAGAGACTGGAACACATGGAACTTTAGTTATACTGCAGTTACATGGGTCAAATGAGCAATTCTAATCTAGAATGTTAAGTGTTCTGATAAGGGAGGGAAAAGCTGCTGGAGCATAAGACAGGGAAAGCAACTGGTGGATCAAGGGAGGATGAGTCTTAGGGGAAAAATGTCTAAGCTAAGATACGAAGTACGATCATGAAATATTCAGGCAAAGCTGGACATAGTTGGGGATTAGCAAACAGAGTCAGAGGGGGCAGTATCATTACAAGAAACTAAGTATTATTCATAATGGCTGAAATAGAGTGTGTGTTGGGGAACAAAGGGTAAACTAACAGCGGAAATGGCATTTTCTTAATATAATATTTGGGTGAGATCTGGCATGTAACCTGGGGTTTCCAGTAAAAAGTTCTCTTTTCATCTGTGTAAGATGCACCTCTTCAGTGAGGTTGCAGTTTAACTGGCTTTAGTAATTAGTCTTCCACTCCACCCAACTTTTTTCTATTGGGCCTCAGAGTAGATTGTACATGGAGTAGGTTCAGCAAATAATCAAACACATTAATTAGTTGATTAGATGTTTACTCTATATCAGAGCTTATGCACATATCATCTTCAATTCTTACTATAACCCTAAAAATCAAGGTATTATTTGTCCTACTTAAGGAATGAATAACTCAAAGATAAGAGAGTCCGTGAATTTTCACATCAAAGTGGGGACACAAGATTTATGTTTTTTCTCCCACTATGCTAGACTGCTTTTAACTGCTATAAAAATTTTAAATCTCCATTTAGCCATGAGATTCAGTAAAAATGCATGTCCCCTTTCCCACACCCCACATAGCAAGTCTTTCTCACACACACCCAGTTTTTTGTGTATTTCTACTTTACTTGTGTTTTAATTCCTAACATTACTTAGTAAGGGTACAGATATCTTAGGATTTAGGAAGTCTTTGCCACTCCTTGGAAATATTACTTTAATCTTTCTAACATTCCATACTTCATGTATAAAATAAGAATGACATTGGCACCTACTTAATGAGGCTGCAATTAGAATGATACGATATTACTTAGGAAAATATAGGCATAATGATTGACATAAGGCTGACATCCAGCAATGAATGTTAAATTCCCTTCATCTTTAATGGGAACTTTCTCAAACTCAGTCTTCTTTCATCTTCTTTTATAAGAACTTTGCCCCCATTATCACATGCAGAGTATCTGAGACGGACCTGAATTCCTAAGTTAACAAAATGCCAATACACTATTGCCCTGCATATTATATATATTTGACTACACATCATTTTTAAAACAGTGACTTTCTTCTCCTCACTTTCTAAATGAGAATCAACTTCTTTATACTTTTAAGACTCCGTGGTAGAAGCAATCAAAAGATTTAAACCCTCTAGAAAGAAATTCTATGTGACATTGCTTAGAATTCATGATACAGGAGGTGGCTCCAATTCCACCAGAGGTTCCAATCAGCCATTAGTTCCCATTATCTCCTCCTTTCACTCAGTTAATTATCAAAGGTCTAGTAAAGAGATGAAATCAACATAAAGGGAACATTGTTCCTTTAAGAAACTTCTCCCTGCCGTTGCCTTTCAGGTTGATAATTTTGATCTTAAGAATGCACTGTCTTAGAATGAGGCAGCATGCAGAGGCAAATGTCACAGTAAATAATATGTGAATAGTCCCTGGGTACTGCAGGCACCAAGCTCAGACCCCAGGCATTTGTCTTTCACGATACTCCAGAGGAACTTTTCAGTCTAACAAAGGCATATTGCAAGATGAATTGGGGAATCTTTCTTTTCCTGCTGACTGAGCTCTTTCAGTCCGTGACAAGACCAAGCAGAAAATGCCTTGTGGGACTGAGGGTTGGCGCAGAATAAAGATATAACCAGCCAACATGACTCAGGAACACAATGTCAGGTATTTTTGTCCTAGGCACAACTGTCCAGGAGAAACAAACGTACCTATAAACACACCCACGTGAGGACTCCAACATCCAGAAAGTAGAATTAAAAGTTAAGTTTGTGAGAAGATAAGAATATTGTTTGGGGATATAGGTTAGCGTCCCTGGAAGCAGACTAGTGGATTCATTCTGTGGCTGAGAAGAGGATTCCAATGCATGTGATATTAAGGGAAGGCTCTCAGTAGAAGCTGGAAGCAGAACCGCAGGGAGAGGAGCTGAGCAAGGATGTTATCTCTGCTGGAGATTAACCTCAGCCTGATCACACACACAGATCTGAGCATGAATCAAACCACAGAGTTCATCCCACCTTGAGGCAAGGGCCAAGACATTGCGTAACCTGGCAGGCCACTCCAAAGGTGGTAATGTAGAGCCTCCTAGTAAGACAGCTCCCTTACAGAAGAGAGCAGTCTCCAAAGAAGTAAGCAGCCTGGAGCCATCTAATAGCCAACACTCATGGAAACTGGGGAATGGCTACACTTCCTGGATGAAGGGAATCTGGTCAGAGAGCAAAGAGCATCTACTACACTTGGAATAACTTTATTCTTTCATATATGTGTACCTGGGGATGGAGAGGATATCTCTCTCTCCCTCTCTCTTTCTCTACTCTATCAGTTTGTAATTTATATTAGTCTGTCTACCTATGATCTATTATTTCAGGCTTTCCTTAAATGTTGCCATGTTGGTATACTTGTAGATTAGTTCCATTTGTTTCTTTCCACACAAAGCTATCTTTCTAAATTACATTTTAAAAAGCAGATTGCTTAAAATGGATCATAGTCATATGACAGGATTTTACAATGTTTTTGGTCCTCTGTTATGCTAGACCAAAAACTTTTTTAAAAAAAGAATGAATATTGCATGTCAGCTGAAAGAACAGAATTGCATCTCAGCTGTGAGAAGAACATTTTGTCGTTTTCTGCTGTCATAATTAATAGCCTCAGTGTTTGATTTGTGAGGTTTTACAAGCTACAAAAGATGGTTTCTACATGCAAAATGAAGCTATTAAACATTGAAATTTATTTTCAAAAACTGTGTAAAAAATCAGCTTTAAAACTTTAATATTCTCCACATATCCGTGGGCTTGGAAGTAAGGAAGGCATCTGTTATTCTCTTCGTTGCTCTTTTCAAGTCACCCTTCTCTTGGCTTTCTAAAAGAGCTAGGCGTTAATTTCAGGTGGTATCAGTAGTCTTTTTTTTTTTTTTTTTTTTTAAGGCAAAGTCTCATTCTGTCACCCAGGCTGGAGTGCAGTGGCGTGATCTCTACTCACTGCAACCTCCACCTCCCTGGTCCAGGTGATTCTCCTGCCTCAGCCTCCTGAGTAGCTGCGATTACAGGCCCACCCCACCACTCCTGGCTAATTTTTGTATTTTTAGCAGAGACAGGGTTTCACCATATTGGTTAGGCTGGTCTTGAACTCCTGATCTTGTGATCTGCCTACCTTGGCCTCTCAAAGTGGATTACAGGCGTAAGCCACCACGCCAGGCCCTCTATTGCCAAAGTAATGCTGCATATCAAGCCATCCTCAAGGCCAGAGGCTTAACGCAGTGAGCACTTATTTAGTTCTTAGGCCAGCAGGTTAGCAATTTAAGCTGATGTATTCATTATATATTGCTGCCTATTGAATTATCCTAAAACTCAGCAGCTTAACACAATACACATTTATCATCTCAGTTTGCATGAGTTAGGAATCAGGTGCAGCTTAGGTGGGTCCTCTGGCTCTGGGTGTCTCATGGGATATAATTAAGGTGTTAGCTGAGACAATGGTCATCTCAGGGCTTGGATGGAGGTTGACCCACATTCAAGCTCACTCTTATAGGTGTGGCTGGCTTCAGGTTCTTGCTGGCAGTTTGCTGGAAACATCTGTTCCTTATTATGTGGGTTTCTATACAGGACTACTCACAGCACAGCAGTTTGCTTTCCCCAGAACAAGGATCACAGGAGAGAGAGAAAAGAGTGAACAAGATAGAAATCACAGTCTTTTATAACTTCTTGGACATTCCATCACATTTTCTGTGTTCTATTCGTTTAGAAACAAGTCCCTAGGTCCAGCCCACATCCAAATAAATAGGGTTACATAAGTGCATGCTTACCAGAACCATTGGGAGCCAGGCAAGCTGCTGCCTACCACAGCTGGGTTCAGCTGGTTAGTTTCCTCTAGGTTAGATTATTCTCATCATATATCTGGGAGTCAGCTGGCCGTTGGCTGATTCAGGATGGCTTTGGCTATAGTGATTTTGCTCTGAGCTTTGTTTCTCTTGTCCTCTTACAAAACAGCTGGGGCATGTTTTCATGCTGTTCTCATGGAGGCATGAGAAAAGAAGCAGAAACACCCAAAGCTGCTTGAAGATTAGGCTCAGAACAAGTATGACATCACTTTCTCTGCATTCTGTTGGCCAAAGCAATTCCCAAAACCAACACAGATTCAAGGGATGGGGAAATAGATTCTATCCTTGATAGGAAAAGTTGCAGGGGCACATTCAAAAAGACCTGAACACAGAGGGTGGGGGTGCTGAAGAATTGAGGCCACTAATACAATCAAGCCAGTTGGTTATATCAGCAGTCTTTCTCTTACTTTGTACCCTCAAAGCATTCACCCAGCTAGTAGCTATTCACCTCATAACTTGAAGCTTTTTTTCCTACTCAGTGTGACTCTATACAATGCTATTTCTGTTGGAATTCTTGGGGTTGTTGATGTCCACAGACATCAGTGTTTTCCGTTGGGGGTACCATTGTCATTTGAGGAGAGAAAGTTCTTCATTTATGTGAAACTATTACTTGAATGGCAAGGCATTTGACTTCCCTGACTCCTGCCCTCTAAATGCTAATAACACTTCCCAGTTTGAAAATGCCCCAACAGGGACAGAGGTTTCAAATAAGCAAATGGAGAGGGCTAGAAGGATCCACGTAACATCAGCATGAATTTGTGTTTAGCTTGTTATAGATACAGGCGGTGACATACAGAAATGTTCAGCTGAGAGCCTAGAAGCAACAGCACACCAGAAGCAGAAAGCAAACTGAGAGTCCAGATCTTTGTTTCTAGTTCCATTCTCTAATAAAGGGAACCAGGGTTCTTTGGTGAAATTGCTCATTCTAGGACTGCCAGAGGAAAAACACAAGATGATTCTGGAGCACACTTTAGTACCAGAAGGTAAATGATGAGAAGCAAACAAAAGCCCCACAACAATGGCGGTATGTCAGAAGATCACAGGCGCCAGCTGAGAGAGCTCCCAAGGCTGAAGCAGTTTGTGTAACAAAATAGGCAAGATAGTAACAGATTACAGCCCAAAGTATAAAATAAATATCCATGCTGATATAAACACGATTGAATAAATACACAAATAAATAGAGAAAAATAGACAACCTTTCCATGTACAAGAATTCCTGATGCTTTAGGAAACTACTTTGCACTCAAGCATAACTCCCTACTCCTTAGGTGTGGGCTGCAGATCCCGACTTAATCCCAAAGAATAGAGTATGGAAAGGGAAATAAAAGAGTAAATTTGCAGTGGAGCAACTTGACAGAAACTACCATAGTCATGTAACCAAGGTCAACATCAACAGTGATAAGCCATTGTTCGTATCATGCTTCCTTGATATGTGATAGGAATGAAATTTTGCTTCTGTATAGTGGGTTTCTCTACAAAACCCACAACTACAGTCTAATCCTGAGAAAAAAGCAAATCAGACAAATCTCAGCTGAGGGATGTTCTACAAAATAGCTGATGAGTAGTGCCCAAAACTGTCAAGGTCAGCAAAAAAACAGGCAAGTCTGAAAAGCCAGCACAGTCAAGAGGAGCCTAAGAGACAGGACAACTAAATTAATATGAAATTCTGATTGTATCCTGGAGCAGAAGAGAGACGTCTGATCAAAATTAACCAAATATTAATAAAATAGAGACTTTAGTTAGTAATACTCTATCAATATTGGTTCATTAATGGAAACAAATATTCCACACAAATGTAAAATATTAATAGGGAAACTGAGTATGAGATATATGGAAACTATGCACTATCTTAATTTTTCTGAAAATCTAAAACTATTATAAAATTAAGTTTATTTAAAAAAAAACAACAGATGTTCAACCTCTCCCACCCTCACCCCAGGTAAGTGTAGCCCTCTTGTTTGAAAGACACTGCTGTAGAAATTCTTTGGTTGCCTGCCAGTCCCATGACCTCCTTTGTATCCTTCACTCCCTCTTACTCCTGTGGTCACAACTATCATCACCAATAGTACAAATCCTTCATGATCTCATCTCAAGCATCTCCCTCCCTTCTCTGAGCCTTCTCTCTAGTACCTCTACTCCAACAATTCTCCGCCCCCTGGGTCAGGACCTTTACTCTTACCACCTTTTCACAGTCACAAAGCTCCTCTTGTCCTCATATTTAAATGTACCTATTTTAAGCTGCAGAGTCAACCATTAGAACTGCTCCTTTGGTTATTCTCTCAACTCTCTTGTTTCTCTTCTGCTTTGACTTATTATTTTGGCAAAACTCCAGCCCTGATTAAATTTGCCTCACAATCTACTAATATTATGTACCCATTCAGCTGAGAACAGCTGGCCTGTAATATTGCCTGGTAATAATACCCTACATGTCTAGTCAATTTATTCCCCTTCTCTTCTAGACAACTGTTTCATGCTTTCTCCTCTCTTCTTAAACATCCGCTATATCTTTCCTTGTCCTCACTTTCAGCTGATGATATAACTCCGTTTCAATGAAAACATTCAAGCATTCAAAAGAGAACTTGCATAAGCGCTCACCATCACAATTACTCACTTACCTGCATCTGTGTTAATTAGCCTGTCTTCCCCGTTACTGTGGAATACTCAACTGAATTTTCAGCTAAGGCTAAACTTAGCTTAGGTGCTATATTCCGTGTTTCCTGCTTTTCCAAAAACATTATTGCAATAGTTTTTCTTCTTTCTTCTGCTTCATCAAAATTTTCCTCTCTACTGGATTTTGTCAGTGAAGCAGTAAGTTGTTTTGTTTTTCCATCTGAAAAAAAATATATATATATCTCAATCCACTTCCTTCCCCAGCCACAGTGCTATTTGTTTCCTCTCCTTTATAGCCAAACTGCTTTCAAAAGTAGCCAGTACTCTTCTAGCTCCACCATTACGCACTTCTCATTCTCTTTTAAATCCACTCTAATGAGGCTTTTTCTTTACTGCTCCAGCAAGGTCAAGCTTTCTCTCCATATTGCCAAGCCCTATGGTAGATGCCTGGTAAATATTAATTGATGTTTTACACAGCTAGCTCAGTCCTCCTTGAAAACTTTCCTTTGGCTTCCACTAATTCACACCTTTCAGGTTTTCTTTCTGTCTTATTGGCAGCTTCTTCTCAGCCTCTTGTGCTAGTCCTTATATCTCTTTAATCTCTTAATTGTGGAAAGTCCCAAGGCTCATTATGGATACCTCTTCTCTATCCATCTGCACTTACTCTCTGGTCCTCATTCAGCCTTCGTTTTAAAGATATCTGCACACTAGTGATTCTCAAATTTATATCTGCCATCTGTACTTCTACCCTGACCTTCAGACTCATATATACAATGCTTACTTAACTCTCCATCTGGATGGCTAAGAAGCATCTCAAACCTTGTATGTCAAGAACTGACCTCCTTATGTTCACCTCCCTTCCTCATCCTGATTTTCTAGAGACTTTCCATCTCTGTAATAGAACCGTATCCTTCCAGTTGATCAGTACAAATATGTGGTGTCATCCTTGATCATTTTATTTTACTCACACCTCAAGTCTATGCCATTCAGAAATTCTGTTGGGCTCTACCTCCAAAACACACCTCAAATCCCTCCACTTCCACTTTTACTGTATCTGCTACAACCACGCTGACTTAAGTCATCATTAACTTTAAGCTGGATTAGTTTTATGATTTGCTATCTAGTTTCCAAGCATCTCATCATGCCCTCTTCAGTTTATCTGCAACCGAGCTGAGAGTGTGCTCCTGCTAAACAAGTCAGGTCATGTCACTCCTCTGCTCAAAACTGCCTAGTGGGCCCCCATCTCCCTTGAGTTAAAATCAAGGTATCACCATGGCTTAGAAGCTTATAAGTAACTTTTCTCAATTTTTTTTAAAGTGGTTCCCCCTCTGTGCCTTCTCAGTTTTGTATGACTAAACCTTGATAATGTGGCTCATGCCTTTGTAAGAATGAAATTGCTCTGACCCACACTGACAGATGCAACCTTACACCAGAGGTCACACGTTGGAAAGTAGAGAGGTGGCTCCATCAATAGGCATTTTGTGCAGTGCACACACTGCACAGCTGTCTTAGTTCTATTCAGCAGCCCGATCCCTTCCCATTGCTTCTCTGCATTTGTTCCTCACCACTTTTCACTGCATTCACTCTGACCAACCACACTGGCCTCCTTGCTACTCCTTGGACATGACAGGCATTCTTTCACCTCAAGAGCTGTTTCCTAAACTCAAATTTCTTTTTCCAGGTATTATCTGCAAGGTTCATGCCTTCAGGTCTTTGTTCAAATATCATGGTTGATATGAGGTCTTCTCTAACTCCCTATTTAATATTTTAGTTATTTCTTCCTCTATTCTGTATTCAAGTTTTTTAAATTTTTCTCCATAGATGTTACTATCTATTTCATATACCACTTGCGATTTTCCTTCTGCATGTGTGTTGACTATTTCTAACCTGAAAGTACACTCCAAGAAGGCAGGAAATTTATTTTATTTTTTGCTGTTGTTAATTGCTGATTCCCCAGGTCCTACAGTTTTCCATGCTCCACAGTATGCATTCAAATCCTTATCCCATAAATGAAGATATAAGAGGCTTTTTTCTTTTTCCATTTTTACTTTAGAATCAAGGGGTATATGGGCAGGTTTGTTACCTGGGCATATTGCAGAATGCTGAGGTATGGAGCATGATTGAACCCGTCACCTAGGTAGCAAACACAGTATCCAATAGGTAGTTTTCAGCCCTGGCCCCTCTGTTTCTCCCACTTCTAGTGGCCTCCAGTGTCTATCGTTCCCATCTTTGTGTCCATGTTATCCAATGTTTAGCTCCCACTTACAGTGAGAACCTGTGGTATTTGGTTTTCTGTTTCTGTGTTAGTTCACTTAGGACAATGGGAAGAGGCTTTTTTTGATAGAAAAAATATATTACTTCTCATACAAAAATTAGCCGGGCATGGTGGTGGGCACCTGTAATCCCAGCTACTTTGGAGGCTGAGGCAGGAGAACCACTTAAAAAGGGGGAAGTTGCAGTGAGCTCAGATTGCATCATTGCACTGCAGCCTGGCCAACAGAGTGAGCCTCTGTCTCAAAACAAAACAAAACAAAAACTTCTCTTTCTGACCTATTTCTCCTCCACTAGGCAATATTTATTTTCCTTTCCTCACATTCTAGTTACGCCTCAATGTAGGTTCTTGAGCTCTTCTTCCAAATGCATGCTTACTATCTGCCACACACATCCATTGACCTCACTCCTATCTTTTTTTCTCCATTGCTCAAAGGGGAATTCCAGATCAAACACTCACATAGTATGATTAATTGGAGGAAAGCTTCTACTATATAAATATTGTATTGGTAAACAAGAAAGATGGAGACATTTAATCTTTTAAGCCCAGTACATGTAATCTGCTTGTAAAACTAACTGTCCAAAGACAGTGAGAAGCGTAAACCAAATGGTATTTGAAGTTGATTTCAAAAATAGCAGAGTAGCCTCAGTAAATAATGAATATAATGGTTGTTTCTGTTAATGTATAATTAAACATTAAGCAATCCTAATTGTTATAATAGGCATTTAACTGAAATCCATTGGCTTCAAAGGCACAAAGAAGTGTGTTCCTTTTGCACAGTGCTGCATTTTCTTCTTTGGTTACAGAATGTTAACTGGGGAAATGTGAGCTCCCTTTTTATTATCTTTGGCAAACATCATTTTCTTTTTCTGTCAAGTGACTATAATGTCATTTTCTTGGTAACACCTCTGGCCTTGCAAAGTTTGGCTTAAGTTTATTGATCTCTTTATGCATTTACAACAAAACAAACATATTTTGTTTGTAGAAATATGTCATCTGTTGCTCTTTGTTTGAGCTCAGCTGGCAAATGGGATGAGAAACTGAGTTTTAAGAAAAGAACAACAGCGCCATTTGAACAGCTGCAGGAATGGATCTCAGAAGCAAACAGCTGGGCTACATAATAGATCTCCTACTGAGCTCGTTTGGCCTCACATTGGGGCCTGAAAATAAAAGAGAAGGGCCTGAGGGATGGGTGTTGTGGAGCTGGAAGCTTGTGTTTTAGTTGTTAAATTCATAGCATGGTAATGCCAATTGAATTCCATTACTTTCCATGAGTTAGAATGGCAGGTTTTTAAAGCTGCTTCAGAGTTTCAAAAAGGTACCACTGTCAAAGTTGTTCAGACCATACAGGGATAGAAGATATTCTTTCTACACCGATCCCAGAAAACAGTGATTTCATACCTTGTACCAGTTACAAACATGCCCAATATCAAGGCAGTCCATAAACCAGCTGATTTCTGTCCAAGAAATGGGCTATCAGTAAACAGTCTCATCATGACCAACACTTGTGATTGACACCAATTTACTTACGTGCTATTTACTTCTTTAAAGCCTCTTAGCATATTCAAATAGTATTTCTTGTGTCTAAGTAGCAAAATATGTTTATCAACTTTTGCGAGACACATCTTTTCAAATTTTAAAAGGTATTTAAACACATAAGGTGTTTTATCTTAATCATTCACCTTCTCCCACCCATATTAACAACAGCTATTAGTCCATTCTTGCCCTGCTGTAAAGAAATACCTGAGACTGGGTAATTCATAAAGAAAAGAGGTTTCATTGGCTCATGGTTCTGCAGGCTGTACAAGAAATGTGGCTTCTGCTTGGCTGCTGGGAAGGCCTCAGAAAACTTGTACTCAAAGCGGAAGGCAAAGCCAGAGCAGTCACATCACATGGTCGAAGCAGGAAGAGAGAGAGTGGGGAGGTGCTACGCACTTTTAAAACAACCAGATTGCTGGGCGTGGCGGCTCACACCTGTAATCCCAGCACTTTGGGAAGCCGAGGCAGGTGGACCACCTGAGGTCAGGAGTTGGAGACCAGCCTGGCCAACATGGCGAAACCCCATCTCTACCAAAAATACAAAAAAATTAGCCAGCATGGTGGCAGGTGTCTGTAATCCCAGCTACTCAGGAAGCTGAAGGAGGAGAATCACTTGAACCCAGGAGGCGAAGGTTGCAGTGAACTGAGATTGTACCACTGCACTCCAGCCCAGGTGAGAGAATGACATGATGAAACCCTGCTTCTACTAAAAATACAAACATTAGCTGGGTGTGGTAGCATGTGCTTGTAACCTCAGCTACTGGGGAGACTGAGGCAGGAGAATCGCTTGAACCTGGGAGGCAGAGCTTGCAGTGAGCTGAGATCGTCCCAATGCACTCCAGCTGGGTAATAGAGCAAGATTCTGTCTCAAAAAAACAAACAAAAAAAAAAAAAAGAAAGAAAGAAAGAAAAGATCTTCAATTGGGTCACGGTTCTGCAGGCTGCATAGGAAGCATGATATCTTCTTCTCATGAGGGCCTCAGGAAGCTTACAATCATGCAAGAAGGCAAAGAAGCAGCCGGTGTGTTAAACGGTGAGTGTAGAAGCAAGAGGGAGAAGAGGAGCAGCCAGGCTTCTTTCAACAACTGGCTCTCCTGTGAACTAAGAACTCATTTGTAACTAAGGAGATGGTGCTAAATGATTCATGAGGGATCTGCCCTATGATCCAATCACCCCAACCAGGCCTGACCTCCAACACTGCAAATTACATTTCAACATGAGATTTGGAGGGAACAAACATCCAGACTATAGCAGATGGTGTTACCTTTAATCAAAAAGTTTTCTTTGCTGAGTTTAGAAACTGATGCATACAGTATATCCTTGGAGACTTCATAATGATCCTTAGCATAGCACAGTTTTTGCGAAATCCAACAACAATTATTTAATTTTGTTTCACCCTGCAACTCTCATACTTTCTTAATAAAAAACTTTTTTCCATAGAAGGATCCCCTCAGCTTGGGAGAGAGGATCACATAGGAATGTACAAGACTCAGGCTTTTACTCCTAGTAGGAAAAGAAACTATTGAAGGGAATTTTAACAGAGGAAGGATGTGATTTCTTAGGATTTATAGGGCCCACCTGGCTTCTGCATGAGCTGTGACTGAGAGAAACACAAATGTAGAAGATGAGTTAGGAGGCTAGTGCAATCATACAGGAGAGCAAACAACTGTTAATTTGAACCAGGTGGTAAAGGTGTAGATGATGAGAGGGGATCATTTCCCAGATGCATTTGGAAGGCAGAGCTTTCAATATTTTTTGACAGATGGAACATGTGGTATGAAAGAGATGACTCCAAGGTTTATTTCCCGAGCAAATGAAAGACTTTATGAGGAGCAGATTTGGATATTTAGAAGTAAACCATGAATGTCGTTTCAGAGATGTTAACTTTAAAGTGACAATTAGCATCGCAACAATAGGCAGGACATTCTCTGAAATCCTCTCTCTGAACTTGAGGCAGCTCAGTGCAGCGGCTATCAACCCTGGCTACACATTACAATTGCTTAGGGATATTTAAAAATTCTGATGCCCAGGATGCATCAACCCTACAAGTGATCCCAGTGTGTGGCAAGAGTTGAGAACCATGGTTCGGTTGCATCAGTGGTTTCAGTTTTGAAAGATCATGACTCTCTTTACTCTTTGTCAGGACAAGATAGGAATTCGTTCTGGATGTACGGAAATTGGAAACAAGGCAGGCACTATGGTTAGGAAATAGATAACTCCCCAGTTCACTCTAACTCTTCAGGTACACTCCCTTCAGTTGCTTTAAGTTTCTGGAAATATCTAGCCTTCTTCCTTAAGGTACTTGTTTTATACACTCTTCACTTAAATTAGGCAGCATTCATGGTACCTGGACTCCTGGCTCAGAGCCTGAGCCTCTTCTCCTGGTCTCTAGAGATCCGTGACAACAATCCATTACTGAGTTACCTGAGAATGTAAGAGCACTTCAGAGCTGCCCTCACAGCCCAGTCAGGAGCAGCTACAGTTGAAGCTAATCTGAAAGCAGCAGGAATTCAACAACTTTGGATGAAGTGAAGAGAGAACCAGAAGCATTGCAAAATAAGACACTGGAAGGGACTCTTGGTCAAAGTGGAAGAGTCCTTAGGGAGAAGCTCTTAGAACTCTGCTCAGTGAAACCCACATACACATGTATGATGTTTGATTGCCAGAGTCCGCATGTGAACACATTCAGACATATCACAACACACACTTAACACACAGGCCACTCATACACACACAAAATATATACCACATTCCCCACATCACATACCCCTCACCCACTGCCCCGCCTGTATCAAACATCTCCAGAAAGCATTTCAATGGGCTCATTCACTCTAGATGAATAAGGGTTAAGTTTGTAATGGACTTTCTGTGCCCCCAGAAAATTTGTGATTTAACTGAGGGACAAACACTGCCTGCTGAACTTTGAAATTTGAGGTGTCATGTCCCAGGGAGGGAAACACTCTAGAATACAAGTGTCCTTCCAAGTCCCCTGAAGGTGCATTATTTAGGCACTGACATACCCTATTGATCTACAAAGCCACTCTTGACTAAGGGAGAAATCAAGGCAGAAGAAAGCCCTCAAAACCATTTTGCCCAGGAGATACTTTTGTTTAAGGCATTAATTATTAACTCAAACCTGAGTTAAAGCCCTAAGGGGACGGTGATTCTTCTGCCCAAGTGCAGCACGTGCTATCATCACCTGCCCACATCCCATGCCCTTATCTGTCAGTGAACAGAAGCTCCACTTTCAAAGCCCAGGATCTGCGTTTCTTGGCTTAAGGGCTTTCTCTAGACTAAGAAGTCTTCTTTGCCCCCTTCTGTACCAAGCTGGTGGTTGACACCACCACCAAGCAGCTCTCCACCTATGACTGTCAGACAGGTATGCTCGGCATGGGACTTGCTCTGCCTGAGGTTTCTAGAATTCCCTATTGGGATTGAACCCCAGTTGCCCACAGTGGTGGCTGGCTTGAGCAAATACTCTTTATTGATTGATTTCTTTTCTCTGGCTCATTTTCCCATATTCCTACCATGCTTTCTAGGATCATCTCTCAGATAAACTATCTGCACTAAAATTCTTACTCGAGGTCAGCCTCTGCAGAACCCCTACTAAGACACCAGGAAAGGGGGAAGTCCCCTGCAAGCATACCTAACAAAATATGGACAAAGTTCAGTTTGTCAGAGGGACCAGAACCACAAATATGTTTACAAAAACTCTGTCCTGTTACCTATACTTGATTTACAATGACCACTTGGGAGATTTGCCTCTCTGCTAGGGTAGGGACCTGACTGACCGTGTAAAGGGGAAACAGATGCATTCAGCCTGCGGCCTCACACATCTGCTGGATGAGCAATGACTATAATTTTCCAGGAGGAGACAATAAAAAAATTCACATAAAACTTTGTATTGTGTAAGTGACACTGGTTATTATAGTCAGCAATCAGAAAGCTACCCCGAGGACAGAACTTTTCTGCCTATTAATGTAGAGAAAATGGCTAGCCTGCTTCCCACGTCTCAGAATATAACATTGGAGATGCTAGGATTCATTCCAGAGGAGTTATGATACGAGCAAAATACAAAAAGGATATAGCAAATGTGTGTTGCAGTAAAGATCATAAAATAAAATCCAAGCATTTCAGAGCTCTTGGGACAAATTGAATCCATGGGAATTGAAAAATAAAGCACTTGGGAAAAAAAAAGTATGCTCTTTTTACAGAGAACAGGAAAATATTTCTCCTTTTTATGAAAAGTAAGTTCTTCTGGCCCCAAACTGTAGCTGAGACATTTTCTAACATATAAAAGCATTATTTTATAAGGACCCACCCACAGTTTTGGTATTTGTAATCAGGTTTTAGTCTAAAGGTTTTCTTTTCAGTGTGAACAGATGCCAACACAGGAACACAATTTATAAATAATGGGAGTAATCAGTATCCTCCTGCACTTGCCCCAATCATTCAACCTCCCCTTTGATACTGATGCTACTTCCTGTAGATTCAGCCCCTCTGGGAGCAGCCAGGGTGCCAATATCTTCACCTACTCCATACCTTCAATTCCAAGACAGCTCTAGGAGGCTCTGCATACACCACAGGGTGTGTGAGAGCTTGGGGTGATAAAGGGGTCAGTTTCACAACATTATCATCATCACTAAAGCTTAAATATTTGAGGAGAGGGGGTCCATTCTGAAGTATCATTTAGATAGCCCAATTCAAGTGCTATAACAAAGACTAGCATTTGATCTGCTTTTATACCCCAAGTCTTGATATTTAATAAAACTTAAAAAAATAATGGTCATATCGCAACCTAATGTATGTCAGTGGAGGGGCAAAGGAGACTAGTTTATGCAGTCACTCAGGGATCTAGGCTGCTCCTGTATACTGGTTCTACAATGTCCTAGGACATAGGTCAGCAAACATGATTTTTAAAGAGCCAGGAAAGTAAATATTTTCAGATTTGTGAGGCTTGAAGTCTCTGTTGCAACTACTGCCACTGTAGTGTGAAAGTTTCCATAAATAATACATGAACAAATGGCCATAGCTGCACTGCAATAAAACTTTACTTACAAAAACAAAAGGCCAGCCCACAGGATGTAGTATGCAGACTTCTGCACTGGATCTTGAAGCTCTCTACTGCCTCTGGTCAGCAGACAAGGGAAAAGAGAGAGTGAAGGATCAGGATTGTGTGGGAGATATTTTTAGGAACCAGACATGGAATAAGCACATAACACTTTACCCTCATTTCATTGGTCAAATCACATGGCCTCAGCAACTGCAAGGGAGCTTGGGAAATGTAGTTTAACTGTGTGCCCAGAATGTGATGAAAGAATTTTGCCTGCAACTGAATAGTACAATGTGTGAGAGAAGCATTACGTAAGCAATTTCAGAAAGCCAATCATTTTTTTGGACTTTGAATGCTCCATGTTTCCATGTAGTGAATTCTGCAAATCTTAATTAGGAATTAAAAAGGATCTGTCTGGACTTCTGATTATTAAAAAAATCTATTAATACATTCATAGATAGAAG
This sequence comes from Sapajus apella, assembly GCF_009761245.1. Taxonomy (NCBI): domain Eukaryota; kingdom Metazoa; phylum Chordata; class Mammalia; order Primates; family Cebidae; genus Sapajus; species Sapajus apella. Next base: position 13,723,483 of record NW_022436973.1, on the reverse strand, counting down.
TAAGAAATCTCTATTTCTTTTTAAAAGTTCATAATTCTTACTTTGTTTAATGAACATTGGTCTTCCCCCAAATAGTACCAAATTAACAAGATTTGACTGCATCCATGAGCTTGGCTAATAAATCAAGTTTTGTTTTCTTATATAGCTTTAGAGGCAATATTATCAAATTCAGGGTTTTATTTCCCTCCAATAATTCTTAAGAGTGATTATTTTCATGGAATATGACAACAGAACATAATTATTTTTTACCATTCACGGTGTGAAAAAAGACTGTATTTAGTAGCATTAGCAAACCCAAGGGGCTGAAAGGATATAAATGCAATTTCATCAGACACTCTGGCTATGAGAAAAAGAATTTAAAAAAAAATTCACTGTAATTGTTCTGGTGTCTGGTTTGGGTCAGAATAAGTAAAAGACAAAGAAATAAATCTACAGCTTTTGTCTTCATTTTTCAGCCCTCACACCTTCTAATGAAGCAGAGCTGTGCAGATAAATCTAAAATTTTAATAAGGAAAAATGAAAAATATATGCAGTTGGTACTGCAGTGCCCTTCTAAGTCACCCTGAAATTCTGAAAGTTATTGTGATTGTTGTGGATTCTAGATATATTTTGTATATAGTGAAAGTAGCTTGCTCCAAATATCAAACTACACTTAAAATTGCATTAGTTTGTTTTGTTGTTTTGTTTTTTAGATGTTGATGCTTTTTTCTTTCTTTTACCAATGATGTTAACTTCTAGTGGGCAGTAGTTCTGAAAGTTTGACAGGCATTAAGAATCACCTGGGAGGCTTCTTAAATACAGATTCCTGAGCCTCACACTCAGGAAGTCAGCAGAGCTGAGGTCAGGCCTGACAATCCGCATTTGTAACAAGCCCCCAGTGATGCTGATGCTGCTGGTCTGGGGCCAACCTCTGATTAACACAGAATCAAAGGTCTTTCCATTGGAAACTGAACTCAAGCTGATTTAGCACAGAGGAAATACATAGGCTTGCACTAGGTAAAAATTCAGGCTGCCAGTCTGTCCTTAGGCACCATGAACTCCATCAGCTCAAGTGATATCCTGAGGGTCCAGCTTTTCTCTCTTTTTCTTGCAGCTCATTTCCCTTGTTGATATTTCTCTCATGGCCACAAATGGATTCCAACACTCTAGACCTTACGTTCTCATGTGTCCAAGCCCAACAGACAAAAGACTTTTCTCCTATCAACCGTTGAAAATTGTTTCTATTATTGGTTATAATTGAGTCACACAGTTGTCTTGAGCCAGTCCCCGTTTTCACTGTAACCCTAGGGATGCAATATCCAACCAGTTTAAATTAATCTGGACCTGCCCATAAATTTCAGCCCTCAAGCACCTGCCTTGTCTGTTTCTTTGTTTGTTAGTTTGCTTCAGGGGTCTCTTCAAAGCCATGAGAGCTCTCTCAGCTTGAGCTTAGTTGCAGCCTGGGCATACATGGGGTTGATGCCCTTAGAGCAAGTCCTAATCAATGGGGGATGGAGTTCATGGATGGATGCCCCACCTCCAATCTTTCAGAAGGAAAGTTATTAAGTATAATATATATAAAGTTTCTTAGAATGTCCCAGCAGGAGTCTGTTCCAGCTGTCCACTCTAGAAACCAGTGCTATGATAGACCTTGCCCAGACCTTTCCTTTTTCCCGTCTCTATCTCTTCACTCTTTCACCCTGCTTCTGAAATCACCTCCCAAATAAACTCTCTGTATCTAATCTTTTTCTTAACCTCAGTGAGCTGTATTTTCCTCATTCATTGACAATATCCACAGATGGGGCTTTTTTTTTACATTGGGAAAATATTAAGGAACCTAAATGCTAAATGCCAGTATACTCAGTACATGGTTAATTTTTATCACTGACTTGGCATATTTCATTATCTCTGCATTAGTTTCCTAAGGCTGCCATAACAAAGTAGTATACCACAAATGGGGTGATTTAAAACAACCGAAATTTATTGTCCCACAATTCTGGGGCCTAGAAGTCCAAAATCAAGGCATCAACAGGGCCATGCTCTCTCTGAAACTGATAGCAGGGAGTACTTCATTGTCACTTCCTAGTATCTGGTGGTGGCTGTCAGTGCTTGGCATTCCTTGACTTACAGCTCTTAGCTCCAATGTCTGCTGTCTTCACATAGTTTTCTCCTTGAGTCTGTGTTTTCTCTTGAGCATCTTCCCATCTTATAAGGACAACAGTCATACTAAATCAAGGTGCCATCCTAATCATCTCATCTTAACTTGGCTACATCTATGAAGATCCTATTTCTCGAGAAGGTCACATTTACAGAAACCAGGGGATAGAGTATATCTTTTGGGACGATACATTTCAACACATGTTAAACTCATACGAATTCATGAATACTCTGCCTGAGCCACCTCTTGTATTTCAAGTTTTGCTCTAATCTTTGTCCACTCATCAACTTGTTGCCACTACAACGTTTTGTGTCCGGGAAGGAAACAAGTTTCTGATTCAGAGAAAACTGCAGGGACAGCAACTTCCTAAAACTTTCAGAAAAAAAAAAAAAAGGCAGCCTGAGAATGCCAGGCCCTAAATGCCAAACAGCTTAGAGAAAGAGATTTAAAGCTCGTAAATATCAAAGAGCCTCTGGAACATTGGGGGCAGGAAGAACAATCCTAAACACAGTGAAACATAAATAAAATGGGACTGGGTTCATTGGCTGCACTCCCAGGGCAAAATTATCATCCCCTTTCCAAAAGTAGCATTTAGCACAACATTAGTTTGGAATGGTTATTGTCTTTTTGGAATACATTATTTTTATAGCTTATGGCAGAAGTTGACACACCACATTGCATTATTCTGCCTTTCCACTCAGATGAACACAGGTAGGATTGTGGCCCTGATACACTTTGAGGCTGATATAACCTAGCCCTTATTCAAAAGAAGGTCATTTACCTGCCCCCCAAATGCTAATCTCACCTTATTCCCCAACTCTAATGGCATTGTTATTTATATTTATGTTTTTTTCTGATTAGAAGAAAAAAGAAACTGCCATTTTGCACATAGAAAATAAATAAGTAAATAAATATGCCCTATAAGCTCATTACTTATACATATATGAAGTATAAGCTCGTTACTTTTTAAAAATTCCGTCACGTATTCTTTGGAACCGTGATGTTTAGTAACTTCCTACTACTCCATTGCTTGATGCACCATAATTGTTTCAGTCAATACCCTATCATGTACCATTTATTTGTTGCTATGATTTTTATTCTTATAAAAATGCCATAATGATCATCTTTGTACCTAAACTGTTGTGTGCACTCACGCATTATTCTTAATTACATCATTCTGAGTTCCAACAGTCAAAATATGTACAGTCTCTGACATGAAACCCTGGGTCATCTTGAAGAAGGAAGTGAACACCCCTGCAGCTGTCCAGGTCTCATCAGGTTCCTGTGTCAGGAGTCATTGATAAGAAGTAAAAATGAGCCCTTTTCGTTTCAATATTCCTAGACTGCGTTCACTCACCTACCTGCATGCACAGATGGGAGGGGTCCACCTTGGGCTGTTCTCTGAAATCTCATCATCTTTTATTTTCATGGGTCTTGGAAAGAGCTGTTAGGAAAATCTTAAACTTCGGTCCATTTGGATGTGCCGTAACCAGGTAGAAAGTGGATTTGTCAGAGGCTCCCCTCGTTAGATGCAGAACATTTGCAGTGTGTACATAGATAGTGCTCCTCCTGATCACTGTGCCTCAATCAATCATGGCAATTAGAGGCCTTGTTGTTATGTCCCCTCCCCAAGCACTCCCATCTTTCAGAGCCAATCAAGAAGCAGGGAGTGGGTCACTCCTTAACCCAAATCTACCTTGGTCAGGTTCTATTTTTTTTTTTTTTAATTTCTTGCTCTCCCCCTCAGTAGAGGGACCTTATTCTTCAATCATGTCTTTGGCAATTTAAATGACTGATGGCTTTTTGCATGTCATTATCCAGGTTTGGAGAGAATAATAAGTACACAACCCCTCTGATTGGCGAAATAAGATACAGAATTCTGCTGAAAACCATGTCATTACCTGGCAGAGTACAAGCCAAAAGCCAATTTGGAAAAATTCTAATCCAGTGTTTGCTCTTTGCTGAAGGTGATAGCTTTCTCATCTGAGTTTGTGAACAGTTCTTATCTGTGATGAAATAACAAAATAAATTAAAGGCACACTGGAAAAAAAAAGCTTCATTTATGTTTTTTGGGAAGATGACTTTTTGCTATTCCAAGTGTGGTGCAGCCTCAGCATCACCTGCTAGTTAGAAATGCAGATTCTCTGACTAACCAAGATAATTCTGAACAAGAACTTGCATTTTAATAAGATCCCCAGATGATCTGTATGGATTTCAAGGCTTGAGAAGCCCTAGCATGTGCTTCAGAAGGTACTGGCATCCAGCTGCCAGGAAGAAGCTCTTTTAAAAACAGAACTTGCATATGTGCATAGAGTGTGCAATGATAGACACTGGAGACTCAGAAGGCTGGGGGGGTGGGAACAGATAGATGGTGAGAAATTACTTAATGAATGCAATGTACATGATTCTGGATGAAGTATACACTTAAAGCCCAGATTTCATCTCTATGCACTATATCCTTGTAACAAAATCACGCTTGTACCCCACAAATATATACAAAAAAGAGAACTTGCTTACAAAACAAAACAAAACAAAATAAACACAAACTATCAAAATGTTTCTCCCTAGAAGAACATTTAGATTCCTCCAGGATATAGTTGAATAGTTTGTAAGACTAACACCCAAAAATTAATTCTAAGGGATGGGATTTGTTTGTCTGGATCTCCTTTCATTTCTAATTACATAATTTTAGGTAGTTTAATTTATTAAAAAGTAACAGGCACACAGTAAAAATTTTTTGAAGCATAAGCATAAATATATATATATATATATAAACATGTATATATGTGTATATATATATATATATACATATATATATATATATATAGAGAGAGAGAGAGAGAGAGAGAGAGAGAAAGAGAGAGAGAGAGAGAGAGAGAGAGAAGTAAGACCTCATTCTAGGTACTTGATTTCATACTTAGATGTAATTGCTACTAACAGATTTTATATTTTGTATAACCTTTCAGATGGTAGTCTAACGTATATGTGTGTGCATGTATTTGCTTATATCTTAAAATACACTTTTGTTATGTGTTATTCTGCCCTTTGCTTTTTAGCACTTTTAAATATCCCATAACAGCACATAGAGAGATCCACCTTATTGTTTTTAATATTCCCATAATATTTTTTGTATGTTTGCATGAAAATTTGTTTTATTTGGCTATTCCAAATGATGCTGCAATGAATATCTCTCTGCATATGTGTTTGTACATATGTGGATCTATCTGTAAAACAAAACCTATGAGTAAAATTATCGGTTCCAAGTAAAGAAGCATTTAAAATTTTGATGGATTTCACCAATTGCTTTTCAAAAACACCGTAGATGTTTAGCACCCCACAAACTGTTTATAAGATTTGTGAGGCCGGGCACGGTGGCTCAAGCCTGTAATCCCAGCACTTTGGGAGGCCGAGGCGGGTGGAACACGAGATCAAGAGATCGAGACCATCCTGGTCAACATGGTGAAACCCCGTCTCTACTAAAAATACAAAAAAAAAAAAAAAATTAGCTGGGCATGGTGGCACATGCCTGTAATCCCAGCTACTAAGGAGGCTGAGGGAGGAGAATTGCCTGAACCCAGGAGACGGAGGTTGCGGTGAGCCGAAATCACGCCATTGCACTCCAGCCTGGGTAACAAGAGGGAAACTCCGTCTTAAAAAAAAAAAAAAAAAAAAAAAAAAAAAAAAAAAAAAGAGAGATTTGTGATTTTCCTATATCAATCCCAGGAATGTATAATCTGACAGTTGGAAATTAGTATCCTATTTCTATTTAAATATATATTTCTTTAATTGTCAGTGAATCTGAGCATATTTGCATGTTTAAAAGCCATCTGTATCTCTATTAGTGAACTGTTTACTTTCTTCAGCCATCCTTTTGCAGGAGAAAAAGGCCTTTTTCTGACTAATTTATCAAAACTTTTTTTATATTAATGACTTCATAAATTAACCCTTAGAGGGTGACACATTTCACAAACATTTCTCTCAGTTTGTATTTCATCATTATTCTCTTTCTTATATTACTTTTCTTTTGACTGTATAATGCTTTTACCCAGTTTAAATATTGGAACAATGCATGCATGCTATGAATTAAGAAGTCTCACTCATTGTCATACCTGCCACTGTCTACTCCCTAACAACCTCCTTGTGGGTAAGTATGTTTATCATTTCTTGTATATGTATCTCCTTATGTAATTATAAGCAAATACACATATACAATCTTATTTCCTCCTCTTTTGTAAAGAAAAATTTCAGTTGCAATATTCTTGCTTTTTTTCACTTAGAAAAACATCTTAGAGATCTTTCCATATCATTAGAAAGCAATCTCACTATTTCCTTTTTTACAGCTGTGTAGTATTCCACCACGTGATTGTTATGTACTTTACTTCATCAAATTTGTAGAGATGGACATTTGTTTTGTTTCCAATTTTTCACTATTAAAAACAAATTTGCAGTGAATAACCTTGTAAACATATTTATATTTTGTGTGAGCAAACACATATATAAAATATATCGCTAGAGGTAAGATTGATGAGACAAAGGATATATTAATTTGTAATTTTGATATATATTGCCAACTTTTTTCCATACTCTTTTTCATTTTTACTAGCAATGTGTGAAAGTATTTATGTTGACAAAATTCTATATTACTGCCATATGATGTGAATAAAAGATGGCATTTCACTGTAGTCTTAATGTACATTTCACTTTTCATGAGGAAGAGTGTGCAAATGGTTTAAGGACTATTTGTATTTTATTCTGTTAACTGTTATTGAACTGTTCATATTTTTACCTAGTTTATCACCAAATTGCTGTCTTTTTAGATTATTGGAATTTTACTATCTATATCCATGTACAAGTCCTTTGTCTTTTATATCAGTTACCGACATTTTAAAACAGGTTATTATTCTTCACTTGATGTTCCCCATTTTTTTTCACATAGGACTTTATTTTTTTGTTATTTATCACCCTTATTTATGTGTTATATGTTTGGTTTTGAGCCCATATTTATAAATGAATTCTCTACTTCAAACTTGTAAAATGATTTGACCATATTTTACTTCAGTTCCTTCAATAATTCCCTCTGTCTGAGGTTTATTTTAGTTTACTACATAAAGCATGGCCCCAACACCATTCTTTTTCCAACATTTACCAATATCATTTGCTAAACATATATATGTGTATATATATATATATATATATATACACATATATATGTAATATCTTCTTTCCCATTAGATTGAGATGCTGCCTTAAACATATTCTACATATTACGTGTATCCGAAACTACATGTATCTGAACATCCTACTAATGTTCCTTTGGTCTGACTATTCATGTGCCAATACTGTCCTATTTTAAATAGTGAGTTTTCCTGGTATGTCTTTATCTTGAGATAGAGCTTGGTCCCTTTCACTGCTCTTCATATTAAGAGATTTCCTCACCAATATTGTTGGTTCATTTTCTATATGAGTTCAAAATCAGTTTGAATAGTCCTGGAGCGAAGGATAGAGACCTGTTGACATTTTTATCCCAGTCATGTTAAATTTTTTTAAGACGACATCTCCCTCTGCTGCCTAGGCTGGAGTGCAGTGGTACGATCTTTGCTCACTGCAATCTCTGCCTCCTGTGCTCAAGCAATTCTCCGGTCTTAGCTTCCTGAGTAACTGGAGTTACAGGCATGTGCCACCATGCCTGGCTAATTTTTGTATTTCTAATAGAGATGGGGTTTCCCCATGTTGGCCAGGCTGGTGTGGAACTCCTGGCCTCAAGTGATCCTCCCCAGCCTCCCAAAGTGCTGGGATTACATTTGTGAGCCACCAAAACCAGACCTATGTTTTGGCATTTATTTTCTTTGGAACCAAGTGCATAAATAATCTTTAATCAACAATTCATAAATATTTGGGAGAAAAGCAATCTCATTCATTTCTATGCAAGAAATCTGTATTAGTCAGTATTCTCCAAAGAAATGATAGATAGATGATAGATAGATAGATAGATAGATAGGTAATAGATAGGTAGGTAAATAGATAAAGAGGGGATTTGTTAGAGGAATTCACTCATGCAATTATGGAAGGTGAGCAGTCCCTTGAAAGTCTGTCTGCAGGCTGGAGACCCAAAGATGCTGGTAGCATCATTCAGCTTAAGTCCCTGAAAGTCTCAGAACCAGGGAAGCTGACAGTGTAGTTTGCAGTCTGAGGCTAAAGGTCTGAAAACCCTGGTGTAAGTCCTTGAGTCCCAGAGCCCTGTATATACCACTTCAACTTGGTAATGGAGTGCTGCTATGCACACCCAATTTATTATAGAAAGCTCAGGTCAGATGGTAACTTGGTGGCCCCTGGTCAAGTGTTCATTTTCTACTAAGGAAAACTAAGAGCTCCCTCTTAAAAGGAGAGTAGGTATCTGCAGATGATGACAGGGCTTCGTCCCCCAATCCTAAGGCACTCTGCTGTGATTCACCTGTCAAAGGCTTCAAACAGTATCCCTATCTTCTACTGACACCTCAAATACCATTGAATCTGCTGGACCATTGCCCAAATGGCAGAGCACCTTGCCTGGACTTGTTGTGGAGTCTTCTCCTGTTTTGGGCCCCACTTGAAATTGGCAGCTTTTTAGGTCCCTCCGTAGATAAGCTGAAGTAATACGCCCAAATGAGGAATGTGCTGCTTCTAAAACATAAATAGCGCCACTAGACATTGTGCCTCTTTCTTGGTTGTAGGAGCAGTCAGAAGCTTCTTATCCTTCATCTTAGAAGGGCTATCTTGACATGGCCCAAACCACTGGCCCCCTAGAGATTTCGCTAAGTTAGAAGACCCCCTAAAATTTAGTAAGATTTATTTCCCATCCTCTGATTTGCAAATGTCTTAGCAATAAGTTTAGAGTAATTGCTACTTCATGCTCACTAGGTTCCATCAGCATAATGGACCAGGGTGATATCTTGTGAAAGGGGAAGATAATCATGATCCCTGCAAACTAAATTGTTACATAAGGCTGGAGAGTTGATATGCCCCTGAGGTAGGGCAGTACAGGTATATTTAGCCATGCCAGACACAAGTAAACTACTTCTGGTGGGCCTTACGGAAAGCTATGGAGAAAAAGACACTCTCCAGTCCAATAGCTATGTACCAAGTACAAGGAGACGTGTTAATTTGCTCAAACAGTGAAACCATATCTGGTATAGCCACTGCAGTAGAATTCGCCACTTGGTTAAGCCTACAATAGGCCACTATCATTCTCTAAGATCTAGGCCAAATAATAGAAGAATTGAATGGCGATGTGGTTGGAATTACCACCCCTGCATCTTTTAAGCCCTTGAAGTATGTGGTATTGTTTTTTTAACTTATCATGTTCCTCATTAGAGGCAGTTTTAATTAACTACGATTTGGTCTTTCCCACAATAGTAGCCCTCACTTCACAGGTTGTGGAACCAATGTGCAAATTCTACCAGCAGCTAAGTGTGTCTATTCCAATTTTACACCTGGAACTGGGGAAATAGTCTCATAGTGGTTTAGGAACCCATTGGGCCCACTGTGAGTCTGAGCTAAAATGCCATCATTTACCTGACCTTCATGAGCCCCTACTCTAACTGGAGGGCCACAGTGACATTTCTGGTCTCCTGGAATCAAGGTCAGTTCAGAGCCTTTGTCCCAATAGTACCTGAAAGGTCTGACACTTTCCTTTTTCCCAATGCACAGGTACCCTGGTAAAAAGGCTGTTAGGTCTCTTTTAGGAAGGATGAGAGAAAGGGTAACTGTATACATTTTTGAAAGTGAAGGAGAGGTGGCCCAGCCTCTCCTTCATTTAAGGGGTTGTAGGTCTGTAAACTGGCTCAAGTTTGAGAATTAATTGAGGAGTCGTGATTCTCTGTTGATATAATTCAAGTTAGACTTTTCTTCACTTGACCAGAAAGTTTTCTGCTTTTATAGATCAAGTAAGATTTTAGTAGGCTTTCTGTTTATTTCATTTCTAAGAACACCATAATTAACCAGCAAACGCTATAGATCTGCATGGGTCGGAGTATTCTGATTCTTTCTTTGCCTCTGTTGTTCATTACAGTAACTACACCCACCTTGTGTTTGACAGTTGAGTGCTGCCACTTGACCCCACTTCAGGATCCAATTATTCCCACTGCACTTAAGTTTTCCAATTGAGTGACTGTGGCTCCTATGGTAAGATCTGGCCCGCAGAGAAAAGCAATATCAAAGCTCTTCAGGGATGCTGTGGCTCTCCTCACCAATCTATTTCTCATCATCATTATTTTCTTATTTGTTTTAGTGTCTAGTTGATCTGTCAAAAATTTAAAAAGTTAGAATAAATCCTCCCAAATCTGTGTGTTTCTATGTATATCTCGTTTCCAAAGTTAGGGTTGTATCTATTTTGACATTCTGCTTTTCAGCACATACAGACTCATGCAGATTATAATTTGCATGCAACAACTCTTTTTGTGCTGTTAGTAATGCTTTCTACCTTGAATTTTACTTAGTCTGATATTTATTTTGTCATGTCTCTGTTTACTTAGATTGCATTTCTCCGGTTAAATTTGCACATCACTTTCTTTTTAACCTTTTGAATCATTTTATTTTAGATATCAGTCGTAGACCACAAATAGTTGGGCTTTTGCTTTATGACCCATCTGTGAACGCGTACATTTTAGTGTAGGAGTTTGACTCATTTGCGTTTATTGTCAGAATTGATATGCTTATTATATCTGACAACTTTCTTTCTGTTTATTATTTTTACATGCTTCATTGTGGTTTCATTTGCTGTTTCTCATTTGCTATATGGCTTATGTTTTATTTGATTTTATTTTTTCCTCTTTTTGATATATACATTGTCTATATAAAATCCTTCATGGTTATACTTAAGATTTTCAAAAATATTCTTCAACCTGCAATTCTTTGTGCATCAAAGTTAAAAACAATGTAATGAACTATGATGTTCTTCCCTGCTAAAAGAGCAATTCGGCACTTTTTTTGTTCTACTTGCTATTCTCTGATATTCTGCTACTTACTTTTATGATATATATGTTGAGAGCTATATAATTACAATTTTAAAATATTTTCATGTAATAGTATTTTTCAAGAAGGAAAACTAAATTGGCGTTCAATTTTGCGACCAAATTTTTCAGAATAAACGATTTTATTTTTAACTTCTCTCAATGATCATCACCTGCAATTGTACGCCCTGCCTACGCATTCTTGAATGTTGATTAGGGTTGCTCCCCTAGTTACTTGGCACCATAGTGAAGTCATGTTTTCAAGGATGGTACACAGGCATTTTAGAATCTGACCTCTTCAATAAATAACATGCTTTCTGTAGCTTACATGCATTAAATAAAGAGTAGCTGCAAAATATGAATTAGATAACATTTTTCCCACAAAACTGGTCAGTTGCGATTGCTTTATTTTCAGTCATTTACTGTTTTACAAAAGAAGTCTCCATTTTGCTAAATACTTGGGGTTTTCTTGAGACCTGTTATTTCTCCTTGGACGCTGAAAAAATCTTTTTGTATTATTTAATTAATTTTTCTACGTTTGTTGACATTTACCCAAAATATGTTAACACGTTTCAGTGTTTTTATGCAGGTTAGTTTGGGGCCAGGAGAGATTTTTTTTCATATATATATATATATTTACTTACATTTTAATTTGCATTGTTTTATCCTTATACTTCCAAGTTTTAGGCTAATTCTCTGTCTACATATCTATTTTTTTATCTTTTCATTTGTATATTTTCTCTGTGACTTGAAGTCACTTGGGAAATTGTTTAAACTTGTGATATCTATTGGCATCCTCAAAATAAATGAGTGTCCACGATTAGATCAAGGCAACTCCAACACCCCAATTCATCCACATGCCTGTTTCTATCACTGACATATTCTGTTCTCCCATAAGTAATAAACAGGAAAATAATCAGCAAAAGCAAATGGTAACAGCTTTAATGTTTATTTTTGGGAATTGTATGCCAAATGCATATGCCACTGAGCCACTTAAGATCACCTAACAGACATTTTCAAGGTTTTATTTACATACTCACCTGCAAATAACTTCTTAACAGTCATACAACACACCTGGTTGTCTCCATCAAGTCCTCCCTGAACCATTAAATAAAATACAGAAGCCAAAATTGCATGGCTCTAGAGAATAGAGTCCATGCAATGTATCCTATTTGTTTGGACTCAGGACACATCACCCTAAAATATGCCTGTAGGAGACTAGAATATGCCAGCTCAAAATATATTCCGGTGACACGTTTCAAGCTGGTTATTTTGAGAAACTGCAGACACAGGAGTAGCTCTGGAAAGCTGTTCTTTTGTAAAAGAAATTTATATCTGTAAGGGAAATCTTCACTGTAAAGTATCTGTATCAGGAAGTGGGCTGCTTCAGACCACTTTAATTCCCTAGGAGATGTTGTAACTACATAACAAGACAACTTTTATTCAACATACAATTCTTCACCTCACCATCTTATAAGTCACGTCACCACCATTCTTCAAGAAGCCCCAAGTCCCTTTTCCTTTAACTCAGGGTATATGTACTTCTAGATCTCTCCAGGGTGTTGGGTATTCACTGTTATTTTGTGCGATGCCCCAGTGCATGTAATACATTTGTATACCTTTTCTCCTTTTAATCTGCTTCACATCAACTTACTTTGTAGCCCATCTAAAGAACCTAGAAAGATAGAGGAAAGCCTTTTCTTTTTTTCTCCCTACACATAGCTCACAACTAAGAAAGCCACAGTCACAAAAGCACCACTAGGCAGAGGAAACAGAGGACCTCTTCAGAGTTCTCTTTTTAACATAAGATGTTGTTTATGGTTAAGATGCCACCAGGGCTCTCGTATTGCCCTGGCCCTAAGGCACACACACCTAAGGCAACAGAGAATGAATACCTGTGACTCTCTGCCTGGACTGCAGGAGCACACTTGGCCTAAATTCTGAGCAATACACGTTTGGCCTTAAGAGCTAATAACCCCAGAAACAGCCTTGGAACAACAATGAATGAGGATTTGGTGGATAAATGCCCCAGCTTCCTCCCATTAGGTGGGGAGAGCCCATTGGGGTGCCCTACACTGTTTTCCAGACTTTCCCAGCAGGATGCTGCTAATGATGCTACAGTGGTAAAGTCATTGCCAGCTTGCTCTTAAAAAAAGAGAAAATAACAGCTTTCTTGAGACATAATTTGCAAGCCATAAAATTTACCCACTTATACAATGTAATTATTTTTAGGGTATTTGCAGAGTTGTGCAATCATTATGTAACATGAGTAATTTTAGAACATTTTAATCACTCAAAAAAAAAACTTGATATAGCTTACTGCTTATTAACCACCTTCCCCTCTCTGCTTCACCTCTCTACTCCTGAACCTTTGTTTCTTGAGATGGCCACTCCAGTAAACTATGTGCACTGAAATTCTCTCTAGATCTGCTTTTGAAAGGATGCAAATCAAAATAGCTACAACCAGAAAGACAAAAATGCATGACTACAAAAACCTAGGTGATGCTCCATAAACCATGTCACTAGCAAAGCTTTCCTTTGGGCATCCACTGGTTTATGTTTACCTAACAAATGTCTTGAAGATTTTCTCTTCCTTTAAGCTCAGAAAGATATTTCACTTTCTTGATAATGCCCTATGTTTTATAGTTTATATGTAATTTTGATTCCATTTTCATTCACCCTCAAAAGAGTGGAAATACAGACAGACCACATGTGTGCATTGCCCTGAACTCTGCTCTTCTCCCCTTGGGTCTGGTCATTTCCCCTCTTCAAATCCACACTTCCAGAACAGGTTGCTTTGCTTAAATCCCAGCAAATTTCCTCACATGTCATGGAATTTTGTATCCCTAAGGGGCTGTATTCTCCCCATACCCTACTGAAATGGGATCATTCTGAAATTTCTTTTCTACCCCCATTTAACAATGATTTTTAAAATGCTATATTGACTCGTATTTTATTGTACTGTTTACTCTTTCTTAAATAATCTCTACATTCTACCAATGAAGACTCTATTTCTTTTACAAAAATACCAATGCCCATAGGATGCCAAGAATTGGTGGTTAATAGCTTATTCTCTAGGATTTCTTATGCTTCTCTTTAATGCTTCCCAAGACTAACAGTATTTGTTCCCCAAACTGGTATCACCATTTACAGTTGCTACTACAATTGTTAACATATTTGTTACTATATATGATTCAATGGTTACGTAAAACAGTAAAATATGAAGGATAAAAGAGGAAGTAATTATTATTATGAGAGCAAAGTTGATTACTTCCAAAAGACTCAAAGGAAAATTGTTTAAAATTGCAATGTTGCATTTGATTTAGAGATCTGTGAGAAGACTATAAAAGATTGGAAAATAAAATCATATGTATACACACCCATTTAAGTCTCCCGCAATCATATTTGCATTGCAAGTCCTACGAGTTTCTTTTCATCCAGTTTTAAAGAGACAAAACTGGAACACTTAGACCAGCAAATAGCTCTCAACCTTAGATCCACATTAGAATCACCACGAAACTTTTTAAAAAGTTGAGACTCACTCTTAGATTCTGATTCTATTTGTTGGGACAAAACAGGATGAATATCAGCTATTAAGACTTTTGTTTTTACAACTCCTTATAGAATCCAATGTGCAGTAAAGGTGCTAAAGGCATGGAACATCTTATCTTCACTTTGATTAGTGACTAATCTACTGTATGTTGCAAACCTTCTTCTGCAAATTGTTTTTTCTTAATATTGTTGCATCAATCTAAAATTAGTAGCCTTTCTTTCAGATGCTGGTAGTATGTTGTTTGTAATCTAAGATTTCAGTGAAGTTGCAAGTTTCCATTTCCTGCTGCGTTTCCACAGGCATTTTAGAGGTAACGTTGCAGGAGATGGGCTCAAACACTCCTATCCTGGTGAACTTTTAAATTGAAAACAGTTTTTTAAATGTTTAGAAATATGTTGAAGCTTAGCATGCTGCAAGTACTGTAATACTTCCTTGCTTTCTGCTGCTTTAGTTTTGCACTTTTTGTTTAAGCTTTTACTTCTTTTGTGGCTCATGGTATGTCATAGTTTATTATTATTGTTAATTCGCACATAAGAATTTATAATACATCTAAGAATAATTCAATGAACACATGTGTACCTCCCATTCAATTTATAAAACAGAAAATTATCAAAACCTTTTAAACTCTCCTTGGTATTTCTTTACACATTTCCTTTCCTCCCACCCGCAGTTAATCAATTTCCTGTGTTTTGTACTAATGCTTACTGTTTGAAATTACTCTTAACTTACATTAATGCATCCTTAAGTGTACATTGCTTTATTCTGCATATTTAACCATTAAATATATAGAATCCAATGTACCTTTTCTGTTATATCTGAGACTTGTTTCCTTTTCTCAATATTATTATTTTAATATCCACTCATATCAGTAGGATATCTGTAATTATTTTATTCACACTGCTATATAGAATTCCATTATATGAATAGACCTCAATTTATTCATACATTCTGTAAAATGGATACTACATTAGGGTAATTTATAGTATTTTGATTTTGAAAACAATATTAAATTTTTTTTATGTGTACCTAGTATAGTCAAGCAATCATTGCTCTATTTGCCCAGTAATGGGATTTCTGGATCATAGTGTATAAATACCTGCAACTTTAATGGTTAATTCCAAAGTATATTCTAAATTGAATCTAATAGTTTATATTCTCAACACCATATCTCTGTCAAATCTTGATACTCTGTTTTAGCTGTTTATTATTATTATTTGCTTTTTGACAACATGTATAATACTGCCCTGTGGATTTCATTTGCATTTCTCAGATAATTATTGCGAATGATCATCTTCCTCAAAGTTTTTCCTCCATTTATGATACCTATTTTGTGAAATGCCCATTTAAATTTTTTCAGCATTTTTGGATTATGCTGTTTTTCTGTTTTTAGTGTTAAGTAGGAGTTATTAATATGTTCCAGATAATAAATGCTTTTTTTTTCTTGTATGTGTAAAAATTTTCACGACAAATTGTTGTTTATCTTCTAACATCTCTTAAAGTGTTTTTAATGAACAGATGGTGTGACTTTTAACATTTTAAGATTTTCCTTTAAGGTGCATTCCTTTCTGTCTTAAAAAATACTCCCTTACTTAAGGATAAAAAAGATATCCTTGGGGGATTGATCCAAGATGGCGGTTTAGGAACAGGCGGGGATTGCAGCTCCCAGTGAAAGCGCAGAGGGTGAGTGGACACCGCATTTTTATTGCCCACAGACTACGAAATTCCCAGACGGAGGAGCTCCACAGGTCACCAGAGAGGCTGTTTCGGCCAGCGCGGCTGTGCCAGCCGGCGCCGCTGCTTTGCCCCGCGCAGCTGCTTTGTCAGCGCCCTGGAGCAGCGGTTCTCCGTACAAAATACACCAGTCCAGGTGCCCTTTTGGCTGATGATTGGAGCCACGGGAAGTCGCCCATTCGTCTGTTTAAAAAGGGGACTGAGCAGGGAACCAGGACAGTAGATTCCAGGGCAACAACAACAACAACAAAAAAGCGCCACAAACCTCAGTGCCACTGTTTAAGCCAGTGCAGTGAGTGGCCACAGGGGAAAACAAACAGACCCCAGCACCTCTTCAACAGGCGACTGGAACACCAACTTAAAAAAGGCTCTGAGGCAGGTAGCCAGGCGATCAGCCTCAGCTGGTCCCACTCCCAGAAAAGAACAGCAATCAGAAACTCTGGATTGAGAGTTTCACAGCAAGCGCAGCTGAACCTGGGATGGTCCAGCTCTGTGGGGGAGGGGCGTCCGCCATACCGAGGCAGCCCGCCATTGCCAAGGCAACCTGCCATTGCTGAGGCAGCCTGCCGTTGCCAAGGCAACCCACCACTGCAGAGAGACTCCACCTCAACAGAGGTGGGCCACCATCGCCAAAGCAGTTCTAACTACACCCATATAAACAGGACTGCAGGGAAGTTCACTCAGCAGCTGGGCGGAGCCCACAGCAGCTCAGCAAAGCCTCTACAGGCAGACAGTGACTAGGCTGCCTCCTTGCTGGGCAGGGCAGGTCTGAAGATAAAAAAAAGAAGGCAGGAGCATAACGGAAACTCATAAATAAAGCCCTAAATCCCTGGGACAGGGCACCTGGGAACAAAAAGCAGTTTATGAGTTCTGCTGCAGCAGACCTAAACGTACCTACCCAGCAGCTCTGAATGAACAACAGAGCTCACAGCTCACCATTTGAGCTCCTATAAATAAGAGACCGTCTCCTCAAGCAGCTCCCTGACCCCTATATATATAAAGAGACACCTCATAAAGGAGAGATCAGATCGACACTAGGCGGGTATCCTTCTGGGACAAAGACAGCAGAAGAAGAAAACTGGTAACAACCCTTACTGTTCAGCAGCTGCTGCAGGTGGACCCCAGGCAAGCAGGGCCTGGAGTGAACCTCAGCAGATCTACAGCAGAGGGGCCAGACTGTCAGAAGGAAAACCAAAAAACAGAAATAACCTCATCATCAACAAACAGAACATCAATCTGAAAGATTTGAGACCCAATCTGAAAGCCAGCAACTACAAAGTCAACAGGTGGACAAATCCTTAAAGATGGGAAGAAACCGGCGCAAAAAGGATGAAAACACCCGAAACCAGAACATCTCTCCTCCTAAAAGGGATCACAACTCCTCACCAGCAAGGGAACAAGGTTGGAGGGAGAACGAGTGTGATGAAATGACAGAATCAGACTTCAGAAGGTGGGTAGTAAGAAACTTCTGTGAACTTAAACAACATGTTCTAACCCAATGCAAAGAAACTAAGAACCTTGAAAAAAGATTTGATGAAATGCTAATGAGAATGGACAAAATAGAAAGGAATATAAGTGAATTGATGGAGCTGAAAAACACAACACGAGAACTTCGCGAAGCATGCACAAGTATCAACAGCCGAATTGACCAAGCAGAAGAAAGGATATCAGAGGTGGAAGATCAACTCAATGGAATAAAACGGGAAGGCAAGACTGGAGAAAAAAGGGTAAAAAGGAATGAACAAAATCTCCAAGAAATGTGGGACTATGTGAAAAGACCTATTCTACATTTGATAGACATACCTGAATGCGACGAAGAGAATCAATCCAAGCTGGAAAATACTCTTCAGGATATTATCCAGGAAAACTTCCCCAACCTAGCAAGGCAGGCAAATATTCAAGTCCAGGAAATACAGAGAACACCACAAAGATATTCATCAAGAAAAGCAACCTCAAGGCACATAATCGTCAGATTCACCAGGGTTGAAATGAAGGAGAAAATACTAAGGGCAGCCAGAGAGAAAGGTCGGGTTACCCACAAATGGAAGCCCATCAGACTCACAGCAGATCTCTCAGCAGAAACCCTACCAGCCAGAAGAGAGTAGGGGCCAATATTCAACATCCTTAAAGAAAAGAACTTTCAACCCAGAATCTCCTATCCAGCCAAACTAAGCTTCATAAGTGAAGGAAAAATAAAATCCTTTGGGAACATGCAAGTACTCAGAGATTTCGTCACCACCAGGCCAGCTCTACAAGAGCTCCTGAAAGAGGCTCTACACATATAAAGGAACAACAAGTACCAGCTCAACTAAAGGGCAAAACACCCAGCTAGCACCAAAATGGCAGTGTCAAATTCGCACATAACAATATTAATCCTCAATGTAAATGGACTAAATGCCCCAATCAAAAGACACAGACTGGCAAATTGGATAAAAAGACAAAACACATCAGTGTGCTGTATTCAGGAAACCCATCTCACATGCAAGGATACACAAAGGCTCAAAATAAACGGATGGAGGAAGATTTACCAAGAAAATTGAGACCAAAAAAAAGCAGGAGTTGGCAATTCTCGTCTCTGATAAATTAGACTTTAAAGCAACAAAGATCATAAGAGACAAAGAGGGAAATTACATAATGGTAAAAGGATCAATGCAACAAGAAGAGCTAACGATCCTAAATATATACGCACCCAACACAGGAGCACCCAGATACATAAGGCAAGCTCTTAATGACTTAAAAAGAGACTTAGACTCCCACACAATTATAGTGGGAGACTTTAATACCCCATTGTCAATATTAGACAGATCAACCAGACTGAAAATTAACAAGGATATCCAGGACTTGAACTCAGACCTGGACCAAGCAAACCTAATAGACATTTACAGAACTCTCCACCCCAAATCCACAGAATATACATTCTTCTCAGCACCACATCACACCTACTCTAAAACTGACCACATAATTGGGAGTAAATCGCTCCTCAGCAAATGCAAAAGAACAGAAATCGTAACAAACAGTCTCTCAGACCACAGTGCAATCAAGTTAGAACTCAGAATTCAAAAACTAACCCAGAACTGCACAGCTTCATGGAAACTGAACAACTTGCTCTTGAATGTTGACTGGATAAACAATGAAATGAAGACAGAAATAAAGACGTTCTTCGAAATCAAGGAGAATGAAGACACAACATACCAGAATCTCTGGGACACATTTAAAGCAGCCTGTAGAGGAAAATATATAGCAATAAGTTTCCACATGAGAAGCAAGGAGAGATCAAAAACTGACACCCTATTGTCAAAACTGAAAGAGCTAGAGGAGCAAGATAAAAAAATCTCAAAGTCTAGCAGAAGACAAGAAATAGCTAAGATCAGAGCAGAACTGAAGGAGATAGAGGCACAAAAAAACCCTTTAAAAAATCAATAAATCCAGGAGCTGGTTTTTTGAAAAGATCAACAAAATAGACAGACCACTAGCCAGATCAATAAAAAAGAAAAGAGAGAATAACCAAATTGATGCAATGAAAAATGATAAAGGGGATATCACCACAGATTCCACAGAAATTCAAACCATCATCAGAGATTATTACAAACAACTCTATGCACATAAACTAATAAACCTGGAAGAAATGGATAAATTCCTGGACACTTGCCTCCTCCCAAGCCTAAACCAGAAAGAAGCTGAAACCCTGAACAGACCCATAACAAGGTCTGAAGTTGAGGCAGCAGTTAAGAGCTCACCACCCAAAAAAAGCCCAGGTCCAGATGGGTTCACAGCCGAATTCTACCAGACATACAAAGAGGAGCTGGTACCATTCCTTCTGAAACTATTCCAAACAATACAAAAAGAGGGAATTCTTCCCAAATCATTTTATGAGACCACCATCATCCTGATTCCAAACCCGGCAGAGACTCAACAAGAAAAGAAAACTTCTGGCCAATATCCATGATGAACATAGATGCAAAAATCTTCAATAAAATACTGACAAGCCGATTGCAGCAGCACATCAAAAAGCTTATCCACCATGATCAAGTAGGCTTCATCCCGGGGATGCAAGGCTGCTTCAACATACGCAAGGCTATAAACGTAATTCACCACATAAACAGAACCAAAGACAAAAACCACATGATTATCTCAACTGATGCAGAGAAGGCCTTTGACAAAATTCAACAGCCCTTTATGCTAAAAACCCTCAATAAGCTAGGTATTGATGGAACGTATCTCAAAATAATAAAAGTTATTTATGACAAACCAACAGTCAATATCATACTGAATGGGCAAAAACTGGAAGCATTCCCTGTGAAATGTGGCACTAGACAAGGATGCCCTCTGTCACCACTGCTATTCAATATAGTATTAGAAGTTCTAGCCAGAGCAATCAGGCAAGAAAAAGAAATAAAGGGCATTCAAATAGGAAAGGAGGAAGTCACATTGTCTCTATTTCCAGACGACATGATTGTATATCCAGAAGACCCCATCGTCTCAGCCCCAAATCTCCTGAAACTGATAAGCAACTTCAGCAAAGTCTCAGGATACAAAATCAATGTGCAAAAATAACATGCATTCCTATACACCAATAACAGACTTAAAAAGAGCCAAATCAAGAACAAACTTCCATTCACAATTGCCACAAAGAGAATAAAATACCTAGGAATACAACTAACAAGGAACGTAAAGGACCTCTTCAAGGAGAACTACAAGCCACTGCTCAACAAAATAAGAGAGGACACAAACAGATGGAGAAACATTCCATGTTCATGGTTAGGAAGAATCAATATCATGAAAATGGCCATACTGCCCAAAGTAATTTACAGATTCAATGCTATTCCCATCAAGCTACTAATGACCTTCTTTGCAGAACTGGAAAAAACCACCTTAAACTTCATATGGAACCAAAAGAGAGCCCGCATAGCCAAGTCAATTCTAAGCAAAAAGAACAAAGTGGGAGGCATCACACTACCGGACTTCAAACTATACTACAATGCACAGTAATCAAAACAGCATGGTACTGGTACCAAAACAGAGATATAGACCAATAGAACAGAACAGAGGTCTTGGAGGCAACACAATATATCTACAACCATCTGATCTTTGACAAACCAGACAAAAACAAGCAATGGGGAAAGGATTCCCTGTTCAATAAATGGTGTTGGGAAAGCTGGCTAGCCATGTGCAGAAAGCAGGAACTGGACCCCTTCCTGACACCTTACACTAAAATTAACTCCAGATGGATTAAAGACTTAAACATAAGACCTAACACCATAAAAACCCTAGAAGAAAATCTAGGCAAAACCATTCAGGACATAGGTGTAGGCAAGGACTTCATGACCAAAACACCAAAAGCATTGACAACAAAAGCCAAAATAGACAAATGGGACCTAATCAAACTCCACAGCTTCTGCACAGCAAAAGAAACAGTCATTAGAGTGAATCGGCAACCAACAGAATGGGAAAAAATTGTTGCAGTTTACCTATCTGACAAAGGGCTGATATCCAGAATTTACAAAGAACTAAAACAGATTTGCAAGAAAAAAACAAGCCCATTCAAAAGTAGGCAAAGGATATGAACAGACATTTTACAAAAGAAGACATACATGAGGCCAACAAACATATGAAAAAATGCTCATCATCACTGGTCAACAGAGAAATGCAAATCAAAACAACATTGAGATACCATCTCACGCCAGTTAGAATGGCGATCATTAAAAAATCTGAAGACAACAGATGCTGGAGAGGATGTGGAGAAATAGGAACACTTTTGCACTGTTGGTGGGAGTGTAAATTAGTTCAACTATTGTGGAAGACAGTGTGGCGATTCCTCAAGGACATAGAAATAGAAATTCCATTTGACCCAGCAATCTCATTACTGGGTATATATCCAAAGGATTACAAATCGTTCTACTATAAGGACACGTGCACACGAATGTTCATTGCAGCACTGCTTACAATAGCAAAGACCTGGAACCAACCCAAATGCCCATCGACGATGGACTGGATAGGGAAAATGGGGCACATATACACCATGGAATATTATGCAGCCATCAAAAACGATGAGTTTGTGTCCTTTGTAGGGACATGGATGAACCTGGAAACCATTATTCTCAGCAAACTGACAGAAGAGCAGAAGATCAAACGCTGCATGTTCTCACTCATAGGCGGGTGTTGAACAATAAGAACACATGGACACAGGGAGGGGAGCACTACACACTGGGGTCAGTTGGGGGGAAATAAGGGAGGGAAGGTGGGGGGTGGGGAGCTGGGGAGAGATAGCAAGGGGAGAAATGCCAGAGGTAGGTGATGGGGATGAAGGCAGCAAATCACACTGCCATGTGTGTACCTATGCAACAATTTTGCATGTTCTTCACATGTACCCCAAAACCTAACATGCAATAAAATAAATAAATATGAAAAAAATAAAAAAGATATCCTCATATTTTATTCTCAACGTTTAAAATGTACCTTGAATTTTAAAACCTATAATTCACACATAATTAAATTTGACTATCAATCAAGGTAAGGATCAAATTTCATTCTGTTTTTGTATTGATAAATTATTATGTCAGCTCCAAATATCAAGTGACCAATCCACACAGCTGCAATCTGCAATGTCACTTCTCTCATATAGAAAAGGCTTTATATTCTATTCCATCTATCTGTACTTTATATTTTATTCCATCTATCTACTTGACAATATTATGTCAATGGCATTTGGTCTTAATAACTCTAGTTTTGTAATGTCTTTATCTATGGTAAGATAAATAACTTTGTTACTTTCTGGGAATATCTTGGTCACTTTTGCCCAGCACTTGGTCACAGAGCAATTAGAATGATCTCATTGTCACGCACACACACACACTCACACCCCTATAGATTTTGATTAGAATTACACTAAAGATAGATTACATAGATTAAATCAAGAGTTGGAAGACAATTACTCACAGGCCAAGTCTGGCCTGCTGTCTCTTTGACTCACTTTGTAAACAAAGTTTTATTGGAACACAGCCACATCAATTTCTTTACCTATTGTCAACAGCTGTTTTCAAGATACAGAAGAGTTGAGAAGGTGTGATAGCAATCCTGTGGCCTGCAGAGAATATAATATTTGCTATCTTGCCTTTTATAAAGTTTCCTAACACTTGATACATGTCATTCAGGGAGAATAATTATATTTTTATGACTTTGAACTTTAATATCCAGAACCATGATATATGTGTCATTTGTTGGTTCCACTTAAATACTTCTTAATAAAGATTTATAGTTTTTCGCTATAGAGGGCTTTTATATATTTTGTTAGATTTATTCCCACGTACTTTATGTTTCCTAACAATTGTAAATTGAATCATTTTGAAATCATGATTTCCAATTATTTATTGCTGTTGAATAAAACTGCAATTGTTTGCATAATTATATGCAACAATTTCATTATACCAATCATGATATAATTATGTATAATGATTTTATTGCTAGAGAATTTGCTACACTGATTTATTAATAGTATAAGTTATCTATATACTCCTTGCATTTTATAAGTTCACAATCGTATCAACTGTGATTAATGATTATTCTGTTTCTTCTTTTCGAATCAGCAAACAATTGTTCTTTTTCTTGTCTTAGTACACAAGCTAGAATCTTCAGAAAAACATGGAATGCAAGTAGTGATACTGAGCAAGTATATTGTTTCTCTCTTAAAAGGAAATGTTTTAAATTTTTAATATTACCTTATTTGTGTGGTAGTTTTTCTGCGCATATTACTAACAGATTAAGGACTTCCCTTTAAGAGTCCATTTGCAACGAATTTTTATCATAAATGAATGTAAAAATTTAACAAAAACATGTTTTGTGTCTGTTAAAATTATATTAATTCTTTTCTTTATTAATAAAGATAATGAGTGTGTGTGTGTTTGTATATTTTCACTGATTTTATTTTTTTTCTCTCCACTAGATTTGAAAGTATAGGACTTTCATATAATCTTTTAGTAGATACCCTAGGCATTTTATCATCTATGGTTATCTTAAAATGGTTTAAAATTTATCAATGTTTTAATACACCTCCTCAAAACTATAAAGAATGTAGAATATTTTAATATTGATTAACTCCCATTTTCATTTGTCTGCTGTTGTTAGAATTAAAATACTGGAAAACTTACTGTGTCATTGTATTAGTCCTTTCTCATACTACTATAAAGTATTGCCTCGGACTGGGTAATTTATGGAGGAAAGAAATTTAAATTGACTCACAGTTTCACAGGGCTGAGAAGGCCTAAGGAAACTTACAAGGATGGGGAAGCAGACACATCTTTCTTCACATGGTGGCAGGAGAGAGAAGTGGCAAGCAAAGGGGGCAAAGCCCCCTGTAAAATTATCAGATCTCAGGAGAACTCACTAATTATCATGAGAACATCTCCAATGATTCAATTACCTCCCACTGGGTCTCTTCCACAACACGTGGTGATGATGGGAACAACAATTCTAGATGAGATTTTGATAAGGATAGACCCAAACCATATCAGTCATCACAGATTAAGGCATTGTCATTAATATTTTGACACATGGTGTTTGATTATATTTATCCACAACTAGAACAATTATTTACTCATAATTTATTTTTGCATTTTCTTTCTTCCTAAAGACCATATTTCAGAAGACGTTTTATTGAGAGTATTTTAGTAATATATTCAGTTTTTGTTATTGTTTAAAGGGTCCTTATATTGCCATTATTTCTAAAAGACTATGTCACTGTTTAGAAAATCCTAGTTGACAGGCATTTAACTCTCAATATTTTCAAAATACCATTATTTGCTGTATCTGGCTTCCACTGTTAATGTGGAACAATTAAGCACCAATCTAATTTATCTCTGTTCTCTATAGTTTTTAGAAATTAAAAAAAAAATGTATATCCTTCAATTTCAGTATTACATGCCCAGGTGGTAATGTACTTTTAATTACTTATTTTACTTGAAATTCACTTCTTAAATTTAATGATTATTGGACTGTTAATTCTAAAAATTTAGAATCAGACAGTATGTTCTAAATATTGCCTTAATACTGTATCTCACCTCTTTTCTCCAGTTTTGTAACATCTTTTCACCAAATCTATCTTGTTGAGTTATTGCTTGACTTTTCTTGATACTCTGAGCTGCATTCTGGGGAATGTGTTCAGATCTATATTTGAATTCTCCAAAAATGTTCTATTCAGCACTGTCTAAATATTTAGTTTTCAAACTTAAGAAACCTAGTGGCACTGATTTTCTCTGAGGTGCCACATTTGTCTCATAGGGGCACCAATGAATATTTCAGGTGTTTGAGGGAACCACAGCAAAACTGTGTAGTGAGTTAAAATTGTGCTACTACCTAGAGTGAGCTCACAGTTTCAACATCTCTTTGACTGAAGCCACGCCTTTGCAATAGTTGTGATCAAAAACAAATGTCATGCACAATCAATGTGAAACAAAAAATAAGCCTGGTTATTTTTAATCTAAATCAACAGTTTGAAAAGTTATACAGTGACCAATAGGTAGACATATGTCATTAATAAACAATGATTATTTAAGAAATAATTATTGCTTATTTATTTATTTATTTTGAGACAGAGTCTCACTGTTGCCAGGCGCCAGGCTGGAGTGCAATGGCGCGATCCTGACTCACTGCAAACTCCGCCTCCTGGATTCAAGCAATTCTCCTGCCTCAGCTTCCTGAGTAGCTGGGATTACAGGCACGCACCACCATGCCCATCTAATTTTTGTATCTTTTTTATTAGAGACGGGGTTTCACCATGTTGGCTAGGATGGTCTTGATCTCTTGACCTCGTGATCCGCCCGCCTCAGCCTCTCAAAGTGCTGGGATTATAGGCATGAGGCTTATTTATTTTTTAATTTAATTTTTAAAATTAATTTCCAATGGCTACCAGTCTCTCATGACAAATACTCATTAATGTCTAAACCTGGCTATTTAATAGATTATTTAATAATTTAATACATATAAACTATTTGTGATTTTTTTGGCCTAGAGTTACCTCAAAAAAATTACTGAGACAGTAAGGGCACTGTAAAGTGAGAAAGTTTTGGAGTATCTTATTGAGTTTGCTCTCTACCTTTAGTTTTCAATCATGCTTTTTTCTCATCTACATATACTTACTTTGTTTTTGTTTTTCAAAACTGCTTGGTCATTTCATATAGTCTCTTTCTCCCTTCTCATATTCACTCATTATTCTATTATTTATTTATTGATTTATATTGCCTCCCAAGTCTACTGACCCACTTTTTTGAGTGTGGCTGAGATTGCTTTACTGCAAATCAAAGTCTTGGGAATTTTATCAGTGATGGTTGTTTGAAGAGTAGCATAAGTATATTCATCCAAAAATTATTGGTTTTATTCATGCCTAGCTTAAAATAATACTACCGTCTCAAATCTGTGAAATAAATTCTCAACTTGATTTATTTCTTTTTCACACAACACAGGGAGTATGCATCTGGACAAGCCTGGCAAGGAATTGCTTATAGTTAGCATATCTTAAGTCATTATTTTTGTCCACATAGCTTCAAATTTAAGACCAGCCAACTCTTTACTAGTACTCTATAAGGAGGGTCTTTCTTTTCATACATCTCATTCACTCTTCAAATAATTATATAGTCTTTGGAGTTCTGGCCTTATTATATCTTTGGTGGCCTTTAGGTTTGTCTTCATTACCATGCTGATATTGAAAAACACTTATAGCTTTGTCAGAATGGCAATGGACACCTGACTGCTCCACAAAAGAGAATCAAAATAGAGAGTAGATAATCACACTTTGAATAGAACGTCTAAGAGACAACACTGGAATCCAACAGGTGACAGAAACAACCTGAGGCATAAGAGGAGAGAGAGGTGAGTAATTGACCAGAAGTCCAGGCAGCCTCTCCAGTGTAGGGAAAGGGTAAAGTGATAGATCTCTAGCAGACCGTATTTCTACCACAGATTTCTGAAATCCTAGCAATAAGAGACTCCCTCAACCCCAATGGGTCCTGAGACTGGCATAAGGAGCTCACTGGAGTCTATGAGATGGCATTGCTCCAGAGAGTAAGTTCACACTGGGTCCTACATGTGTCCTCAGGAGCAGGTAGCTGCAGCATGGTGACATTTTGAGAGCCCAGCCCCCACCAGACTACTTCTTTTCCTAGGCCCCAAACCCGCTGCATCTCCAAATCTCTGGAGCCCACTGACATGCCCCTGTGTCCACCAAGAAAGCTGCAGTGCTGAGAGACACTGACTGAATCCAGTATAGTTGCAGGGTCCCCAGCACTCTAGCCCACACAGTTTTCTGCATGGCAAGGAAAGGGCAGTGCAGTACACTGGGGAGAGGGCCAAAGCATTCACTTCCCAGAGACTGAAACCTGCCTGCCTGGGGCCACTGACAGTGAAAGCAACCCTGTGTCCTTCAGCAGAAGGGCTTCTGTGTACTTGCATGTAGCCTGATGACTGGTTCTCTTCAGCAGCCATTGCAGCCACTGCTGCCACCAGGGTCCAAAGTGTGCATACCCCAGAGCCTGAAACCCACTGCCTGGGGAGGCTACCACAGATGGCAACACTGCCCCAACTCCCAGCAGTAGGGCTGCCATGCACAAACACACATCCTGAGAACTGCCTTTCCCCACTCACTGAAACAACTGCCACCACTACCCAAGCACCCCAGCTGCTAGAACCTGGGGACAGCCCCGCCCTCACACCACATCCTGTCCCTATGCACACCACCAGAGGACAAGAGAACAGTCCTGTGCGACCACCCTTCCCAGTGTCTGAGCATGCTGCCTAGAGATTCTGAGATTGCTCTGCAACATCAGGTAGTACACACACACACACACACACACACACACACACACCACCAGGCATCCTTATAACAACAGCCTACCATGGCTAACAAGCTTTCCAGAGGCCTGGGGTTTGCCCTGCCCTGCCCATCACAGCCTATGTCTGTGTACACCATCAAGGGAATCTAAAAATAAGTCTGCCTTGCTGACACTGTGCTCAGTGCCAAAAAAGGCCACTTGGGTCAAAACTGTGTATACCACCAGGGTCCTCACAACAGGCTCAGAAAATCAGCTGCCAGTGTCTAAGCATGCCATGCAGAAGTCTGGGGATCACTCCACACCATCCATCACTACTGGCACTGAGCACTCCTCCTGGGGTCCTCAAGATGTGCTCAGCCAGCCTGCCACCACCACCACTGTTAGCAACCACTTATACGTATCATCTAGGGGTTTAGTGTCGGGCCTTCCCTGCCCCATTGCAGCCAACTCTGACAACAGCAAGTGCTAACTAGAAGTCCAAGGCTTGTCTTGCTATTGCTACTACCATTGTCAACACCATGCATGCTGCTCAGGAACCTGAGGACTAGCCCACCCACCTAGCCAACTGTTGCCATACCCTGTACCTGAGCAAGCGATCTGTAGGCCTAAGAATTACCCTTCCTGGACTTGCTAACACTGTTTCCCACATATGCCACCAAAGGGCCCAAGGACAGGCACACCTGGCATGATGCTACCACCATTGGGCCCTGACCACTGGCCTACCTGGTGTCTGGTTCCCAGCTAAACCTTATGATAGCCTCCAAAATAGCCACAGCCTAAGACACTGAGGAAATCACAAAACCACGATGATATTTATGCTGAAGATCTTATGTGAAGATTACACTACTGCACACATCCAGAATCAAAGTTAAATTGCCCTAGCAAGCCAACACCATAAATTTATCTTCAGGAAAAAGTAGTTTCCTAAAAAAGCCAAACTAAAAACTTAGAAAAAGTGACTCTTAAACCTGATATGCAGATATCAATGAAAGGATACAAGAAAACTGAAAAGGAAAAAAAGAGAAAAAAAAAATATCCAAAATAATAGAATTATTTTTCAGCACAGATTCCAAAGAAAAACTAATTTAGGTAAATCCCGAAGAAAAATTAAAAATGATATTAAAGAATTTCAGTGACCTGCAAGAGAATACAGAAAAACAATACAAAGAAATAAAAAAAACCACACAAAACAATTTAGGATAAATGAAAAATTCACTAAAGAGATCAATATCATTTAAAAAAACAAAGAGAAATTTTGGAACTAAAGAATTCAATAAATGAAATAATAAGACACAATTGAGAGCTTCAACAATACAATAGATAAAACAGAAAAAAAGAATTTCAGAACTTGAAGACAGGTATATTGAAATAGCCTAGTAAGAAAAAAGAATTTTTTTAAAAACTACAAAAAGCCTGAATAATGTATGAAACATCATGAAGTGACTAAATTTCTGAATTTTGAGAGTTCCTGAAAGTAAAGTGCAAAGACACAGAAAACTTATATGACAAAATAATACCTGAACATTTTCTACTTTATAAAGAGATTTAGACATCTACATACAGGAAGATTAGATACTCCAAAATAGATAAAATAGTAAAGGTCTTCTCCAGGGAATATGGCAATCATGCTGTCAAATGTCAATAACAATGAGATAAATCAAAAACAGCAAGGAAAAAGTGTGTAGTCACACATAAAGGAAACTCCATCAGATGAACAGCAGATTTCTCAGCAGAAACTTTGTAAGCCAGAAGAAAACGAGATGATATGTTCAAAGTGCTGAAAGGAAAACACTCTGTAAGCAAAGGATACTATACCCAGCAAAGTTATTCTTTATAATTGAAGGAGAACCACTTTCCTGGACAAGCAAAAATTGAGGGAATTCATTGTCACTAGACTGGTTCCACAAGAAATTCTCAAGAGATTATTAAACCTAGAACAAAACGATAAAATCTACCATCATGAAAACACACTGGAGTATATAACTCACTGGTAGAGGAAATGAACATATGAAGGAGAAAAAAAGCTATGTTAGCAGTATGGAAAACCACTAAATCATAAAGATAAAAAATAAAGGACAAAGAATATAGAAGACAATCAGAAAATAATTGTATTTAAGCTGCACGTTAGACCAAATGAATTTAACAGATATTTACAGAACATATTATTCAATAGCTACAGAACACCCATTCTTTCATTAGCACATGGAATATTATCCAAGATAGAATATATGTTAGGCCACAAAACAAGCCTCAACAAATTTAAATACCTGACATCAAAATCATGTCAGGTATTTTCTCTGAGCACAGTGAAATAAAACTAGAAATTAGTAACAAGATAAATTTTGCAAACTGTACAAATACATAAAAATTAATCAACATGCTCCTGAAAGACCACCTGGTCAATAAAGAAGAAATAAATTTTTAAAATGTCTCGCACTAGTTAAATGAAAACACAACATACCAAAACCTATGGGATACAGCAAAAGCAGTGCCAACAGGAAACTCTCATACAGTATTGTTGGAAACATAAATAAGTATAACCACTATGGATAGTTCTTTAAAAACTAGAAATAGAATTATCATACAATCTAGCAATCTCCCTAATAGATATTTACCCAAAGGAAAGGAAATTAGTATAACAAAGGAATACATGCACCTTATTTTTACTGCAGCACTATTTACAATATTGAAGGTATGGAATCAACCTAAGTGTCCATCAGTGGATAAGTGGATAAAGAAAAATGTGGTATATTTATACAATGAAATACTGTACTGCCATAAAAAAGAATGAAATCATGTCATCTGCAGCAACATGGATGTAACTGGTGGTCATTATTCTAAGTGAAATAAGCCAGACACAGAAAGAGAACTATTGAATGTTCTCACTCATAGGTGGGAGCTAAAAAAGTTGTTCTCATGGATAGATAGTAGGATGATAGTTACCAGAGGCTAGGAAGGATGTGAGTGTGTATGCAGGGTGGCAGGAGGAAGAGATGAAGGGAGATTGGTTAATGGGTACAAACATAAAACTAGACAGAAGGAATAGGTTCTATAGTTCAAAAGTAGAATAGGGTGACTATAGTTAACAACAATGTATTGTTTATTTCAAATAGCCAGGATTGAGGATTTAAAATGTTCCCAACATGTAGAAATAATAAATATTCATGATGATTATCCTAACTAGCCTGACTTGACGATTACACATTCTATGCATGTGACAAAAAAATCACATGTTCCCCATAATACATACAAATACGATATCTCAATTAAAAATTAAATTTAAAACAATTAAAGAAGAAACAATAATATAATTTTTTAAAAAATCAAAACTTAAGGTAGGTGGAAATACGTTAAACCTTCAAAACACTCACCAACCTCATTCCTTTGGATTTCTGCTTTTATTATTTTGAACAATGAAGAATCCCGTATAATCATAACTTAAAAATGCATTTAAAATATTTTTAACTGGCTTTTCATGAGAGGGTGTTCATTTTATTAATTCACGTGGGTCACTATACTTCACGCTGGGGAAGTTGCCTTTTTCTTGAATAAAGAATGCTAATAATATTTAGATTCTCTTTGATTATCTTCACTTTCTACATGAGAGTAGACAAAATTCCCTCCTGCTTTTCAAACATTTCCATGTACATTACTTCTTTTTTTTTTTTTTTTTTTTTTTTTTGAGACGGAGTCTCACTCTTGTTACCCAGGCTGGAGTGCAATGGCGCGATCTTGGCTCACCGCAACCTCCGCCTACTGGGCTCAGGCAATTCTCCTGCCTCAGCCTCCTGAGTAGCTGGGATTACAGGCACATGCCACCATGCCCAGCTAATTTTTTGTATTTTTAGTAGAGACGGGGTTTCACCATGTTGACCAGGATGGTCTCGATCTCTTGACCTCGTGATCCACCCGCCTCGGCCTCCCAAAGTGCTGGGATTACAGGCTTGAGCCACCGCGCCCGGCCTCCATGTACATTACTTCTATTCACATTTCAGAGTCTGATAGATATGCATTTGATGGCACTCCTGGGCCAATGCTCTCTGGCCACCCCAGGAAGCAATTTCATGAAGTAGTGACAATTGCGTGTTCACATTGGTATACCCTGGATTTCTAAGCTAATGATAGGAAATGGTGAAAGCCAAGCTTCTTCTTGTCTAAATCAACCAGTGATCATTTCTTAATTACGTCCTATCTTACTCTTTCTTCAGTTAGCGGAAACCTTCAACACTGGCAAAATGTCGTGATTTTGTACTTTTAATACTATGATAATTCCATTCCCTTTTTATTTGGGGTGAGGGTCTACCATAAAGACGTCTGAAAAAGAATTCTATAGAGTACCCATAAACCTGACTCAGCATAAATTCATGAATCTTTAAATGCCAGTAAATTGGGCCAACTGAGACCTGACATTGTTTTCTTAGGACATTTTTCTTTGGTCAAGAGTTTGGGTCTTGTGAATAGTTGGTGCTGACAGGAAATGTTCAGGCACCATGCAATAGAATATAAGTCTTTGATCAAAATTCTCTCCGCATATACTGAGCCAGAGCATGAAAGAGATAACCTCAGACATTTTATTTCTTCCTGTTAACACTGCAACTGGTTTGTCCACCTAATGAGACACTACCTGCTGCAGAATTAGGGTCCACAAGAGTGTCCTAAGCCCCTATGGCAATAAGGCTGTGACACATCAATTGGCAATTAATTTTAGCTTCCCCCAGACAGCAGAGCTCAACTTAATATAAAATAATTGGGGTGCATTGAATACATCTTATTGTTGTAACTTTTGTATAGGAAATAATCATGGGAGTTATTATTTAATGCAGACTTTTTCCAAATTGCTACTGAAAAATACCATATTCCACCCACCCCCACCTCCCCATATAGGATAATGTTCATTAAAAGGGCTGCATTTTTAAAATTTTTTATTTTTATTTTTATTTTTATCTTTTTGAGACAGAGTTTCGCTCTTGTTACCCAGGCTGGAGTGCAATGGCGCGATCTCGGCTCACCGCAACCTCCGCCTCCTGGGTTCAGGCAATTCTCCTGCCTCAGCCTCCTGAGTAGCTGGGATTACAGGCACGCGCCACCATGCCCAGCTAATGTTTTGTATTTTTAGTAGAGACGGGGTTTCACCATGTTGACCAGGATGGTCTCGATCTCTTGACCTCGTGATCCACCTGCCTCGGCCTCCCAAAGTGCTGGGATTACAGGCGTGAGCCACCGTGCCCGGCCTGGCATTTTTAAAATTAAGGAGAAATAAGAAAATAATTTACTTAAAGGCTAGGTTTGAGGAAAAAATAGAACCTTGGCAATATAATGTTTTAAGGTGTTACCTGTGTACAGAAAGATATTCAAATTGAAAAAAAAAAAGCCCTGTCTATAAGAAAAGGCCAAACTAGACAAATATATTTTAAGCAGATTGAGTCCAAAACAATGGCAAAGAGCTATACTATAGTGAGAAAGCTGCCATGTACCTGGAGGATAAGATTTAACCCACAGTATTACCATACTTGTGGTATATTGTAAAATCACTGAGGATTAGAATCTAATGCCCATTTTTAGAGGATGAAACTGGGGCCCATAGAGGTTATATGTTTTGCCCAGTTTTCTCATCGCACCTCAAGGCACTTTAAAGAATGATTGTCTTTCATCCCCGTACCAGACACTAAGATGATCCTGGTTAAGATGTCTGTTTGGCTTAGTTGTTTATATTGCTTATGATGAATGGTGAAGATATTAGCTTGCTGGCTAATCATGGGCCTGCTTTTTCTAATGAATTCAGTTTGGTACAAAGAAATGTTCTTTTGGGAAGGAAGCCAATGCTGTAGCAGCTAAAGTTAGGTGTGAAATAATGGGATAAACTTTGAAGGCTACATATATATGTTTCCAAATGATATATTTGCTGGAGAAGGCCAGGTGGAAAGGTGTGCAAAGGGGTGGATTACACTGTATTATTTTGCAGTGAGCAAGAAAGTGGCTGATAGTTCCAGTTTCTCAGAAGGAAACATGTGAGGAAGCTGGAGGCCATTATCTTAAGTGAAATAATTCAGAAGCAGAAAATCAAATATCACATGTTCTCACTTACAAGTGGGAGCTAAACACTAGGTACTTGTGGACATACAGAGGAAAATCATAGATTCTGGGGACTCCAAAAGGGAAAAGAATGGGCAGAGGATGAAGGTTTAAAAATTACCTATTGGGTAGAATGGTCACTATTCAGTGATGGCTACCCTAGAAACTCTAACTTTGCCATTACACAAAAAAATATGCATGTTAGAAACTTGCACATATACCGTCCAAATCTATGAAAATAAAAAATTTTTAAAATAATAAAGACTTACGGAAAGACACAATGTCTCAGGCAGCCATGAGAGATTGAATCCCTGTACCTATAGAAAATATCTTTTATATAGAAAGATTTTAGTGGTTAAAAACAGGCAGCTGGTCATGTTTCAGACTTTCTTCCAAAATTTGTGACCACTGGGTAGGCTAGAAAACCATTTCTGAGGAGTTATCTATGCTACAGACACAGTTTAAAGCCTTGCTGCAGAAAACCCTGGTATGCAGGGGTCAAACGTTAGTCATCATGGCAGTTTTGCTTCAAGATGGTGTCACCCTTGCCATGCAACAGTCTGTTTTTCTAAATGTATACAGATCCCATTTTCAAATTAAATCCTTGCTTCAAGGGGATAGTGTGCTCTAAACAAGAAGGTATGTATTGACCACTTAGGGAATACACATGCTATCCCTTTACTTGAGTTCATACTGTTAGCGCCCTTAGGAATCTTATATTCTCATATAATTAATGCTTACTTTTTAATAGGTTTGAATATAATTTAACAGGCTTGATTACGATTTCCCATTTGGAAAAATGAGATAATACATCTAAAATGTTTTAAAGAAAGCTGAGACAGTTGTGTTTTAGTAAGTAAGACTATCAATTTTCAAATAGCTCTACAATATACTGTTTTCTATATTTTTTGTACTTTTGCAGTACTATGCACATGGTAAATGGTCTCGCTTCTTCCTGAGTAGCTAAAGGAAGAATACTCAGATACAAATTCAATGAAGCTAAACAACTAATTTCACCTCATATTCTTACTCCCATTTGTTTTGCTCCAAAGTTATAATAGAACTCTTTCTGTACCTAAGTGCTTTGACAAGGATTCTATCTAAATATTTAGACTAACACACAAACAGCTGGGCTGGAAGCCTTCTTTTCACAGAATTCAATTCCATTTATTTTATTCTCTATAATGACATGATGCAGGAAAGTGCGTTTCAAATGACGGTTATAAGGTGGAAAAGAAACACTACATATATTTTTACTGGGCATGGAGAGGGGGTAAGAGAAATGTTCCCTACACTACTGGCTGCAACTTCCTTTTGTCATTGTATTTTCCTTCAACTTTATTGAGGTATGGTTGACCGCTAAAAATTATATATATTTAAAGTGTAAACATTAATGACTGGATATACATTTTGAAATAGTCAATGCAATCAAGTGAATTAATATATCAATCTTCTCACATAGTTACTGTGTATGTGTGGGGGTGAGGGCCTCTAAGAAAACTGAAGATCTACCCTTTTAGCAAATTTTGAGTATAAAATACAATATTATTAACTATAGTTATATTGTTGTATATTAGATATCCAGAGCTTACTTATCTTACATAAATAAAACTTTTTGACCAACATTTTCACGTATCCCTCTACCCACAGCCCCTAGTAACTTCTATTATACTCTTTATTTTTATGAGTTATGCATTTTTACACTTCACATATAGATAATATCAGGCATATAAATCAGGCAGGATTTTTTTCTGTGTCTGTCTTATTTTACTTAGGATTATGTACTCCACATTCATCTACATTGTCATAAATGGCAGGATTTCCTCCTTCAAGACTGAATAAGTTTCCATTATGTTATATATAACACCATGTTTTCTTTATTCATCCATCTACAGACATTTATGTTGTTTCTGTATTTTGTCTATTGCAAATATCGATAAAATGAACATGACAATGCAAACATCTCTGAGGTACTGGGCTCAAGCAATCCTCCCACCTCAGTCTCCCAAGTAGCTGGGACTACAGGTACACACCACCATCCTGCCTAATTTTTTGTTTGTGTATTTGTTTCTAAAGATAGTGTTTCACCATGTTGCCAAGGATGGTCTTAGACTTCTGGGCTCAAGTGATCTACTGACCTCAGCCTCCCAAAATGCTGGGATTATAGGCATGACCCACTGCATCTGGTCTATATGTCTTCTTCAATTTATTTTATCAATGTATTGTTGTTCTCAGTATAAAGATTTTTTAAAATCTCTTTGCTTAAGTTTATTTCTAGGTATCTTGCTTTACTTTGTAGCCATTGTAAACGGAATTATTTTCTTGATTATTTTTCCAGGTAGTTTGCTATTAGTATATAAAACTGCTACTAATTTCTGTATATAGATTTTGTATCAGCTTTCCTGAATTTATTCACTTGTTCTAATAGGATTTTTTTGTGAAGTCTTTATGGTCTTCATAAGTCTCTATAAGATTATGTCATTTGCAATCAAGGGCAATTGACCTCCTTCCTTCCAATATCGATGCCTTGTATTTCTTTCTCTTGTATAATTGCTCTGGCTAGTACTTCCAGTAGTATATCAAATAGGAGTGGGGTGAAACTGGGGATCCATGTATTGTTCCTCATCACAGAGTAAAAGCTCCTAGCTTTTCCTTTTTCAGTATGATGTTAGCTGTGGTTTTGTCACATATGGCCATGATTGTTTTGAGGTACTAAAACAAGTACCTAATTAGTTGAGGATTTTTATCATAAAGTGATGTCAAATTTTGTCAAATGCTTTTTCTATTTCTATTGAAATAATATAATTTGTTATATTTTATACATACTACAAGGTGTATCATGTTTATTGATTTGTGTATGTTGAATAATTCTTGCATGATTGGAATGAATCCCATTTGTTCATAGTAAATGATTTTTTACTGTGCTGTTCGATTCAGTTTGCTAGTATTATGTTGAAAAATTTTGCATATATGTTTATCAGGGATATTACCTATAGATTTCTTTTTTGTTTTGTTCTTGTCTGGTTTTGAAATCAGGGTAATAATACTAGCATTATAAAATAAGCCTGGAAGCAGTTCCTTCTCTTTAATTTTGTGAAATAGTTTTAGTAGAATTGGCATTTGTTCTTCTTGAAATGTCTGCTAGAATTCAGCAGGAAGGTCATCAGGTCAGATCCTGGGGGTTTCTTTTTGATAGAAGACTTTTATAACTCATTTCACTTTCTCACTCATTATTGGTTTGTTGACATTTTCTTTTTCTTCCTAATTGAATCTTGGTAGGTCATGTGTATCCAGATATTTATTCATTTCTTCTATGTTCTCAAATCTGTAGAGTTGTTCATAATAATCTCCTACCATAATTTATATTTCTGTGATATCAGTTATAATGTCTCCTTTCACATCTCTGATTTTATTTACTTGAGTCTTGTATGTTTTGTTCTTAAGTCTGGCAAAGGGGTTGTCAATTTTGTGTTTCTTTTTTAGAAACAACTTTTTGTTCTGTTCATCTTTTTAAAATTGACTTTTTAGTCTCTGTTGCTTATTTCTTCTCTGAACTCTATTATTTCCTTTCTTCTACCAGTTTTCAGTTTAGTTTGCTTTTGTTTTTCTAGTTCTCTGAGTTGCATGGTTAGTTTATTAGAAACATTTATTCTTTGTTGATGTAGGCATGTTTTGCTCTGAATTTTCCTCTTAGAACTGCTTTTTCTGTGTACCATACATCTTTGCATATGTTTTCATTGTCATATGTCTCAAATAATTTTTTAAATTTTCTTTTAATATACTCACTTATTGGTTATTTAGAAACATGTTGTTTAATTTTCATGTATTTATAAGGCTTCCAAGGTTGCTCTTGTTGTTGATTTCTAGTCTTATTTCTTTTTGTTATAAAAAGATACTTGATATAATCTCTAGCTTCTTCAATTTGTTAAGACATTGTTTTATGATCTAAAATGATTTATCCCACAGATGATTTCATTTGCATTTGAGAAGAATGTGTGTTCTGCAGTTGTTGAATGGAATTTTCTGTAAATGTCGTTTAGATTAATTTGGTCTATGGTTTAATTCCAATGTTTCTTTGTTGATTTTCTGTCCAAATGATCTGACCATTGTTGAAAATGGTGTATTAAGATACCCAAGTAATGTTGTATTGAAGTCTATCTCTCTCTTTACATCTATTAATATTTATATATTGGATGCTCCAATGTTGAGTACATATACTTGTTATGTCTTCTTGTTAGACTGATTTTTTTATCTTATCATTATAAAGTAACTTTTCTGTGTTTTTTACAGCGTTTGACTTAAAGTTCCTTTTATCTGACATGAGTGTGGCTAATCCTGCTCACTTTGGGTTTCTACTTGCATGGAACATATTTTTATACCCTTTTAATTTCAATTTATATTTTTAACCATGAGATAAATCTCATAAGCAGCATACATATGAGTCTTGTTTTACTTTTTTATAAAAAAATGCAATTAGCAGTGGCACCAGTGTCCAAGGATCAGGCTCCCACTACAGCAGTGGCACAAGTTGCAAGGCTCAGCTGCTCCCAGAGCAGCCACAGAGCTGGGGTCAGAAGCATGGGTGTGCATGGAGTGAGCCATGCCCAAGTATGTTTGTGGCAGTGGCAGAAGGTCAGGGGCGCTGGTGGCTTCAGCCTGGACTGGCACAGCAGTATCTCCTTCTCTTGTTTGTAGGGCAAAGGGGTTTGTGACAGCTGTAATAACTATTGAGGTTCTCAGCAATAAAGGATGCTGTGGTCCCCAGTGACACCAACTGTGTGGATGATACTAATAGCCCCTGACCTTCTTTAATGTTCCTAGCCATCCCTAAACACATGGGCTATGCCAATATACCCAGTGATCTAGACGATGTAAAACCAAAGCAGATCCTTGGGTTCAGGTGCCGAAAGGCTCAGCAAGCTGGTTGCTCACCTTGCTCTCCTATTTCCCATGAGGAAAATTCATGGCCTGGGGAGGTCCCTCTCAGTGCTG
The DNA here is from genome assembly GCF_009761245.1 of Sapajus apella. Lineage (NCBI taxonomy): Eukaryota > Metazoa > Chordata > Mammalia > Primates > Cebidae > Sapajus > Sapajus apella. The sequence continues at coordinate 13,684,192 of NW_022436973.1, read as the reverse complement.
AGATATGCCATCTTAGAAGTGGGGTGATGGAAACAAACTAAAATTGTTCTTACTACACTTTCTGTACGGTTGTTCCCCATTTTCTTTGTTCCACTGTATTCCTGCGTCTTTTTAACTGGACTCCCAAACTTTTAGAGCTATTTGTGCTCATGGGTATGTGTCTAATTATTTTCTGTGGGGGCAAGGTAAAGGCTGGGATCTCCTACTCTGCCATCTTGCTGATGCTACTCCTGACATTGCTTTTTAAATTTCCTGAACAATGCCAACAATAATTTTCTCAATACTTCAAGGTTCATTCATGTTCTGCCTCCTTGATACAGCCTTACCTGATTACTTTAGCATTTGCTTCTCTTCTAATTCTTTGAGCTCTCTTACTAGAACAAAAAACCTGTGCCAACCATTTCATTAGTTAATTATAAATCAAGTTCTGTGTTTTATATCCTTTTTAAGTAAAATTATTTTCTATTACTCTGTAACAGGGACCACAGGATTCAGTCCAAGTTAATTAGATCTGCCTGATTTTCAGTATCAGTCAGCTATTGCCATGATGAGACTGTGTAAAAAATCATCTCAAAATTCTGGGCTTACAAGAACAATCGTTTATTCTTCCTCCACAGCCTGAAAATTAGCTTGGGGTTAGCTAGGTGAGCCTCAGAATTGATAGCTCTGCTCCACAGTTTTATCATTTTTCTTACACCAGCAAGCTACCTGGGGCTTGATTTGCACCTTGTTACAGCAGGAGCACAAGGAGGCAACTCCATGTTCACAGGCACCTTTTAAGCCTTTGCTTGTATCATATCTGCTAATTTTCCAATTGTCAAACTAAATCACATGGTCAAGCCTGAAATTAAGGGTCAGGTAAATCTAGTCTGCTTTTAGAGAAAGAAACTACAAAGTCACATGAAAAAGGAGTTGATTATGGAATGTGTCAGGAATTAGAGCCTTTTCATTCAAGCTAATATTTTACCTACTAGTTATATAATCTTGGACACATTTATTCTCTCTAAATTTGGTGAACACTACCTTCTTAGTGATAAGTTTATCTTGATCAAATCAAGCTAATGAAATGAAGCATCTTGCACCATGCCTGGCATTTTCCTTACAAATAGCACCCAATATGTAAAGTACCTGATTAGCACTGTATTGGACTTTCTAACAGAGAGATTCCCAGACAAAAAGTGGATTGCTTAATGAAGCATGAAATGGGAACAGAAAATGTTGAACCAAGGGCTGGGCCATATGAGATAAAAACCCAAACCTCTGCTGCATTCATGATTCTTTTCATATGGATTCTGAGCTCCCTCCCATCCTATAAGCAGAACATCGCATATGCTTATTTTTTTGTTTTTGAAGCTAGGGCCTGAGCATAAAATGAGATTCTGCAAGTCAATCCTGCTTCTACTCATAGGTCTTTAACCTATAGAGTTAGTGCTACTGAAAATGAAACTCCACAAAGAGTACTTTATTTGACAACTGAGCTGCTGTGGCAATATCTGAGGTAGCATTAAAAGCAGTGTGAGACTTGGATGTGCATGCAATAAGTCAAGTTTCTTGGGGTAGCAATAGGAACAACAAAGCATGCACCAATGTTGAGGACATACAAATAGCTATTTCTTCCACTGCTCTATGGTTTGGGTATCACCCTTGGATGCAAAGCTTTGAGTGTGGTTCTCTGGTGTTTTGTAAGCTATCCAGCATTCTCTTTAAATTTGTATTTTCTACCTAAATATTGCCTAGTTAATATCATAGCTGGCATTGATAGGGAAAATGGTAATAAAAGTAGGCAGGTAGCCTAAGTACATAGTCAACAGACTGGCAAAGAAATTTGAGAATAATTTGATCATCTGACCTTGGCTGGGGTTTTTAGTGGTGAAGGTGCAATTAGAATTCAAGGATGGGCTCAGGAACAGCATGGAAAAAAGTCAATTTAATGCTCACCTCTGGTCACTAAAGATAAAAGCACAGCTTTGGGAGATCAGTTGGCTACTTCTATAAAATAATATAAAAATATTTCAAAGAATGAAAGGTATTGTGTCTTTCAGGACTGGACTTGAGAAAAGACACTAACAAGGTCACATTTCTTAATTTTCACCTCAAAACTTAGGCTGAAAGCCAGGAGCTCTCTTTCAACTGATAGAATTACTATCACTTTCTATGAATTTTTAATCTCCTCTTCCTTACACTTCCAGGTCTAAAAACTAAACAAAAAGTCTGATTCTGGTGGTTGTTAAATTACAATGCCCACTTACTTTGTGGTGTCATCAGGTCTTTTAGATAATTGGTCAGGGAAAATAAGAACTAGAATAGTTCTACTAATCTACTCAAATGAGAGTGAGTATTTAAGATCTTATGAATTATCTGAAATCTCCTATAAGATCCTAAATCTTCACTTTCATTTGAGCCTTTCTGGCTGGCAGAAATAGTTTTTTTTTTTTTTTTTTTTTTTTTTTTAAGAGTGTTTCACCTTTTGGTCAGGCTGTTTTTGATTTTCCGCCCTCAGGTGACCCACCCCCCTTGCCCCCCAAAGTGTTTGGTTTACAAAAGTGACCCCCCGCCCCGACCTTTTTTTTTTTTTTTTTTAAACAGAGACTTGCCCTGTCACCCAGGCTGGAGTGCAGTGGCATGATCTTGGCTAAATGTAACCTCTGCCTCCCGCATTCAAGCAATTCTCCCGCCTTAGTCTTTCAAGTAGATAGGATTTCAGGCATCCACCATCACACCTAGCTAAATTTTTTTTGTATTTTTAGTAGAGATGGGGTTTCATCATGTTGGCTAGGCTGGTTTCGATCTCCTGACCTCAATTAATCTGTCCGCCTCAGCATCCCAAAGTGTTGGGATTACAAGCATGAGCCACCACACATGGCCAGAAAGAAGCGTTTTTTTCCTCTCTGATATAGCTATTTAGACATGTAGAAGACCCTCACCTGAGGAAGTCCTCTTGCAAAGAGAAATAATCTCTTCTCACTTCACTTCATCATCTCTCTAGACTTTAGACAAAGTAAGATTCCAACATATTTCAGGGGCCATTTAGAAAGACACATATAGAAAGAAATGACTACATAGCAAACAAAGTGTAATATTATGCTAGGTTGCATCAAAAATGTTAATAAATATGTGTAAGAATTGATTTCAATAATGTGAAATAAAAAAAGAAACAAAAACAATTTTTGGCCTGCCTAATTTTGTCAACATGGATGAATATTCACACGGTTGTCAGGGGTGCTGACGATTTGGTTGGCTGAAATCTGGATCTGAATATGACTTGCTAGGCCCTTCCAAATGATGCCCTTCAAGAGAGCCCAGACGATGCTTCATTAGAACTTTGCAACTTCCAATGGTGAGGAATAGAACTAGAGTTATGATCTTTGTAATCAGAGAGCTGATGAAAGGTGCTGCTGTTAAAGATGAATTCCCGTGATTCCAGTGGGGAAGCCAGGATCTTGAGTAAGTAACAGAGGCCAAACTGAGGCTCCTGTGAGATCCAAGGTGTAATGGTTACCATACCAGATGCTAGGCAGAATACCCACAGTTGTAAGTAAATACTCTGACCTACAGAGAATTTTGAATGGTAGCTAATTCATCAGGAGAGAGAAAGAGCACACTGGTAAATATAAGACTCTTGACTCACTTGAAATCAGATCATATCACTCAATTCTTTCCTCTTCCTCTGCCTTCTCCTCCTCCTCCTTTCTCTTATTCTTCTTCCTCCTCTTCCTCCTTCTCTTTTGCTTCCTCCTCCTCCTTTTTCTCTGAACAGTGAAGAGGAAAAAAATTACAGAATAAGAAATTAGATATTTAAGTTTATTTTTATCAGGTCTTTTATTTTGATACATCAGACTGGTATCAAAGATCTTTATTTTCTTCAGGATTCTATCTGCTCAAACTGAGACCTCACTCTACTTCATTTCCAAATACATTCAAGAACACAGGGAAGGTTTCCTATCTGGGCAAGAGCCTTTACCTTATTTGAGATATGGACGCATACAAATTGATCTAGGATCTCCAATTTCCTTTTTTAAAATAATTTTAACACCAAGTACCTTGAACTGCCTAAGACAAAATAAATGCTCAATAAATGTTTTTAAGTGAGTAGAGATATGGGAATATGCTATAATTTTACTTCATCTTACACACAATGGACCTTAAAAAAAAGATGGTCCTGTTAACTGGGAGTGTGGTAGAGATAAATAGCATATGAGGGAGAGACATAGGAGTCTGAGAGGTGTGGCTTTCAGCTTGGCTATTCTATAGCAGTGTGATGTTGACCAAGACGCTTAATCACCATGAGTTTCATAGCTCTCTGAGTAAAGCAAGTGGTCGTATAAGAAATAGCTCTGGTTTCTTTCAGAATTTGTATTCTGTAATACAGAATTTGTAAACTGTTTGCAGAAAACTTTTACTTTGAGTCCACATCTGTGCTCTAGAAGTCCTCTTGTAGTGTTTTCTTCCTTCTAGAGCCTCATAAATAAATCTTACACTCTTCCACCAGACTAACAAGTGTCCTTTCTTCCAGAAACAAACAAACAAACAAATAGTTTTTCAGCACCCATACAGCTCTAGGCCTTTCCAAATATGTTCCATAATCTCAATCTTCAAAACAGTTCCTAAATGTTAAAAATTTCTCAATTTTTCCTCATCTGGGTAGCCTCCCTGTGGAAGTCTAGCATGTGATTTGGCTTCTTTGGGTGCAGTGTTCCCAATCCAGCAATTTTGAGGTGCTGCAAGGTAGATTGGTAAGACAGCCCGCTCGTTCTGGACAAAGCACTTCATCAATACAGACAGTTTTAGGCCCGGTTCCTGGTGGGCAGAGCCTGCACTAGTAGCATGGGGAAGTAATTATTGGGCAGTTGCTTTCAGAAGAATGAGAGTAAGGGAAACAGGTTGGCTAGGAGAAAGAGCCAAACGAGAATGCTGTCTCAGCTGGAGTCCATGCTGATCCCACAGGAAGCTCTAGACAGTGAATGGCAGCACAGGATTGAACCCCATTTCCAAAGGCAAAGGATCCTGTAAGCCTCTTGCATCTGCAATTCCATCAGTCACTGGCAATAGGCTACTAGAGAAAAGTGTTACCTTTCAGGCAATGTGGCTCCTAGCAGCCAAAGGCAATTCTCAGTCAATGGGGTCAGCTCTGAGCTATTTAGCAGCCAACAATCATAGGAACTAGGGGATGGGAGCCTAATAAAGCAGATCTGGGAAGGGCACCAACAAGTGACTCTACAGTGCCTAGGGTAACATTGGCTTCTATCAGCTGCATCATATTTTTTTTAAATTTTTATTGGCTTTCTCATTTACTACAATCAATAAGTATCTTTCCATACCTACTGGTGTTCAAGGCTATATACTTCTTTCTGCTTTTGCACAGATTAGTTTGGTAACTTAAGTAGAAAACATTGCTTTCCCCCATTATGCGTCATCTCATTACATTTTTTTTCTTCTATCCCTGCATTATTTTGGATGCTGCCTTCAAATATTCTCTAAGTTATCCAATTTCATGTGTACCTAGTTAGTTAAAAACAGACTGATTTTGTCAGCAACATATAGTGTCTGTTCAATCCTGCATACCAATGGCCCAGTATTCAGACTGTCAAGATCAAACCCAGTGAATATCTATCACTGTAAAATTATCATTTTGCTTTCTTGGAAATATAAGTTTGAGGATAAAAGGTTTCATTGGTTCAAAGAAAATGGTTCTGTATTCCTCAGATCAAAAGACTGTTATAGAAATGTTTGGATCTTCCTCCAGCCCAATTTAGAATTTGATTTTAGAGCATCGAACACCCAAAGACAGCAGGGCTCTTTAGGCTGGCTCTTTGTTAATCAGACTTCTGATCAACAGCAAAATGAATCAATCTTTTCACAGGAACCGTGAAACCTCAATGCCTGAGAGGTTAATGTGGACAGTGTCTGGTTGCCTGAGGTCCAAGCTGTACTTTCTGGCCATGTGGATAGTTAATGCAATCAAGGATAAGATTAATTAAATTAGAAGTCTGCTTTTATTGCTCAGAAAATACAGCAAATTCAATACTCTTTGATGGCTTGGAGCTGGAGGCCTGATTCTAATGTGATCACTGCTAGATGGGCAGAGCCAGACGGCATGTCAGTTAGAGACGCAGCACAACTCTACTGATTATAGGCGGCCTCTATGTTGCATTTAGAATCTTTCAGTAAGCAATCAGCGTAACCCTAATTCACCTTGACAGGTTGCTACCCAGCTCTGAGCCTGACCCCTTCCATTTTGCTCCTAAATATGCTACTCAGGTACAAGTCATCCCCTTCAATTAGCCTAGAGCCCTGTTGTTCTGTCATGCTTAAGAAATCTTAAGCACGTGCTCTTTTCATCGCCCAAGCCCTCTCCTAGAACGACCTACTTAAGGAATTTTCTTCCAAGGGAGTATATGTGTGAAAATCCTTTTCCCTGGAGTGTTGAAGGAGCCCAACCTATTCAGCAGCTATTAAGAGGAAGACACAATATATGCTCCATCCCATTATCCTTTGAATTAGACCCCGTTTCTTAAAAAACATTGACTTTATAAACAGAGATATGTAGTTTTGAAACTTTCCTTACAATTTACTCATTATAAGCTCCTGTACAATTATTTAACCTCTCCACGCCTCAAAAGTGAGACTCAAGATACCTACATTTAAGGTTATCTGAGGGTTAAAATAATGCAATGTAGCATTCATTGGAAGTCTCCTAGGTTTTTTAATGTTTTGTTGGTTTTATCATTAACCCAAGTTACAGAGACTCAGAGAGATCAGGTGACTATCTTAACAATGTTTGCTACTTTTCCACACTTACCTTTTCCCCCTTTCAAAAATAACCTCTAAGGCTAACTAGTAGGGATAAGTTTTAGAGTTCTATAGCACCGTAGGGTGACTACAGCGAATAATAATATATAGTTTTGAATGGCTAGGAGAATATTGAATGTTCTCAACACAAATAAATGAGAAATGTTTGAAATGATGAATTTGCTAATTATCCTGGTCTGTCACTGTACATTACACATATTGAAACATCACTACATAGCCCATTATTATGTACAATTATGGTGTGTCAATCAATTTTTTAATCTAACAAAGCCTCTTATAAAAGTGAATGATATTAGTCATTTCCACCTTAGCACGAATTTGATTCTAAGTGCCACTCTACTCGGATTTTAATGTACATTAAGCCAGAGGTTCTTAGTTTCAGTTGCACATTGGAATTGTCTAGCATACTTGATGCCTGGGCCTCTACTTCCAAGGAATAGTGCATTATAACTAGTCTAGGGTGCTGCTTGGGCAGAAGTGATTCCAAGATTGAGAAGCACTCTCCTTCCAATCATGGAAGGAGATACTTTGGCCAATGTTGAGAAATTTCATTGAGGGCTGCAGGACCTCTGACCACTGAAAGAGTCAGCATCTTCAGGCAGGAAACCATTGGGGACTACCCTAGGAGTACCGGCCATTTCAGGACTCTGGGAAGGACACAGTGCCCCCTGACCTCTGCGTGCACGTGGCATGGGGCCCTTCAGGGTGTACAACTTAGCTCTGGATTGTCATTTATTTTTTCTATGCTTGTCTCCCCAGCTAGACTCTGAGCTTCCCTGGCATTTCTCAAACACCCAGTTAAACCTTGTGAAATAGATTTGGAACACTCTCCTGAAATGCGTTTCAAAAGTGCTTGATTCTAACCAACTTTAGAGTATGACTGAGGATCAGACAGAACCATGCGAATTTTAAAATTTTTAAGCAGGCCCAGAAAGAAACATTTTAAACATATCACCCATTTTTACAGGATAATGAGGATCTTTTGCCTTTAAAATATAAACAAATAGATCTTTAGGTCTTGATACACAAAATGAAACAGCAGCTAATGGATAGATAATTAAGTCTTCTGTCACTTTAAACCTTTTCTAGAACAACATAGAAAATAAATTAATTAAATAATTTTAAATTGGCAAATAAGTAGATAAATGAATTAATAACACTAATTTATCATGCCCTTACAATACTGTTTTCAGGATCATTTTAAAGGTGTTCTTCAAAACAAGACAAAATAAAAGTGTTTCTTATAATGTTTTCAGGATTCCCACTTGTCCCATCTAGACCTAGGCAGAATGTTCCTACACTAAGAAGTCAGAGCTTAACATGTGGATATATTGGATAACTTGTTTTTTGAAAAAGACATTAAAAAACTTCCCTTTTCAAAATTTTTAAACTGGTATGTGTCAAAAAGTTCTTTATTTTAGTTAAATTGAATCTTACTTATTGCATAGCAATCATAGCACTTTAGGACAAAAAGAGACCTTAGCTGGCAGATGAAGAGGTTGAAAACCAGAGATGCTGAGAAATTTGGCCAAGGCTGCCCAGGAGCTATTGACAGAAATGGGATCTGGATTAAACCTCCTCAAGACTCTGTTCCTTGCTTGGTTCATGTCACGTATTGCAGATTTTCAAGTTATTTGTTTTGAAAAAAGGGGAGGGAGGAGAATGAATCTGTTTTACATAAAGTATGGACTTAGGAACTACTGGTTCTTAAATCATCTTCTTCCAGATTAGCCTCCTTGAGAAAGTTCCTTATTTTTAGAAGACCATAATTGTGCCCACACCAATCCACCCTGGGTGGCATCCATCTTTTCTTTCCTTTTCTTTCTTGTTATTGCATTTGCCTTGAGAATACAGCACAGGGCCACACCAAGAAAAGATGGAGAGAGAAAGAAGCTATGGTGTAAAAAACAGTAATGAGGCTGACCCCTTCTGAGCGAGTGCAGTGCTGATCTAATTGGTAAGTCTGTGTTATGTCTACCTCTCTCATCCTGTCCTCATCATTTTCACTGAGCTCCCACTGGGTACACGGTCACATGTACTTCTGAGGCAATTCTTCCAGCAACTGAAATAAATAGCTGCAAACTCAGCGAAGGAATCTGCAGAATTTGATGTCTTCTAGAAGAAGGGCTGGGGAGCAATGACATGTCAGTGCAGTCCATCAGCAGTCACTGGGAACAGGGAAAATAGTTCCTCCAGTGTCTTATTCAGGCAGGGAGATGTCATCTGCCTGATTGAGAGCAAGCAGAAGATCAGCAGTTGTTTCTATTATAACTTGTCATCAGCCATTGGTCCAAACAGAGAAAGTTTGGTCACAGCAGCTTGACCACAGATCAAGGCATGTGTTTTGTTTAGCCCCATGGACAGATGCTAATTTGGGAAAGCGAGAAATGAGAGCTTTCTTCCAGATGCTCTGTTATTACAGTTAATATGAAATTTATAGCCTTGCTTGCCCGGAGGATCTAGGCCACTAAAATGGAGATCAGAAAAAGAAGCACCGCATTACTTTATGGGTGTAGAAAGAGGAAGAAGGGAATATTATCCTTTCTATCCTGTATTCCAAGCTCATTCCTAGCACCTTTGCCTGACTTTCCCACCCATCCTCCCAGGGCAGCTGCTTCTGGGCAGGGCAGCCTTCCCTGACCACTCTGTGCATGGTGCTACTGGTCCCAGTCACTCCTGTCACATCATCCTGTTTTCTTGTTTTTGTAGAATTGATCATCATCCAGAATCATCTTAATTTCTTTACCTGTTTCCCACTTGTAGAAAGTAAACTGCACAATAAAAGGGGCCCAATGTTGCTTTTGTTTTTCCTATCACCTACAATGGAGCCTAGAAGACAATAGATATACAATAAGGATTTGCTTAATGAAGTAATTATTTCATATGTGGTAGTAATAGCTTAATTCTTTTCAAAGAGCTATCATCAGGTTGGGTTGTAGAAGCGAGGGGAGGATCTTGCAGAGCCAGGCAGGCCTCAGAGCTCAGGTGTTCAGGATGTTGAGAATGGAGGAGGTACCATCTGGATTTAGACTCTGGGGTAAAAAGTGGGAGACACTGAGGAGTGTGAGAACAGCTCTGAGGCAACTGAGACCAGAAAAACCTAGAAACAAGTAAACTCATGCTTCATCTTAGAAGGTTTCTAGCTTTATTTGTCCTTTGAAGGTAAGAAAATATCTCTAGGACTCACTAGTGTGAGGCTTGCCTTTGTTGTTTCATGAAATTCCCTGGCTGAAAAGGGAGAGAAACAGAGAGAGAAGAATAAATTCTAATAGCAGACCCTTGTTAATCTTCAGTAGGCTTTGAACAGATTCCTACCCTCTGGGTTCATGGCCTTTCATGACTGGACACTGAGGGGGATACAAGATAAAAGTTAATCAAAAAGAGTATAAAGCATTCTGATTGGCATGTGGCACACAAGGTATACAGACAAATACTCAACAATGGTGCAGTTTCTTCAAATTAATGGTGATGTTTCCTTGTAACTTAAATGCACCCTCATCACCACCATTAAATAACACTCAACATTTAGAGAGTTCTCATTAAACTATGGAAGTCAGATTCCTGGGAGGGCATACGTTATGCTAGGAGATAGTCTAAGCATAAATATGTGTCACCTTCTCAGCATTGCTGAAACAGGGTTGAAATTTTATATTTTTAAACTCATGAGGAGTTTAGTTTTAAAGATAGGCCATGAGACTTTCAAGAGATGTGCTGGTGGCTGGGCTGTTTAGGATGGAGCCTCCGGTCTCAACAATTCTTGCCTGAGCCCCTTCATTGTCATTTAGAAGCAATCTACATCCCTCATTATCTTTATCATTTTGGCACCTCTTTTCTCATTTAGAATGTCTATATCTATACTGATTATGGATGAGATGTTCAGGGGCAACAAATACTTTATGTGTTCATCTGAATTTCTCAGCCCTTGCCATTAGGATGCAGACAAGTAAGTTTTGATCAATGGATCATAAGTAGCAGTAAGGGATGTCAATTTATAGCTGAGGCAGTGAAGAGAAGAAAGAGGAGTTTCTCAGCTCCTTCTTACCCTGTGGCCTTCCTCAGTAACCTTGGGAATTGCAAGTTGAGATGGTGGAAAGGGGACATGCAAGGAGTCCGGATCCCTGAGTTACAAGGTGGAGGAGTGCTTCCATCAACCTGCCTCAGATCCTTCATGAGCCAGAAATATACTTTTATATATAAAAGTTTGGTGATGAACCACTGAGATTTTATGATTTTTTTTTTGGTTGCCACAGCATGATCTAAGTTATTTTTTCCTAATACTCCACTTGTAATCACTTCAAACTATAGGTCCCAGCTGAGGGTTATAAATCTTTGTTTTCTCACTGATCATGAAGATGTTGGATCTCAGTGCATCTGCAGAGACAAGTTTGTAAAGTTCTGCTTCTGTGACTTAGGAGGCTAGGCAGGTTTATTCAAATGTCGTGGTACGAGTTTCAGTAGATCTCCAAAGTAAACTTTAAGTTATTTTTTTGGTTAATTTTTCAAACTAGGTCTGATAGTTATTAAGTATTCATTTGAAATTGTCTGGGTATTAAAGTCCTTGAGCCTTAAATAAAAAGTGTAGTGATTTACTAGAAATAAAAAAAAAAAATTAGCTGAATGTATTAGAATCATAGTTACTATTTGAAAGGCCTCATCTCAACAGAGCTGAAAGAGCATGCAGAGCTTTCCCAATAACAAGGGGACCTAAATCATATTCCCATTGGCAAGAGTTCCCAATCTATTCTATTGAACTGCTGCTATGCCCAACAAGAAGATTATATTGCCTCTCAGATTAAATTGTATTGCAGGAGGCTGGCAAGAAACTCAGTGTGCAAATCAAGCTTCAGATGAACACACTTGATAGAAAATAACTGAAACAGGGCAAAGGTCAGGATTTATAAGAGAGTAGTAGGGCTTTGGAAACACAGGACCCTCAACTATTTCACCATTTGTCAGAGGCAATAATGTAGAATTATACACTTTAGGAAATGAACACAGTAAGCTAATCTTCTTCTTGAGAAGTGAATTACTTGCTCATCTTTGGATGCTGTATTACCTTCCTCCAGACACGGAATCTCCTTATAAACAAGGGCTATGTCTTAAATTTTATCTTTGCAGACTTTAACCCCATACCAAAAATGTACTTATAACAACAATGACTATTTATAGAGCACTTAATGTAAGTCAATCTTTATGTATTATATGTACATTAATCCTCAGAATAAGCCATACAATAAGGGTTATTCTTAACTCCAGTTTATAGACAAAGAAATTAGGAACCTCAAGTAGAAGAACTTTAAGTAAATTGCCTGAGAGCACAAATCTAATGAATAATGAAAATGGGTTTGAATCCAGGTAGCCTGACTCCAGAGTCTGAAACTTAATTATTGTGCCCCAATGCCACTATTAACAATATTAATGAATGAGAAAAGGGAAGAAGGCAGTAGGCTGGATGAATGAATGAAAGGAGGGATTTTAAAAGGTGATAAAAGAATGAAAGAAAGAAGGAAAGCAGAAAAGAAGTACCGAAAAAAGGATGGAAGGTTGAATAGAAAGCAACATCGAGGGGGGACTTAAAAGAGGAATGAAAAGATGGAAGAAAGAAGGGCTAGAGGCATGATGGATGGATGGATGGTTGAATAAATGGGTAGATGGAAAGAAACTAATATAACTGGATATACATAAGAAATAGAAACCTTTCTTTATTTGCCTTAATGAAGCTTCCAATATTGCTCCTGAGAAGACTCCTGATACCCACAAAATAAAGATTCAAGGAAAAGATGATCTGAGCTTTCTTGAGAGCAATGCAGTTTGATTAGCAACTTTTCTCTACGTCTTTCCTCATACACATTGAATCTGTCTGTTATCTACTGCCTAGGATTTTTTCCATCAAGGCTATCCTGGACAATTTTTTAAACTGGATATTATCTCCATAAAAGGCATTGGAGACACCAGTGTCCTGACTTTCTTGTGTTCCTCAAAGATGCAGGGAAAAACACCTTAAGCACATCGGTTCTGGTAGTTACAGAGGAAGATCGTACAGCTCTCTGTATAGAGGTGCTGTTATTAAACTTTTCTTGAAAAAAAAAAAAAGATTCTCTGAACTTAACTCCCTGGCCTTTTGACTCCCCATTCAATCTCTCTCCATAACCTGCTGCCAGGTGTTTAATAACCTTTTTTTTTTTTTTAAAGGATGACATTGTGTGGACATCTTACACAAATACTAAGAGATTCATAGATAAAAAGGCAACAGCGTAAGTGCTGTTTATCAAGTAAAGCTGCTTAGGTTGCTTGTTAAATATTGCTATGATTTGAATGTTCCCTCAAACACTCATGTTGAAACTCAATCCCCAGTGTGGCAGTACTGAGAGGTGGGGCCGTTAAGAGGTGATTAGATCATGAGGACTTTGCCCCCATAATGGATTAATGCATTCATGGATTAATAGATTAATGGGTTAATGGATTCGTTAGTTATCCATTAGTTGCTCTAATGGGAGTGGAACTGGTGACTTTATAAGAAGAGGAAGAGAGGCCTGAGCTAGCATCACACCCCTTGGCATGTGATGTCCTGTGCTGTCTCTGGATACTGCAGAGTCGCCCCACCTCCAGCAAGAAGCCCTTTACCAGATGGTCCCCCTCAACCTTGGAATTCTCAGCCTTCATAACTGTAAGAAATAAATTCTTTTTCTTTATAAATTGTCCAATTCCAGGTATTGTGTTATAGGCAATGGAAAATGGACTAAAGATAAGTATTAAAAGACAGAGTATGAATGACAAATGTAATGATTGAATGGTCTTTCAAGGATCTGAACATGTAGAGCAACTGTCAAAATGGAATCATTTCCTTTCATCACTATGGCCCATTGTAGAATCTTAGATGAGACAGTGAAGAGGGGGAGACGCCAACAAATGCTAAGCTTTCAATCAAGTTACACTACAGGTGACTGGAACTTAATACCCCCAGAGAACACTGATAACATGTATAGATGTGCACCCCAGGGTTATCCTACCTAAAGCATGAGGGACCTGGTATATTTACATAGCAATTTCCATTACTAATTAGTTGAAGGCTGCTCTGGTGAAAATGGGTGGCTTGCTTTCCGGCATGTTCTGCATGCTACACAGTTGTCAAGGGAGGCTCCAGCAGCCAGAAAAATACCTCAGGTAAGGAAGTGCAGGTGCTGGTGGTGGCAGTGGGACTAGCATGCCCTGAGTCCATAAGAGCACAGCCATATGGGCAGAGCAATTAGTGCCCCAGACAGGGTTCACCCAACCTCATTCAGGACTGAATCAAGAAGAGCAATAATTATAAATGTTGCTTCCACAGTGTCTCCAAATCACTTAATGTCTGTAGAGTCTTAACACGTCATTGTGAGCCCTATATTATTAAATCTGGCTTAAATATGTGGAGACTCAATTCTTCAAGAAGTTAGTTGCCTTCCCCAAAGTCACAAAACTACAAAGTGATGGCATCAAAACTGTGGCTCAAATCTGACTTTGCATTCAGGGCTCTTTATACTATATTTATATTGTATTATACAGACAGTGTCAAAATTAGAATGGTTTGACTTATGAGTTTTCAACTTCATGATGGTGCAAAACTGATACACATGTATTGTACTTGAATTTTGATTTCTGCTCTTTCCCAGGCTAGCAATATGGGGTAGTATACTCACTCCTGATGCTGGGTAATGGCAGCGAGCCACAGCTCCCAGTCAGCCATGTAATTACAAAGGCAACCAACTGGCACTCTACTGTGCACTGTGTTGCCAGATGATTTGCCCAACTGCAGGCTAATGTAAGTGTTCTGAGCACATTTAAGGTAGGCTAAGCTAAGCTATGCTATAATGTCTGGTGGGTTAGATGTATTTAACGCATTTTTGACTTAGGATATTTTTAATTTATGTTGGCTTTTTTTAGGGTTAGGGAATTATTTATTTATTTATTTATTTATTTACTTTGGGGGGGTTAGGGTTAGAGTTAGGGTTATTTATGATGGCTTTATCAGGGTTCAACCCCATCCTAAGTCAGGGAGATCTGTATTCTCTCCGTGTTAAACTCAAATGGAAGGTAAACCAGAGCTTTCTGCCCTTCACTAAAATCTAAATATGGAAAAGGACAGAGTGTTATTCCTGACTCCCAGGCATGTGCTGTGATTACTCGAGGTGCATGGAGAACATGGCCATGCTGCTCAGAATGGTTCAATCTCAATGATGATTGCTTTGCCACTTCTTAGTACTACATCCTTTTACATTTCTGAGTTCTTTGAGAGAAGTATTTAATTTTAGTTTACATTTTAGATAGAAAGGAAAGCAAAAAGCCTGTGAAACTGAGACCTAGGGAACATTACACATGAAGCTATTTATCAGTGTATTTCTGGGAGACATTGGGCAGGGTAGACGGAGACAATAAACGGTAAGTGGAGGTTGGGTACTGGGGTTGTAGAATTGAATTTGGAGCAAGAAGACACCACAATGTGGCTTCCATTGGTACTTCTGCTCTCTCTTGACCACCCAGAGCTATGTCCCAGAGAGTCCATTTGGGCCGCCATGCCCCTTGCAAACACTCCTTCAAACATATCTGTCTATTTCCTCCAGAGATGTTGCTTTCTGTGTGATAACTGGAACATCAACCCATGTGCTTCACCCACTGCTTAGGAGGTCTCCCTTCCCAAGACATTCATTATCCTTACCTGATACCTTCTAGAGATACAGAGGCTTGCACCAAAGGGGGAGCTGAGGAGGACATGAGGTGCAGGAGAGAGTTCTCTTGAGCTCTCTGGGGTCAGGCAACCTTTTGGTATCTCTGCAATCAAATCATCTTTCAGGCTATAGCTACTATTGCATAAAGCTACATAATCTTCTATCCCAAGATTCTCACAACATTCCAAATCTTGAATAACCATCTTCTCTCTCTCTCTCTGTATATATATATAAGTGAGTATAGATATGTATGTGTATGTACATTCATATATATGTATATATATATATATATATTTATAATTTCAATAATGTTTGGGGTACAAGTGGTGTTTTGTTACATGGATGAATTATGCAATGGTAAATTCTGAGATTTTTGTGCACCCACCAACCAGGTAGGGTACATTGTACCTAATGTGTCATTTTTTTTATCCCTGGCCTCCCTCCTACGCTCCCTCTTCTGAGTCTCTAAAGTCCATTATATCACTCCATACGCCTTTTTATATTCACAGTTTAGCTCCCACTTATAACTGTATGGGAACATACAGTTTTTGGTCTTCCACTCCTATGTTATTTCACTTAGAATTAAGGCCTGTAGCTCCATCCAAGTTGCTGCAAAAGACATTATTTTATTCCTTTTAGTGGCTGAGTAGTATTTCGTGGTGTACCTAGACCACAGTTTCTTCCTCCACTGATTAGTTGATGGGCACTTAGGTTGGTTCTGTAAATTAGTACTGTGCTATTTTCATAAAGGTGATTTGTTTTATCTATAGTCATGGGTTGCTATTTATACTTTTGTAAGTCTTTTGATGAAAGCAATTACACATTAGAACAGATTCTTTAACCAGACCATATCTTACTTTGTATTTAGAACAGATTCTTTAACCAGACCATATCTTACTTTGTATTTAGAACATTCTTTAACCAGACCATATATTAATTTATATTTATAGAATGTCATTTCAGATACACAGATCCACACACCTGGACATTCTTCTGTGCTCATCCTTTGCTCTTAACAAAATGACCCAGATTTCCTGCAGCTCACATGTGACTGAAACCATGAGAGTCTGGCAGGGTAGAAAGAAGCCAGACCTGCTGTAAATCTGGGATATGGACCACCAGAAGGCTAGCATTACAGTTTATAGTTGTTGAACTGGCAAAATGCATAGTGTTTCTTCTGTACATTCAACAATGTCTAACTACTGAGCGTAGAATGGATGTGTAATCCATATGTTTCCTCAGTGCCACGAGTCAGGAAGGAAAAAAAGGAGGAGGGGTGAGGGGGAAGGGAGAGAAACAAGGTCAGAGAGAGAAGAGAGTCCTGTTTCCTATGGCAGTTTTCACACAACAATTTAACACAGATACGTCCCACCTGTCTTCTGCAGCCTCATTTTTTTTAAAAACTCCTCTTATGTTCTCTTTCTAGAAGTTTGACTGAAGTGGAAAGAACGGCAGCTCCACATCATGACTGTCAACTGAGCATCTCAGCTGAGCCATGGGGCAGGTGAACTGGAAGTGTCTTTCCTAGTGGGTGAGACAGGCTTCTCATTTTTTAGTTTTCTCCTGCTGCTGTGATTGAATCTGTGAGTTTGTTTCTTTTAGGCTATACCTTCTCTGGGTAATGGAGGGAGATTTCCTGAAAAAGAATTTGCCCATGCAATTTCCAGAGTAACAAGAGGCTTAGGGGGAAAAAAAATCTGTTTAAAATGATGCACTTTTCAATTATCATGTGTCTTGTATACTGCTAATGGTACTGCTTGTCAATTATTATTAATGAGGATAATTTTAATAACAGTCAGATTAATCTGTGATGTCTCTTAACCAACTATTAATAAACACACCATAGGTCTTCCCTTTTTCTCTTGATGGCACAGTCTTGGTGATTCTTGTAAATGTGAAGCTGCTTCTGGGCCAACGCAACAAATCAGTGTATTGGGGACAGGTGGTGAAGCCAGGTGGGAAGACAGCCGTCTTCCTCAATGAACAGGCACCAGCCTCCTTGTAATTCTTTTCCTGTCACTAGAGGACTCAGGACACATATGTGCCTTTCAGAACAGGTCAGGAAGAAAAGGGAGAAGCAGCAGCAAGGAGTTTTCCCCAGAGAAACAGGACTGATGATGTCCGCGGCAGGGAGGCAGCACACGGGCTTGGTTTCCATATTCCTAAAATCCCAGATACATCCATGAGTAGGGAGACAATAGTGGGTTTCTAGGGAAGATGGAGACATGATGCCAGTTAATGTCCAACATAAGACATTAAAAAATAGAAATAGTGCCTCTCCCTTATTCTCTTGGTCATAAAATTACCAGAAGCTGAAGTCGTGAGAATGGCTGGGAAGCTGGGGGAAAGCATAGGTGTGACCAGGCAGGACCCATGGCTGGAGCCACCTGGGGACAGCAAGGGATGTCCTGGCCACACAAACTGCAAAGGCCACTGCTTTTGTTTTTTTCATTTGAAGTGTGGAGGAAACATGATAAAAATGGAAATGACCATTTTGTCAACCAAGAGGTTGACCAAACTACCAACTGAGACTTTGATTTAAAACTTGGGTAACTCACAAGCAATTGTGGTAAACTGAGGCCCATTGAGACAGTAGTTTGTGAGAAAATAAAAAATAAGGATTTAATGCCTATTTTTAATAGCCTTAGGGTTAAAGTCCCATAGCACCTGAGGAGGGTTTGGGTTAAATTCCATTTACTTTCTTATTTTTGGCATTTAGTAATTAAGACTCTTTGACATTTGCTATTAAAGCTATTTGGACTATATAAAAGGTGATATGAATGCTGATTTTTAAACACATGTGCTATATTTGCCTTTACTGTAGAATGCTTTAGATAATAAGGATGAACTACATTAGTAGGTTGATATTCCAATTCAATGCATATCATGGAGGGACTCTGTGATGTTCCAGGACCTGCAGCTGCTATTATTATCTGATCTGCCCCATATGCTACAGTGGATATTTGCCCAAACGCATATAAATTTCTCTGCAAGGTCTATTGAATGTCTCTGTTATTTGGAACATAATAATCAAAATGAATTGTTGCTCTGGTGGTAGAATGAATACAAAGGGCTGAGTAATCCACTTGCAGAAACCTGAAATGAAGATGAAAAACATAATAAGAGCCACCCTTAACATTAGCCCTGTGGGGCTTTTTATTAATTGGTCCAGATTTAAGCACAGCTTTTAATCAAATTGGAGGCTTTTACGTCTACATCCCTAGAACTGCTTGTTCATCTCCAAGAACAGTGAATTAAATGTTGAACAGATGTCAGGGAAGGTCCTTTTAAGAGAGCTCATCTTAGGACATTTCATCTACAACCATGTCTTTTAATTAAGGAGTAGAGCCATGCACCTGATCAAGCCATGTCTAGAGATAATTTGCTTTCAATTTTTCGTAGAAGAAGAAAGAGGGATTATCTCCATGCCGTTGATGACACACTTTTGAATCTATACCTGTGTAATTCAAGCCAAAATAAGCACTCCTATGAGAGGTGGGGGGAAGAAATCTTACTCAGACAATGGATTCAAAACACCAGGATAATGAACTGGCCAATAATGTTGATTTTAGTAGGGGTCCTAAAATATTTGGGTTTCAAAAACTCTTTGAAACTTTCTCTCCACAACAATGAAAATATGAAGATGTATATGTTCCAAATCCAAATGAAATGCAAGGGATTTACGGATCCTCGAATGTCTACCCTCTGACTCAAACGTAAGAGCCCCAAGTTAGATATTTTCATAGCAACTAGTGATGTTTCTTTTATAAGCCTCTCTACATCTATTATTGTTGATTTATTGTCTGCCTTTCTGGTTGGCCTATAAGCTCTCCGAAGGCAGAGGCCATGTAATCGGGGCTCCAAACATGATACCCCAAGGCATGGTGCTTTGGATGCTGCATATTTTTGAGGTGAAGGAGAGTGTGAGGGTTACAGAAACAAGATCTCTCTGCCCTTCTCCCCTGTTGGATATAAAAACTAGAACTCCTTTCTCCAGAGAATAAGCCATACAACCTAGGAAGGTCACTGTCTGACCTCATTTATGCTCCCTTGAAGATCCTCTTTTGGCAGGTGTCCTATTCTTAGTGCGAAGGAATGCCATGCAGAGACGCAGAAAAGCATGTGAACATACAGGCCTTGCTAAAGTGTCCCACAGTTCATTACCATTAGATCATACCCCTTTTTGTCAATAACATTTCTCTACAATCATCACTTATTTCATCAGACTTGGTATAAAAATACATCGTTTTCCTGGGGCCTTTGGGTCTTCATTTCTGAAGATTCCCATGTCACATTGAACATTGTTAAGTAAATTTGTCTTTTCTCCTGTTACTCTGTCTTTTGTTATAGGGGTGTCAGCCATGAAGCTTGCAATGGGTGAAAAAAAAAAGATGGGGGGTGGGGAGCTGGGGAGAGATAGCAAGGGGAGAAATGCCAGATGTAGGTGATGGGAAGGAAGGCAGCAAATCACACTGCCACGTGTGTACCTATGCAACAATTTTGCATGTTCTTCACATGTACCTCAAAACCTAAAATGCAATAAAATAAATAAATGGGGAAAAAAAAAAAGATGGCACTTTTTCTTCCTTGCAATCTTTATTGCTGAATCCCCAGCATGTAAAGCAAGGCCCAGGACGTAGGTAGAAGTCAACAAATATTTGTGAAATTATAAGGCAGAATATTTCTCTATTAAGTGTTTAAATTTCTTGTCTAAGACCAAATAATGCTAAGTTAAAAAAAAAAAAAGGAAACAAATTTCCGAAATTAAGAGAAAATTGATTATTCCCAGGCCTCCAATACACATGGTTAACTTTGATTTATCTAATGATAATGAACTCATGGAAAGCAGTGTTTGTAATTATATCTGATTCATTTAGTTTTCTAAATCAGCACTGTTCAAACCTCAGCATGCATAAGAGCTACCTGGAGAGGTTGTGAAAGCATAGAGTGCTGGATGTTACCCTCAGATACTGTGATTCTGGAGGTCTGGGGCTTGAAATTCTGCTTTTCTAACAAGCTCCAGATGATGTTGACAATGCTGGCCCAAGGACTACACTTTTGAGGAGCAAGGTTCTAAATCAGCCTATGAAGTGATTCTAACCATCTCATTTTAAAGATAAGAAATGTTGAGAGTCACATCAGCCCCAGGTAACACAACAGAGCTGGAGATCTGAAGACAGACCATTAGATTCTGGTTTCTGTTTGTGAGCTGTTACTTTAGGGTGCAACTCTACATGTCGGCCAGAAAAGCATCTTCTTTGTATCTGTACTTTGTATTTCTCATAAGAGTCTTCTTTAGGGGATATGACCACAAAGTCATTAAGCTCTTAATTTGTTTTATTAGAGGAACACTGTTATAAGAGCATTAACCTCAATTTTAAAGAAAAAAAGTACATCTCTCTAAATCTCTCAATTTTATCAGAGGTTTCTTTTTGCATTTTTGTCAAGGGCATAGTAATTTATAAATGGATGAAATCCTGGTGAATGTAGAATTTGTGTTCAGTTTTATTTAACATATTGAGCACTTTTCATTAGGTTGCATTTTTCATTAGGTTGCATTATTCTGATGATGGTTAAATAAACATTCTAAGATATGCATGTGCAGCTGAGTGTTATTAGTTCAATATAATTACCTTGAGGGGCTATCAGTCTACTCCATCATAAGGGAGTTACTCAAACATATTTAGAATACCTCTTTTGAAAAATTATCTGATTTAAAATCTCATTTTTATAAAATACTAAATTCAAACTAATTTGTGAGTTCTTTTCTCTTCTATTAGCCCTGTTTTATCCATGTTTTAGAGAACGGGTTTTCTAGAATAGCAGTGTTATTCAGCCTTAATATTGCTTTTGATCATAAAAGGATTAATCTAGTTACCCATAATTATTAAGCTTGCTTGACTCTGAAGGACTTCTGCCATTTCCAAAATATAAATGTATTTTCAGAGGTTCAATACTGGCCATCACCAAGGATGTTTTAAACATGGCCTAAGAGACATTGAGAAGACTTATAGTTTGTGGTGAGGGCGGTTCCCTACTTTATGGTATCACTCCAAAATTGACCTGTAAATCCCTATAAAAATGTACTTTCCTGCTGGGTGCGGTGGCTCACGCCTATAATCCCAGCACTTTGTGAGGCCGAGGCAGGTGGATCACTAGGTCAAGAGATCGAGACCATCCTGGTCAACATGGTGAAACTCCGTCTCTTCTAAAAATACAAAAATCAGCTGGGCATGGTGGCGCAGCCTGTAGTCCCAGCTACTCGGGAGGCTGAGGCAGGAGAATTGCTTGAACCCAGGAGGCGGAGGTTGCAGTGAGCTGAAATCGCGCCATTGCACTCCAGCCTGGGTAACAAGAGCGAAAGAAACTCTGTCTCAAAAAAAAGGAAAAAAAAAGTGCTTTCCTTAGACTAGTCTAAACTTCTTGTGAAAATATAAATATATGTGAATGATATATTCTCATATATTTATGTGAGCAATTCAGTAGCCTAGGTCTTCCAGACTCCATGATGCTACAATAATGAAATTATTTTGGTACAGGGGCATGCATAAAAACAGGGCGAATGAAAGAGAAAAGAGCTCACAAATGAGATTGAATTCACTATTTTATCAGAATGAGATTTTAAATCAGTGTGAATTGATATTTTAGTTTACGGAATTGAGACAATATTAGCTAAATATTTGGAAATAATGCAGAGGATATCTATCTAAATTGCTGTATGGAAAATAAAATCCAGATGGGTAGGAGTGGGGTGAGGGTTGGAAATTCACCTACTGGGTACAATGCACCCTATTCAGGTGATGGGTGCACTAAAAGCCCAGACTTCATCACTATACAGTATAATGCCTTTGTACTTCTCGAATCTATAAAAATATAAAAATAATTTTAAAAACTCAGATGCAGCAAAGATTTGAGCACTTAAATAAAGAGAAACTGTAAAACTACCTAAAGAAAATATGCAAGACTGATAAATTTAACAATACAAAATGTAAACGTTCAGTGTGGCAACAATGGCACACCATAAACAAAGGTCAAAAAAGAAATAACAAACCTGGAAAAAGTATCTTAGCACATAAGAAGAAAGAGTGATTTCCCATAATTTATAAAGTATATACCCAAAGCATTATAAATCATTCTACTTTAAAAACAGATGTACAAGTATGTTTATTGCAGCACTATTTACAATAGCAAATACTTGGAAGCAACCCAAATGTGCATGAATGATAGACTGAATAAACAAAATGTGGCACATATACTCCATGGAATTCTATGCATCCATTAAAAAAGAATGAGTTAATGTCTTTTGCAGGGACGTGGGTGAAACTGGAAACCATCATCCTCAGCAAACTAACACAGGAACAGAAAACCAAACACCGTATGTTCTCACTCACAAGTGGGAGCTGAACAATGAAAATACATAGACAAAGGGAGGGGAACAACACATTCTGGAGCCTGTGTGACTGTTGGGGTAAGGGGAGGGAGGGCATTAGGACAAATACCTAATGCATGCAGGGCTTAAAACCTAGATGACACATTGATGGGTGCAGCAAACCACCATGGCACATGTATACCTATGTAACAAACCTGCACCCTCTGAACATGTATCCCAGAACTTAAAGTAAAAGAATAAAAAAACACTCTTTTAAATTAATAATATAAGCCTAGAACCACAATAGAAAATATACAACAGATAAGACCAAAAAACAGAATTACAAGTAGTCTATAGACCTGTAAAAAGTTGTTCAACATCATTCCTATTAAGTAGAGGCACATTAAAACAAAAAATGAGATTTTTCACCCACCAAATTGGAAGCCATAGAAAGATGTAATAATTTATAGTATTATTAACAATTTGTTGAGAGGGGGTGATTGATCCAAGATGGCCGTTTAGGAACAGCTCAGGATTGCAGCCCCCAGTGAAAGCGCAGAGGGTGAGTGGATGCCGCATTTTTATTGCCCACAGACTAGGAAATTCCCAGGCGGAGGAGCTCCACGGGTCGCCAGCCCGGCTGTTTCGGCCAGCGTGGCTGTGTCAGCTGGCGCCGCTGCTTTGCCCCGCGTGGCAGTTTTGCCCGGGAGCAGTGGTTCTCCGTACAAAATAAACTGGTTTGGGTGCCCCTTTGGATGGTGATTGGAGCCATGGGAAGTTGCCCATTCGTCTGTTTAAAAAGGGGACCGAGCAGGGAACCAGACAGTAGATTCCAGGGCAAAAAAAGCGCCACGAATCTCAGTGCCGCGGTTTAAGCCAGCGCAGTGACTTGCCGAAGGGGAAAACACTCAGACGCCGTGCCTCTTCAACAGGCAACTGGGCAACCAACTTAAAAAAAAAAAAAAAAAAGGCTCTGAGGCACGGAGCCAGCGATCAAGCTCGGCTAGTCTCACTCCCACAAAAGAACAGCAATCAGAAACTCTCTGGATTGAGAGTTTGACAGCAAGCGCACCTGAACCCAGGATGGTCCAGCGCTGTGGGGGAGGGGCGTCCACCATTACCGAGGCAGCCCACACTACGGAGGTAGTCAGCCAATGCTGAGGCAGCCTGCCGTTGCCATGGCAACCCGCCATTGCTGAGGCAGCCCACCGTTGCCAAGGCAACCCGCCACTGCAGAGAGACTCCACCTCAACAGGGGTAGGCCACCATCGCCAAGGCAGTTCTAACTACACCCATATAAACAGGACTGCAGGGAAGTTCACTCGGCAGCTGGGTGGAGCCCACAGCAGCTCAGCAAAGCCTCTACAGGCAGACAGTGACTAGGCTGCCTCCTTCTGGGCAGGGCAGCTCTGAAGGGAAAAAAAAAAAGAAGGCAGCAGCATAACTGAAACTCATAAAGCCCTAAATCCCTGGGACAGAGCACCTGGGAACAAAAAGTGGTTTATGAGTTCTGCTGTAGCAGACCTAAACGTACCTGCCCAGCAGCTCTGAATGAACAACGGAGCTCACAGCTCAGCATTTGAGCTCCTATAAAGAACAGACCATCTCCTCAAGCAGCTTCCTGACCCCTGTATATCCAAAGAGCCACCTCATAAAGGAGAGATAGACTGACACTTGGTGGGTATCTATCTGGGAAAAAGATAGCAGAAGAAGAAAACTGGTAACAACCCTTACTGTTCAGCAGCTGCTGCAGGTGATCCCCAGGCAAGCAGCACCTGGAGTGGACGTCAGCAGACCTACAGCAGAGGAGCCAGACTGTCGGAAGGAAAACCAAGAAACAGAAATAACCTCATCATCAACAAAGAGAACATCCACTCAGACACCCAATCTGAAAGCCAGCAACTACAAAGACGACAGGTGGATAAATCCATAAAGGAAGAAACCAGCGCAAAAAGGATGAAAATGCC
The DNA here is from genome assembly GCF_009761245.1 of Sapajus apella. NCBI lineage: Eukaryota > Metazoa > Chordata > Mammalia > Primates > Cebidae > Sapajus > Sapajus apella. Next base: position 13,659,344 of record NW_022436973.1, on the reverse strand, counting down.
CGACACCAGAACACCTCTCCTCCTAAAAGGGATCACAACTCCTCACCAGCAAGGGAACAAGGTTGGATGGAGAACGAGTGTGAGGAAATGACAGAATCAGACTTCAGAAGGTGGGTAGTAAGAAATTTCTGTGAACTAAAAGAGCATGTTCTAACCCAATGCAAAGAAACTAAGAACCTTGAAAAAAGATTTGACGAAATGCTAACGAGAATGAACAAAATAGAAAGGAATATAAGTGAATTGATGGAGCTGAAAAACACAACATGAGAACTTCGTGAAGCTTGCACAAGTATCAACAGCTGAATTGACCAAGCAGAAGAAAGGGTATCTGAGGTCGAAGATCAACTCAATGAAATAAAACGGGAAGGCAAGAATAGACAAAAACGGGTTAAAAGGAATGAACAAAGTCTCCAAGAAATGTGGGACTATGTGAAAAGACCTAATCTACATTTGATAGGCGTACCTGAATGCGACGAAGAGAATCAATCCAAGCTGGAAAATACTCTTCAGGATATTATCCAGGAAAACTTCCCCAACCTAGCAAGGCAGGCAAATATTCAAGTCTAGGAAATACAGAGAACACCACAAAGATATTCCTCAGGACGAGCAACGCCAAGGCACATAATCGTCAGATTCACCAGGGTTGAAATGAAGGAGAAAATACTAAGGGCAGCCAGAGAGAAAGGTCGGGTTACCCACAAAGGGAAGCCCATCAGACTCACAGCAGATCTCTCAGCAGACACCCTACAAGCCAGAAGAGAGTGGGGGCCAATAGTCAACATCCTTAAAGAAAAGAACTTTCAACCCAGAATCTCCTATCCAGCCAAACTAAGCTTCATAAGTGAAGGAAAAATAAAATCTTTGTGAGCATGCAAGTACTCAGAGATTTCATCACCACCAGGTCAGCTTTACAAGAGCTCCTGAAAGAGGCTCTACACATATAAAGGAACAACCAGTACCAGCCACTCCAAAAACATGCCAAATGGTAAAGAGAATCAACACAATGAAGAATCCACATCAACTATTGGGCAAAACAGCCAGCTAGCACCAAAATGGCAGTTCAAATTCACACATAACAATATTAACCCTAAATGCTAATGGGCTAAATGCCCCAATCAAAAGACACAGACTAGCAAATTGGATAAAAAGCCAAAACCCATCAGTGTGCTGTATCCAGGAAAGCCATCTCACATGCAAGGATACACAGAGGCTCAAAATAAAGGGATGTAGGAAGATTTACCAAGCAAATGGAGAGCAAAAAAAAAGGAGGAGTTGCAATTCTCATCTCTGATAAATTAGACTTCAAAGCAACAAAGATCAAAAGAGACAAAGAAGGACATTACCTAATGATAAAAGGATCAATACAACAAGAAGAGCTAACGATCCTAAATATATATGCACCCAATACAGGAGCACCCAGATACATAAGGCAAGTTCTTAGTGACTTACAAAGAGACTTAGACTCCCACACAATTATAGTGGGAGAATTTAACACCCCATTGTCAATATTAGACAGATCAACCAGACAGAAAATTAACAAGGATATCCAGGACTTGAACTCAGACCTGGACCAACCAAACCTAATAGACATTTATAGAACCCTCCACCCCAAATACACAGAATGTACATTCTACTCAGCACCACATCACACCTACTCTAAAACTGACCACATAATTGGGAGTAAATCACTCCTCAGCAAATGCAAAAGAACGGAAATCGTAACAAACAGTCTCTCAGACCACAGTGCAATCAAGTTAGAACTCAGAATTCAAAAACTAACCCAGAACCGCACAGCTTCATGGAAACTGAACAACTTGCTCTTGAATGTTGACTGGATAAACAATGAAATGAAGACAGAAATAAAGATGTTCTTCAAAACCAATGAGAATGAAGACACAACATACCAGAATCTCTGGGACACATTTAAAGCAGTCTCTAGAGGAAAATATATAGCAATAAGTGCCAACATGAGAAGCAAGGAGAGATCAAAAATTGACACCCTATCGTCAAAACTGAAAGAGCTAGAGGAGCTAGATAAAAAAAAACTCAAAGTCTAGCAGAAGACAAGAAATAGCTAAGATCAGAGCAGAACTGAAGGAGATAAAGACACAAAAAAGCCTTCAAAAAACCAATAAATCCAGGAGCTGGTTTTTTGAAAAGATCAACAAAGTAGACAGACCACTAGCCAGATTAACAAAAAAGAAAAGAGAGAATAACCAAATTGATGCAATAAAAAACGATAAAGGGGATATCACCACAGATTCCACAGAAATTCAAACCATCATCAGAGATTATTACAAACAACTCTACGCACATAAACTAATAAACCTGGAAGAAATGGACAAATTCCTGGACACTTGCCACCTCCCAAGCCTAAACCAGGAAGAAGCCGAAACCCTGAGCAGACCCATAACAAGGTCTGAAGTTGAGGCAGCAATTAAGAGTTTACCACCCAAAAAAAAGCCCAGGTCCAGACGGATTCACAGCTGAATTCTAACAGACATACAAAGAGGAGCTGGTACCATTCCTTCTGAAACTATTCCAAACAATACAAAAAGAGGGAATTCTTCCCAAATCATTTTATGACACCAACATCATCCTGATTCCAAAACCCGGCAGAGACTCAACAAGAAAAGAAAACTTCAGGCCAATATCCATGATGAACATAGATGCAAAAATCTTCAATAAAATACTGACAAGCCGATTCCAGCAGCACATCAAAAAGCTTATCCACCATGATCTAGTGGGCTTCATCCCGGGGATGCAAGGCTGGTTCAACATACGCAAGTCTATAAACGTAATTCACCACATAAACAGAACCAAAGACAAAAACCACATGATTACCTCAACTGATGCAGAGAAGGCCTTTGACAAAATTCAACAGCGCTTTATGCTAAAAACCCTCAATAAGCTAGGTATTGATGGAACATATCTCAAAATAATAAAAGTTATTTATGACAAACCAACAGCCAATGTCATACTGAATAGGCAAAAACTGGAAGCATTCCCCCTGAAATGTGGCACTAGACAAGGATGCCCTCTCTCACCACTGCTATTCAATATAGTACTAGCAGTTCTAGATAGAGCAATCAGGCAAGAAAAAGAAATAAAGGGCATTCAAATAGGAAAGGAGGAAGTCAAATTGTCTCTATTTGCAGACGACATGATTGTATATCTAGAAGACCCCATCGTCTCAGCCCCAAATCTCCTGAAACTGATAAGCAACTTCAGCAAAGTCTCAGGATACAAAA